>NC_141703.1:104480328-105680328 GCF_971803275.1 Cyanistes caeruleus
ACACAACATTGCAAAATGTAATGAAACAGAAGAAAACCAGAACCAAAACCACAGCAAACATACAGCAAGCAGTAAATAATTACCTGCCATGGAATTAAACAGTCAGTTCCCTCAGGGGACACATGATGGGACCAGACAAAAAAGGAGCGTCATTAATTATGCAGCTCTGAATGAATAAAGAGTATAACAGTTCAAGCTTATCATCTATGATCTTTGTTATAAAACACAAGTATCAGATATTTAAGAGTGTTGAGAGGTTAATTGAGCAAATCTTTGAAAGCTGGTGTTGCTCTTTGGACACAGTGGTGTTTCCTCCCATAAACTGATGCCAACAGAGAAAAAATTCAATCAGCTTAGCTGGAACACAGAAAGTGTATTAGGCAATAACTAGAGAACTTTGTCAAGTTTATGCTTCTGATCTCAGACATGAGTTTGTCCACATTCCACTTTTATAACATAAAAAGAGAAAAAACACCCTAGCAATTTCCATTTATATGAATAGAAGTAACAATTAATCATCAGGCCTTGAAATTATCTTTCTGAGTAAGAAGGAGCAGGTCCAACTAGTTTGTAAAGAATGACTTTGTTACAGCTTCATCCTTGTAAACAGATTTGTCAATCAGCCAGTTCTGTGTAATCCAGATGGAAATTTAAATTGTCAAGGATGACATGCTTTCCATAGGCATGGATTTAAGGACTGGAGTATCTCCCTCCTATGAGGGAAGGCTGAGAGCTGGGACTGCTCAGCCTGGAGTGCAGATGAACCAGGGTAGAACCTATTCATGTGTATAAATATACATATAAATATGTATAGAGGGAATGTGAATGTGTAAAGGGAATGGAGCCAGGATCTGTCCAGTGACAGGACCAGAGCCAGGGGCACAAACACAGAAGGTTCTTTCTGAGCACAAGAAAACTCTTCTTCACTGTGACCAAGAGCTGCCTAGACAGGTTGTGGTGTCTCCATCCTTAGAGATATTGGAAAGGCACCTGGACAAGATCTTGGGATGTAGGTGGCTCTTCTTGAGGAGGGAGGGTTGGATGTGATGACCTTCAGAGGTCCCAAGCAGTATCAGCCATTCTTTGATCCTGATTTATGCTTATGAAAGTTTGCAATGATGAATCAATACTCCTTTCTTCCCCCACCCCCCTTACAACATTGAAAAGGTGGACATTTTGATTTATTTCACATATATGAGAATATTCCTCATTGATTTTTTTTTTTTTTGGTGAATTTAATTTGTGGTCCCACTTCTATACCTAATAGTTTCAAAATTTTCAATGTAGTATATTTCAAAAGTGTAGTAATCAATCATTTTAAAGGTTTAGTAAAGATCTTAATGTATAACTTGATAAACTATTACCCAATAGTTTATCAAGCATACATGCAATGCATTAACAATAGTGTTTTGTGCTAATACGTGCTAGTCTTGTCTGTTATATTCTTGTTACACATACAAGTTATATTTTTATTTTTTATTTAAAATATTAAATATGAGCATTAGGTGTTATGAAATTTTGTGTCTTGGGTCCAGAACTCTGTTTTCATCTGACATGTTTTGGGAGCTAAATTTGGTGTAGACACAGTAATATTTTGATATAAAGTACCTCAAAGGTGTTCAAGATTAGGCCACAAAAGTAAGAGAATAGTGCCTTTAATAGTCAGAAATGGCAAAATTTCTGTACCAATTAATTGCAAGCACAAAAGACCAACCTTGTTGGGAAACCTGCTGGCTGTAAAAGTATAAACCCATGAAAATGTGGACTTCACACTTTTGTTTTGGGACTGTGTTCCTGGACAAGAAGCACTCTGACACTGTAAGCTAAGAAATGAGTCTATAGTGATCCACAGTATCCTAGAATAAAAAGCAGATATTCAAAATGTGCCTTAAACTTCTTCCAAGAAGGGTTGTTTATTAATAGTAAAATATTTTTTTTAATAAATGATTTATTTTTTATTTTCTATTGCCTTTGCCAGTAGCCATATGATAATTAGGGGAGATAGCTTACCTTTTTTTTTTGTGGTTCTTAAAAAATGGTGATGTCATTGAGGAGGTTATCTATAGTAACAAAAATCCTTATTCACTAATTACATTCCACCAGACTTATGTTCTTCCATGCAGAAGACACAATTTAGAATAAAATCCGGGTCTGAAATGCAGAGAGAGAGGTGGTAATTCTGTTGGACATTTGACTGCCATGTTATAATTCCTTCTAGGATTTTCATTCAAATATAACTTGAAATTCTCAAACTGACTCCTCTGGTATTTCAAGCAACATATACTGAGCACAAGATTGTCACTGGTCAGGATAAGATGAGGGGGATAAGGGATGCTCTGTGTGTTTGGGGAAGACTTTAGCCTGATATTTGTTTGTACAGAATGAATATCCTAAGATGCTATGAAATTCTTGCATATCACAATACCAGAAACTGCTGTTGTCTCAGGCAGATGAAGACACTCAGAGCACTGAACACTTTGTAAGTGTTATTATGCTTTAATCACAGAAGTTTTACCAGACAAAAGATGTCTCAGTCCATTATTTTCATGAAATTGCAAAGTAAGTGCAGTCATTGTGAGACTGATGGTGCTGAAGAGTGAAGTGACACTGAAGACCTGAAGTGCAGGTACATCCCTTCAGCAGCTCCATCCCAAGCTATAAATGCTCCACCATTTCAGCAGAGGAATTATCCTATAAAAGAGATGCTGTGCCTGAAATAGGCCAACATAATTGAACTGCTTAAATACAATTTGAGTTCACATCTTATATATTCCAAAGGAATATATAATATATGGCTTATTTGGGAAGGATATGCTTGTAAGGTGCTAGCAGTAGAACTTCTTGTGTATGGAAATAAGTGTTATCAAAACTCCAATATTGTGGCATAATGACTGATAAGTATATGAGGTAGGACAAAAGAAAGTGGGTTTTTCTTCCCCCCTGCCAGGATAGTGATTCCAAAATCATGCAGTGGTGTAGGTCAGGTGAAGATAACTATTATATTTCTGCCTATTTCAATGAGTTTTTGTTAAGTAAGCTCCTACATGTTACTGTTTCTCAGCTGTGCCTTCTAACAAAACAAACAAAACAGAAAAAGTTTTCAGTAAAACAGAAAGTAAAACAGAAGTTAGGAATAGTTGTGACCCTTATTTACTCCAAGAAACTTGTAATGAATCATTTATGATCACAGAAGCAGCGTTTCTGTGATCTTAGTCTAAACAAGCAGTAGACAGAAGTCTTCCTTTTCAGAAATGTCAAGTCTCCTTTCTCCAGTATCTGCACTGATACAAGAAACTTTCTCTCTTCTTGCCTTAAGCCCCTGGTAGCTTCTGCCTCCCTCATTTTCTTGGCATCCTTCTGTGAAGGTACTGATTGCTTAGACATTTTCTCTAGTTTGAAAGCCAGCATCCTGTCCCTCTCTGTGTGCACTTCCAAACTAGACAGTTCACCCCTCCTTCAGCTGTGCCAGTTCACAATATGAAGTGTTCTGTGCAGAAATAATCCTCCAGAGTGCATATGTGTGTGTATGTGCAAGTTAGAGTGCAGATATTCATTATTCAGCTTAGTGTTCAGCACTGCAAATGGTTAGACACAAGTGAAAGATGATGAACTACAACCTCAGACTGAGAATAAAAAAAGACCTTGGATGGCAGAACTTCCTAATTTAGGTTTATGCTCAGAAGCTGATTGTGAACCTCTACACAACCACAGTGTGACAAATAACTGCTCATCCCACAGTCTAGAACCTGTAGCTTGGCATCACAGAATCACAGAATGGTTTGGGTTGGAAGGACCTTTAAAAGTCATCTTGTTCCAACCCCTGTGCTGTGGACAGGGACACCTTTCACTAGACCAGGTAATTCAGAACTCCATCCAGCCTGGCCATGAACACTTTCAGGGATGTGGCACCCACAGCTTCTCTGGGCAGCCTGTGCCAGTGTCCCATCACCCTCATCATAAAGAATTTCTGTCTCATATCTAAAACTTCTGAAGACACTCCATGTTTTGGTCTGTTAGCTTGATTTACCAGCATTGTTTGCAGCTACCAACACCTGCAGACAAGGGGATGAATCCAGGGGTCCTGGGCATCAGGGTCCAGCAAGCCCAGTCTCTGTTTTATAACACAGCCCTGTTGAGTTAGGTGGAGGCTGGGACTGCCCCTCCTCCCTTGGCTCCTTTGACTCTGTTGGGATGAATTGTGTCTCTTATGAATGAAACAATTTGTACCATTTGCAATACAGATCAGCTGGCACTCCAACTTGTAGGCAGCACCCTTGAGTGACATAAAAATGCAGTTACTTGGAGTGATGCCCAGGTGGGAAGACATTATAGAAAGGTCTGTGAGTCCCCACAGGTAATTTTCTGGCTGGCTCACTCCTGAATCGTTGTCAAATCCAAATTCTGCATCACTACTTCTGAAATATGATGGCACAGTAATGAGTTCTAATATAAATAAAGGAGCAAAATGGCAAGAGTAACTTCATATGCTAATTGTCCTGAATCCTGTGCATTCTGCAGCAGGCTCACTAAACATACACTACACTGAAAATTGGTGATGCTAATTCTATTTAAATATTATGGATTGTCAGTGTCGATTTAGGGAATGGACGTATATTTTCCATATTTATAAGAAGAGCTACCTAACCGTGGCAAAATAAATATTGACAGTCTTGTAGAAGTAGTACCAAAGAAATTACTAGACCAGTAACAAACTGCATGTCAAAAAGGCTTTACAAAAATAGTCCTCAACAGATTACAAATTATGAGGATGATTTCTGACATTTTATCAAGGCGGTGTGAAATATCAAATTTCAATGGTCAAAACATTTTCACCTTTTTCTATTCTGTAGCTCAACCCCTAAAAGAAAATCTGTTACTATCTGAAGAGGGAGCTTGTATATTTGAAAAATAGATCATAAAGATGGTAAAGGAAGAACAGCTTTTATGGTTTTGAAGTTTATGAAAGATTGATGTTTGAGTTGATAAGGATTCTTCAAAGGACACTTCTTTTGAATGCTCAGTGTGAAGAAATCTGCAAGCTGCTAAACAGATGCAATGTTTTTCAGTTATAAATCAAGGCTGATGCTATACAATCTTTTCAAGATATTGGGAAATAATAATTATTATTATTATTATTATTGTTGTTGTTGTTGTTGTTGTTGTTGTAGAATAATAACATGTTTTAGCACTTTCTGTCTCCAACAAGCTCATTCAAACTGTTCTCAAAGTTTTAAATGAAAACAGTAACCCATTTCCTGTAAGACTTCCAGTGCTCCATCGAGGTTGAGGACAAAACAAGGACAAAAACTTGTGTTTTTCTTGATTGTCTCTTTGCCATCCTCAGAGCTGCTGCTTTCCTTCTGCACACAGTTTGTCTGTCTCCACTCTCTGGCTGTGGGTGCTGCATTTGTGTCTTGCAGCCTCAAACCTGTCAGATGCTAGCATGTGAAAATCGTTCTCTTAAGCTCTGCCCCTATTTCTCTTAAAAAGCATCATTCTGGGGACATTCCCATGGCTCTGAAATGGCAGAGTGGGAACAGTAGGAGAAATAAAAACAGGAAACCACTAGTTATATCCTCAGTAATTAGATACCATCACTTTTAGACACATTTTCATTGCTTTTAAAATGTGTTTTTAATGCATACTTGTTTGAAGTTAAATTTAAGATTTCAGTAATTTACCTTCAAGCAAGTGCTGGCAAACTTGTAGATAAAGCATTTAGCTGTAGTCATAAAAACGTGACTGACCTAGCTTCAAGGAACACGTTTGCAGAAGATTATGTTATTCACTCTTTTAATTTTGAAACCAAAATCCCAGGTCATCCTGATGGCTGAGCTGCTCATAAATTCAGGGACCTTTTGTGAAAAAAGACAACAGGGACTGTTATCTTAAAAATAACTCTAAGTGCTGAGTACAGACATAGTAAATAAGATGGAGCAGTTACCAAAAGTCTGAACAGAAAGGGAGTCCAAAAATTATATCTGAGTGATAGAGGGGGAACAAAATAGGTTTTGCTAGTGTCCCAGTTAGGAATACATTAGTATTCTGAAGTCTCTTGTCACTTTCTCTCCTGGCTAATTTGCAAGTTAATAAAGTAGCTGAAGGCACAGAGTACTTAAGGATAAGTTTCTGCGTGTTTGTTGTGTTCTTTCTGATGTCAACTGGCTGGAAATAAGTGTATTAAAACACAAAGTCATTAAACTGAACTTTGTGGGATTAAAAACCAGTACATTACAATCTTTGATTGAACGTGTTCCTCTTTTTTGCATTTCTATTATTTCTGTTAGATGCCCATGAGAGGGTTTATGATTTTCTCTGTATCATTTGCCCCTAACAAAAAAAACCAAAGAGCAATGGTATCATACAGACATTGTAATTTGAACAACATTAGGACTAGACCTCAAGTCTGAAATATTTGTGGACTTTTTCTGAATTAATTTAACTTGCATTTTTAAGAGATTTTTCATTTCTGCTCTATCTCTGCCCCTTCTTAAGTGCTTCAAAAAGTCAATGTATGCAGTCCTTGACTTTTGTAAGCCAGTCAGTGAGAGGTCCTCTGTGTTTAAACACTCAGATGTGAGCACTGTTTTTTGTGAGCTGTTAGGCCCAATTAGTCCCTTACCCAGTTTTAGGCATTTTTTTTTTCAGCTGTCTAAAGTGAAGCATAGTCATCCTAGATTTCTTCTGTGGAGATAAATAGGCACGGATACTGCTGCAGGAAAATCTGCATCACCCCTGGAAATCTGGCCTGGCAGCTTTGCTCTGAATTCAAGCACCTGAGTTAAACAGCTAGTCAAGATGATTGTAGACTGGTCTGATCAGTCTGCTTTTCTTCCCTGTTTTCTTGAAGTCTGAAGCCTGCACTTTCAGATTAATGGCTGTGTTAATTCATGTTTATACAGAGCCCAGCTGGCTCCAACAGGGCACAGATTAGCCCTGTACGGGCTTGATGACAGGGCAAGTCCAGAAGAGCAGAATTTGTGCGAGCAGCTGCTTAAATAAATGGTGTAAATAAGGATCAAGTCCTATGCTAGAAGGTGCTTCCAGTGCTTTTCCAAGCAATTTGTCCTTCCTGTCTCTGCTGTTTTAGGAACTTGCTGTAAAGGAGCACTTGATTTCTCTTATCTCTTCCATACAGGCTATAATTAGGATTAGCAGAAGTGTTTTACTTAATGTTGCAGTAGTTCTTGTGTATGGCACTCATATCTTAAGTATAATTAACACTGGATAGCTCCCATTAGTGTTTTTAAGCATTTAAAATGTACTATAATGGCCAAAGCTAAAGTTGTCATTAAAGGGCCATTGCTATTTATTATGCTCATAAAGCAGACACTTTGCTACAGAAAAATATATCATTGGGTTCCATGTAGAAAGCAGTAACAGACAGCAGCATTAGTGATGGCACCCATGGGAATAAAGGACTGCTTTAAATTGATCCCATTCTTATTCTGCACAGGAGTCAACAGGGAAATCTAAAAGCAGGTGACAAATCATCGTGTTGCACAGCATAACTGATTAGCTGAGTTATGCTGTGGGGCAGGTTTGCTGTTTTGTCATGAACATTCCTTTCTGTAAATGCTTGACTTCTAGTTTTCAGTCTGTGTTCTCTTTATAATTGCAAGTATATTTCATAATTAACTTTTATTACATTCAGCTGGCATTGTTTAAGCAATTATAAAAAGGAAAAAAAAATATACTACCTTCATTATATTTTGGGAAAGGGGCCAGGTGCATTATTAACATGAGAATTTTGCAACAAACCTTTGCCTAGAAGTCTTGATCAGATGCCCATAGCTGTGAGCAGGTCAGGTTTCTTATTGTCACTTCTTCATTTGGTCCACTTGGTGAATGAATTACCGAGTTTTTACAAGTCATATTTTCTTATACACAGTGGTGAAATGTTCCCTTACTTTCATACTCCTTTTCTCTAAAGAAGTTAATCTTCCTTGCCAATGCTGCTCTGAGGATACATTTTAGTCACAACCCAACTGTTGGAACAAAACATGAGCCATTTATAGCAGTAAACAATTATCACTGAAATGAGATAACAATTTAATGGTTTTGCATGATTAATGCCCTACATAAATTCTTTATGATATAGAAATGAGGGATGATGTTGTGAATGTATAATAGAAAGTCAACAGAATGTGTCACCTTTTGGTTAGTTTCTAAGGAAACAGGCCATGCAATCAGTGTTTTCATAATAATCAAAAGTTCATAACAAAGCCATCATGTATTGTCCTTACTAAATTAAATTTCCAGAGGTACAGTTGTTGGCTTTTTTGTCCTTAGTGCCAATTATGCACACAAGAGGCCAATTCAGTTAATGGCATCCCTAGAGTCTTTTTCATGTTCATGATCCAGGGCAGGCATTTTCCAGTGTTGGTACCTCCATTTAATTGAAATTGCTGTCCATTTCAGGCATATAAATTAGTGGTCTGCTCTTCATAAATGTTTATTATCCCCAGCTGATTCTGACTTTATCCTCTGTCCCCAAGGTGAACAGACCTTGGAGTTTACTGTTTAGTGTCTTTGAAAATCAGGGCAACAAACTTTGGAAGGCCAAATACTATAGTCATGGAAAATTTTTTCAAAATTTGAAGTCTAGTATTACATGCCTGAGTTATTTCCTGCAGCTTAAAGAATGTCTAAAAATCAGTAAAATCTGTTAGAATTGTAGCATTTTTTTAAGATCAAAACTTTTTTTTTTAAGCTTATATTAAGACAAAATTAAAGTCAGCATCCAAAATCATTTACTTTGCTTCATAATTTTGAATATCTGTCTTCTTCCTCCCTAAATATATAGGTATACACATAGAAAATAAACTGTTAATACAGTAACAATTTTTTTAGAAAGTATTGCTGTGGACCATCTTGCATCTGACCTCTGCTGAAGCAATGCAGAGCCCTCTGCTGACTTTACTTGAGGCTTCCCTCTGTCATGCATGGCAGGAGCAAGGACATTTTGTCTTTCATTTCACAGAAAATTCTTCTTTGATCCAAAGGACGCACAGAGATGAACAAAATCATGTGCTTGTCCTACTGCCATGCTGCCACTGGAAAGAGGAAAGGAAAAGTAGGATTTCCTCTCCTGATTTTTTTTTTTTTAGCTACAGTACAATACCCTTCTATCAGCTTTATATGTATTTCTTTATAAAATACACTCCACTCTTTCATCAGACTATTTTAAGATAGCCTAAAGATTGGTTTAAGTCACCTGTTGATTGTTCCTTAGGTTGGTCCCTGGGGGAATGGACAAAAGGAGGCAGAGCAAGAGCATTATTGCAATGCAGATATTCCCTGGATCTGGAGTGGGCATTTAGGGCCATGGCCAGAAGGCAAATGTGGAGCTGGTACTCTGAAGCTAAGAAAGATGAAGATCACAGTGTCACATGAATGAGAAAATGGTATTATCCTAATAAGAGCATAGGTAATGGACACACAGAGTTACAATGAGATAGGGAAAAAAAAAAAAAAAAAAGGAAGAAAAATATAAAAAACAAGTAAACACCTAATTTGTTCCCAGACCCTGTGTGACTATGTCTGGTAAAATATTCCATCATTTTACTGGATTTAGTCCAGTGAGGTATGTTCCCAGAGCTAATATCCTTTGATAGACAGACCAAGGGTCATTTTCCATTGGCATTTACAGAGTTCTCGTCCTAAATAAACAAAACAAATCGCTATGATTGGTTTCATACTTTCATACTTTTACAGTCTTACAGAGATTTGTAGTTCATGTGCTGCAAATCTGAAAGTAGCCACAGTACTTGTGTAGGTAATAATTTATTTTTGCTGGTTCTGCTTGGGTATTTCCTAGTCATTTCTCAAACATAAGTTAGAAACCAGGAAAAAAAAAAAAAGTAAAAAAAAAAGGCTAATTGATAGTTTTTAATCACAGCTATGTGAAGCTGTGCTTCCTCAAAGCAGTAGGAATACCTCTTGTTGCATTGATAACTCATTTCTAGGATATAAAACTCATCAATAAACTTTGTTGTACAGTCCCACTAGAAACTAGAACTGCATAAAAGTTCAGTAAAAAGTCAGCAGTACATGTATCTGCTAGGATGCAGATATATGTAACTTTAGTAAAGAAAAAGTAAGACATAATATTTTATAATTTTATTTATTAAGCCATTAGTAATTAGTAAAGCTAATCAGAATTTGTGTTTTCCCACTGAGGATTTGTGGTTTCCTTTTAAAGCTGATGCTTTCCCTGGACAAATGTCAATTTTGACGTGATTCTTTTATTTTCTTTTCTTTGTACCAACGTTAAAACTCTGTCTGAATAGTTTCACTTGCAGTTTTTAACTTCTTGGGGGTGCCAGAGTGTCTCCAGTGAGCTACACTCAAATCCAAATGATTCTGCATAAGGTTCCTGGTTCTGCTGCATCTGTCCTTTGAATGAGGGAAATTAATCTGTTTTAAGATGATGCAGCATAGACACCACTTGATCAAAGAGCCCAGCATATGAAGAAACATATGAGCACCAAACTCTGGATGTTCAGTCAGTGGCACTAAACTGATTGTGACATGCAAAACTTCCAAACTTCTATTTTTTTTTAATAAAAATCCTTTCTGTTTGGTCTTTTTTCCCCAAATTATAAGAGAGAAATTTTTAGCCTTAGCCAGTTCTTCTATAAGAGAAATCTGGGAAAATCCAGTTGTCTCTGAGATGAAGGATGAAAGTGAGCCTACATGACATTCAATTTGCAATCCTTTATTTTTTAGCAGTTTTTGACAGATAGGAAGATGATACCTCAGAACTGCAGTTCACACATTGTTGCAGTAAAGACCTGTGCAAGCAAACTGCATTTAGAGTTTTCTTAGATTCAGGGTGGGCTATACTGTAGAACATGTGTAAAAATTACTCAGTCCAACTCAACCCATTTTGCTTGGGAAAAAGTCTTGGGCTCCAAGATCTGGAAAGAGTTTAAGGTATTAGGAGCTGCTCTGTCTGTTGATAACTTTGTACTTTTTTCTTTTAAAAAAAAGACTTCTGAAAAGGCCCAGCTTTGCAGCAGCATCACTGCTTTCCTCTTCTGGCAGTTGCTAGAAGCCTCCATAATTTTTTTGATGTAACTCCAGCCCTTATAAAAGGCAACATTCTACAAATGTTGCCCATTTTGTAGAATGCTGGTAGGAAACCTACTTTATGCAAACAAGTCATTTTTTTTCACCCAGTGACAGATTATCACAGGATAATGAGCTCTCTGGTGTTAATGCCACATAACACCTCCTGTTTCTGCCTGATGAGCCATGCAGGGCTGCATTTCTGGGCTTCCTAAAGATCGCCAGCCTGGGTCAGTGGGGCTGTCCGCATATCTTGACCTCTGGGAATCCCTTTCTTAACTTTACTGGATACCTCCTCCTGGATAGGCTGCTGTGTCATACCTGAACAAGGGCAAGCAGAGTGTTCAAGAGATTTTTGCAGTCAAGGAAACAATAGTAAAATATTCCTGGCATGTTCTTCATTATTCTTCTCATCACTTCCTACATTGTGAAAATTCTATTTAGACAATGAGTCTACCTGCAGTCCCTGTTTGTTAACAGGCATGGGGTAAAACAGGCTCTAAATCAACCATTCAAGTATTTCTCCATCTATACACTTTCCCTTTGTGTAAAAAAAATCCAAAAAAACACAACCAAGCAAACAAAAAATACCCCACAAATAAAAACCAAACCATAAAAAAACCCAAACAGGAATACTAAGTATGAAAAAAGTCTACACTTCTGATTTCTTAAATAATTCCATTCAGTCTTCAGTTATTTTTGCCCTGATTTTATGTCTCTCTTGAAGAGAGCAATGAATAAGTAGAATAACTGGAGTTTCCTCATATTTGTTTCATTTCCATAATGAGCATAAATAGACTATGATAAAAATCATTTTATCTCTGCTGAAGTCAGTAGCAAAACTCCCACAGCATTATAGGGTCAAGACTCCATTCCCCATGTGTTGCTGGGAGAAGATAAAAAAAGGGTGGTGTAAGGTATTTTTCTAATGTTTGCCCAAACAACCTTCTCCTGAAGTCTCATGAAGTCCCCTGAAGTTTGTTGGACCACTGCTGAATCCTTTTGAAAATGCTTTCCTAAGTATATATTAGTTATTTTTCATTTCTCTATTACTGTATGAAATGGAATTCTAATGAGAATTGCATTTTCCATTCTCTCACATAGTCTTACAATGGCTGAATGTTAATATTGCTGGAAATTTAAAAATACCATTCATCCAAGTCTGAGGCTGATATCTTTTATTATTTATTATTAATACAGAGGTCCTGAACATGTAGGAAACCATACTGACCCTTCTTATTTTGCCTGCAACTTCACATACATGTGTTTACATTTAGTAGGGGCTGTTTAGTGGAGTCTACAAGGTCCTCATGCTGTACTGTTTCTTTTCTGACAATATTCTAAAAAAATGTAAGTTCATAGACAATTATACACAAATCTAAAAAAAAATCCCCAGAGTCAGAGAGAATGTATATTTATAAAAGCACATAGATCCTAAATACTATGGGCAAATGCAATGATATTAAACAACTCCAAAGCAACAGGGATTTCATACACCTAGATTGATTCTGCTTGAAAAATAATTATTTTGTTTTCCTTTGCTTTTGCACATGAACTTGGATTTTGCTTTATTAAACTGCCTTTATCTTCACCCGTGAGTTGTTTTATAATCTATATTATTTTTCTCCACCCCTGTTTGAGTAAGGAAGAGAGGCTTAGTGGGTACCTGATATTCAGTCAGGGTCAGCCCACCAAAAAAACATAGAGGGCATTTTGGAGGTTTGGTTATCCACTGTGATAACAAAGGATTTGATACATAAAATAAGAATTTTTCAGTGAATACCTATTCAAAAGTGAAATTTATTCTTCTACAAATGGTCTGTAAATTGTTGAACCACCCCATATAGCCTCACAGGCATATCAAAGGGAAATAATTCAAGGATTTTTGGAGACCTAGTTATTTGTCCCTTTGATTATCTCATCATCTGCCTTCCTAGTTTATTTCCTACTTTAGTCTTAGGCACTGAGATTCTCTTTTGATCACTGCATCTGTAGAAAAGTGAAGCTAAAGCAGCACATGTGCTGGGGCTCCCATTAGGAGCAAAATGAACATTTTGGCATGTACTTAGCAACTGCTGTCACTTGTTGATGGTGGGAGAGCTGAAGAGCATAAGGATCTTAGGCTGTGCTCTTCTCCTGACAGCAGTTCCAACATCTGCAGAAAGCATTTTAGCAAGAACTGGGAAAAGTGGAATAAATAATAGTAAAATTACACATATGGTGTGAAGGTGACACAGACAAATGTATTTTCAGCTCTAGCTGTACTATTTCTAAGCCACCCTTTTGATGACTTAAGTGACAAGATACTGAGCAAGAGCATATGTGATTATTATGCACCATGTAGAGTTCAGAACAAAGCATAAATAATTGCCATGCAATATCAATTTGTTTGATCTAGGAATCAAATCTTAACCAGATTGTCTAGTGTCTGAGTATAACATTGAATGGTTTTATTACTACATATTATCTGAAAAAGCCTCATCTCTTCGAGAGATCAGCCTTGGGTGGTGCACAGCTGATGCTGCAAGAAGCAGCAGCATGTAGAAATTATTTGGCTGTTATTTATAAAGATGGACTTAGAGTGAGGCTATTCCTTTTCATTTCATCTCTCTTACTGTGAGGATCTGAAACTTCTACTCTGTCAGTATGAATTAGTCCCATTTTAGGAAATGGCTTGTAAAATGCACTGAATTTGAAATGATTACCTGTATATAGAAGCTTCTGAGATTTATCTTCTGTTGTGTGTATTTTTTGAAAATTGTGCTGTCCTGACAAATTATCTACTTTTGTTTCTGGAGACACCTGACAGATTTTTTTCTCACCCATTTCATCTATATCAAGATCAACAATTTACTTTCATAGTGGTAAGAGAATCAGAACAAAAGCCTAAAAGGAAGCTTGGCTGGTAAATTTTCATCATCAGTTATATCAGTGCAAAATTGCTGTTTATGATTTCCTGTCCTATTTTTTCACCTGCATTTACTCCTGTCCTAATATTTTTACCTACATGTGCTTTTCTCCCACTCTACTACCAACAACACATATTTTGTGGTAGAGACCATCTTTTGCAAACATTGATGCTTTATAAATTATGGCTTGATAGCAGTTCACTGACCACCCAGGAAAAAACAGTATCAGACTCACTCAGAATGTACACACAACTTAGAGATGCATTTTCCAAAATTTATTTTTGTCTAATAATTCCCTAGTTTGGGACACAGACATATTTTCCAGGACACAACAGTCCCAGGAAGGACTTGCCAATAGGAGCTCCACCAAAAGTTCTGAGCACTGCTTCATACGGCGCTCACTTGAAATGCAGGAGTCTGCCTGAAGCCAAAGTAAACACACAGTCACATTCTCCTCACAAAATTTATTTACTTTGTCAGTCAGGGCAAATCTCTCATTCTTGTCAATTTACACAGTCCCTCTGGCAGGTCACAATAGCAATGGTGGCATTATCAATATTTTTAAAAGGTCATCTATCAGGGAGAATGTGTTGTAGGTAATGAATAGGAGGGAAAGAACTGCTTTGTATGCTGAGAGAATTGAAAATGGTACAAAAAGTTCATATACCTTAACAACAAGAGTTTAGTGTATTTGCAGTTTGCAAACCATATCAACAACCACATAATTCTAACTTTGCCAAATAAGAGTTATTCTTTTTACCACAGTCTGTATGATTGGTATTGGTCTCCACATGCAGGAAGAAGGGGTTCAAATAATAGGAACCATTTTATTCAAACAAACAAACAAACAGAACATTGGTTTGATTTTCAAAAAATATTTTATTTAAATGTGTGTGTGTTGTGAGAACTTGCACTTTGTTATCTGGAAACAACTGAGTTTTTCCAGCTTTCATTTGTCTTAAGCTGATAGGGAAGAAATCTAACAAAACAAAAGCATCCTTGTTACGTCCTCCAAAAGATCCCACTGCTACTTTGCTGTTCACAGAAAACTGGGAAGTATTTCTGGTGCTTTACAGATAAATGTGATCAGTTCTTGGCTCCAAGGAGCTTAGAAGTTAAACCTCAGAGCTTGCTTTTATATATCTAATATATAATCTTTTATTTGTATGTATTAAGGCTCAAAAATTGAACTTTGGAAAATTTTCTTTTAAGATTAGTAATTATTCCAGTAGATATAAAAAAGTTGGTTTCTTTTTCCCTAGAAAATGGAAGATAAGCCAGATGAAGGCAAATTTTTTCTTTTGCTTTTTAATTTTTCATGCCCAGGGAATGGAATTTAAGTTAAAATCTGTGTACATGAAAACAGCAAAACCTTATCAAAATTTAAGTCCAAAAAATTTGGAGCTTTTTAGGATATATAAAAGGGTCTTGTCATTTGAATTGAAAAATCCACATCTGACATCAACAGTTGTTATCAACATTGTTAGCAATATTGCATGTCAACCCTGTCAAGGAGTTCCAAGCAATGAAGAAAATGTGGGAGACTTAATAAATTATTTCTGATGGTCAAAACTCTCATCACTCAAGCACTTTGATACACCAAAGATTCCTACCTGAGATGTGTATGAATGGAAATCCTCTTGCACTCTGGTCTACACTAAGGGTGGAGAACTCGGTTTCTTGAGACTCCCTGCGTGCCCCAGGAAGACTGGGAGCAGGGCAAATGTTGAGTTTGAAGTGTGTTGCTGAGGTTGGGCAGTGAGGGCTCCAGCTGTATCAGCAGTCATTTGGCACAGCAGGAGGAAAGCACGATGGGGGCTTTGGCTGGCACTTCAGGTTTACTCAGCTCCAGGGCACTGCTGCTGATGGGGTAATTTCACCACTGAAGTTTGTGGTTTAAGCTATAGAGATGGTTCGTTAACAACAAGAAACTCCAGCTCACACTGTGTCTCTTGCTTTCTCAATAGCTTGACTATGAAAAGCCTTTGGCACTGCTTTCTTAGACTGAGATTCCCTGCGGAGAGTCAAAATACTGCTGTCCCCATTTTCTCTCATTGTCACTGGTGCATATTTACGTGTTGACTCAATGTCCACTGAAGTTTATGGACAGGCTCCACAGCATTCCCTTGGCTTTGCGACAGGGAAAAGACAGCCAACACTGGGTCTTCACGAGCTAAAAGAAAATCAATTTTAATTCCACAGGATGGAATTATTGGGGTAGAAAAGAGAAGTCATTAAATAGCCTTGCTTGCTCCAAGGCTAGCGATATGGAAGAAGAATTGAAAAGAGAAATTTTTACATTGGATTGCTGTAATTGTTACAGGCACCCGCCTTATATTGCATTCCCTTGTTAACCTAACAGCTAGCTGGTGTTGGTAAGTATCTATATTTTCTCATGGAAAGCAGTATAACCATTATTCTGGTAGACTAATAATGCTGCTGCTTTCCTTCTCTAATTAAAACTAGTCGCCATAAAAGAAGGCAGTAGGATACACAGTGTCATATTTTAAAGCTACAGGCCTGTAACCTTGATGTAGTAACAATAAATACATACAGAATAAACACTAGTGTTTAACTGTAAGGCAGGAAAAAAAACTAAAAGCAGGGAAGGCAGGCCAGAAGCTGGGCTGGGGTTGGGGAAGGGGACTTATTTTGTAGTGGGGCTGCTCAGGGGTGCCTCCATGTAAGTTTCTTCTCCAGGGCTGGCTGAAGTGCCTCACAGGACCCTCTTTACACCAGCACCCCTAGCAGAGGGTGGCCAGCATGCTGAGGGACCTAATTGCCTTCAGCCTCTCTGCATACCTTGGATTTTAGCATTCAAAACAGTTCTGGACTGAGCATTTTGAACAGTTAATTTCACTTGCCAGTTGTCTCCTGGAGCACAAATGTATTTCTGCTATGGGTACCCTTACCATATAAGCAAGTCTGCATCTTCCAGCAGGCTCCTCAGAGACTTCTTGTGTAAGGATATATTCATGTGTGTAAAGACTTCTCATTAAAAATTTTCTGTAAAGTTCAAAAGTCTTCAACTCAAGGGGTAACAAACGCTGTGTGAAACTGTCTGTTCATGCTCAGCTCTTCTAAGCTGACAACTTCCCACCAGAGAAGCTTAGCTCAAAATCTGGTGAATCTGAAGAAATCTGAAGAATTCTTGTGTTGCACTGAAGTCCCACAGGCTTGTTCCTTAGCACATGCAATATGTGGATCTTACCAAAGGCACTAGTAGACATGTTTGGTCTTATTTTATTCTCATTTAAGAAAAGGTGAAGTATTAAAATATAAAGTTATGTTTTCAGATACTGTGTCAGGTTTGTGCCTTTTAAGTTGTTTGGTTTGTGTGCATAATCTAAATTAACCACAGTGAGTTATGAAAGGGCAGTAATCAATAAGACAGCTTGTTATCTATGTTATTCATAATTATCCTGATGCTGCTACTAATGTATTGGATTAACTAAAGCATATTAAAAATAAAAAAAATAAAAAAATCCTAACAGGACATCTCATTATCACCCTTATTTTTGCTCTGAAGTTTTATTAGAAAATCATGCTACTCATGTGAACTTCCACAACAACAGCATTATCCCTAGGGCGTTTTTTCATATCAAGGTTAATTTAAAGTGATTAGCGTGAGTGCCACAGATGTTGCTATGGGAATAGGAACCTCACATCTACTGTGATGGACATCACATGATTGCTGTTACAGCTCCAGTGTGATTGGATTATTTGTTTTAATGACATGCAAAATAAGTCACATGATGAAGATCAGAATCTCCTTAATAGCATTTCATATTCTGGAAATCAATCACCTCTTCTCCATTTCTCAATGTATAAAGTGCCTGAAGACCACATAAAACAGATGTCTTTGGTTTACTGCTACTTGTATCTGACTGGCTGGTAAAATCTACCACTGGTGACTAAAATACTTACCTATTTGAAAAGTGAAAAAAACAAGTACTTACATTTTACCATAGCAAGAAGTATTTTCTAAAATAAGATTTTAGCTTGAACATAATTAGATCACTTTTTATAATAAATCCATATGCTGAATATGTGCAAAGTCATGTAAGGATGGATGATCCCTCTGCCATCAAAGCCAAGGAGAAGCACCTCAGTAGTGCCTCTGGGTTCTCTTCTCTCAACTCAGCCACAGGTATTTTAATACATAGTATTAAAAAGATAAAAATGTTTTCTAGGGACTCCATAAGGACAATAATTAACACATAGAAAATGTGGCATAGTCAAAATATTCATTTTAATATATTACTTAATAACACCTTACTCTCACAAATGTGGACAAAAGACTATGATTAATAGAGTCTTTAGCACTATCACTAGTGAAATGGGATAGCTTTGTCATCTACAGGGGCATGCTTTATAGTCTAAGGGGTGCTGTGTGGTGCCACTCAGAGGCACTTTTCTCTCTCTGGTGACTGCATAGACAATGAAATCTCCTAAATTTGTTCTCCTAAATTACATCTAGAACACACTCTAAAGCAAATTCAAGTACAGCTTATTAACCTTTCATTCACGTTCCTCTCTTGTGATTATTGCTATGAGTAATGTTTGGATTTTATATCTGTAATTTTCCTATTTCCTATAAAAAAGAAGCAGTTAATTGTGAAACTACTCTGAATGCCAGCTTTACTTTCCAGATAATTTTATGTCTTTGTTATGTGATGTGGTTTTAAGCATGCTAATGGTATTCTGTACAGGATGATGCTATACAGAAAATTCATAAGTAAAAGGAAGAAGTAAAGAGGATTTTTGAACACTCTGAGGATAACAAAGAATAGCTCATATTTCGTTTAGTTGAACACTAACTTACAGAACTCTCACTTCTACTTTTAAGGTGGAATAAATTTGTGGTTTAGATAGCACCTTTCATCCCTCAGAGAGTGTCAAAACTAATTAGAGATTTATATTATCCTCTCATGATGGGTGATAGGTAATCATGACAGCAGGTCTTCGAACCCAAGCTAACAATAACACTAGCTCATGAAAATGGATTTGTTTGTCATGGTAGCTGCAATTCTATGGCTCTACTGCCCTCTGTTCATTGGAAATATTCTGCTCTTTAATTTTCAAGGAATAGTCACCTGGGAGGGACAAGGATATGGTTTTGTGACCACTGGAAGGGCAGGACTTCAGCAGCTCAGAGCCACGCTCAGCAAATAGAACACAACAGAAGGGAACACTTCAGTTGGAAACAGTGAGTTATAAACTCATATCTCTGCAAAAGCTTGGTGTCAGCTGAGCAGTTCTGCTCCCATTTGAGTAAGCCATACAATATTTGGGTATACAGGAGGTGAATATAAAGAGAAAGATAAATGGAGGGATTTCTTCATGCCTCTGGTGCTTTCTATTCACTCACCATCTGTGCCAGGAGACTTAATACTCAGTTCTTTGCTGAGATTGAATTGTTATGAGGGTTTAAGTATAAATAAATAAAATGAACAGCGGCCTTCTTCAGAGATGAGGAAGTTGTGGCTTCATCAAAGCAAAGGAGTTGTTCCTGACTGGAATCTGAACTGATTTCTACTCTTCCTGCAAAACAGAAGAATGACTTTGGGCCTTTTTATCCACCTGTCCACACAGAATATAGTTCCTCTGCAGGCAAGTGGTAAAGGCGTGGATCCAAGCTTTTCTCCATTGATAAACAATGATGTAGTATTTGAAATAGCTGGAAACAACCAAAAAATCACATGCAAGTCATCTTGGATGCTACATGAATACTACAGAATTCCACTCATGTAAACCAGCCCCACATCCTTATTTCACCTCACAAGTTTGATAAATCCTCAATAAGCAGGACTCTTAAACATTGGATTCCTTATGGTGATAGGTTTATCCTACATTAATATCTCTACACTAGAATTAACAATGCACAAAGGCTTCTTTCTGTTCAGTTCCTTCATTTCCAAGTTGTTTATTCTGACAATATTATAACATAGAAAGTAAGGCAGGATTTTTAAGCACCTTTAAGGATCATTGTGATTTTTTAAAATGGAAAATACTTTCAGAATCGTTTGCCATAATGATGTTACTCTAATAATTTTCAATGGCAATGATGACATAGTGGTGTAAAACCCTGATTACTAAAATGGTATATCACACCCAAAGTATTTTTGATTAAAAATCACAAATTATTTTAAAAACATAATCTCATCCCTTGAAGCAAGGATAGACACTTGGGATGCTAATTTCATTTATACCAAAGGCATTTCAGAAAATTTCTGAAGACAAAATTTGAAGAGATTCAAAGATATTATCCAGTAGTCAAAGGCATTAACAGTTTTATCATTGAAATGTTTAGTGAATAAAAACACGACCCTGTTTTTAATTCAAAAAAAATATTAATTTTCCCTATTTTGAATGTTTCTATACTTCCAGCTGCATACAGAGAATATGTATTTTATAAAAAATTAGTGGTTAGAAGACTGATGAAGAATCATCTCACAATCTCCAGATTAAGCAGAAGAGGAAATTGTATAAGAATTTCAACCCCTTGTGCAGACAAAAGCCTTTGAGAAACGTGTTACAATCTCTGACTTTTAGATTTACCACATATTCCAAACAAGCTCCCAGAAATTCACCTGTCACTATTTAGAGTTACAGTATATGTTGACAATAGATCTTAAAATCACTCCCTCCTGCAGTTCAATTTGCTATGTTCCACTTTGCTGCCCTACATACATTCTATGAACAAGTGTTTTGGTTTTGGATTTTTTTTCAATATAGATATCTAAGTGCAGGATTTTTCCTCCAGACTTTCTATGCAAATGCTTTGAGTATTTTTTGGTTATACTTATGTAACAACCTACTAAATTAAGACTCGTTATCCTCCTGTGTTAACAAAAGCAACATTTTTAAAGGTTAACAGTTGGTTTATAACAAAAAGGAACATTTTGCTCTGAATGCAACAAATCCCGAAAATGGAACAGTTTATTGCTGGTAATTTCTGTTGTTAAAAGTTCTTTTTAATCATTTAATTATACCTTAGGTCCATTAAGGATCTTTGGAAAATTTTGTCATACTGGCACGTTAAGTGTCATTCTGGCACATTTTAAAGCATTTTTATAGCATTGTGAACTTGCAAATGTAAGGTCAATACTTTCCCAGAGCTCATCTGTGGTCCCACTTTAATTTTATCACAAGCAGTGTGATGCAGTTGTCCTTACCAGAGAACTCCCTGTGTATCTCTTAAAACCAGCAAGTGCCAGTGCCCCAGCTGTTGTGAATCAGCATAGCTCTGATGAGGTCAGAATTTTGAATATGGGCCAGGAAGGGTTAGGAGCTGGCATTGGCACCTCCTTAGCACCATCTTTCTCAAATGAGGGCTTGCAGGTTCAGCTGATTTTAGGGTGGTTGAGTTTGCATGGGTGATGTGACTGTAGTCTCATAGAACTCAGCTTCACAAAATTACTGTGTTTGAGCATCCAGAATTAACTTGTGAATGGGTTCTGTGAAATCCCTCAGTGCTGGACTGTGTTCATGTTAAAGAGATGGAACCAGAGTATTAATGTCAGTGGGAGGAGACAGTGCTCTGCTCAGACCTACTCTCAACAAAAATTACTGTTCAAAAAGCTCACAAAGTGCAACATCTCCTTGTAAGAAGTCTGCATTTTCGTGTACTTAATCTATGACCGTGATATGCACCAGATACTCAGGAGTTTGAAGTTCAAACTGGAATAATAGCAACATTCTAAGGATGCAAGCCTCTGATAGCTTCTACAGTAAGTATTGAGGGGTGGAGGTTATTGAAATGATTACAGATTTTGTCAGTCAAAGGATATGTAGTTTTTCAAAGGTGAAGGAAGGAAAGGGAAGATCTGTAGGGTTTCTACTCCAAGGATGTGTGGACAGATAGAACTCTTCCGTTATGCTTTGTAATGGGATCCTGCCTTTCTTGCTCCTAGGCTTGATCCTTACTATACAGTTTTCCTCATTAAGTGTTGTCCAGGCTTGTAAGGAAACAAAGAATTAATTCCTCATGCTCACTACTGTTAACATGAGAAGAGAGGGCGAGGTTAGGGCAGGAGTTCAGACTGGGGTTTTTTATTCATCATCTGTAAGAGCTTTTCAGACAGAATGGGAGCATCTACAAGAAAAGAGAAGTATTTTACTTCTACAAAGAGGGGCAAAGGATGCTGATGCAGTGAAATGTCAGAAGTGGACACTTGAGCATATACACTTCTCTTCCCCAGATTCCTGTGAATGGTCAAACTCTTTCAGGAATTGTAGACTAAAGGCTTTTTTTTTTTTTTTTTTTACTTTTTTAAGGTCACAGTTCTGCTTGTTAATATTAACCTCCCAAATGAAGCTTTTAGTGGCCTATTTCATCCCATTTGTGAAAGAGATGAGAATTTATTAAGAGCTCTCTCTCTCTCTCTAAATTTCCCATTACTAAATTAAGCATGGAAATGTGGTTTTCTTTTTCCTCAGATACCATTTGTTTCCCAAAAGTAATTACAATATCAGCTTGATAAAGGCTGCTAGTAATTTTGTTAAGAAATTTTCTGAAAAAGTAGCAGGAAAACTTAACAACCTAAGGGAATTGCCTGTGGAATGGGGTGGTCTCAGGAGACCCCCCCTCCTACCCATTAGGAATTCTAACCACTGTAATTAGCAGCAAATTTCCCTATCTCTGTATGTTAAACAGGGAATTCATCTTTGGTTTGTTTCTGCCTGGGGCAGAGAGAGACTGAAGGAAGGGAAATGTAGGGATGTGCCTGCCTGGGTTAAACAGCCTTAGCTGCCCTGGAAGGAAGCAAAACCACAAATTACACCAGCCTCTGATTTATAACCTGTGCAACCCTGTCACAGTCAGGGCCTTGCTTCAGTTATAATCCAAGGGAAAATGCAAGTGCACAGGTAGATAGGAAACACCCAGGTAGAGAAATTATGGGGTTATGGATGAGGTTGTTTAAAAACTAATGAATAAAAGATGAACATTTGCATTGTAGAGTTACTGTGCTGAGAATACCAGTAACTTTTTGTGAGCTCTTTTACTGCCTCTGCAGTAGCAAAGCTTATCTGAGTAAATATTTTCTGTGTCAGAAATGGTGAGGAACTGGGAAGGTGATTACTGCATAAGACTGAAAATATCTTATATTGTCTGACAGCCATCCTCTGAGACTCTTGATGAGCTTCTTCTTGGTGAACAGTAATCAGTAATCCTGCCAGGAAAAAGAGACTGAAAAAATAAAAGACATGTTCATTGGTGTAATGAGTAACAAATCTAGATGCTAATAAAACCCAACAAATTGCCTTGCATTGTGCTTCATTATTTGTTTATCTATCAGCTTTATGAGTGATCCTACAATTGCTGGTTTCGATGCTGACTTTGTGCATCCCCCACAAATGGTACTTAAGTAAATGGTCACTAATATGTGCTCACAGTACTCCTGAAGTGTGAAAAAAAGCCACTAGAAAGAATTTCTAGTATTCTCCTCAGGACCGTGATATATTTTATGTAATTATTTCCAGTGCATTTGAGAAGGCAGATGATAAAGTTAGTTGTTTTCTTGCATCAAAAAAAAAGTTGTGTTATAAATATTTGCACAAACTGGTACCACAATATGACCTATATTTGAAACTGGACCTGAATTTATAACTATGTTTCTATTAGTATCCCTGGTTGTCATAAGCTAATTGTGAACTTGGAGACTTAAGTAAAAAGAATGGGTGATAAACTTTGCAGTTTAGATTCCTTTCTATTTTTTCTGGTTTAATCACTACTCTAAAAAACAAACAAACAAAACAACTGAGCTAAATATCTAAAAATATTAATTAAATTTAAATTATTTTCTTTCCTCTTTGATTCTAGCTGGAATGACAGAATAGAGAATGAAGAATGACCTGTGAATTACAGAGCAAACTGTCATATGTGCCACTTAAAGCACCTTATTTTTAAAATCTGGGGTAAATACGACTAGATTTAGCTTTGCACTTGCACATTAAAAAAAAAAAAAATTACTTTGGTGTCAAAAGCTTTCCTAATACAAACTAATTTGCATATTTTCTGTTGTTCACTAAGGTAATTTTGTACTATGTTGGAACACTAATCTAAAAAGAGCTTGACTGTCTTTAGAGAAAAGAACAGATTAGAAAAACATAATCAACCCTTTTTACTGAATTCACAAAAGTAAAACTGAGTTATCTGATCTTCAGAAGAATGTACCCTAGATGCTGATTTCCCAGATGACCTTTCTTTTAAAATTGTTTATGCTGCTTATGTGTTTTAAATCTAGACTTCACAGCTAGAAGAAAATAATTGCTATTATATACTGAGATTTTTATGTATTTTTTCCCTAACCATCTGGACATTATCATACCTCTTCTTCCAATGCAAGTCTTATCACAAATGCTGCATTTCTGACTGAGGTCTATTTGTTTCATCTGTGGAAGTGGTGAGTGCCTGGTAAAGCTGGATGTATGGGATTTTTACCTTTTCATTGCTCTTAGGAACTAGTGGCAATCTAACTGCTTTGGGGGAAGCCAGACCTCATCTGCAGTGCACTTTTTGTGCTGTTAATTGATTATATTAATTACATACCTCAGAGGCTTCTTTTGGTCACCTCTAGAAGCCAGAGAACAATTTCTTTTCCTTTACTGCACAATAGTGGTAGGGGGGAGGATGAAATGGGAAAGAAGTGAAGAGTTGAAACATCAGAGATGGAAATGGAGCTGGAGACAGCATGTGCTGCTGCTAGAAATTCTCATCTGCTTTGTTGACATGTTTTTGTTAGACAGAGTTAATCTTAATGATAACAAATTATATTTATCCTCTATTAATTGAGCATAATGGCACTTATCCTCCCCTGCTTGTGTTAACAGTTTTCAAATCTCTTCCCTGTACACAAATGCCATTAGAGTTTTGAAGCCACAGCAGTTCAGGGCAGTCCATCCTAGCAGAGACTGAGCCTGCCCATCCCAGGAGGATCCCACTGGGACTGGGATGTCCCCAGCGAAGGTGACAGCAGTGATGGGCCAAGTACTCGCCCTTGGAAAGCCAAAGAGACTAAAAATATTGACAGCACGGTGTGGGTGTTCAGTTTCTTGTAAAATATCAGTGCTACACATTTGTCATGACACTGAGGGAAGGCCAAGAACAGGGGCTGTGTGACAGATGGTATAGAAAAATCTGGAATGTACTTTTCAACTTTAAGACTTCTTGGTACTGGCAACAGAGAAATGTCTCAGGAGACTGTGAGCAGGAAAGAGAAATCATGTTCAAGAAAGAAATACCTTTTACTTCTCTGAAAGAAACTAAAGTAACTGCTAAGTCATTATTCTCTTCTAAATCACTTGGGATGGAATATTTTTTCCTACAAAATTTAAAACAAGTGCTTAAGAATATGACATTTGTATGTTTGCTCACACACATCTGGCATTATTTGTTTCTTATAAATACACATGGCTGTCATAAAATCATTAAATAAATAGTGCTTAGGCTACACTTGGAATCAGCCCATTATATTTGCATGCCTGTATGTGAATAATATTTATCACTATCTGGTCTTGAGTATTTCATCATGATTTTGCATGTTTTGTATAATTGCATCATTATTTACTAAAAAAACTGGTGTTGACAGAAACAGGACAACTGAACTCTGTTGATGCAGTTAATTGCTACTAGACCTTGTACCTCATACTGCATCCAAATTAATTTATGGTTTGGATCTCTAAGTAGCTATCATCCAGCTGTAAATTTATGCAAGTGTCTTAGACTTGATTATTGGAATAGGAGCCAAACAAAGAATAACTTGAATTTTTATACTAAGACACATGATTAAACCTTTTCCTATTTTTGTCCTCAGGAAAGTTTTCCAGGGTTTGTCTATTAGACTTTTTGTTCATAGTCTCATCTGATATTTTACATTATCCTCCAACATTGGAAAAAAGTGGAAGAACTGCAATGGATGTTTTCCTTTTATTTTTTCCCCCTTCTCAATCTCCTTTTTCTCTGCTTGGTTACAGTTCTTCCTGGATTCCTTTGTCACAGATTTTAATTTTTAAATGCTGGTGGAGCATGGTGCAGACTGCCAACATCCCTTAGCTTATCACTAGGGTATCTTGTCTGTAGATCAGCCTGGGCATAAATATTATATATGTCAGCTCCCACACTACCTGTGTTTCCACATGAATGGCTTCATTTCCACCACAGAAAGAACAGTAATGAGGCCATTAAGTGACACAGAGCACACTCCTGTTTAGTCAAAAGGAAACACACAGCTCTGTGCTGCCTTTGTGTATTTTATTCTGAATGTACACAAGTCTAAAGACTCAAGGTAAAAATACTCAAGAAGACCATGGCTTTTTCTCTTTCTCTGCTCTTCTTACAGTATTTTAAAAATACTTCTTTTATGTTACCTTCCAAAGGTCGTTAATTTCTTTGTGGGATACTTGTGGAACCCTTGCATCTCTCTGCAGGACAAATACTCAAGGAAATCAATTGTTCATAGCCACATTATGGCTATGAACACATATGACACATTAGAGTCAAGAATCTGCCACTGTTTATCCCAGATTGGTATCTGACTTCTTCCACCTGTTTTGTTAATTTCCCTGTTACTGGAAGCATTGCTTGCTGTGGGTATTTCTGAGTGGAGACTGAGCATGTGCCACGTGGAGCTGCTTGACTAAGAGATTTTGCCTGAACACCTGGGAAGCTTTCAGACCTGAATTCCTTGCTTTTCTACTCTAAGCATGTAAATCCCCATTGAAACAGCACTTGGATTTCTGTATATGTCTTTGTGTCAGGCTTTTACCGCTCTCAATGTACATAACACTCCAACAGGTAAAAACAGCAAAACCCTTACAAAAATCGTAACTAGACCTAGATAAAGCTATTCTGAAATGAAAAGCTCTGTTTCTGAGAGAATGACTGTATTTCCCAGCTGAAATTTATTTCTGCTCTGAAATTTATTTTAAGCTCTGAACAGTTTAGAGTCAAAGCAATCAAACCAACCAGGCTGCACTGCTGCTTCATATTTTCAAGAAATAAATCCTTAGTGTGCCAAATGTGTATCTTCAGGGCAGCAATATGAGGGGAAAAGAAATTGATTCCAGCACTTCTAAAAATGTTTGACTAAAGTACTTGGCATCTTCCACAGCAGGTAGAAAATCACAAAACATTTAAACCAAACTATCTCAATACCGATTTATTAAAGTAGTTGTATCATCAGATGTACCAAAGGGAAAATTAAACCAACTACCTTTATAAAATGTATTAAACTAATTTATTTTACTGCACCTCAGCAGGAGGAAAAAAAATAAAATGAGGACAAGCTTGCCACCAGTAATGAATAAAAAACACTCCACAGCAGGAAGGAAAAGAAGCAGAAGGAGAAAAAAAAAAAAAGATTGAAGGCAATTTGTCATAAAGAGTACCATGTGCAACATGACAGCTGAGGTCAAAATAGGTGCACCTTTTGTAACTACATGCTGATGTTCACTCAGACATGACAATTTCATCTTATTATTAACATTGGCTTACAAAATTTCTCTTTGTGTGCATTAAAAGCTGAAAAGGCATCCCACTAAGATAGCTTAGTCATGTTCAGTGTAACACTGTTCATTTACATGGAGCTGTAAGAAAGGGAAAATACACCTGTATTGGAGACACTGTCCTCCAAGGGCTCTGAGGGTGTTCCTGTCTCTCTTTGGGCAATATCCCAGCTGTTTTCACTAAGGGATTTGCCTTGCTGTGCTGCCGATTTGAGCCTCTCAGTTCCAGTTAGAGCATTCCCAAAGGGTCTGGGCCAGTCAGTGGGCACAGGTCAGTGTCCATTCAGCACAGAATAGTGCTCTACACAAACAGCAGCCCATCAGCTTCTTCATTCTGGAAAATCTTTGAGAGATAAGAAAGAAAAGGAATGCCAGATAATCACAGCTATCAACAGAATGGTCTTTAAAGTGTTGTGTGTGTTGTGTCTGGGGACTGAGATCGTCTTTGACTGCACTAAATATTATATAAAAATGTTAAATATGTATTTAACTTTTTTTTTTCTTAAGCATACTAATCTCATCCATTTCCATTTAATTTAGGTGTCTCTGTTGTGCCTAGAAGCGCGTGTTTACTTCTGCACTAACTTCATTAAAGCAATTCTCGCTAAATTGTCATCAGCTGTCTCAGTTTAATGTAACGTTAAAGGTGAAGCATGGACAGTATGTGTGCACACGTACCAGGCAGGCTGATATTCCTGTTCTGCAGGAACACAGCTGACACAGAACCCTACCAATAGTACAGTGATGACACTGGGGAAGAGAGAGCATCTGCACAGGAGTGGTGGCATTGATGTAGACCATTGGTAGCACATCTAGCCTTCTTTGGGGAAGAGGCAAACCAACCTGGATATTCTGGGGAATTGAGAGGAACAAGCCTGGATGGAAGCTTCCCTGAGAATGCCTTTTTTTTTCATTATTTTGGCCGTATGGGGAAGAATGATGAAGTCAACCACAAAAGCAAAGTGTGATTGGGTGAGCATTCCTCATTGTCCAGGGAAGAGGGTTTGGGGGTTTCCTGGTTGTGGTACCTATAACTGTGGAGTAACCAATCAGTCTTGTGTCATCCAATTGCCAGTGGATAGTTACAAATACTCTTTTCACAGCATCATAGAATGGTTTGGGTTGGAAGGGACATTAAAGATCATCTTGTTCCAACCCCCTGTCATGGGCAGAGACACCTCCAACTAGAACAGGTTGCTCAGAGCCACACCCAGTCTGGCCTTGGACATTTCCTGGGATGGGACATCCACAGCTTCTCTGGGAAACCTGTGTCTGTACCTCACCATCCTCTAAAGTGAAGAATTTCTTCCTAATATCCAGTCTAAACCTCTTCTCAGTTTGAATCAATTCCCTTTTTCCTGCCAATGCATATTCTTTCTGTCTCTGATAACTTTCCCTCTGTCCTAGAACCCAGCATTGGGAACTGGTCCAGTTTTCCAACCTCCTATTGTCTTCATGTGTGTTCAAATACTGCTTTCATTCTCATCAGTCCAACACATGAAAATGGCAAAGTTTGAGAGATTTTTGTGGCCAGCAAAGAAAGGTTCACCAAGTGTCAGAAAAAAAAAAAATTGGTGAGAGCTCTGCGTCATCTTCTAAAATATTAAAGTTAGAAATGTTCATTTACTGTTAAGTGCAAAAAGAGGGAGCTGATAATAAAGCTTCAAGTCTGCATATGGTAGGTGCAATGGTAAAACTATATGAAATCCATGATATTCCAAATAAATTCTGCCTAAATTAAGATTTTTTTTAAAGAGGGCTGAATTTCTTTTTAACCTTGATAAGTAATTTTACATTGGATATCAGCTTTGCAATAGGTGACTGTAATATTTTTGATGCAGTTAAAATTATTTGGGATGGAAAAGCTATAAAAGGTGAGACTGTCAGTATTCCCACACGAAAAAGCTATTTTTAATTTCCATAGTGTTTCAGAGTTTGCAGGTGAATATATTTGTGTTTTCCCAATGAATCTTTAGTGGTACTTAAAAGGAAGATGCAGGGAAGCCATTTTATGATTAAAGTGAAAAAGAGGAAACAAAGAAAAGGTCCTTAGCAAAAACTAATGAAACATCCTTAAATAAGAGAAAACACTAATGGTTGAACTGCAAGGGTTAGTTTTAGGGCTACAATCATTTCTTAAAAGTGACTCATAAGATGGGATGAAAAGCAGAATATAAATTTGTTTGTGTCATAAAATGAATTTAAGATCAAGCAATCTGAATGACATTGGTAGAGTTCAATAGAATTTGTACAGATTAGAGAGTAAGGATATAACAGGGAGAGAGACAAAAAAATTGCTACATAATGGAAATGCAATACATGACATTGATGTATTTTATCACTTCAGGACTAAATAGCTTAGCTTATAAAGTGGTGTTATGGTCCTATGTATAACCTATTTTTCTAAAAATATTTATATATCTTTATAGCCCTATGAGCTTGTAAAGCTCAGCTACATAACAAACAGGCTGTGTCTCTAATGGAGCTGCTCCATAATGCAACATTTAGTGGGTGGAATTTATGAAATGTGTTGTGCTGGGAGGATTGCAGCATCCTACCCCATGTCATCCTTAATGTGTGCAAACAGAATTCTGCTCCCCAAAACCTGCCACCCATTAATGCTCTGCTGCTGAGAGGGATAAAAAATTAAACAGGTCTCACAGGGCAAACTTCACGTGAGACCAGCCAGCCATGGTGAGTTATGTTAAAATAATGCTGCGCAGGACTGGTGATTTTTGGGTTTAAGGACCAGGAAAGCAGGCCTATTCCTTCTTTCTCATTGTGCAGATGTTATTAGAGTGTTCAGAAAGTGTCTCCTGGCAGGAGATGAAGAAGAATCATTTTTCCCTTCTCAAGGCAGCCCTCTCTGTTAGGCATGACTTTGGCAGAAGGATTGGTGTGTGTTCCCCTTTGCTCTGTTTTCATGGTAGAACATTAGCAGTGATGGTGGAAAAGCTATCCATACTATTTTACAAAATACTTATTAATTTTGTAGTCTTCATGTTGTATTTTTTTCAAACTAGAGCCATTCTGGGTTGTAATAATTGCCTGTTACATGCCAGGAAATGCTTCCAAGTGATTTAAAAGTGGGACATGGTAAGGACCTGGTTCTATGAACACTTCCAAAATCAGTGTTCTCTGAGCAAACTTTAATGCATACATACATGTTACTAGGAGCAAAAGACTGAGGAAAAAGTAAAATTTAAATCTGACCTGAAAGCCTCCAGATTATCTCTTTCTGCTATTTTTTAAATTTGTTTAGGGATTTTTTTTTTCAAATAGGGCTTCTACCTTGAACTTCCAAAGACAAGAGAGCACACATGCTTTCAAGAACTTCCTTTTATTAAAGACTGTAATTTTTTTTTAAATCTCCAATCCAGTTGCACTTTGTTTCTTCTGTGATTTTCTCACATGGTCTTTCCTTGGTCACTGGTATGATGCAAGCTAAAGATTCATAGGCAAAACTAAAAGAGAGCCTATTGTATGCTTTAAAATGTTTCATTTACATGGTTTCTTGAATCCATAAAAAGCCTGTAAATGGAGAACCTTGGATGATAGCAGCCTAGCTGTGGTCCTAATATTAGGGAACAAGTGTATGTGCTATTTTTCCTGAGGTATGCAGATATATTTTGAAAAGATGGAGAACCCTGAGTCAATCACTGTAGAAAACATACTTCAGTGGATAAAAGCTCAGTTCTCCTTGGCTCTAAGTGCGGGAGTAGGACTTTGAAGAAGTTATTTGCCATAGTTCATATGAGCACTTAGACTGCTCTGAAATTCTTTTTTATCTCTAACAAAGCAAGAAGCAAACAGGCAATGTGGTGCCTGCAATTAGAGAGCTTCTCTCTGTAAAAGTTACTGTGAGTATGTCTTGAGACTATGTGCCAATTTGCAGCATTTATAGCACTCCCATTCCTTTGTGCTTTCTGGGTATTTCTAGGTTGCCAAGTTGCCTACATAAACTGATACAGAATCATCTGAGCCCAGCTGACTCCTCTGACATTTTGACAGTGGGTTATTGTATTCCACTTTTGCTTCCCTGATGTTCATATACTTTCTATTCTGTGGAGAGAGTAATTTGTTGCTTGAAGCCTCTCCTGCCCCCGCTTCACTTTGGATGCTTTTCATGTCATTCTTTTCTTGAGCAAGGGGGAGCTCACAATATTCCTTCAGGACTGCAGGAGGAGGAATGAAGCTTTTGGGTCTGGTGAAAATCTGCTCAATGCCTGCAGGCAGTGTATGTGGCAACCAAAGGCCTCAGGAGCTCTGAGAGGGTGAGGAAGAAGCACAGGGTCATGCTGAATGTTTTGGGCTTTCACTGAGAGTGGTGGTAAATGTCTGCACTCACAGTTTATTTAGTTCTGAATGAATGATTTGCTATTTCTGGTCTTTGTTTTTAACTGGAGCAGAGATGTAGAGTATATTGTGTGGGGGAGCTGGACCCCTGAGGCCAAGACAAGGACCAGGGATATCCCAAGCAACAAAATTGATGTCTGCCATTTCACCCAAGAGAATGAACCCAAAAGGAGAACCAAATAAATTTTTTATTATCAGGAGACATACTTATCTCTTTGCTTGTGAAAGGTATGGATAAACATATCCATTAATTACTTTGTACTCATACTGTTACTATACAACTTGCTCTTCTCTTGCTCTTCTCTTACAAAAGGTACAGTGATCATGTTTCAGATTTATTGTACACATAATGGTATTTGATTGAAAGATTAATTTATCCATGCTGTAAATCTGTTAATGCAAGATAAAAGCCAAAAGATTCAAGAATGTGATCACATATAATCTTGAAATGTAATTGAAATATCAGTTTTGATCTAATTTTAGCATCTCTGCCTTCTTTTCCTTGTGAAAGTATGCACTATAAATTCGGGTATGTACTGGAGGTTTGTTAGACTGTATCTCCATGTGTGGCTGTGGAGGGAGAGGCCAAGATGAATCAGTTTTACCATAATGCCATGTGATGCTCTACTATGAGCCTTATGAAAGCCTAAAGTATTTTTTATACTGTTCAGGTTTCTACTGAGGATTAGAAGCAGAGGGGAGGATTTATCAGCCAAGTGATGAGATGCTTCTCACTCATGTTTGTTTCTTTTATTGAGATTGATGTCGTACAGGCTTCTCCCCTTATGTAACTCAACTGTTCTATCTGATCTACAAAATTAATTAAGTCCATTCCATCTAAGTGGAAAAAAAAATACATGGATTAATTTAAATCTCATAACAATATGCAACCAGAAGCAAGAAAAGAAATTAATACTTTAAGTTAGAGATAAGACACAAAATTCATAACAGAGTTCCTAACCTATTGTAAATTTACTGTGAGATTGCATCTGTATGCATGAAACATGGTGCTCCAAACATTGTTTTGCCTGAGAAATATGCAACCTTTTTGCATATTTAAGAGGAAAACTTTTTGTCTTGTTTGAGGAGGGCAAAGAGTCCTCTCCAGACTCAAATTGCTGCATGTATTACTATAACACATGCTCTTTTTGGAAAGAAACATCTGCCTGTGCTGGCCCCAGCTGTGCCTTATCTGCAGCAAACTAAAGGCTATTTTCTGGGGGCTAAAGTCACACTTCCTTCATTAGCTAAAAATTCTTCAGCATTGTCCTAAACCATTTGAAAACTAGATTTTCAGCAACAACATGGTCACTCTAACTGTACTTAATGTCAGGTTTTGCTTGCAGGATTTCTACAAGGAAAGTTACTGAGATGCCAAGATTCACTTGTTTTTTTGGTTGATTGGATATTTTTTCTGTGTAATAGCACAACTACTTAAGGGGTTAAATTTATTTTAAGGCTTAACTTACATGAGTAAGGAAAAATTCATTATTTGTGGAAAAAATGGTTTTAGTGGAGTGGACTTTGGTAGCCAGCTCAATTTGAAGGCTTGACAGTAACCTTTGAAACTTGGAAGGAAATGTGAGATCAGGTCTTGATGAGGATGAAGATCTAATCCTAGAAAATCTACATTTTGCTTGGTGTACACAACAGAAAGTCCTTTCTTGTGATGCAAAGATTTTTAAAAGCACTCAAATTCCACAGTGCTTGTGGTTCTGAAATGTGTCTGAGTTTGTTCATCATGCTGGGTAAAACTGGAAAATTAGTAGCGTTTTTGGGAGGAGAATTATATATTATTGGAGAGTAATATTGTACCACTGTGGATTTTAGACACTCTAATCAGTAACCTGAAAATTACTTTTTAGGGATTTGCACAAAAAGAGAATAAAAGGGTGGCCTTAGTAGGGTTGAAAGAAGAGGAATCTCAATAAATAAAGGAAGTAATTAAAGAGGAAATGAAAGGGGGAAATAGCATAATATTTGTCATTATGATAGGCAGTTTTTTCAGTGACCATGCTGTTTTCAGAGAGAGTTATGAGGGAGAATTTTAATGAAGCAATCAAGAGGTTTATGGGAAGCTCCTCCCACGGACCATCAAAGAGACCTTGAAAATGAACAGCAAAAAATTATTTTCTTAATCCTTCTTTTGTTCATTTTTCCTTCCTTCTCATTTTACAGCTTCAGTTAAATCTCAGATTATCCAACTCGACCGCTGACTACGGCAGGCTGTGTGTTAACCCAGACTTCTTGTACCTGCTTTTGGGTGGTCTGGGGAGGTGTTCCTGTCATGTTAAAAGCTCAAAAAGCAAAAACATCTTCCTTGCTTTCTTTAGCACTGTTGTGTAGTGCCACAGTGGTTCAGCCCTTATCTGTGTCTGTTCTGGATAGCACTTGATAAAGATGACTGAGGGAACAATTTTTCCTGACAGTGCAGTAGTCCCTGGAATGATAAGCTCTGGCTAGTGAGACTAAGTGGGTAACTTCAATGAAATCACTGTTACATTACCATAGAGAATATCCTGCACTGGAAAATGAGTGAGCTAAATGATCTAATAAGTATTTTCCATCTGTAATTTCTTGCATATTAAGTACATTTGCAGAGCTTTACCTTCCTTTTCCAGCTAAGACGAAAGCTTTGGTTTTCCTAAAAGAAAGAGCAGCAAATCTTGTTTTCCTGAAGGTGAAGGGGTCTTTCTTGCATAGAGTAAATCTCAACTGCAGATTTTATTGCGAGTGTTTTTGGGTGGGAGAGAAAGCTGATACATGTTGCTTGCTATGGCAGCTGGACATAGGGGAGGAAGGGAATTAGCAACACTGATTCAAGCCCTGCAGGAAAAAGTTCTCCCTTTTCCAAGATGTAAACATCCATTGCAGGTTTTGTGTCATCTGGGATTGAATTTCTTTTCTAAGTCAAGTGAACTGTGCTACAACAGAGGCAGTTTAAAAGTATTCTCTCAGGTCAGTTTTGGCCCTGACTGAAAAATTCTAACAAGTGTTTATATTAGACTTTCCTGTTCCTGAGGGTATTTTCTCACTCCATCCTTTTGTGAGCTTTTTATTTTCCCTCTGCTGATCTTGAAGTGAAGACACTATTTGAATAGTGGCTTACATCTAAAATCAGGGAGAAAATGTACCTACTCTGATACCAGTTTTTAGAAAAGAGTACATTTTCTTACTTCCTTTTCACAAGCACCGTGCAAAGGATAGGAGAGGGCACAGTGAAAAACAGCTCCAACATGTAAATCTACAGAGGGCACCTGAGGAATCTGTAGTAGGACCTTTACATGGCCCTGCCACTTTCTTAAATGTACTTTGCAGCTGCAAAGGGAGTTTCTTTTATTGCTTTTCCCAAGACTGAGGTCATTGGTGATGTAATATTGCTCCTAATGTATTTTGTTTAGCTGCTTTCTGGTGAGTGTGTACCCGAAAATATATTGCACCACAATAAAGTAAATTGAGTATGCAAATATCCCAGTTAGAGGTGTTTAAAAATGCTTTGGGGAACAATTTTCAATAAAAGGAATAAATTTTTAAAAATTTAAATCTAATCCAGTCCATTTATTGACAAGTGTAGCCAGTCTTTCACATCCTAGTCTTTCACGTTTCTGTGCAGAGGGTAACTGTCAACATAACAGTCTTTTGAGATATGCTGGCTGCCAAATATTATCTTGGTTGTAAAAATGAAAGAAACCAATGCAGGAACACCAGTCAGGCACAGATCCATTAAGAGGGTAAAACTGTCTGTCTGCTTTACACGCAAGCATGCATCTCTGTATGTTTATATGGGCATGTACACACACACAAGCACAAGATGTGCATGCTTATTTTCCCAGAGGAAAAAGGTGCATTCCCCCTGCTTTCCTCAATAAATCTGGATGTGAGAGAGGATGCTGACAATTAGACACTCAAAGCAGCTGTGGAGCCTCTGGCTATCTGAGGCAGCTTTAACCCCTGACTTACCTGCAGTTGCACAGGGTTCATCCACTTTGTTCAAGGCTGCTTGAATTGGTCTCTTGTTTTCCCCACCAGAACTCCTTCCTGGATGCATGAAGAATGAGTCCATCTAAACTCCCACTCAGCTTCAAAGATGTGGGTCAGGTTCTATTCCATGAGGTTATTGCACATGGAGTTGGTTTTGGTGTGTAGTTAGACAGTTTTGTCTTCTCATGCACCGCCAGGGTTCCAGCCCTGTTGGGCTTCCTCTCACACTTCAGTCACTGCTTATATTTAAAATAAGATTTTACTTGCTTTATTTTCAATTTTGTTACCATCTCTGGAAAAAAAAAAAGCCAAAATAAGGTCCTAATTGTTAATGTAGAGACAAGCAGGAGACTACCACCTGTAGGGGTTGTGAGCAGGGGACAAAGGGAAGACAACCATTGACATAAAGTCAGAATTCATGTCAATCTGGTTCTGATCTGCTGTGCCAACACAGTAAGTAAAGAGTGGAACAGGAAAAAGAGCACCTGTTGGAACCCTGGACTCAGAGAATTTCATGTTTTCTATGCTGACGGGCACAGATCCACAAGAAAACTCTGTGTTTGACCTGAGGCCATGGAAAAGGCTTCCAAAATTAATAAATAGAACTGAAACTGTGTGTAGTTTAAACAGAAGTGTGCTATATCACTTGGTAGAAAATTTAGACTTTAAGGTTTTAGAACACAGTAATATATATGCAACAAGATGGAGGTTTTAGGGCGTTAACCTGCCTTGTTCTTTCACCTTCCTCTTATGAATGTTAATAATATTGTGTAATTGGGTGAAAAAGTAGGCAGTGCAGAACATGGGTGTTTGGTTATTGGGTTCAAAGTAAAAATAAATGAGTTGGCATTTGATAATTGGATGGTTTATGCTTACAAGGCCGTGTGGACAGAGCCCGAGGTCGCCATTTATAGCTTGTTTGGTAGTGTCTAGAAGTGCTTACTATCTGTAAAAATGTAGTATAGATAAGATAAAAGAAACATCCTGAGTGCAAAAACCATCTCTCTGCTCATCAATCCCAATCCCGGAGAAAAGAACTGAACACTTTGACATTTGGTGTCCCAGAGACTTTTACAAGCACCTCAACATCACGATGGCTGCTGAGATGATTCACTCCCCTGTTTATGACATGTTCATGCAGTGCTAGGTACTTCCAGATGTTCAGGAAGATACAGATGCCACCTGTTCCTCCAAGAACATTGGAAGACTAAGTTTAAAGCCACAAGAAATGGAGCATTTTTAGAAATGTAGTCTTGATGAATGGGAAATTAACTCAGGCAGATATATTTGAAAGGTGGATCATAAAAGGAGGCATAGCAAGCTTGTGCAAGGTGCTAACAGGTTGATAGACCCTGGGAAGGCCAGCACTGGTAACAGCAAAGAAAACATAATGGAATAGAGCAAACAAAAGATAGGAGGATAACTTTATGTTTAATGAGATAATGAGATAGGCATAATTCAGGTCTTTTCTCTTAGATTTTTAATTGTGTTGCTGCCTTCTTGGTAATTTATGATGCCTGCTTTTTTTAGCTATTTCTGGAATTAGTTTGTGAGAAGCTTTCCTATGTGTTACTGCTGAGGTTCTGATCACTCCTTTGATTTTAAATAAAGCATAATACAAGTGGATCCTAGATAAATCTCTTGGATTGGACAATTTTGTATGGTAAAAGAACTCCAATTCACCTGCAGCCCTAAAGTCAGCATAACTCTTACTCAGACCTGAAGACAGTGCTTACTTTAAAGAACTTTCCAATTTATTGATGATCAGGTCCAAGTTCAAATGGATGTCTCAGGACTACCTTGGGTACAGACCTAGGTCCGGAGTCAAATTCAGAATATTTATTTATCATCCAGATATTTATTTATCATCTGGATATTTTGAATTAGTTCATGTTTTGTTAGAAAAGCATCTCGGCTTTTCAGTGAAAAAACTCCTTTTACTCCCTTCTGGGATAATGATAATTTCAATTAGACAGATTACTTAGGCAGTGTCTCTTGGTTTCCATTTGGCCTAGCTTCTCTCGATCCTCTCAGTGTCTGGTGGATCTACATAAAAATAATTGTTGATCAATTGCCACTGAAACAAGAAATAAATTAGATTTAGTTCAGAGTGGCTCTAGTGCCAGTGAGGCTCAGCTGACTTTGTTCAGTCTAGGCTCAGACTAAAAATTCATAAAGAATCATGAAAAATTGCCACAGGAAGGAAAATATCAGTTTTACTCTAATGGATTTTAATTTAGTACATAAATGAAGAAGTGATTTTCATCAATAATGTAAATTCTAATTTACCTTCACAAATGAAGTGGAACTCAAATACTAAGTTTTCTTAGGACTTTGTGTTCAGAGAGCTACCAGGCAAGGGAACTCCTTCAAGCCAAGTGAAGTATCCGTGTTTTTTTAATAACAAGGCCTAATTTCTCTGCATTGCTTACCCAGAGTAGTTTCTGACTGCATCTTTGGGATTAGAATCTGGTTGTGTCTCTTCACTTCTTATGGAAATTGGGTGTGTTCAGTACATGTCTGAAGTGATCTCCTGCAATACTCTGGAATGTTTGCTAACATCACAATACCAAACAATATTTTATAGCTTTAAATTTGACTTTTTATTCTCTTAAAATTTGCAAATATTTATTTCCCTATTATTTTCCCCTTTCTATTTACTAAGTCTGAATTTTTACAGTGTCCTCTATCTTTCTAAATGGGATATTTTCTTCCTGTTCTTTTTTGTCCTTTACCTTTGCAAGTGAAAGCTGGGAATAATAGTGATGTTTGTACTCTTTCCATCCCAGATTCTACCTGTTGCATGCATAAAGTAATAGAAGTTTAAAATAATTCATGTAAACATTAATTTTATTTGATGGGTAGGGTTTGAGTTTACCTGCTCCTTCTTCTACACTGATTACTAGTTATCTGAAGAAACATCATTTACTTAGTCAAAGCTCCCCGGAAAACTAGGTACTCAGAGTTTTATTCTAAATTTTCAAAAAGGTCTTTTATAAAGCATTATATTTTTACCAAAAAAATGTAAAATGATATTCAAAGATTGGAAACTGGTGAAAAACTAGCAAATAATGCAGTAAAGACTTTACAAGTCCCTGAATAATCTCCCCCATTTTGTTGCCTGCAGCCTTGGTGGGCTCTGGTTAAAGTAAAAATGTTAATGCTGTCAAGCAGGAGAGTTTGCAGGCAGGCACTTGCACTTGGAATTATTGGACTATCTTTTCAACATAAAATAGCACTTAGAAATCTTCCTGCTGTGAAGGGACAGCATAGGCAGCGACTCACAGCCATGCCAGTAATCATCTACTAGGGGGTGGAGAGCAGTCTGTCAGCTCTATGGATTCAGCTTTTGCTTCTGCCTCTTCCTGGTGCTGATGTTCCTGCAAAGTAAATTGGGCATAGAGGGGAAGAAGTTCAATTATTTTCCCTATCCAGAAGAAAAGTCTTAAGGGAAGACATAGGAACAGGCTGCAAATATGTTCCTATCATAAAATCAGCGAGAGGTAAGACTGCTGCTGTGATCTGGACTGTTGGAGTACTCGAGTAAAAATTTTATACAGCCAGAAAAATGTAGGGAATAAAACAATCAATCTTCCTTGAGTTTCAATGGACAAGCTACAATCTGACTGGAAGCTTGAATCTGTCCCATGATTTACACAAAGCCTGGGCATGATTCTGCACTTCCTTGGATGCTACAGAGTGGTTTGTGTCTCTGTGGTTGATGAGCACAACCAGCTCATCACAAACCAAGAGCCCTTTCAAGTGGTGCTTCCAGCAGGACTGTTTTCAGTTTGGCAGCTCAAAATAATAATCTCCATACAATAAAACTAGAGACAGAAGTGTTTCTTGGTTTTATCATTACCTTTTAAAGCTTGATATTGGTTAGTGCAGTGTTTGAAGGTATCAATGGGCAGGATAGGGAGGGCACAACTTTGGGAGAATGGCTCTGAGGAACTGGTCCTTCAGCATATTGCAAAGAGATCCTTAAATTCCAAGAACTTTAAATTACTTCTGTCCTGCTAAGGGAGACCTTGCAGATGGTTCTGCAAGTGTGCTTGCCTCCTGTCAGAAGATGCAACATGACACACAGGCCAAACTCTGAAAAGCAGGGCCAAATTTGGAGCTGCTGTAATTCAGTGTAGTTCTGGTGGCTGCAGGGCTTTGCTGATCTAGTTCAGCTAGATCATTTGTGTGGTGTATGCTGGTGTGAGTGCTGAAGGCATTTGGTGATAGTAATTATGAGTGATTGCTATTAGATGACAACATGTGGCAACATTTGGGTTGTTTTAATTCATTAACAGATCCTCTCTGACAGCGTAACCTAGCCTGGGAGTTATGCTAAAGTCACAGACAAATAAAAAAAAGGGTGGGGGGGGACTAGAAAAGTGTGGGTGAGATATTTTACTGTCTACTTAAGCAGCAGAAAGGGATTAGAAAGTGCTGTTGGAGAAGCTTCTTTCCAGAGCTTCTAAATCCATGGGATAAACAATTCAGACAATTCTGCACAGACCCTTCAGAGGGCGGCTGCCAAGAAGGGAAAGGAAGTAAACCTGTTTCATCAGCAAGCATCCTTACCCCTCAGGGTCACACAATGTAAAGAATCCTCTCTGCTTTTCTAAAAGGGTGTTTTATTAACTGAGGGGACCAAAAAGAAAATTTCCTGTGCTTCCCTGGTACTTTCCTACTGGAGGAAGAGCTGCTATAGTCTGTAAATTCTGAAATTTCTTCTCCCTTGGTTGCTGTTTTGTAACACATCATACATGGCCATTATGCTTACTTTCCCTTTACATGCTATGTTTTATGTTGCTTTCCATGCTCCCCATTTTCCTTCCTTTTCTATGTTTAATAGTCTACACCGCTTAATTCAAATTATTTTTTTTACCTACAAATTGTCTTAAAATGACTCAAGATGAAACTGAGGCATTGGTAGCAATGGCAAAAAAAAAAATTAAAGGTCAAAAGCACGTTGTTTCTGTAGTGAATAATGTAAAGAAAATTTTTAATGGAATTCTAAAGGTTATTGTAAGGCCAAATCATAATTCTGTGTGGGTACAAGCATTTTATGTAAATATGCAATCAGGATGTGTGCAACACTGCTCAAACATGGCAGCAGAGGATATACATTTTTTAACTCTCAGATTAATAATCATAATGTTGCTCACATTAGATCTCTTTTGCACCATTTTTTCCTGTGGTCAGGATGATACACTGAACAAAAAAATCACTTAATCTCTCTGTATCTGGGCTAAGGTTTAAAATTAAAACAATAAGTGGGCACATGTGCTCTGTTTCCACCACTTCTGTTGAGACTTCTGATTTTGAAAGTAGATGTCAGGTTGTTTAGCAGCAGTCTCTGTAAGACTTTCACTGGGAAATTCCTGACAAATTTAGAATTCCATGTGCATAGGCTGTTCCTGCCCTGCCTCTGCAGCACATCTAAAGCATACCAGGTGCTAAAATAATTGACAAAAATGGAAATGTGGCACAAATTTGTCCAATCCTTTGTCTTCCTTGTCCGTTTTAATACTTTTCTGTGGGCTGCTCCTTATGTGTTTGCACAACATCTGCCATACTGGGGCCTATGGACAGAACCAGAGGGAAGCTGGTAAACAGTAATAGAGTGGAAGTTTTCCTTTCTGGGTGGAAAGCAACAATTTCCAGGCACATCACATCCCTTGAGAGAAGCTTTGGGATTTAACAGGTACCTGAAAGTTTCAGCAGTACAGAGGAAAAGGTTCTCCAGGTCTTTGGTGACAGTAATTTAAACTCCCCTGGTGCGGTATTTATTAAAAGCAATTATTTTTCAGTCGTTATCTTCTTCTTTCTAATAATGCAGCACAGATATGGACAGATCAGCCCACACCAAATCTTTTCTGAATCTTAAGAGTGGTGTCTAGCTGCATGTTATAGGTATGAGCTGTGTGGAAATGGCAGCTGGAACCTCTCCAGCCACCAACCTCAGGCAAAATCCTGAACCTTTTAATCCCTAGTAGATATTATATACTGACATGCTATCCAGGTACTGAGTTTGACAGAGCTAATAATACTATTTATATGTATAATTATTGAAATTACCCATACTCTTTGGGTTTAATGGTGTTCAGTAAATTGGCATGCATAATTTATACATCGTTGCTGTCAACCATCAATCCAAATGTGAGGCAGCAACATATAAACTGAATGGCAGAATAAAGTGTTTATGAGTTTATTGAGGACAAGATCACCATAAACAATGACACTGGAAGTTTTCATACCAGTTTTTCAGTATTTGTGGGAAATAGAATGCTATCTATGGGATTTCATTTGTTGCATTACTGTAAAACCTCTTCAATAAACAATTTAGGAGACAACAACTACATCACTCTTCAAAAAGGCCCTAGGGACAGGATTTATTGCAGAAGTCAGCGTTACCATTTCTGCTTCAATTTTTGCTATGGTTTAATTTAAGCCTCTTATTGAAATGTCAGTCATTTAATAATGGAATGGAACCTCAAAAATGTACAAATGCATACACCTTTGAGGCTTAATCAAGTGGTACAGTAGGAAAACCAAATTCAACTATTATTATGATAATTTAGAATAATAATTGAGACTTTCCAATTCTACGTTTAAACAAGAAATGCTTAAAATAACCATTGTCTCCACACATCTGAATATGCATCTATCTATGTGCTTGAAATTACTTTGCCATTCATGATATTAATCAAAATGGCAGTGTACATTACAGAGGATTCAAATGCCCCAATCTTATTACATGGGACTTGCTATGAAGTGCTATTAGTATTATGTTTTCATTTTTATTTTGTGAATGCAGTAAACAACTAATAATTCAAGATGTTCTGAATTTTTTGCAAGGTGCCAAGTGCTGAAATAAGTGATTAACATGAAATGAGGAAATCTATGAATAGAAGCAAAACAGAAACTGCTGAGTTATTTTTGGCATTCTCTAATGAATAAATGGATTGTTTTCAATGTCTGTCAATGAGTACAAGTGAATATGCACTGTGAGCTGAAATATACTGCCTCATGTTAACTTGTTTTGAAAAAACAAATGTATGGAATTAAAAAAAAAAGAAAAAGATTTGATGCTCATATTCTCATAGACCTAAAATTCATGGTTCTCATAAAAGCAAATTATCTTCACTTAATCAGTTAAACATATTTTCATTAAAAATATATTTTGATTTTATATGTGAATTTCTATTACTGAACACTAGATCATGGCTAGAGGCTACTTATCAATTTAAGAGTTAGCACAACTTTTTCATGACTACAAAACACTTCTTTGGGCTCAAGTTATGGCACCAAAATAGCTTTCCTTTGATGAATGTTGATTTAAATCATTGAGAGATCACACAAATGGCTATTAAAACAAGGAAGAACATTCAAAGGATGCGTAAAAAGTAAAGACTTCAGCCAAATGTGAAAGAAATCATGGTACAAATGCATTTGGGACCAAGGTCATGATCAGGCAAGTAGAGTGAGGATAATGCTTACCTACTGAGCAATCTGGATAAAGCATTGCATTTTGTGGCAGTGCCAGCATGCTGCTCTGAACAGGAGTTTGGACAAGACTTGTTGAAATCCCTTCCACTCAAAGTTATGCTGTGGTCCTAACCTTGAAAAGTATAAATACAGTTCTTGGGTTATAAGTGATGACAGCTGATGACTAGTACCTTATGAATGTTTTTCAGAAGTTTGCTAGGTCTGGTTTCATACTATTCTTGCCATTCTTTCCGGGCCATATCAGATATTTAAAAAGTAGTTTAAAAAATGTTTGAAAACATAGTACCTTATATGCTTTCTGTTGAAACTATTCTCTGCTGTTTTTATAGTCAGAAGAGGGGATCAGTCCCTTTTATTTCATAAAGTAGCCGGCTGCTTGCTGGTGTGGTTCCTCCTCTGCTGGAGCAGATTCCAGACAGGCCTGTTTGTCCCAGTGAATATGAAGTGGGTTTGGATGACCACCTCAGCTATTGACACCCACAATACAGACCCTGTGGACCTTCCTAAACCTGGGCCACCAGGCACAAAATATGCACACAACCATGATGTCCCTGGGCAAAGAGAGCCACGCTGTCAAAAAAAGCATGTTAGCAGCAAAGTTTGTGATCTGTTGTTATGCATCTAAATTATTTCATATAGTTTGTGTGAGTGACAGGAAAAGGGACAGATTTGTGTGCTAATTAGCTAGGAGTGAAAGAGAGGCCATAGCTTTATCTGAATCCTGTTGAAAATCTGAAGTTACTACAGTGTCCAGCAATATCATTTATAAGTAAAGGTCTGCAACACAGGCCATGATGTCAATTCCAAGATGTCAACCAGATTTTACGTGTGAAGACCCTTCAGCTGAACTCTTCAAAGCCAGGATTTTGTCTGTTCCTGGTGTCAGGAAGAAGCACAAGGACAAAGCAGAAGCTTTGTGACATTCATCTGTTGTGTCTAAAGATGCACTTAAAACACTTTTAGGCATAACTTGAACAGGCAATAAAACCCTGTTCAAACATGCTAAAATGATGAAGACTGTGATCATGTAGTAACCTCAAGAAAGATGGTCTTGGGTGCAGTGCAGTGCCCTCCCTCCCTGACCATCTCTGTCCTGTAGCCCCCAGTGAGGTCAGTCAGGATGGGATGAGTGATGACCAGCACTGGCCACAGCCTGACCATCCCCAGGCACAGCTGCAGGCCCTGGGCATGGGATGGAGCTGATGGAGCCCCAGTAGGGTGGTGTCTGGTTTATTAGGACTCAGTGCAGGGTAGGATGCTGGGCATGGGGTTTCCTGTATTCCCATGTGTGCCCATTGCCTATTATCCTGTCACTGGGCTCCACTGACAATGAACCTGGCTGCCTCTTCCTTACTCCTCCCACAGGTGTTTGGACACGTGGATCAGAGCCCTGAGCCTCCTCTTCTCTTTGTGTTTGGGGTTTTTTTCCCTTCTAAAAAATAAATCTGAAAAGTTTACTCTTGGTGGGTAAACTACATATAAAAGGGGAACACAAGTCTTTCACTAGATGAATTCTTGGCCTTTTCCAGATTCTCACCCCACACTGTTGCCCTTCATAGCAATCTGAGGGAGGCCTTAGGAAATCTGTGCATTTTTACTCTTGAGAAATACGTTCAGTGGAGCTGTGGATGAAGCTGCAGGTTCACCTCTGTGTGGGAGCCTGAGACAAGAGGCTGTGAACACCACCCCTTGCACAGCAAAGGGCACAGGGAGCTGTGGCACAGCTGAGGGACACTGAGGCACACGGCAGGAGCCCATGGCTCCATGGCTCAGGAGGAGCAGCGGGACTTTGGCACTCCTGGGCTGGGAGGGGGTAAAAGCCCAGGGGTTCCTTTGCTCAGGGTCCCTCCTTGGAGGCACAGCTCAGGCTGTGTGTGTGTTACTGCACTGTGGGTAAATGGCTCTGTGGAATAAAACATCTGAGACTCTGCTATGGAAATGCTGGGACTGAGCCAGTGAGGAAACCTGGGTGACTGAGTGGGTGTGCAGGGAGTCAGGCAGGGACCTGCCAGGGAACTGGAGCCACCCCTGTGGAGGGGTGACAGTGCCAGCAGTGACAGTCTGGGACATTAGGAGTGTGGCTGCCAGAAAACCTCATGAATGGTCACACTGGGAAGTTTCCTTAATGCTGTGGAAACAACAGCTGTGACTCTGTAAACAGTATTTATCCTTCAAGGTGTGCTGATAGCTCAGATAGAAACCGTGCTGGCCCTGGTCATGTTTGAATGTCTGCATGAAAATGAGACTGAGCTGGAGTAGGACTGTGATGCATTTAATTGTTATGACTGCTTCCCTCTACCCTTCCCACTGTGGGTATCCTCCTCTCAGCAGCCACAGGATGTCATTGTCAAAGCCAAAGTGACAAGACCTCACGTCCCTGCTGCCCTTCAAAATGTAAAGGGTTCCCCCAGTGTGTGGCACATGATGAATGGGGTCCCTTCCCCATATCAGTAAAGCAAGAAGTTGTCTCGTCCTTTGAAATTTCTTTTGCTGCTTCCAAGTTTAACCTCTCTCAGGTAATGGAAGCATCATGCCCTTCTGGAATGTCTGTGGGTATCCAAAGGGAGCACTGCCCTCTAAAGGTCGCAGGTGAGATGGAAAGCAGGTTCCTGTAGACCCTGGGAGGTCTTTTCAGAGTTACCTTTGTAAAGGTGTTTTGGGTGGTAGCCAGCAATGAAGGCAGAAGTCTGAACACCCTGAGGCAGCGCTGTAAAGAGTAATGGTGCAATCTCACCAGATTTACAGTCAGAATGCGGAGTAACAATACAAAAAAGTATTCAAATTCAGTAATGTTCAAAATGTGGTATAGTTTAAAGTTTACAGTCTTAAGGCACATTTACAGTTTTTTTGTTTTGTTTGTTTAAGAAAAGATAATAAAAACACCCCAAGTGATATTTTCCATAGCTGCAACCCCAGTGTTTGTTTTTTTTTACTTACTGCACAGATCTGCAATTTTAAATCTATAAAAATCCAGCAGCAGGTTTACAATGAGCAAATGCCAGGGGTAAAAGTGTAAATGGATTAGTAAGACACCAAGAGTGATATTGAAACATGTGATATTGAAGTAAAAAAAAATATATGAGACCCTGGAATTTAAACTGCTGCATTTTTTTATATATCAATGACAATAAATAGTAAGGAAAGCAGACTTGGAAGGTTTTCCTACATTTCTGTAATGTGTTATGTACCAGAAGGGCTTATTCTAAATAATCCAGTGAAATACAGGTGTTTTGGTATTTCCGTTCAAAAAGTTCAGATCACCTGCTGAAAAGATAAACCTACGTTTTCTAGGAATACATTTTCACTCTTAAACTGTGTATATAGTTTAGAATGTGAACCAGGTTATCTGAACAAAAGAAATTTGATAGAATCTCCAATTGGGAATGATGTGCATAATGCAATATAAATCTAATGACAGAAATGACTACAGGAACACTGGAGGACAATGGTAATTGTAGTACTAATATTCTATAGGTTGGTTTTGGTAGGATTTGAAAATACATAAATTAATATAATTTAGAAATATCAGTATGACCATGGTGTTGGTGTGCTGGGTGTGACTAAGGGACCAATGCAAAAGTCATCTGAGGATTATCTGAAGAGGAAGTTCCCACAGTGAATCAAAATGGATTTAGAGACAACGTGTGCTGCCAGGATATCATAAAACCACTTCAGTGCCAAGAAGGAACAGGTCCAAAGAATGAGATGCTTGTCAAGCACTGCCTTGTAGAAGATTAAACAGATGCCAGTTAGGTCAGTGGTTTGATAAATGAGGGAGGAATTATTTTTTTTTGTCTGCCAGGAAACTAAGCTTGGAGCAGGCAAGATCTTACCAGAGTTCAACTCATGTGCACTGAACTTCTCAGACAGCCTCACGCCGAACACCAGAGTAGTAGAGCCAAGATTTTTCTCACACACTGAAAAAAATCTTTGAGGATGTGAGAGCTTTTCACACCTTTCCACATCAGTTCAGCATAGGAAACTTCCAGGCCTCAGTTTTCTGCCCATGAAGGAAGTATTTAAAATCACAAATGAAATGAAGCCAGGGGTGGTTTAGTATTGTCATCCCAGACAGCCCTGTGCTGTCTCTGCCCTAAAAAGCCAAGTGTCACTTTGGACTGGTGGTTTCATGGGCAATCTTTAGTTGGGAAAATATTATAATTATATTGTGGTTTTACCTGTAGAAAATCTATCTTCAGATAAAATCAGTTAATTTTACCTCACTTAGTTTTACCAAATTTGAGTCAGGGCAACCAACCATCAGTAAAAGTGTCAAGTGCAACTTCTGAATTATTAACTGTTTCCCTGGTATATTGTGGTACTATTATTATTGTTGTTGTTATCATTATTATTTTTATTATTATTATTAATATTAATATTAATAGTAATAGTAATATTAATGTTAATGTTAATATTAATGTTATTATTAATATTATTATTACCTCCCTTTTTAGTTTTCCCACTTTGATCAGAATTCTCTAAGACTTTCATAGAAAGTGAAACCGAAATTACTTATAAGCTCATGGTGTGATCAGTGAAAACTTTGGATAATTTTCTGAGTAGAACATTTTGACAAAGTAATAAACTTATGGAGTAGAATGGAAGTAATTTCTGCTCTTTTCTTTCTGTTCTGTGTAATATTTGCATTCTCAACAAAGTCTCCGACACTGCCCATAGCTTTCTAAAATATGAAGTCTGACTATATAGTAGTGTTAAGCTCTGCATTAGATTTAATAAATTTAATAAAATTATGGTAAAATGGAGGAGCAGAGATTTCCTGGCAGGTTTATGCAAGAAAACAGGGATTTGAGATAATCCCTGAGAAATATTTAACACAGAATCAGGTTTTCATTGCTAGACTCGTGATAGTAAAGCAGGGCTTTCTGTCATTTGGTTTCAGTAAAGAATATTGCTTTCAGTAACCTTCATCAAATTTCATTTGACTTGCATTTTAATAATATTTTCATAACCTTGAACACTTGCTCGTGCCTTTCTGGAAAGGAAGCTCAGCATTGTGGCAAAGGGCTTCAAATGTTGTAAGTTTAAAGAACTCCACTAAAACAAATTGACTTACACTGTAATGCACCTACTCTTTCTTCAAATTTTCAAAAGAATATTTAGTTTTTCTCTAGTGAGGGCTCTTGGGAACATGTATTTGACTGTAGTACCTTGCTGTGCCTGAGCAACTTATAGTGATTTTCCTATAATATACAGTGATTTTTAGGGGTCTGCCTGCAGCTAATTTTAATGAGAACTGTGGCTAAATCCATGTTCTCTGTTTCAAATAACCATATCCATTGAGTCTTTCAATGTGTTCTGGATTTTTTTGATATGGCTTTTTATGAATATGAAATGTGTATCTCCATTAACTACTCCCTGATCATGTTTAAAGCACTATAAATGCCAAGAAATCAAAGGTTATTTATACTTTCAGCCTAAGAAACAATTACTTAATCTAAAGACACAATAAACAGGTAATCTTATGTAGACCAGATGTTGTTCTGGAATTTGAGATATTAGCCCAGAAATAGTTATTCTACCTCTTGCTTACCTTGTATCCATGTATGTTTGTACTCTACTACTGTACCCTTCAAGTAACTTCAAAGGCTTGCAGAAGCCCTGAATGTGAAGAAGGGCTGCTTTATTTGCTTTTTCAGCTTATGTGGTTGCACAGAAACCACATAAAAAGAGTAGAAGTGCAAAATGCAGTTGTGCAAATTCTTCTAAAAATTTAAGCTATCACATATTTGCCTGCTGTGATATTGGATCACATTCTGCTAGTCAGCAGTTTGACATCTGTCTCAGAAACAGTCCCAGAACTGGTTCCTACTGCTGAAGCTGGCTGCACTGGGGTGATACCCCAGACTGTGCTTGGTCTGTTACTTGATTGTTTTAAAGGACCATATTTGCAACCCTTCTGGCAATGGAATATTGTCTTTTTCTTCTTTTGTGAGACTTTTTGCTTGTTCATTATAACCTTTTTTTTTTTTTGCCAAATAAATATTGAATTAATGAACAAAAATCTTCCAATTGCCATAAATTTTTTAAATTTTTTTATTGAGTGAAGTAACTATTTACTATTTCTATAACTGATATAACTTCAAAGAAAAGCATTTTATCCTGGCTCAGAGACTGTACAATTACAATTTACAATTTACAAGTGCTTTTGTTGTTCTCCAATAGAGCAAATTTAATAATTATGGTAGCAAATGGTTTGTATGCAGTAAGCTCAGTGGGTACATTCCTCAGGTTATGCCTGCAGTTACCTATTTCATTTCTGTTCATTATTTATACTTCAATTCTATATCCTCTGAAAGCTTAATGCCATAGGAGAAATTCCTTCTCCCTGTCCCAGTGTGAAGAGAAATTGCACCCAAAATTTTAAGAACAGGTTACTTTTTTTTTTCCTCCCCCCACCCCATGATTTCATCACCCTGTCCAAAGTGATCAAGTCAGCTTTAAGTGTTTAAAGAATATTTAACTTTGTGTTTGTAGTATCTTTTCTGGATGTAAAAGCCAAATTAACACATGAACCAGTGCCAAACTTCAGAAAATAAATTTTCTGCTATGAATATGCAGAAATTTGCCTCTTTATTCAACATCTGTTCCAAAGGCTCGATCCTGACGTCTCCCTGAAAAGTCATGAGGTCACTGGTTGTCTTTATTCCTGGCTGAATCCTGAATCATTCTCAGCATTTTTCAGGTATCAGTGCCTAATGAGTGGGCATTTGTAGAGACTGAGGCTGCTCCAGGTGAAAAATGCAAGTCAAATAATGGTGTGGAATGAAACCAAAGAGAGACTCCATTCTCAATTCATGACTTCCTGCACTCTAATTGCTCCAGAAGTCCTTTCAGTTGTTACCATATTCTTTTTCTCATTGTAAGAGAGATGCCACAATGGCTAATGTGGTCTTATTAGCCCTCACAAGACTACACTTTAATTCTCTGTCTCATTGTTTGCTTGGAGAAAGAAATAGCAAGGAGGTGAGACTCCAGAAAATTTTCTCACATGCTTTCCTACTTCTATTCAAAAGATTTATTAAAGATATTTATTAGCTTCCCTAAATAACGTTCTAATCAGGCATTTAGATCACTTCAGTAACTAATGTTTATTTTTATAAGCAATACTTTAATTTGACACTTTACATAATGCATGTGCAATAAGGGTGCCAGGTTTGATGGATAAATACCAAGAAAAAAATCATATTGCCTAATAAATAATGTTGGATTTAGATATCCCACTCATTTAAAGCAAACTTGTCATGGTTTATTAACTGTATTAACTAGTGGCTTTTTTATATCTGGTCATAAATAATACGAAGCATTTTTGAAAGATGCCCCTTTCAAAGGACATAATATTGCCCCTTTATTGTCACAGATTATTCATATCTTCCCTGCGGTGGGCAAGTTGCCAGTGCAGAAACGTGTAATCGAGCATATCTTCATGTACTGAACCTTTGCCTTTTCTCTTGGGATGAAAATTACTGAGGCAGAGGTGGTTGGAGTAAGGAGATTAGTATGGCAGCACACTTGTAAAGATGTGGATCTGAATTTCCATGGGAGGCACAGCAGTGGTGGTGCTGTGTCCCTGGACTGCCTCCAGAGTGTCTGCTCGGGGTGCTGGCAACAGTGAGCCACCTGTAGTCCCATTTTCTTCCAAACACAGTCCATCCATAAAACTGTCCTCCTATTCCTTTTTCAGTTATCATATATTTTAAATACTTTTACTCTTCTCCATCCTCCCTACCTTTTATTTCTGAGCTGGCTTCAGGCTGGACTTAGCTGTAGGATCTCAGCTACCCTTTGGTGTTCAGTGGGAAGTTGCTCATCTAGATTGAGTCTGACTCCTTTTTCATTTTCCAGTGTTGTCTTCCAAATCTTGTTTTACTAGACTGTCCTTAGGTAAATAGATCAGTATAACTGGGCTTATCTCATTAATGAAAACAAGTGTTTCTAACAGAGCTGTGTTCTTGATTATGTCTTTGTTAGTCTTTATGTAAGTATCAATTTGCATAAATACATATTTCAGCAAAAGGTTTTTAAAGTCATACCACCTTTATGGCATTAAATTCAGCATCTGAGCAACGTGGTCTAGTGGAAGATATTGCAGCCCATGGCAGGGGGGATGGAACTAGATGATCTTTAAGGTTCCTTCCATCCCAGGCCGTTCTGTGATTCCATTATTTCCTCTTTTAGATTCTTGCTTTTTCTCTCTTTTTCTTTCATTCCTCTACATACCATTTCTCATCTGCTACAGAAGTTCATCTCAAATCTCTGTCTTCCTTTTTTCTCATCTTTATTTTTACTTCAAGCTGACTCTTTATTTTAGCTGATAAACACTGCTGCCACTGAGTTGGTCCGTCCAAATGAGGCTGTCACGCTGCCTCCTACAGCACTTCTTTCCCAGCATCTGCTTTCCACAGCTACTCCTGTGTGGAGAAGTGCAAAGGACACAGACCTTTAGCATAATCATGGTTATGGCATTTTCTGCAGCTCTGCTCAATGATCCACTTTAATTCAATACCTTTTTGTTGCAATGAATTAATTGGAATCTGGGGGGGGGATGGGAAAGGAAGGGGAATTTTATATTTTAAACAGCTTTGATTAATAGAAGAAGAGAACATCTATTCTCTCTACCTGATACCTTCTCAGTAGGGAAAGTGTTAGTCCCTTGAACCTAAAGGAATTTCTAAATTTGGGGACCCTGATAGGTTGCAAGGCATTGTGGTTTACAGCACAGAGGACAGCTGGGAAAAAAAAAAAGTTTTCCTCTTGGCCTTGGTTCCGCAATCTGGGCTATGAGTGGAAAGGTTTAGTCATCACTGGGTGCCTGCAGTGGCTGGATTGCCCATTTCCCTGCAAGCTATCCCAAAATGGGACATCTCCCTGCATTCACAGGAACAGTGTACAGAGAAATGGTCAACCGGTGTTCCCTTTTTCTCTGGTGCTCAACCCGTGGTAGGTCCCAGTTGTTTTGTATTGCTGCTGTTATTCTAGGTTAATTATTTCCTATACTGGGTAACTCCTTCAGATTGTATTTTTATGCAGCATTATGTATTTACACCCTCATTATGATTTTAATAATGCATTTCATTACAGTTGGCAATTGATGGTTTTCATTACTGAACAAACTGTCAATTTACTGCTAATGCTGCTTTAATTATTGACTTAGTTTGATTTCCTTGGTTTAATTCTTTCCATCTGTGAGGAAAAAGGTCTATGTATTAGTGGAACTGGAAGTTTTAGATTAAAATTTGAATTTTTTTCTCAGAGGGCTTTTAGGAAAATTATTGTTACTTTATGTAGTTAAGATTTTCTGTCCTGTTCTATTTTAGCATGTGTTTGTCAGTCCAGAATAGCTTGTGGCTCACTGAACACCTCAGGATAGGGTGGAACTGTTGATAACATTATGTAAACATGAATATTGGATTTCAAACATTATTCCTACTCCATGGGCAAATCTGAATTGAAGACACTGAATATGATGCCTAAATGTTACCTGCTCTAGAGTTCAATTTTCTGAAAAGGTAAAGGTTTGTGGAGACTACATTGTATTTTCCATAGCATACAGTTCCTCCAGTGACTTTTATTTTTTTTAAATAACTGGGAACATATGCAAGTGCAGTATCTTCTTTGTAGTCCTGTCTTCTGTGGTCTTTATTGAGAGGAGACTGGAAGAGAGAAAGTAAATTTCGGTGACCTTTCAGAATTGTTCTGGTGGCCAGAGTTTTAAGATATGTGTTGCTCTTTGGTGGAGGCTCTAACCAGTTGTTGTACATGTGCTGCAAAGGGGCTGCAACAACTTTGCCTTTCCTTAAGCCCAAAAGTCTGCAGTATTTGGACATGTAGACGTGGAACTGATGACCACGGTTTAGTGGTGGATTTGGTAGTGCTGAATTAACGATTAGACTCGATGATCTTAAAGGTCTTTTCCAACCTACATGATTCTGTGTTTCAATAGTTGATGTTGTTGATATAGTTTGGAACCTGTTTCTAGTCTGTTCATGTGACAAGTCATGCCTGTTCATGGGTTTTGATTTTCCAGTGGTCTGTGCCAATTTTATGTTAGTGTATTTGTGCTGATTTCTGGCAAACTGCATATGTTTTATTCCTCCTAGTCATATCATGTGAAATGCAGATATCAAGAATAACTTCTTAGCACATATAGAAGGAAAAAAAAAAAGGAAAACCAGTTTTTAGTCACTGCATGGCAAGGGTCAGTTCTTGTATTTGGAAGTAACTTCTCTTTCCATGTTTGTATAGTGACATTTAATCTCAGTGGAGAGTCATGTAAGAAAATTTATTGTTCCCTCTCAACTTTTAATGAGTTCTAATCAAACTTGAAGGTAAACAAACAAATCACAAGCCTAGAAATAAATGATTCTTAGTCACTCTAAGGTGGGGGCTAATGGTGTAAGTGCATTTGCACTAACCCAGGAGGGGATATGTGAATGTAAAAAAGAAGGGAGGAGGCTGCTGTCTGACACCTGAAAAAAAATTATTTTGGTTGGGAACATTCATAGACCAAATCCTTGAATGGTGTTATGTAGATGCTTATTGGCTTCAGGATCTGGATAGTGATAAAAGACTTTAATGTGTAGAGATATTTTGGCATGAGTTGTATTTATTACACTAAAATCTAAACATATATATATAAAACTACATACATAAATACATATATAAATATATATATAAATAGGGAAGAAAAATGAGTAATGGCATTCCTTACTAGAAAAAAAAAATAAATAAAGCATTAAACTTGGTCGAATGTATAGAAATTAACATACATGACAGAACTTTAATAAAAATTTAAGTTTTAACATAAATAGCTTATACCTAGCCAGTGTATGTGTGCTAACTCAATTAGACATGTATTTCCATCAGCCCTGGTGGCCTGTAAAAATAAAATTTTATCACAGATATAATCTAGGCTTATGTGCTGGCAAACAACCAACTTTATCCTACCTTTCCAGTCCACTGTGTCTGATCTCCTTTACCTTTCCCAGCTCAGTGCTGTTCCTCTGCCTCTCTTGCAGCAGAAGGTTGTTTGTCCCAAAGTGTCAGGAGGGCAAAGCAGTGATTTACTGGAAAATCCTCTTGGGCTCCTGAATATCTGTATGAAATGTGAGAGCTGAGTTACTCACAGGGTATGAAGAAGAAGTAGATCAGTGCTGAAGAAAAGAAGATTTTTCTTCCTACCACCCCTTTGCTGTCATTACATTACCTGCAGGGAGCTTATGGAAGAGCTGTCTGCCACCTTACCTCATTGACTGTCCTTTTCCAGGGATGGGGAGCATCAGCTGCTGACCTTCATGGGAGAAGCAGGCCTGTGAAAGAAGGAAATAAAGCTTTTTGGCCTTCCTGTAGCAGCCCTGGCCAGCAGCTCTTTCTCTAGAAGTGGGCAAGCAATGAGAGCAAGTGGCCACATGCTCCCCTCCACCTCCCATGGGCATCAAAAGCTGGCAGCTCTCACTGACCCTGCTTGCCCACTGGAGAAACTAATTCCCACCCCATTAAAGGAAAAAGACATCCTTTAAGCAGTGTTTTTGTCACTCATTTTAATAACTATCAGCACTGATGATCTGCTAAAAACTGGGAGAAACCACTGCACCATTTATATCCTAGAGCACATCTTGGCTCTGACCCAGTGGAGAATGAGAATGAACCTGTGTTCTGCTCAAGAAACACTGGAAGTATTTTAGGACACCAATTATGTTTCAGAGCATCAAAGCAGTACTAAAATTTTACAAAATATAGCTCCCTCTGGTGATGTGCAATAAAATAGGTACTAGGAGGCAACAGCAGAAGACATAAAATTCTTACTCTACCAATTCCAATTTTAAAAGCTATTTGCTTACAGCAGCAAAGGCTCATTTTGATGTGCAAGAAGTTTGATATATTTCATGCAGAATTGCTTATAGTGTCTCTTAAAATCTCCAAAGTCTGTCAAAGTTGGTTGGCATTTGATCACAGCAGAGTTAGTTCTTCAAAATTAGTATGCAGTTAAGAAACCCAATGTCTTATCCACTTATTATAGCATTAAAAAAAAAAAAAAAAATTAGAAAATAAGATATCTAGATAGTAAAATTCTCTTTAGAGGATTTCCTGAAGAGGTTTCAGTGAATTTTGGAGAATAGCTCTGAGAGAGTGATGTGATTATACAAAAGATAGATCAAAGACAGGGAAAAATATGTCTAATACAGATTTTATTTGCAGTGGGTGTGTAAGTTAAAGTTTCTATGTTATAGGAATGCTGAAGTTTTGGGATGGATAATGCTGGGTTTGTTAAACTCTGCTGGTATTTCACTGGTATCAGCTGTGCAAAATGACCAAGTTTCATTCTTGGCATCATCATTGAAATCGTGTTATTAAATCCTGAAGAGTGAATAAGCAAAATTAAATCATACACAGTTCTTTGTCAATAATTCTTGATTGAATTTGATCAGTTTACAGATATTACTATTGCTTTTCTGACAGTCAGATTTACAGTCTTTAGGCAGTCTTAAGGCTATATCTGGTTATATCTGTCCCATATACAGAACATTTTAGCCTCTCACTTGATCTTATGTATCAACAGGAAAGAAATTAAAGTTTCAAGTGAATTTATCATGAGTGAAACAGTTGAATTTTTAAAAGAGTGAGAATCTCTGGGTTTTTTCATTGAGTGAGTGAGTTGTGGGTTTTTTTTCTTTTTCTGACACAGTTGTTACATTGAAGTTGTTAGTGTATGCTAAAGACTATCTTTTAGATGCAGAAAGTTTAAATAGACAAAAAGAAAAGAAGATAAATAAAAGGATGGAGCTGACATTGATGACTAACTTAGGTGTAGTTGTCTTTGTCACTTGAGTCTAAATGTAAGTGAAATTAATCTTATTCAATTAAACTAAGAGAAGGACTCAGACTGAATTGGAACAGATATTCACTGATGCCCAATTTATTTTGGTTTAGCTTGAAAAATTCTTACGGTACCTAGGCTAGTGATGGAATCCTTTGCCCATTTCATTGGTTTCCAGTGTCTGTCTTTTTAGTTTCTTATGAAAGCATACTGCAGTATCTATTTTCAAGGGAAACAAATATTTTCTTTTTTCATAAAATATATTGTATTATATTTCCTATAGAGCAAAAGGGAAAATTATATGTTTTTTAATAATTAGATATGTAGTTTATTTTGAATAAACATATTTAAAATATGAAAAGCATGTCCACATTGTAACACTGTCTTGGCTGAACTGTTAGGGATCTATTAGATTACCTGTATTATTTCCATTGACACTTATGCATATTGAAGAAATCATCAGGATATTCTTGTTAGAAAAATATTATCATGGAACTGAAATAATGCATGATTAGATGACCATTCTATTTCAGAAATGTGTTAGACACAGGAATGAAGGTCACTTCATATTTACTACATGTTGTTTATTTTAAGTACATTGTCCAGGGGTTTTTCCTCTATATGGTTGGTACAGAAATTCTGTGATATTCTTTCACACACTGACATAATTTTTCAGTTTTATGTTGGAGGGAAGACATGAACATTAGAAGATACAAATTTGACTGTAGGGAAAATGGGTAGGTTTCAGTGTCAGTCCTGATGCTGGATTTTAGAAAAAGCTCAGTTGCAAGGCTTTTTCTTCCATCTAATTAACATCTGTGACTTGAATGTTGGGCGGTTTTTGTTTGTAGGCTTGGGAGCAGGGGTGTGTTTGAGCTGGATTTTTTTTTTCCTTTTAATTTAAAAAATAATGATAGGACATGCATCCTGTCAAGTTAAACACACTTGGAAGTCTTTGTGGACTATGCAACCTTTCTTATTATCATACTGCCCAAAAGTTCTGCTAATTACAATTATTTTGTTCTTTTTGAGACTAGGATTCTACAAAAAGTACTGGGAACTATTGAGTCTCCCTCCACATCTGGCCAAAATGTTCGCTGAGCATTGGAGGAGAGAAATCAGCACAAAAGATCTCTTGTGTCACTCCATGATTTTCCAACAAACAAAATATCAAGTTTCCAGTGATGCTCACATCAATTTGCTCTCATCTGCTAGCTGAAAACTATGACATAAAAAGTGTCATGTTATGTGCTGTAAAAAGAAATATAAGATTCCTTAAGTACTTTTTGAAGTAAAAGGACCAAGCCTAGTGGAAGAAAGCTAAATTATTTTGTGTGTATATATAATGTATAAAATATAATTATTTTGTGTGTATATATATAATGTATAAAAGTAGCATATAAATCATATATAAATATTAGATAAGTATATAAATATTAATCTTTCTTTTGTGGAATATTTTCCACATAATCAAGTAAGGCTTGTGCCTTCCCACTTGAATTTTATCTTTTCTATTTGAAGGCTCTTTCTGATGACTACTCACAGATGAGCAGGCTGCTCACAGAGGTCATGGACAAGAGTTGTAATGCTTTGAGTATAACCCCCTCAGTGGGGTTGTGAGATTAAAGTTATAGTCTGTCTCCAAGAAGACCATTATCATTATAAAAGTAACACACATCATTAAAGAGAAACTCGATGAAGACCATTATCATTACGTGGTAACACATCATTAGACAGCGTCTTCAGCTGCACAGCCCGTTGAGGAGGGTACCCTGGTAATGTGGCAGCTCTCCAGAGTGACATCAGTCAGTCTGCCTCTGTGTCTCAGCAGGGTTATTCATGTCTCAGGGATTCCTCTTGTCATCCTTTCTTAGCCACAAGTTGGTAGGTAGAAGGAATTACTTCGGGATAAGCCCCAGGGCTCTTTGAAAAATAAAATTTCCATTGGAGTTGGAGTATTCCTTTAAGCAGAATTGCTGTTTGGTTGCAAAAGTTGTCCCCTCTGTACCAAGGTGACCAGCTGGAGAGGGAAATATCTCATGTGGCTGTACATTGCCTGTGGATTTCAGAATGTGCCTTCACTGTGGTAGAAAATAGGCAGGCAGTGAACACATGAACCTACTGCTACAGAAAAATCTGTTACTCTGTGCCATGGGTACACCTGGCTCTCCTGTTTATGACATCAGGGAATGAAATTAACTCAGTTATCCCAATTTACAATAGGCTGGGGGGAAAACTAGATCTGTACTACCTGTAAAAATTGTGTTTTCCTGCTGAAATAGGAAAGTGTAGACAGGTCATACCTCTGTATTTTAGGAAGCAAAATCAGTGATTGTTTGATTTTCTTCAAACCCACTTAGTTTTCTCTTTTAGCTATATAATCCTGTCCTCCTCTCTTCAGGGTTGCTGAATCAAAGATATGTTTGTTGTCTGTCATATACAGGAAGCATTTCTCTTACCAATCCATTCTCATGGCCATTCTCATTATGCTGTATTCACAATAAGACGTGTGCAAGGTATTATTTTGCACCAATATGCTTATTCTTCATTAAAACAGTGTACTTTATATTCCTATTCATATACATTCATATAGCTTGTGTCTTTTCCTAAATTCTAGTATGTAAAACATCTTTAGCTGCTCTTTTACAAGGAACTATATTTTTGTAAGTGAAGTCATTAATTTTCTGCTTCTAGGCGTATTTTCTGAGAAGATAGTTCAGAAAAGTTCCAAACTTCTATTCAATAACATGTTTTTAGGAGCCAGTAGAGGGTGCATTTTCCACAGTGTTTTCTACAGCACACTTTAATTGGTGCTCTAATTAAGTATGTGAATAGAAGTAGTCTGTAACAAATATATTATTTTAGAATTAACATTCAGGAAAGCAGAACAAAATCTATCCATAAAATGATCAGGCCATCCCTTTTTCATCACTCCATCTTAATTTTACAATAATCAACACCAGTTGAAATATTTTCTTCTTTTCTTCCTTTTTTGTATCTAATAGCTTAAAATGGTTTCCCTTTATAACATGACCTGAATACATGAGCATAATATTTATAACATCATTACTTTAGCCACTTTGCAGTACATGTGGATAGTGAATGGCACCGAATAAATGCCTTTCTCCTTTAACAAGGATCCTCTGGAATGCAGGTTGCACCACAAATGTCTCAGTCATCCTTACAGATAATGTGACATTTCTGCTCCCAGTTAGAGTTGAGAGCCAGTTCACAATCTGGGTGTGTGCTGGGATGAGCAAGAGTCCATCAAAACAGACAAACTACGTGATCTTCACACCAACCCCGAATACCGCAGTGCCCAGAGGAGATGTGGAGGCAAGCCTACTGAGGGAAAATCTCCACAAATATGCAATTTATTCTTAACTATAAGTTTACTTCTTGGGAGAACTGTGGTCTGTGTAGCCACTGTTTATTTTCCAAATATATCAAGCAAACCAGTTCCAGCGACAAAGTCCAAACTTTCTTTCCATTTTCCATCACAATTGCATAATTATAAGGAAGTTTTAGTACTTGTATTTGTGTTTTCCAAGACACTCCAAAAATAGGAGTGCACTCCCATTCCAGAGCAGTTTAAGATAAGGTCATATTAACTGCACAGCAAAGTGTGTCACTGGGCACCTGTTGAACAAACCCTGAGGCCTGGAAATGTAGACAAAGTTAAACGATACAGTCCTGGAACAGCTGACTTTTCCTTCCTTGGAAGATGCTTGGCAGAATGGATTCCTGCCACCCACATTAGTGCTGCTAAGGCACTCCTGAGAAGGTCAGTGAAAATGTGGGTACAAGCAATGGGGATGTCTTTGTGGGAGCCATTCCCACATCCATACGGAACATGAGAGGTCCTCGCAGCACTCAACAAAGACAAGGCACATTTACTCTGCACGGGAGATCTTCTCACCTCTGGAGCTATAAATAGGGGTGTGGAATTAGCAACCAATATGTTTCTGTGTCACTGTATGTGTAATGTCTCTCTGTAATGGTTCCATTTGCTAGATGGCATGTACTTAACTCTATTTTGAGCAGCACACATCCTCCAGAGGTCATTCGGAATGTAACTTTCAGACACGGTCACTCCTAATAGGTTTTTTCCTGAAGATTTGCTTTTAACATATTTCTGAGCTTGGTATTTCCTCTTATTCACTTGAGAATTTTTTAGAATATAATATTTTGGTGTTACTATGAGGTTTTTTTCAACATAGAAATATAAAGTTTAGGACTCTCAATGTAATTTGAAACAATTTATAATATAATTAATTCTCACTGGTAAAACCCAATGGCATTATATTCTCTTACTAGATAGTTCTCTTAATCTCTGATTAAACTGATAATTTCTGATGGCTGTCCAAAAACAGCAGTACTGTCAAATTCTGTGATGTTGATAAAAGCATCTTTAATTTAAGGAATGAGGAATTCAACAGTGACTGCATAATCTCTGCATCTGGTTTAGGATGTAAGAGATAAAATAAAGTACTAAATTTACTAGATCACTAGCTGGATAAATAAAACAGAGAGTTGTAGTGCTCTATTTCCTCTAGAAAAATGAATCAGAAAAACATACTATGTTCTGATCAAAGCCTTAAAGACAAAAGGCCAAAACTTGAATCTAGGATGCAGGATTTCAGGTGGGACCAGAAGTGTGAGGTCAGCTTTGTGTTGAAGGACTGCTCTGTCTGTATTGTGAGTGAACTTGTGGCTGGGACCTGCTGAGAATGGGGCCTTGTCTTTCTCGTTTGTCTTTGCACATTTTTAGTTGGTGTCTGGTCCTCCCATGGAAAGCAGTAAAGGAACAGGGGCAAAGTAAAAGGCAAAAATCCTCAAGCAATGGAGCTTAGCTGGGTTGTGTTTGTTTCAAGAAGAGATTCCTGCTCTGATGGCCAGAAAAAGTCAGTGTTGCATGGTAGGGTTGTTTTGGGGAAAATCAAGTCTCACGTGCTGTTAAAGAAGACAGAACTGAAGAATTGTGCTTGACTAAAAAAAGCCTACATCATTATTGACTGTGGAGAAATGGGAAAGATGAATAAAATAGAAGTACTTTAAGATCAAGATTGCTTTGGGGAAGCACAATGGCAGGAAAGTTTTTGGTGCTTCTCAGAGGACAGATCTGAATATAGATATGAATCATCTGTAGTGTTACTAATCAGATAAATATTGGGAAACATTTAATTCTAATACATCAGTAAAATATCTTGACTTTCCTGAAATACATTTTATCCTGCTACTATTAAAAGAAATGGTAACACAGTTAAGCTTGCAAGTGGCAGCCTTCAGATTCCTTCACTTAAATTATTGATCTGTCCTATATGTTTTACTTTTAAAATATTTGACTTTCTATAACTGTGGCCACAGCGGTATCTAATTGAGCAGTCATTATTTCAGTCAGCCAAAGTTAAATTTTAGAATAAATATTTTCAGAGTGACAAAGTTTGAAAATTGAAAGAAATTAACTTCTGCAAGCAGATGAACCATGAAGAACCAAGGTCTCAACAGGAGAGACATGAAAGCAAACAGACCTGCTGGTTGCATAACAGTGTAGTTAAGGTTCTGGAACAAACTGAGATTAAAATACATGAAATACAAAATATTAAGGGGAAAAGATTGTAAAAGTTGTGTAAATGTGTTATACAAAATTATTTTATAAATGGAGTTCTAGTGCATGCTTCATTTGGATTCACTAAAGCATTTGATATGAGGTAATTAGTGGAGCATGAGAAGATAGGGGTTTAGCAGAGCAACTGTAAAACAAAAACTGAATGAAAGCCAAATAATAATGGGTAAATTAGAAAAATCATACATTCATTAGCAGGATTCTTTGGGAGTTAGGATCAGCATTACTTAATATTACCAGCATTAAAAATAAGAATGTACTGGCAAGTTTTGCTGTTGACAAAGTTATTACATGGAAAGACCTTCATGATCTGTGATAAGAAGGAAACATCTGAGGAAGAGAACATTTTGGCTCCTCTGAGCATCACCAGGATATTTGAACTATCAAAATGATGTAGCCCTGAGAATGAGACCCCAGGATGTGACTTTTATTATATTACTAATAGAGAGAGGAATTTCTGACATCATGCAGGACAATGGTGGGTCCTCACTGGAACACAGTGTGCAGTCCTCTTCACCCAGGTTCAGAAAACTTAGACTAGGAGAAATGCAAAGTAAAGCTACTACAGTAACTAGGGATCACAAATACTGTAAGAGGAGAAGATGAAAGATATTGTCTTAGACAAAATGTGAAAAATTAAGAAAGGAGCCTTTACACTTGCTCTCTATAACTGCCTCAACAGGAAAAAGAAAATGGGGAAAATGGGAAAAGAGCTCAGGGAAAATATCACTAGAGAAGTTGTTAGGTAGAAAGTGGTCGCAGATAAATGTACGTTGAAAATAAAGAAGTTTTTAAGTGGCAGAGTCATGAGATGCTGGAAAATATTCTCCCACTGGGAGTCATGGGGGTAAAAAGTTAATTAGTTTTAAAATGGAGATTAATCCTATTTTTAAACAGATTCTATGAGACGGCCACCTGCAATAACAGGGGATTGGACTTTATTCTGAAAGTTTTCCACACAAGCCAGGTTCCAGCAGTTCTGTTGAGCCTTCCAGTGCCTTGGCATTTTTTAAGTCTCTAAGGGCTTCTAGCAGTGTGGAAATCTATTCTTTCAGTAACTGCCTTCTTGAAATGATTACAGTGAATTTGAAAATGTGAACTTCAATACCTAAGAAAAAAACAAGGCCTCATTTACATATATTTTAATACTTGCAAGTTTTATTCCACTAACATGAATAGTGGATACAGGAGCTGGAGACAGTACATTGAAGAACCTGAATGGTAATCCTTTATTGACTATCAAATACTGTCTATGACATCTTGTTTCAGTTCTTATATATACTTTAAACTGGGTATTTCAGAATTTGACCTTCATTTGCCCTCTCTACTTTTTTTGACTCAGTTTACCTTTAATTTTAAAATCCCTGTCAAAACCAAAATGTATCCATCTGCAAACTATTTACACCTTGATCTTGTTCTTGCAAAAACTTCAATGGGTCATGTCTGATGTATGCCAGAGAAAAAAGTTTTTGAATGATCAATTATTTCAGTAGGGCAGCTGACAGGGAAATTAACACCTATGCATCTTGTGCAGAATTATGATTTGGGAGCTCATGTGGGCTCTGGGTGATGTGGATGCTCAGGGAAGACCCTTTCAGGAAGGGTGGCTGTGAGCCAGATCAAGCATGCTCTTTGTTCCACCTGAAAACTGTGTTTGCAAATGCATGAAATACTTTTCTACAGTGCCTAAGATACTTTCTTGGCTTGCTAAATGGGAAATGTTGTGCTCTGGTGCGTTTCAAGCCTCGTAAGTGATGTGCAATCGGTACCGTATTGAAATGCCTTTTAAAAATCCAATCAAAAGAATTGATTTTTCATAGACAGAGCTCAGTTTGTCATTGAGTTGCATTCCTCACAAACCCCTCAGAAATGTAGCATGCCAATAAAATAGACAGAATGATTACAAAATCACTATTAGTTTTGGTTGTGATGTATGCTTTGGCATCCTTACATTGAAATGTTTTATTTTCTTCCAAGACTGAAGTGCCAAGAAAGAACATTATTTTATCTTGCAGCTGCCCACTAAACCCCAGAAAGTGAATAGGTAAAATTCCAGACTTTAGTGAGTTCCTTTTTGTTACTGAGATTCATCTGCAAATAACAGCAAAATATTAAAACAACATTCTAGGCATATATATGGTTATACAAATCCAACCATATTTTAAAACTTAAAAGTAGAATTGATATTTTAAAGATAAACAGATTTAAGGTAAAGTAGTATTTTCAATTTCAGTGGCTTTGAGAATTGGTGTTTGGTCTGGATTTTTTTATAATCTTTTTCAGCTTTATAGGAGAGAAATGCAGATAAATAACAGAAGTTTTGCATGTGCTAAGGAATGGATATGTAGCAGATGAAAATCAGTGTGGCTCCACTGAAACCAATGAAGCTTTTCAAGATCAAAAAATCAGAGAGAACCAAAATTTGGCCTATTTTTTTTATGGCTTTTCAAAATGGGCTTTCTTAGACAGCTCAGTTTTCCCTCTGTCTTTTTTTTTTTCAATAGACCCCATCAGTTCACAGATGGTTTGCAGACATGCTAGATAATAAAAGTGCATTTTTTATTAAATAAGTGTGGCTACAAAGCCAGTATTCATTGAGATATTACCAAGGAATGTTTAAGACTTGAAGCCCAAAGCAGCCTTGCACATCACTGTGCTCAGAGCCTTCCTGATTTTGCAGGTTCACAAATCAGACACACAAGATTCTGTTGTGTGGGCCCAGTTCCAAAGATTGATGCTGAATATTAAAGCAGTTTATTAAAACACTTAACTACTGTTTTCTGGAGTATGACCACCAACACTTGGTTGTTTGTTTGATATCTGTTTTTTTTTTTCACTCATATGAAATACACAAAGCTACAGAGGGTAATAAAAGTGTGATCAAGGTGTCCTTATCCTTTGTAGTGAATGGAACAGTGCCAATTTAACATTATAAGCATTCCTATTATGTGGATTTTTATAAATTTAAATCAGAAAAATGGCAGTTCTTTCCTATTACAGAACATTATTTTTAGATTTAGCAGTTACAGGTATGCCCTTGGGTACAAGAAAAGTATCTTAGACATTTGCTGCTTTTTTTTTTAATTGAAAAGTTTGAATACTTCTTTCTCAAAAAAAAAAAAAATCCCACAAAACACCAAAAAAAGCATGACAAAAAATCATAATATTTCTATTGAATTATTTAAGACAATTAAATATAATGTTTAATATTACCTGCATAGTAGATTGAAATACATGGTGCCACGTATAAAGTCAAGCCAGCAATAATTTTATATCTGTTTAAAATCAGCTGAAGTCAAATATATCATTGGCCCAAGTGGGACCAGTGAAGTTGCAGCATGAGAATATGGCAGTAGGCAGCACATTCTCTGAGAAATTTAAGGGATAAAGGTTTCAATTATTCATCAGCTTAGACGCTGTACATGATTTTTTTAAAACCAGAGATGGGTTTGGCACATAGTAGAGGTTACCTTAAATTCCTAAAAGTGGTAAAAAATGTGATGCTAAAGCCACATGCTGAGGTCAGTGACATGGTTACTCCTCGAGATTTTAGGTGAGCTCTGAGGCCTGTGTTCACCCTGCATCCCTTCTTTCACCTCTTTTAAGAGAGGATGGCACTCAGCACACAGTTCCATTTTTTTCTGCCACAACTGTTTTGATTTAGTTCTGAAATGCTCTGAAAGCTGCAGAACAAAAGCAGAGTTTGAGTCTGGGGACAGCTCTAGGGTTTGTAAGATTTTAATCATCCGTCTCACTAGCGTGTGTTCCAGTGAAAGAACATACAAATGGAGCTTGCTGAATAATGTCTAGGATCAGCTGCCCTTTTCCAGAAGGAATTCACTTAATGCACAGAAGGATGAATTTTCAGCATGAAGTTTACAGTCACACTGACAGTGTCATTGTAATTTTACTTCATTCTTCTTTTTTTTTCTTTCTTTAAGTTAATAAAAACACAAGGAAGAGAAGGTGGAGCATTCACTGAAGAATTATAGCTAGGAAAAAAAAATAATTGAATCAACTTACAAAAGGATTGTGTATCCCACGAGACTGTCCTCCTCCTGCCTCGTTGTATTAATTACTTTCTCCATAAGGAATGCCAAACAAAGACCACAGAAACAAAATCAGTCCTTCTGTTTTGACTGGGATATATTTCAATCCTAGCAGGATATTGTCATACCTATCTTTTATTTGTAAAAGCTGGCAGTCATTCCAGATATTGCCAGTATAGCACACAAACACATGCAGGAATTACTGGTAGATATTAACTGTGTGTATTGAATGCTTCATTGCATCTATTTAAGAGTCTCATGAGAAAAATCTCAGCCTATGCACAGAAATGACATGTGTTGCCACCACCACAGCTGCTACAGTGTTTTCACACTTTAGTGTGCTGTCTCATGGCAATCAGGAAACTATTATTTTGTGTAAGAAATACCGAAAACTTGAAATGGTGGGTTTTGTTAGCCCTCAGCTCTTTGTAAAAAAAATCAAACCCCACAACCTAATCCCTGCAATCTACTTCCAAATAAAATCAGCCAGCTATGCATTCTCTGCTGCCTGTCTCCCAGAATATCGCTTCTTCTCAGTTGACAAAAACATGCCTTTGGCTTTTTGTGAGAGTGGAGCGTAAAATGTAAAATCTGGGATCCAAATGATATAGAACCAGATTTGCCCATGCAATGCCAAGTTGCCATGTTTAATGTACATGCTTGGAATATGTTTTCACAAATACACTTAAAGAAATGCCCAAGCAAAAGTTGCTTTAACTGTTTCTCCACTACAATTAGATGGCCTGACATCCCCTAAGAAGGTGATAGTGATGTTGCCATCGAGGTTTACCTCCCTCAAAGTGCATTGTACTGTGTTTGCATAATTAGATTTCAGAGTAATGAGTATCATAAATACATGTGCCCTACAGTATTTTTAATATACTTACAAAAATAAAATCGTTGTTGCTTTAGAATATGGTAGAGAGAACAGAAATTGAGCTGATGATCTGAGGAACAGGATCCTTTCCACAAAGCAGAGACAAAATTCCTGAGTTACTCGTTCCCAGTGCAGTGGGATCATAGCTGCTAATCTGCCCATGGCAGCTTCCCAGGTAGGAAGCTAAATGCTTCTCTGCTCCCAGCCCTATTCCCAAAGCACCAGGGCTTGGCACCAAAACCCTGGTACGTGTGTGCAGCAGCACCCCCACCCCTCCTCCCCCTTGCTGGAGCCACTCTTGGTTGGAAGCTGATTTTCCTTCAGAAATGGTTTGGGATTTCCCTTGTTGTAACGAGCTACGAATTTTCTGTGTGAATATTGAAAAAGTCTGCTTTGTATTCTCCTGTGCAGAGCATCAATAAACCACATTGAGAGCAGGGGGGTCTGGAAATGTTCACACAATTAGTGAGAGCAGCATGGGGCAGCTCTTGGTGGGGACTAGAAGAGGACACAAAACTTGCCACATAAGCGTTAAAAAGGAATGGAAAACCTTCACTGCCTCTGGGTAGACAGAAAAGAAGTTACAAACAACATATTTTTACCCAGAAGAAAGTAGCAGATGTTCCTGGGACAGCATAGAGAGCGTCTGGAGTGCCTGTAGTGATTGCAGTGTAGATTCTGCAGTTTTATCTTAGGTGGTTTAGTATAGGGAGTTAAAATCTTGACATGACTTTCATTAATGAGGAAGACATAAAGCTGCATTTTTAACAACCTAACTTCAAAACAGATAAAAGGTTGCATTTTTTTTCTTAGGAAGTATTTGGAATATGATGCTTTTCCTCCCCCATCCTTTCTGTCTATAACAACCAAATGCCTTCATTACCAAAATGGAATTGCCAATGTCCAGAGGGTTTATGGTATCCAGATTTCATATTAAAACATGTGCCCAGAGCCAACTAACAGAGCACTGGGGCCATTTCTCATTTATTTTATTTCGCAAAGACAAAGAGATATAGACACTGCTCCCTGTACATATGGCCCAGTTCAACACAGAATTTTCAGGTTGGAATGGTGTAATAAGCAGTGTTGAGGTCTACAGATTCTGTCTTTTGCCAAGATGGAACAAGTGCCTAAGTTTTCCAGGGAGGTGGTCCTTACTGCAATGTAAAGTGATAAACTCACCCAGCTGTACATGCTGCAGAGTACTAGAAAAGCAGAAACACAAATGATACTTTGCTATTACTCTACACATGTGAGAGAGGGGAAAGAAAAAATACTAAAGAAGGCAAAGTCTGAAAGACAGTGTTGTACATCCTTGGACCTTCAATAGATGTTTTCCTGACACTTCTTCTCACTCCAGACGCTGATAAGAAGATGGAGTATTTTCACTGAGCCTGCCGTGTCTGTGGGGCTCTTTGCACAGGTGCAAACTGCTTTTCATGGCCTGTTCTACAAAAGATGTGAACAAAATTTAGCACACTGCTGTCAGAAGTAGAGATGGGGTTTGAAGGAGCTCCAGGTACAACAATATAGATGAGGCTTGATGGAGCTGTGTTGAAGCACCTGACTTGCTGTAGCCTTATGCTAATGCCCTTTGTCTCCATCTATCCAGTACAGCATTATTGCTGCAGTGCTCTATGATTAAACCAACAGAATCTTTAATTAAAGAATAAGAAATCCACAGATCATTCCACATATTACAGTGGTACTAGATTTAGTAGGTATACACATCTTATTACTGCTGTTGCTTCTTCTTAATATGTGTTCTAAAAATATTATCAGGGAAATAATTATTTTCCATGTCCATTACATCATGTCTGGTTTTCCTTGGTAAATTCACATCCCTAGCAGCTACCTACTGATTTAGTAACCAATTACATGAAATCACATAAAATCATTGAACTATTGGCAAAACTCAACTAACTACTTTTAAGGTTTGATATTTCTATTCCATGAGCTTTAAAACATACAATAGAATTGCTTTTGTGACTATAGCAGAAGAATCACTGGTTATTTACCAAGGAGAATCTTATTATTAGTCTTGTCAAGATGACAACTTCATTAATTATCCAGTGGTTTTGCTGATCATTTCATTTCATCATATGAATAATTTAGAACTTTGATACATATAGTAATTTTTGTGAAAGGCCTTCATATTGGTCAGCTTGACAGACACACACAGAAAACTTAAGCCCAAATTAAATATCCAGTGTCCTGTGCAATTTCAGGGGTGTTAATTGAAACACTGTTGCATCCTTCCTTTCTAATCCTGCTGCAACAGTCTAAAAGAGATTACTAAATAAAAAGTCTTATCTTCCTGAGCAAAATTTTAATTAGATTTACATTTTATTTCATCACTGCTACATTTTTGTGAAACAAATAATATTTTTATGTGCTACTTCCCATCTCTGTTTTATGGAAAAGCATGTTGAAGAATTATGAGCAAGGCACTAAGAGACAAGTAATAGAAGAGATAATAAAGCATTAGCTGTTGGATAGTAGATCTAAATTCCCAATCTAAAAAGAAACAGAAACAAGTCTAATATAATTTTATTACTACTTCTATGATATAGAATTGCTGAGGACCAACCTAAATGAAGTATCAAACATGAGCTATGGTTTTGAGCTACTGCCTTTGAACAGCATTAATATTTTATTATTATGCTGCTTTTATTTTTGTGTTGGGTACTGATATATTCTTTACTTCCACAGTGTCTGAAGATGGAGACACTAGTACATTGCACTTTGGTGCCATCTCACTGACACAGAACTGAGCAAAATAAAAATAAAAAAAAAAAGTATTCTTTCTAAATTTGCAGTGTATTTAGAACCAGACGTTGTTTTCAAAAGTTGATGAATAGAAACAAATTTTTTCCAGCTAAGCTTCTTATCCAAATTAAGCACAAAAAATATTTACTCTAGGAAACAATTAAATGCACCCAGAGTGTCCATTCAGAATATAAATGAATATTCACATGATAAGCATACAAATTGAAAGTTTTCCACAAAACTCTGTCCTTAGCCAGTTAGAGATGTGATAGAGTACTTTAAATATTTGTCTTTTATTGATCATCTCCTTCCAAAGTCCTGCATTTTCTTTGTGTAGGAACAGGCAGACAAAGGGTCTGGTGAACAATTTTTAACTAACAAAGGAAAAATATTCAAAAGTTATTGATAAGAAGCAAACAATAGTGATACAAAAAACAGGTTTCTTTTTTGTATTCCTATAGAAAATAGTCAAAAATGTGCTCATGGGACTAAGTCATCCAGAAATGCAACACTTCAGAAACAGTTAAAAACATCTGTCATACGTTCCAATCATCTGTGGCATCAAGCAGAGAAAGACATCAGTATTTCCTTGGAATAAGCTTTGAGGCTCTGCTCCTGGTTGCCTTCCATTGCAAGGACACAGAGATTCCTCTCCCAGATTCTCTGTCTCAGAGAATTCAGCTTCTTTTGATAGAGAGCAGTATTTAAAGACAACCCAAGCTGCTGTTGCTTAGTGTGGTCCTACTGAAATACACTTTAGGAGGGATTTTGTTTCTGTTCTGCCTAATGTGCTTTTAGTAAAAATCTTCATCAGACAGTAATGACTTCTGGATCTTTTATATTGAGTATAATGCAAAATTACCTCAAATTATTAATATCTGAGATAACAGTTGGGGCCCAATCATATCCCTATAGAGAAAGGGAAGGTACATAAACCCAGCTGAAATCCATGATGTGAACTCAATAGCCAAACCTAGCAAAGTATACATTCCAGCCAGGAGCAACAGAAAATCTTCATGGAAGGTTTCTTAAAGAAGCACCCTTTTTTTGTTTTCACAGATCACCAATACCTTTAGGATGGGTTTTGTACCACTTGCAGGAGAATTACCCTTAACCTAATGGAGCTCTGGACACACATTCTTGGTTACCATCACCTGTGATTTTCACAGGAATCTTATTTAAGCCTTTGTGCCTTGGGTCTTTGTGTATATCAGTGGGATCAGAACTCAGGCCAGGCTGAACTCCCCTCCAGCAATAAGTACAAAACTCTACTAGCTCACTCTGCTCAATTCAGTAAATATTTTTGGTATTGAGACTATTGATTCACTAGCAAAGCTTATGTGGTCAGATCAATTTCTTCCCTGGGAAAGAGACTTGAGAATTTGAATTTACCTTTTTACTTTCTGAAAGGTCTGACAGTGCATCCAATATTTTTCTTTTACAACAGATACACTTCCATGGTCACTTACCACTTTATAATCTCTGAAATGTAATTTATACAATTGGTACTGGAGGTGCATGGGAAAACACAGGTGTTGGCCTTGTCTTTGCCTTTCAGGGGTCCTTTTCCAAGTGAAAATGCTTTCACTCTTGTCCTAACAAAAAATTCTGGTGCCTTTAGTAATGCCATTCACCAAGCAGTCTTGATGAGAATTATTATAATTCCTCTTACTTCATCAGCTGCTAACACTTGGATCACAGGATCACTGCTGCTGTCCCTCCTAAGGAATGCAGTGCAGCTGTGCCATTGGTCTAGGGTGGGAATTCATCCTTGTTATCCAGGTGCTAATTAATTTAATTTTTAATGTCCTACTACATATGCAGACAAGTGTTCAGGTGATGGTTGATAATTACTTTGAGCAAGATGAGGTGCAAAAGGAAATGGCTTCTATCAGTGTGAAATGAGTTCTGGAAGCAGATCCAGTTGTGTGTATGATGCAATGTATTTGTCGGGATGTTGCAAATGGGATGTGTGACCTCATACAATGTGTCCTTTAATATGAGATTCAGAATAATACTTTTTAAAGCTATATAAATACTGCAAAACCATAGTTTAATTTTTTTTTACATTTTGTACTTCAGTGAAATTTAACTTTTTGAGAATGTGAACATCCTGTATTGTTCATGAGTTTGGAGAGGAAGCAGAACTCTACTTGTCTTAGCAAACCATGAACATAACATTATTTGTTTACAAGTAAACACAGCTTCCCTGCCTTTTTTTTACTGGAAAAGAGACATAAACTTTTTGATTACAGACATAAGATACAGTATTAGTGGCAAACTTTTGTACCACTTTTGTCTCTGGATAATTTTGGGGTTTCTAATTAAACTGCAGAGAAGGCAGATACTAGGAACCATTCAATTTGTCTGATCAAGATTAGGTGGTGAATAAAGAAAGAAATAATCAGAGCAAACTGTTTGCAAACACTGATTTTGAAAACTCAGAGGTATGTTTAATGAAGTAAATGTTTCCCTGCAGTTAACTTCCAATGATTTCTCTCTTCTATTATTTACAACATTCTAAAATGTAACACAGAATTCAAGAGGAAACTGAAAACATGTAATACCTAATTAACAATAGGAAAAATTATTAAATCAAAAACATATGTCTAGAATCTGAATAATTTTAAATATTTTGGAAATAAAATTATGTAAACTGAAGTGTTTAGATATTTCTGAAATTTTCAGTTTTCAAAAGAGCAAATTTTGGATATGGAATTTGTGTGTGAAGGAATGTTGAATGTTATATTTTTCTCTTCTGGTATTTGGAATTTGGCTTGTTTAGATGCATGTGTATGTATATATACATATATATTTATATTTATAGAATGAATAGTTTCTTCAGAATGCCCCAGGAGAGGAGGGTTTTAATGTGGACCAAGACAAATTCTTCAAACCTTTACTAAAAAAAAAATACAAACCCTTTACAGAGAACAGCATCCCAGGCAGCAAAAGCCAAGATGCAACATAATGAAAAATTAATTGCATAATTTCAGGAGGGGAGAATGAACTCCCCAGATTAGGTAAGAGATAACAACTACATTTGCTAATAAAATAAGAAGGCATCAAAAGCACTGTGACAAGTCATTGTTAAAGTGATAATGCTGCCAGAATGAAACAAAAACTTCACTGCATTAGCATCAAACTAGTCAGCCTTAAATTGTTTGAGTAGTCTACTTGACATAAATTGTCTGGACAACGGTAAGAAAATGCTGAATTTTTTAGAAATATTTTTTAAGAAACAAATTTCCTGAAAACACCAGCGTATGAATAATTGATATTCAAGTTCAATGATGGTCTGCAAGTAGAGCAGAATTGGGTCAAAGTATTAAATCTATCATTTTGATGCACTAAATTAGGGTTATTTTCCATTACTTGAAAACAGTGAGACTTTGAGTTGTACTGCTTGGGCTGGAGTTGCAAAATGTCAGGAACAATTTGACAAACCAATAGATATGAACATAAGTCACATAGGAGGGTGGGGAGACTTTGAGTGGTTGGAGAGGAAGCATTTGTTCCTAAAAAATTAATTATCTGAGCCACAGAGAGTGATGTCAGAGGGATGCTGATTGAAAATCCTTCTTCATGTGCCTTATCCCCAGTTTTCTTTCACACGCTCCCTTCAGCCATTTCCCCTTCTCTTGATTCCTGAGTAAAGGACTTTGGAGTGACATCTCCTTGTCCCTTTCCCCATGCCTGGTGTCCCCCCTCAGCTCTGCCTGCCTGACATCCTCATTCTCTTTTTCTCCTGTCGAAATTTCTCTCTGCCACCGGGGTGACTCCCCTTGCACTGCTTTTATCTGAATGGTTTGTGGAGGAAAAAGGACTCCTTTGCTGTAAATCATTACCATGATCCTCCCTTCAGGAGGACTGCCTTTGTTTTATTGATTGTGATGTTGTGTCTAAACTTGAGCACTAATCCTGAGGACACTCGCCCCAGTGATCCCATTGACTCAACAGCACTTTTGTGTGATTAAGAAGAGTGAAACCTGGCATTTCATCTTTTTCTTTTAAATACAAAAGATAGTCCTTCTAGTTATACAACACTTTTGGGAAGCTATCAGAGGAAAACCATCTAGCAGCGACCATTCCTGATCTACCAGTTTTTAAAAAAGTAAAATCCATTCCCATCTAGGCCTGATTAAACTTCAATTTGAACTTGTCCTGGTCAGAAAATGAATGGTCTATGGTGTCTGATTTTTTGCCTACTTGAAAAAGCATGTGTGTGTATGACTGTGTGTGTATGTGTGTAGGAATATGAGTTATGGAAGTATTGATTTTTTTTGTTAAATAATGAATTAGATGTCCTACCACAATATTATTTATCAAACTTTTTTGTCATATAATTAAATTGTCACATAATGGATTGCAGCCATATAGATTCATTAAATATTAAAACCTACATATGACACAGTTCACTTTTCCTTTGGCTAACAACACAATTCCTCTGTTCTTTTCCATTAAATTCAACAATAGCTGTTCTTTAACCTCACCATAGGAGCTGCAGTTTCCTTTTACCAAGGTTAGGAAATAAGATAGTAAGCAAAGTTTATAAATTACTTATTTTCAGTTTTTGGTGATCCTAAGTCTGTTCAATGAACTTTAATTGTAAGAATTAATGGAACTTTTTGCCATGGAGTTGTTCCATCAGTTGCCTGAAATGAGCAAGTCTGTTGAGCTGTAATAGAATGGCTAGAGTCAAAACTGGGTTCCTGTTGTGGAGAGAAATATTTATTTGATGTCTCTGTGTGACTAAATTACTGACTGAGGTCTGTAAGCAGAGAGCAAGAAAAGAGCTTGAGAGTAATATTTTCTCTCTCAATAAATTTTGAATAATACAAGGTGAAGAGTAAAAAACAGTGTTCACCACTATCTCAAATGGGCCTCTTAATTGAATTTAAAATATATTAAAATGGAAATGTTTTAATCTGCACTGGAAGAGAAGTATATAGGTAACTTTCAAATGACAGTAACTAAAAATTATGTTTGAGAAAGAGAGGAGGAAGTTATCAAGTATAATTGCATCCAGTGAAAGGCACTAAGACCTCTTTCAAGAACAACTTCTTATTCAAAAAAGGACTAAGCAACCTCTAGCTGAAGATAATGTTTTTAGAATATGTTCTTTGCAGTATAAAGTATAATATATTACCACGCTCAAGTGCAGATCTTCAGCTAAGGGTAACCCTAGTGATGTCCCATTTGGCAGAAGCACTTCTGAGTAATCATTAGGAACATAACAAAGCAACAACCAAATCAGAAAAAAACCAAAACAATCTAGACCTTTTTTTTTTTTTAAATAAGAATTTCTACCCTAGACATTTTGTAATAATTAAGAAATAATTTGTTGTGAGGGAGCACTGTGCTGTCCAGGTGTATTCAATATGTTGAGGTCAAATTTCTTTGTACTGCTAGTTTGGAGCTGCATGATGTGAGAATTAAAAACTCAGCTTCCCATCTGCAAAAACCAGGGTTGCTTAAAATTTTCAACCCCCTGATGCCACACTATGGTGTGGGTTCTTTCCTTTCCCATGTCATAAATTTTAAAAGCAGCCTGATTATTGCATTCTCTATAATACTTAATTTTCTTCTGCTTTCAAAGTTCATTATCATTTATGCAACTGTGACTTGAACTTTAATTACTTGTAATAGGAGTCTCACTAGGGATTTAAAACAAACTAATTTTACACTCTACCTTTAGGGAAAGGAGCATGACCAAACTTTAATATACACTATGGAGTAGAAAACATATATGGTAAATCTGACTGATTCTAAGTGCCTTGGGTGGGATTCCTCTTAATTTTACAAGTCTAAAACCTGTCTGTCTGAACTAGTTACTTAAAGTTCCTTTCTGGTCAAGAAGGATGAATAGGCACTTTCAGGGGCACAAAATCAATATACTAGACCCTCTAAAGTGCCTCCATTGATTTTAAATAAAGCCCAGACTAGTAAGTAGCTGTTCTAGACCAAATACATGTGCTCTGTGTTTTCACTGCAGGTCTGCCATCTTAGCCAAAATAAATCCAGTTTTAGAATATGGGACTGAAGCAGATAGGATAATCCAGGCAAGCACATAGCCTCTCTCCCATCAATTTAGTAAAAACATCTAGCAGTTTGAAAAATGATGATTTTAGTTCCACAAACTTAAAATATAGAGGATTTCTAGTAAGTGTGTAAATGCTAATAAAATTGTAAATGTCAGGTGAGTTTGTTGTGTTGTTTGGGGTTTTTTTTCTGAAAATCAGGGACATATTCTTCATGAGTTTCAGGATTCTCCCAAAAGGGTTCCAGAAAAGAGCAATTGTACCCAGAATAGGAATTGTGTGTATTTGTAAAGGTATATATTTTCATATAATCATTAAGGTAGGAAAATACATCTAAGATCATTGAGTGCAAACATTAATTTAGCACCATTGTGAATGACTTAGGTCATGGAAAGGCCAGTATTTTGTGGTCAAAATTAGCAGCTCATTAGGCATTTCTTAGCTGTAACAGTGATCTTTGTATCATCCCCTTTCTTCATCTGTTTTGTTGGGTGTTTTGTTGTCTCCTGTAAGAAAATATTTTGATGATATGATTTATATAGGGTAGTTTCAATGTATAAGGCTAATACTCATTTCTATCTAGTGATGCACAGAAAACTCAATATTCTGACATTTCAAATATATACTTTGCTTTTATGAAGTCCTTAATAATAATAATAATAATAATAATAATGTGGCCTTGTTGAGAAGCATGACTTTTTTTTCCAGTTTCTTTTTTGTTCTTCTTTTTCTTTTTCTTTTCTTTTTTTTTTTTTTTTTTTTTTTTTTTTTGAATGCTTGAATGCTAGTATTTTACATGACCTGTTCTGAGTAAGCTTCTGGAAAATCTTGAATCAAGGCTGACAGTTTTCCAGTAAATGACTATTCAGATGAGATATAGTCAGTCTTAAATGTAAGAAGCTAACATTTTCCAGAGAGATTTCACAATTCTCTTCACTTAGCGATTCAGAAGTTATTGCTGCTGCCCATCCTGGTGTGACTACAAAAGCCTTATGTGTATTTTATTATATCTCTCTCTCTTTTTTTTTTTTTTTTGTTTCTTCTTTATCTTTTAACATTCACAACAGCACACCAGAGCAGATTCCCATATGTGACAACAGTAGTGAATCTTTCAGCTGCTAGATATGAGCTTTTTGCCCAGGTTTAAATTAGGTTTTAGGAAAAAATTCTTTACTGTGGGAGTGTAGGCACAGGCACAGGTTGCCCAGAGAAGCTGGGGATGCCCCATCTCTGGAACTGCTCAAGGCCAGGTTGGATGAGGCTCTGAGCACCTGGGACAGTGCAAGGTGTCCCTGACCATGGCAGGGAGATTGGAAGTGGGTGATCTTTGAGGTCTCTTCAAACCCAAACCAATCTGTAATTCTATGATCTTTGGTGACAGCTGGTTGTTTCCTTGAGAAATAATTGGACAGGAATGAAAAAATGGCTGAAAGAAATAAAAAAATACTCCTGAACTATCATTCTTGCCTTAGACAGTCTCTTTTTTTCCTCACATATTTTCTTTTGTAGATTTAAACATTATGATTCCTTCTCACTTCATGTCCCTCTAACTTCTGACATAGTGTACACTCCCCTCAAAAAACTGCCAGATTTTTTTTTTCCTAATGTTGCTTTGACTCCTTTTTAAACAAAAGGATAACTGGCACCTGCAGCAACTTTTCTCCTACACAACACACAACCCTGCAGAACATGAAGCAAATGCTGCTTTAGGAGATTTATATGCCAGCACAGGTGAAACTTGAATTTTCTGGGATGAGTGTCCTAGAGAATGAAGACATCAGAGAAGACATGGCAGAACCAGAACCTTAATGGAGGCATATGAGAAAGGGAGAAGGTGATTCCTCAGAATGTTTTTAAACATGTCCCGTGGCCTGTCTCGCTGCTGCTGCACTGAGGAGGTGCTGGATGTGCTGCAGGCATTGGGAGGGAGAAGGGGAAGGCAGAGGCCATGGGGATGGGGTAGTTCTGCTGCCTTCAAATCCTTCTGGGGATGAGGTTCCTGCATCCTGCCTTGGGTGGAAGCACGTGCTTCAAGGCCCTTGCTGATTTCCTTGCTGTGCCTGGGAACACCAGTGCTCATCAGCCAGGCTGCTGAACTGTGAACTGCAATTAGCAAACACTCTCTCAAAAAAAAATATACCAGGATGAGAAATGAGGCCAAGGAAGCGTTATAATCTATTGTGGGGACTCCTAAGAGTAAATGAATTTTCCCAATTAATCCACAGGACACTGATGTATGTGCCAGGTTCTGAAATTTTAATATAATATTTAATTTTAATCTTGGTTTGTTTCTGTTCTCTTGAATAGCCTGCTTTAAAGTAAAATGCGTTTTGAGTATATTTTTCATTATATTCTACTACTGGCTGTTCCTTTGGTAAATGAATGTTAAAATTGACTTTTTGATATGTTTATTGCTAAATCATTAAATATCTCACCTTTCCTATTATAAATATAAATCATCAAAATTATTTTACACACCTCTTAGAGTCGAAGAGTCTAAGTCTAGTGCTTCTTTGAAGTTGCTGTAGTAAGTAATGGGGTAAATCATTTTAGCCTCACTTTCTGTTGGATTTCTTTATCCTGTCACTTTCAATTGATGCTAACTAGTTTGAAGCGTATAACAACCAGCTCTTAATACATCCTAAAATAAATCCGTCATCTGAATTGCACAGGGAGCAAAATTATGAACTTTCTTGTAATTTTTGCTACACCTCATGCATTTTTTAAAAATGTTACATTATGCTGGTAAGTGTGGTTTGGGGATATTCTTTGTACACTGTTTATTATCTAGTGGTAATCAATGATGTGGAACATTTGTTGGAAAATGCACATGTAAGAATTACTCTAGAAGGTTTGCTAGACCAGAATTTTGCCCTTGGCTTATTGTTTGAGAAATGATGGGAAAACATATGGACATGTATCAGTATGTGCATGGATAATTTCAAGTGTTGCTTCACACTTGAAGTGTGAGTCAATCTATTATGCAAAAAAATGACACTTTTGATGAGGCCAGAAATGCCAGTGGGAGAATTGTGATACTTTATTAATCATTCTCCTTTTCTTGTAATTATTCCTCTAATAAAAATTTGTAAGAGAACATGAAAAAATCATCTATGAAAGATAATCTTACCCAGAGAACATTTAGAGCATAAAATTAGGATTATTTTATGATATGTAATTTTAAAACATTTTCAAAAGCATTATGAGAAACCAAGAAGTTTAAGTAATAAAATACCATTTATAGATCATCAGTGTCATGCATACACAGTTTCCACATTTTGCAACCCATAGTCCCATACTAGTTCTTTTATTTTACTGAAACAGGTAAAACAACCTATACTGCACATAAATAAAGATTAAAATCAACCTTCATTTCAGGTGAGCAGAGAAAGTTTTGTAAGAGGAAACTATTGCAGAGTGCTATTTAAGCCATTTTTTTTTCCCAGAGTCTTTCCTCTTTTTGGTACTTCAATAATTAGATATCAAGCTTCAGGTATCATACAAGCATGATTTCCAGATGTCTCCACAAGTGTTAGAAATGCAAAATACAGGGTGTATACCACAGAAATTTGTACTGTTTTTCCAGTTTTCCTCCTTTCCTTATACTTTTTATTTAATTCTGGAACCCTTTTAATTATAAAAAAGTTCATTACATCCCACAATGATTTCTGACTTGATAATTAATAGGATGGGGAACTTGCCAAAACCCTCACATTGAGGTGGAGGTAAGTAGAAAATCCTCAGGCTATCATGTTTTCAGTGAGATTTTAATTTTATTATGGGCACATCAGGATGAGATCTGGACTCTTGCCTTCTGAGTAGGTTTTGAGTTTCTGATTTAAAAGTCTAGTGAAATAATAAATCATTAAGATAATTATGGTCTATATTTTTGGGTTCTGTATAAGAAGCAATATGTTCCTGTACCACCCACAGAGAACCACAATGAAGAAAACATGCCTCAGAGTTTGGTTTCTTTTGTTGGTAGTGGTCTTTTTCATCTGACACATTTGTCCCATCTGCTGGGACCTATTCTGGCTGGCTCCTTGAGGTGGAAGAGAATGTCTTATCTGGTAATATTCAAAGTGGGGTTTGTGGTTTTTCTGGGACATATACAACCACATCTTTACTGTTTTATTTACAGAGAATTAAAAACACTTGTGTCTCTGAAAATACCTTATAAATAAAACTCATATAATATACTTACAGCAGCGGCATTTAGGCTTTGTGTTGAATTGCACAACTCATTAGTGAGATAAAAGATTTCAGCTCAAAAAAAGGTGTTGATTATGCAGAGGCTGCTCACAGACATAAGTTTCCTCCATCATGGGTCTTTTCATGACTGCAGAGCCCATCATGATGTGAGCACAACAACACACATACAGGATTCTTTGGAACATTATCCATCTTCTAAATCTTTTGGCAATTATTTTAGTGTTAATTTTACAGCTACTTGTATAGTTTTCATTCCTCTTTGCTAAATTGATATTGAATGTTTTTGTTTCTCATGATTTGCATCCAATTTCTCCTCCTGAACTTTGTACTAGGTCACATAAACATCAGTTGATTCTGAAGATTATAGTTTGGCTGTGTTGCCGAGGTTGATGTAATGTCCCCCTGCCATTGTCCCAGTCCTCAAAGCTTTGGTTATATTTCCTCTCCCCTGTCCAGCTGAGGAGGGCAGAGAGAGGACTTGCTGGACACCTGGCACCCAGCCAGAGTCAATCCACCACATTTTGATATCAGGTAAATCTTCAAAAGGCATCACTAAGATCGACATCAGCGGACATGTCGGAAATCTCAAAATTGTTTCATTATTCTGTAGAGCCCATAAGTTGTTGAGTTATTCCTTTTGAAAATCTAGGCAAATCATGATTTACAATATCCTGTGATTTTTATCGAGGAAGCATTTCAAAGGGAGATTTCTCTGGTCAGGAAAGGGGGCTGTTCTGCAGATGTGTGGAACAGAGTGATTCTATGTCTCTCACAAAGACATTACACCAAGATGAGTTCATGTTAGCTTAGCAGATCTGAGGCCTCAAAGTTTTCAGAAGCAATTCTACATTTACATCAGTATAAATGACTAGTTCTTGCATTGTAATGAGGTGGTATTAGAAGATTTTTATGCAAACTCGTGTGAGTGGAAAATATTTTAAGAGCCCTAATCTTTAAATTGGGTAGAAATATTCCTCTTAGGCCCCATGGTTTTAGTGTCAAAAAGCATGGAAAAATATTTCCAATGGACATGGTAGATCCCATCACAAATGTACAGACAACAAATTTTGCATTTCAACACAAATTCCCAAGCTGTACTTTAAACAGAGCTGAGTTCATAATACCTAGAACTTGAAGCAGGGTGCAGGAGTGCACCTTGAATTTTATACTGTTTTAGTTGACTATTGAATAAATTAAGCATTATAATTATTTAAGAAACTAAATTGGAATTACTTTATTATATAAACCTTACCTAATAATGGAAATTGTAATCCTGAATCACCTGATTTCTCTTGAAAATTTTGCAGAGTCCTTCAACAGCTGAAGAAAAGTGGGGAAAGTTAGATGAGACTTCTAATTGCCATTGTCTTTGTCATGGTTTTGGGAGCTCTCTGTGCCTTTCACATGACCATTCTGTTGTGTTCTGAGAAAAAGAGGAAATAGTTTTCTGCTTCTTTTGTGATGGAACAGAATCTGGAGCTGTCTTGGCAAGAGACCTCTTGGCTCTTCTGCCATTCTGGAGAATGACCAGACTGCAAGTTTGTACTTTCCTCAGTCCATTAGGATATAAATACAGTAACTTTTTGGTTGATATTTCAAACCATGTCATCAAATTATTTATTTTTTTTGCCTGTGTATGCAAATATTCGGGGTTTTTTTTCTTAAAATAATCTTATTCTCATGCAACTACTGCACAATTCTTGAGTGATGTTAGAATCCCACATGAATATTTTGGGGTCTTTTTTTTGGGGAATAATTTGATTTTGATTAGTTAGAAGGAACTTGTATTTTTTTTAAAGGTATGTTTAGATATACAGAGAGTGGAAGGCTGGTTGTTTTCTCTTTGTTGGTTTGTTTTTGGAATAAGGAGGTCAAAATCACTAATCAGAGTTTGAGGTTCACTAACATGACTTGTTTTCAAATCTAATCAAATGAAACAACAGCATGAGTAAAGAAGTTATATTGTTGCTCTGGTGAAGTGACTAAAGATATTTCTCTATTATTCCAGGGCAGCAATAGAATGACATTTCTTCTAATTACTAGTGGCACAGAAGACGAGAAAATACACATCTGCAATTTTCTTCCTTAGTTCTATGAATTTCCAACATGTCACACAGATGATCACTGAAAATGCTGGTGTTCAGTAATTATGTTCAGCACTTCAAGGGTTTGCACAGATATGTTAATAATCCCATTAATCTTCTTCCTTTATATGGAAATCTGCAGCCCAGATGTTGCATCATTTGCAAATCTTGCAATTAAAACATTTTATAACTTGTGGTTATGCAAAGGGGCAGTAGACTGGAAAATGGGTAAAATTGCTTGGCTAGGACATTACCATGGCAACACACTGACCTCCGTTCAATTAGTTACAACTGAAGATCCAGCTATTAATTATAATGGTCAGAAAAGGATATAATCTGAATCTCCTTTTACCTTTTTAATATGGACATTTCTTACTTGCCATAAATCTCTGACTTTAAGAGACAAAGCTCCAGACCTGAAGCATTAAAAGTGATAATGCTGAAATACTGATGGAAAGCGGAGGACAGTAAAGGAATCTCATTTATCAGCTGTAGTCAAGGTACTACTTTAACTTTTTGTAGTCTAAGCATTCTGTCAGGCAAGCTTCAAAGTGAATATTCATTATTGCACATTTTAGCTATTGAAATCTAAGTTATGTGTGCCAGCAATTATCTCTCACTTTAGAAAGCTGCTGTTAATTAGGGCCAAACTAATCACCATGGGACTTGTGGAAACAGATAGATGCCTCCTTTTGACAGAGTTTTACATTTTGCTGTAGCAAAGTTATTATTTTCTTGGCATGCTATCAGAGAAGAGTTATCTGTTAATTATAGAAGGCACTCCACTTTCTGACACGGGAGCGATCCGTGTACAGTCAGACAGCAGCACTCTGGCTGGGCAGTAAATTCCTTGGGAGTTTGTGCAAACTACTGTGCCTCCCCACATCACATTCACTCAAAAAACTGCAAATCCTCAGCCTGTGAGGTATTGAAAATTTGAGGAAACTTGTGTCCTTTTAATTTATTTTCTTTTCGGTTTTGTGTTCACCTCTCCATTGCATTAAGCAAACTAAACATGAGGTACTCTGCAAAGTGACTTCTTCCCTCCCTTTGAAGTACAGTATATTCAATATTTATTTAATCAATGATGATGTGCTTAGGGGTTCAAAGTGCTTTCAAAGTGTTTCAAAGTGTTTTCTTTTTCTTTTTTATTTTTTTTAAATATTAATAATTATTTTTTCCTTTACTTTTAATAATTAAAAAAGAAAGACAGGGAGTGAATAGTAGGATGGCCTGGTTGGGAATAGCATCCTAAAATCCCTCAGCTGGGCCAAGTGTTAGCTAAATGCAAGGGCCTGCAAAATATGGAATTCCTCTTGGACTGACTTCCAACAGTTCTGGATTAGAACCATATAGATTAAAATGTGAATTTAAATGTGTCTCTCTTATGCAATAAACACCAAGAAATCTCACCCTTGAAGGTATTTGTACATTTCTTATGACAGTCATGCCCTGCACAGATGGCAAGTATATCACTTGTATTCTGATTTTTGCAGCCATTCCACTGGTACGGAACTAGAGGCAAAAAGCAATGTGATACGAAATGGTCACTGAAATTATTTTGAGGTGATTCCTATGCAAGATGTGAATTTGCTCCACTTAGCTCCCAAAAAATGCCAGTGAAATCTTAGCAATCGTAACTGCTTTGCACTGAGTGGTGGGCAATCACATCAAGTTCAGAACTCCTTTTAGCACATGGATTATGGAGCTCTGACTGTTTATTGTTGTGGTTGTTTCCCTCTCTCCTCTGCAGCCCTTTCCTGCAATCCCTCAAGGAATTTAACTGTGGTGGTAACCTCACTGCCTAGCTCTACTTTGCAGTGATTTAAGGAAGCATATCAAGACAGAGATGATAAATTGATAAAGTACCTTGTTTATCACAAGCATTCCCTTATATATTTAACAGAATACAGTCATTGTATAGTAGATGGATCCAAGATACAGATCCAGCATAATTCATTTTTAAACAGTCTTCAGATTATTTGAGTTCCAGAAGCAAATAGAGAGACTCAAACTTTCAGTTCTTTTTTTGTTCTTCCCCAAATAGATTTTGCAATATGTCCAGGGGATTTATTTTTTGCTTTCTAGTTTGTTTGTTTGTTTTATTTTCATCTGCTTATATTTTGCCTTTTTAATTCACATTTAACTCCTTCTCCATCAAGACTTGTTCTGTACTCCCTATCAGGATATTGGAACAAAACTCACTCTGTGAGCCTCTTAGAAATATTTTGATAACATGCTCTTTCTTAGTTGTTTTCTGTTGCTTCTTTTTTTTTTTTTAATAAAAGTAAATGGTAAAATGGAGAGAATTTGTATCTGGTTTGAGGGAAAGACACAAATCTATTCCCAAATGTAAGTTACCATATATATGAGGCACTCACATAAAAGAAGAGCTTTAGAAAGTCTGGTGAGGTAGGGAGGAAGGGGTCTGTGGGTGGAAGTTTGAGAACAGAAAGAACATAATTGTAAAAAACCCCTTTGAACCACAGCAAGGCCACTTCTCTGCTTTCCACCATAATCCTCAGCTTTTCCTTGCAAAAGTACATCTGCACAATTTCCTTTACACTGTGTAGGCTCACAGTTGCCATTTGCCTGCATGTAGAGAAGAACTTATGTTCTGGATCACAGCAATGGGTTTCAGAGGGTGGTGTCTGGCAATAAGTCATTTTACTATTATTAAATTTCAATGAGTCTGCAAATTTACCATAATATACAAGTTATTTCTTCCTACTGCTACTTGAATTGAGTTTAATGTTTCCCGCTTTTTCCATAAGATGTATATATATTCCAGCTGAATTTATTTTCTCCATGTTCCTTAAAACATGAGTCTGGGTTAGAGCATTTAAATATTTTCCATGATGTCCCTTTCAGCCCTCTGTTTGAAGACAATAAACCTACCAAGTGTATCTTTTTCAACAGGACATTTTATAAACCTTATCTTATGCAGGAGAGTAGCTGAGACCGAATCACAGAGAGATTGGGGTTGGGAGGGACCTTTAATGACCACCTGGCCCACCCTCCAAGAAAATCAAGATTACTTTGATTTTCCTATAGTAATTCTAAATAAATAAATAAATAAATAAATAAAAAAGGAAGGTGGGCAGATGAAGGAAAATACAGGATAAACAGAAGCATCACTAAAAACCAGTGGCTAGAACTCAAAAGTATATATAGACAATTTTGTATAAAAAATGTGATTCACAACAGCCATATGGCCTGATTTATCCCCTTACATCTAGTTCTGTTTACTTCATTTTTAAAGGGTTTCAACTGTATATAAAGAAGATCCCAGTCCATCAAAATTAGGCACATTTGGGATCCAGGAGCAGAGTAATCGCTAGGCCATATAATTTTCTCACATATCCGCTTCCTATTTATTTTCTGTGGCATAATTATATAAGTGTTCACTTAAATAACTGCTTCAAGTATTGTATTTATAAGGAAGAAAATAGTTTTACTGCTGAATCTTTATATTTTTCATAATTTCTCTCTGAATTCTGTGTCAGAGTCTGGGAGATAGACTTCAGAGGACCTGTCTTTAAATATCTTTTAAATATCAAATAGATGGGGAAAACCTTGTCATCTGTCCCTGCAGATAAAAGGCATAGCACAGCTTTTTCCATGTGGTTAATTTCCCTCCTTTCCTCCCTTGTCCCCTTTCTTCCCAGACAGAATGGCCTGTTCTCTTCTGCCTGCTGAGGGTGGCTCTGGATCCATGGTAGTCCTTCAAATTATCCCTGGGTATTTTCTGGGTGCAACCGGCTGGCAGAGGGAAAATGTGTGTCAAGGGAGTGTCAGCAGCGTGTAGCATGACATCCTAGTGCTCGTTTGTCATCATGGGTGTAGCTAAACAGTTTTATCATCCATATCCATATGGGAGACTGCAGCAGGCACAGCCTCTTCTCTAGCCACAGATGAAGTGGCAGGACACTATAAAAGCTGTGTGACAATCCCAGTGCAGCCAAAATAGATATATGCTGAATATCCAGAAGGCTTATTATTTCAGGCTCAGGATTGCACTTATATTTTCACAGGACTTCTGGTTTCAAGTTGGCTTATGTTCTATTAGCTGAGGAGGCATAGCTCTCTTGCATCTGCCTGGAGAATACCATCTGCTGCTGTCTTGTCATTAGCAGATCTAGTAACAATAATTGTGTGTGGTTTTGCACAGAGTGAAATCCTCGCCCCAGAAACCTCTTTTTGGAGAGCTGGTTCAATTTTGTGCCAACACAGGTGGATGAGTCTCAGAGGCTGAGCTTCATTAATCAGTGGGAATGTGATGTCATTAAGTAATAAAGTGATTTTGTTCTCTAGCATTTATCACAAGTATGTAGTAAAAGATGCTCGCATGCAGTGTGAGCACAGGTATATGCATATGCATGCACACATGCCTACAAACACGTGTGTATGAATGTAAGAGAAGCACAGTGGAGAGAGTCTATATTTTAGAACTCCAGACTGCAGCACTTGCAGATAAGTCAGTTGAGGACAAGGGTGGTGAAATCACTTTGCCCTGAAGAGAAGTTTTTGGAACAGAATTCCTTGTGGCATATGGTGGGTGTGGTTTATAATACCTACATGATACAGTTTGATCCATGGCTGCCCCTGTTGCATGATTCATCAGTGTGCAGGAACCATTCAGAGTTGGCCAGTTACTCAGAAATGCTTCCAAATAACTTTTATTTTCTCTGTCAAGAATATGAGCTTCCATTTTGTTAAATGTTAGTCCTTGGTCCTTGTAAAGAAAGGCTCTTCTTGCACTCTTCCACTGCATGCTTGCAGCGGTGGGGTGGACTTGAAGTCTGCAGTTTCAAGTGTTTTCTATTCACAGCTGAGCACTACACAGAGCACAGGAAAAGAGAACCAGACACGTGTGTGTGCATGGGAAAACATTATTAAATTATACATTATACAATGTTATACTATAAAATTTTTCCCACTGGTTTTGATTTCTTTTTCCTCCCCCAGACCAATTGAGCTTAAGATCTAAAACTTATGTTATGACAAAACTAAAATCAGCAGAAAAAAGTCAACTTTGTTAGGAAAGGTTGACATGCTGTGACCCAAATGTCTAACCTGATATTTCTCTCATTGCTAGTAGTCACCCTACAGGCATTATCAAAGCAATTTAGACTACTGTATATCTAATTTGCACTGACATAATTAGAACATTAGTAAACTTGACTATCTAGTCATTGCAAGCCATCATTTGTGCACAAGATGAAGTTAGAGCTGTATGAAAGCTCTGACACTTTAAGGCGTGATAAACTAGAAGTTATTTTTTAGAACATTTAAATTTACAAGAAAAAATTCTCTTTATTTTTTTTTTAACCTGTGCTGCAGACATCCCTTCAGTGTGATCCCATGTCTGCTGAAGCTTTGACATTGAGGCATTGTAAAGTGAACCAAAAAGACAACAGCGAGCAGAGAGTTGTGTTTGGCATACAAATTAGTCCCCTTGCTAGATCAAACTGCCACACATCATTCCCTGTACATCAGTAGACATAGCTTAGTCCCATCAATAGTTTACTGACCTGTGCTGTGATAACATTTCCATCTCTGGAGTGCACATTTTGCGAGTACATTTGCTGGGGGATGGGGGAGATGACGCTTATCCTGCTTGTCGGCGCGTACCGGCGCTATCGATTGGGCGCGGAGCTCTCCTCCGCTGACTGATTGCCACCCCTCCTGCTTGCACGCTCTCTGAACTTTGTCGTAGCTGGATAAATGGAACACTTTCCAGTGGGATCAGCCAGGTCTCAGGAAAGCAAACATCAGCCAAATTGAACAAAAAATATATATATATAAATAATGAAAGAAGTCCTTGACATTGCCACGGTGCAGCCGGTAGTCGCAGACAGGCTTAGTCTTGTTGCAGGCTATTTGACTGAGAAAGTAAAAGGTTGTTTGAGACAATAAAAATTTAAACAACTTGTCAGACACTTCCTTCCAGAACAACTGTCCTTCCTGCTAGCTTCAGGTCAACACTAAGAGTGAAAGGTCAGAATATCAATTAACTCATCTTCCTGACAAAAACCCCACTCAGTTCAGGAATATTATGTAGCTCAATATTTTATTAATGTTGGACAGCTTTGATCTGCATTTACTTTCTGAATCTATACTGATTTTTCTTTAAATTATTTTATTAATTATTCATATAATTGGAAATCAACCATCAGCTGAAAATAAAGATTTTTGGACTTTATTTTTATTTTTTATTATATCTTCATTGTAAAAAAGTGACCCAAAACAATGTGAACTGTAAGACATCAAAGTCAGTCTGTTTTTTTTTTCTTTTTATTTGGTGGCTGAAAAGATTATTCTAATATTGTACACAAAAAAATTATAGGAAAAACTATATTAATATTGTATAACATCATATTCTGAGATTAATTTTCTGATTTAATAGTAATTTATGAGTTCCCTAAAAAGTTAGCAAGGAGACTAAAGAGCTATGGATATCCAACAATGTGCAACAACACAGCTTGGTTATGTGGAAGTAAAGTGTTTGAATATTCTCTGCCCCTCAGCTGGAAGTTTTCCAGAGGTTCCAAGATAATATCAAAACTTATTCCTCTGAGGTTTTCCTTACTCTTCACTTTTTCCTATATGTTTTCATCTCATATGCATATCCAAGCCCTGTTTAAGGTCCCTGACTTTGACTATGAAATCTGTAGCTTACTTGCACTCCTAACCCATCAACATTCTTGGACATATTCCTGATTTGGAGAAAGTTACTTTTGTTCCTGGGGTTTTTTGGTGCTCACTGGCTAACTTTTTCAGGAATGAGACATGCTTTAACCAAATCACTTCATGTTTCCCACTGAAATAGTGCTGACAGAAAAGGTTTTTCCTGGTTCTCTTCCAAGCAACATGGGATACCCACACCCATCATGCTGCAAACCCATGGCACTCCCAGTATGGATGCGATCTGTCACCCATTTCAGCTTTCTCTGGCAGAAAGGGGTACCTGGACACGGTCTCTGTGGATGACCACAGCTTCCTAATAAAGATTGTCCAATAATCCATTCAGCATGGCAGATTTAGAGTCTTAAATTCTGTCTTTAAATAGTTTTCTTTTTGGCATGGATTTTGCTGTTCTTGTGAATAAACCAACAGCCAAGATGCAGCCGAAGCCAAGGGCCCTAGAGCTGTTCCACATCGGTTTCTCAGGCACAGCCTTACAACTGGGTGTAAGGCTTCGAGTAAAAACAGATTGCAACCATAAGGAGAAAAAAGGAAAACCCTAAAACTTTCAGGAGGATATTGCTCTTTATTCACTTCATCTGTTTTTAGCCTGCCTTTTCTCCTTCCCCAGAAGACATGAGTGCAAGTGGCATCCCCTGCCTTGCGCATAGGTTCTTTGGAAATGTCCCATGGGGAGAAATATGCAGGCAAACTCTCCACTTGGTTCATTATGAACACGTGCTTGGTGAAGCTCAGCCCTGTTTTACCATGGCAGACCCATTTTTTGTTCAGCTTCTCAGTTACCAGCTGTCCCTTGGCCCTCAAAAAAGATGGCTTAACTGTGGGACCTGTCATGGGCTCTAAACTGTTTTCATGGGAAGAGTAAAGCTGTTGAAGAAGGGTTTTGAATAATTCCTGAGAAACTATTCTTATGCAGACAAGCTGTGTCCAGATAAATATTTCAACTGAGATATCAAGGCTGAAATGGTTTAGCTGGACCAGAGAATCCAAGATTGCTCCAAAAAAGAGGCAGTTCCAGATCATGTGAAGTAGAATGTCATGGCTCTTGTCTCTCTCTCATTTGAATGAGCTGTCCTCACTATGAAAATATTGTTGCATGCAAATGAAATTCTCTTGTCCTCTACTTAAAGAACTCTTGAACTACTTGAGACCTTTAACCCCATGTTTAAAAGTTTAGGACTGTTCTTCACCATTTGACAGAAACATTCATGCTTAATTAAAATTTACAGATATCTAGAAACATAAAAATATTAACTAATCACAATGCTCAAGGTGCTGGGGGATTAAGGTGTGGTTTAATCCTATGTGAACTTCCTGCTGTCTTCTTTGCAAAACAAGTAATGCCATCCTTTTGTTTCTTCATTCACCAGACAGTATCTTTGTACACCTAGTACTGGATCATATTTTATCAAAACTGATTATTTTTTTATAGTGAAGAAGATAAAGTTGAGAGTGTTTATGTATCTAAACAGGCAAGAATAAGCATTATTTTGTCTCACTGGTGAAGTGCGATGTGTTCTTTGCCCTTCTAGTGGAATTTCTTAGTTACATAAATTGCAATTTTCTCCCTTTATTTTATTTTTTGATTAAACTGTGACATTTATTAACTGAGACTTTTGCCTCATCTCTCTACAACTTGCCTTCCAGGGAATTCACACTATTCTTTAAACTCTGTTTTCAAGAAGATATAAAATATGCATACATTCTCTGGCAAATCAGTGTTCAATTGCAAAAGCTTTCTTAGTAACCAAGTGATGGATTAGCTCCATGAAAGAACCAAATTAGATAAAATGACAAGAACTTATGCAAATTTTTTTTTAAAATAAAGAGTCTTTTTTTGACACAATAAAAAAATCTTTATCTGAAAATATAATGTGCCCTTAGGACATGATACTGGATATTGCTACATGATTTAAATTTCAGAATGACAGGATAATTAATATAATAACTCCTTCCTCATAAACAGCTCCAAAGGTATGAGCAAGTGTTTATAATAGAAATGTATTTCCATGAGCTTTATTACTGTAGGGCAAAAACAGGGTTAACATATTTAGGAAGAATTTATTTTCTTTGCTGTCACCAAAAATATAGTACAGTAATTATTAACATTTCCTTATTATTTGTAATGAAAACTACACCTGCTGGCACAGTTGGACAGCATTACTAAAATAGAAATTAATTTTTTTTTTTAGTGTTCTTGCCCTGTTGTACTTAATTAATACTTAATACTTAAGACCCAGAGTCATCAGTGAGGACTTTGTGGTACTTAGGGCTTTGAAATAGCTACAGCAACATCAGAACCTGGTTTATGGTTGCTTGGTTCCCAGTAGAGGAAGGAATTTACTGAGCAGGGTGTAATTTCTGTTTTGGAAAAGAAGGGAAGCCAACACGGTTTCAGGTTGGCTCAATTCATTGAGCTCTTTATATAGTCAAGAGATGGAAAAGGAAAAAGGGGAAAAAAACATGCAACACATTAATTTCTCTCTTTCTTAGGTGAAATTTAGAGTTTTTTCTTTATTTTCTTTTTCCAAATGATGTTCTTGAAAATAATCCAAATAGAGTTTTTCCACCTTTCCACCTCCAAAAAGTGAGGTCAACAGACAAGGTGTAAATTCGGGCATGTTTCCTCATCTGCCTTTGAAATAAGAGTAGTGTTTATTTCCAAGTTCAAACACGAGTAAGCAAACTTGACTTGTGGGATGTGTATTCTGGTAGAATTCTGGTGGTGTTTTGGTTTTGTTTTCTTTTTAAATTTCCTTCAGGATTTTGAAATATTTTTTCAATACAAACTTGGAAAGTCCCAAATAGGCAAAGTGGCAACTCGTATTCTCTTGTGGGTGTCTGCAACTCCCCCTTCTGCCTTCCAGCCTGGAGCAAACTGTGAGTTTAAGATTTTTAGGAGCTCCACCAGCTGTGATTGCACAGCTGCAGTGGCAGCATAGGTGTGATGGATTCCTCCTAGCAGGGAAGGCAGAGCTGTTGGGATAGGGCATTGCAGAACACTCTTATCAGCTGCCCACACACTGGAACCCAGAAGAAGCTGGCAACCCAGATATGAGCCAAAAGTAGATTTCCCTATGAGTTGGTAAGAGGAAAAAAGAATTTCAAATTCCAGGTAGAGCTCCTGGGAGTGGCTGACTGCCTGAAAATGAGCTAAACCCATGGATGTGTCGGGTTCTTTGGCCTGGACTTCTCTCTGGATGCCGCTCAAAGCTCTTGCGGGTCCAGAGTGGATGTGACAGATGGTTTGGACTGTGGTACCCAACTCACTCCAGGCAAACCTTCCTTGCCAAAGGCCCAGTAGGCTCAATTCTCTTGGTAGCTATTGCCTGTCTTTGGTAACACGTAAATAATTCATAAATTTGGAAATTCAGTGTAATACATAGAGCAGGCTTGCAAAGTTTTTCAGGTTTATATTTTAATTTACAGGTTGTGCCGATAAGCATCAAATAAAATATTGCAGTTAATACAAGACATTAACTCTGCTCTCTTAAGATGTTGTTTGCTCAAGAAAGCTCAAATTGGATGCTGCAGCATCTGTTTTTCAGTTCTGCTTTCATCTAATTTTACAGCTGGATTGTCTGAGCCACAAGAAGGTCAAATGATTTGCCCTGACTCTGCCTATGAATTTATGGCATATGTTTGACAATCAGAGCCCATATGCTTGCCAAAAGTGTGTTAAACCTTTTAAATGTATGGTTTGAAACAATGCCTGTTTTACTAGGAAAATGTATGGGTAATAAAGTGATTTTGTTGTTATTGTTCCACTAAATTAAGAGGAATAAACAGATACCACTAATTGTTCAGATTTTTACTGACATTGAAAAGTTTACTGATATTTTCTTTTTTCTACTGAAGGTTTAGGAAAAGGATTTGGTTTTTTATTATTTATGGCAAATTTTACTGCAGAGCACAAAAAAAGAATCAGTTCAATGTCACTTGTAGCTGTTGTATTTTGAATGCAAACCCAGCACTATTCAGCATGGTGAAAACAACTGTGAAATAATTCATATCTCATAGTGTTGTTTTTGGGAACCTTGCACACAAAAAGTGGACAAGGTGGTAGAATTTCTTTAACACTTTCTTTTATTTTTACTTTTTCTCTGCTTTGGTTTTTGTTTGTTTTTTGTTTTGTCTTGTTTTTTTTTTCCCCTTCCCCAGCTGGCTTTGTCTGGGGTAAATTTATTTTCTTCTCAGTGGTTTGTATGGGGCTGTGTTGTGGATTTGTGCTGGATAGAGGGTTGATAATATAGGGATGTTTTTATTGTTGCTGAGCAGGGCTTGCACAGAGCCAAGGCCTTCTCTGCTTGTCACAGTGCCACACTGGAGGTTGGGAGGAGACAGCCAGGACTCGTCACCCAAACTGACCAAAGGGATATTCCAGACCATGTGGCATCAGGCTCAGTGTATAAAGTGGGAGGAAGGGGGGCACATTTGCAGTGATGCCCTTTGCCTTCCCAAATTGCTGTTTTGTATGATGGAGCCTTGTGCTTCTGGTGATGGCTGAACACCTGCCTGCCCATGGGACACAGTGAATGAATTCCTTGTTCTGCTTTGCTTGTGTGTGCATGGCTTTTATTTTTTTCCCTGTTAAACTGTCTTGATCTCAACCCATGAGTTATTTTACTCTTCTGATCCTCTCCCCTATCCTACTGATGTGGGAGTGAGCCCGTGGCTGTGTGGGGCTTGGCTGCTGGCTGGGGTTAAACCACGATAGTAAAGAAGACTGGGAAAGTGCAGAAGAGTATTTCAACCTATCAAATTTAGTCTGAGAATTAATTCATCCACAGCTGTTTTGCATTAATTACATAAACCTTATTAACTGGGCATGGGGAGAGCCTTGCTTACCCAAGGTCCCCATGGGGGTGGGGTGACGTGGGACTCATGAGGCTGGTCCTCACATCTTGGTGAGCTGAGAAGCAGCAGCATGCAGACTCTCTCTCTGGACACAGTGGATGATCAGATGCCAGCTGGGAATAATTTAAGCTAAAATCCAGCCATCCTGACCAGATGGAGACTGGGTTAGCCTAGACAACTTGTTCTGAACAACAATTCATAGTCTCTGGGATTATGACAGTACTGGTGCTGAGCTTTACCTTCCTATAGATATCATTGGCTTAGGTTTTCATACTTTATATTCACTTATGTACACATTGAATTTTTCTTTTTTCTTTTAATTACTGGAAAACTATCACATGGTTTGCACTCTCCTGAAGTAATTTCTTCCTCCATTAGTTTCAAAACATTCTCAAGCTAGTTTAGCATGGCTTCCTTTTTAGAATAACTTGTTTTCCAGCAAGTCAAAAGGGACAACTTCCTCAGTGTTCAGTAGATGTCTGTTCTGGCCATGTTCCCCATTTCCCTTTGGCCTGAAGACCAGTGGTTTAGGGGGTGTGTTTTAAAGTGCCCTCAGTGTGTTTGGTGCCACTGAGAAGTGGTTCACAAAGTCAGGCAACTGGAGTTGATGGTGTTTATCGTTGTATATAAAATATATATATATATAATATCTCCTGCCCCCCAAAGGAATATTGCTGCAAGGATTTGGAAGGCCCTACTGCAGTCAGCCTTGTGCCTTAGGCTGTGTTCTGTTGAGTTGGGATTGAAGGTCTGGCTGCAAATGGAAGTGCCCAGTGGTTTCATTCAAAGAAGAGCTGTTTAGCTTTTTGTCTTCTATACATCTTTGTGGGGGTGATTAGCAGTTTTCAATTTTACAGTTTTAATTTTTTCTGCACAAAAGAACTCAATAAACTCAAAATGCTCAATAAACTGCCCCTAAAGCTTCTAAGGGCAGAGAGGCTGTACAGACCTGGAGGGATGCAGGGATGGGAGCTCTGTACATTCTTGGCTGTAAAACATGTTGATCATGCCTCACTGGAAAACACAAAACTCTTGTACTTCTGATTAAAAGTATAAACCCAATATGGTTTGTTGTTTTGGGTTTTTTTTTGTGCTGGGACCCTCACATTTTGTGGGTTTATTTGTGGTTTTTTAATAAGTTTTGAGACTTGTAATTCTATTCAGCCCTATTCTAGAAAAAAAACAATTGTTGCTTAAAATAGGGCATATTTTTTTCAACAGGTGAATGTATTCTAAAATAGTTATAAGGCAAATTTACATATATTTCCCATTTTACTTTTTTCAGGCAAACTGTCACCTAGTGGATCCTTGTTTAATTCTCTCTTAAGTACTGGTTACTCAGTTTGATAATTCGGTATTTTTACAAAACTGGATCATCATTTTGATTCTTTAGAAGAGTTACATTTATTAACTAGTAAGAACACTGTCACTCAGAATATTCAGGATTCCACTTTGTCTCGTGATCATGCAACTCACATTTATATGGCAATTTAAAAAAATTCTTACTACAGAACGCTTTCCAGTGTTTGTTTTCAAAGATATTGGTAATTTCCTAACAATATCAAGTCAGGTTTATTAATGAAGGTTTTCCAGAAGAAAAAAAAAAAAAAAGAAAAAAGAAGAAGTAAAATCATCTTGTATGTTGGGTTAGGCATTTTTTAGAACTCTAATAGATGTATGTTTAAATGCAAATCCTTTGAAATCAAGTGCCTTACATAGGCTGGTCTTTCAAAGGAAGCTGTTGAAGTTGCTGCAAGAACACTTTTAAAAACTCTTCAGGTAGTTTAACTTATGGTAATCTTACAAAAAAATTCCGTTAGAAGGTGATTTGGGGTCACTTGGTGAGGTTGGAGCTATTTTGAGATATTTGCTTTTTAACCTGCTTGACATGAGGATGTGGAGTGTGGCCCTGCTTTGATAGGAGGACACAAGAACGTCTCTGTAACACCTGCTGATCTCTCAACGTTCCCTTCAGCTATCTCTCTATTTAAAATACAGTGGTTTTCAAACAGCAGGCTCCGTTTTTTTAGCAAAATCTATCTTATGATATAGGAAATAACTATACCAAAAAACAAACCTACTTTACATGCTTGCAGACTCTTGAAAAAACTGACTCTTGAAATGCAAGACTGATATTAAAGTTTTTAAAAAAAATCGCCAATATATACTTTTTTCCCAGATCACGCTATTTAAAAAAATAAAGAACCACATTTCTGTTTTAAAATTACAGTTTAGCTATTACAAACTTAAGTATATTAAGCAAATTAAATGGTTTGGATTTTGAGACAAGGAAAGAGATTGGAGTTGCAGTTACTTAATTCTGAAAGCCAGAGAAATTGAGATACAGGCTCCATTTAATTAGAAATTATGAGATGGATAAAATGAGTAAAAAAGAATTTCCTTTCCACTTATCCATTTCTAATAAATACCTGTTTTGACAGCAGTAATGCTGTCTTAAATAGTTAATGTTACATGAAATTTCCATCTTATTTATGTGGGTTGTTCTCACTACATCAAGGACCCTCTGAGATGCCAGATAGAACAACGAGCTATGCTGGAATAAATCAAGATGGATATGGAAAATTTGTTTTAATACTCTTGTGAGAAAATCCCTAACAGTGTTCTTTTCCTGCAGTCCCCATGAGCTTTCCTTCAAACTTTCCTTCTGCCAATTTTTCAGATCTTTTCTCTGAAAGATCCCAAGTGCTAATCTCAAACCAGAGATCACCTTACTTTTCTTGGCAAACCTTGCCTTTAATTTAGTTGTTTGGGGCTTTTTTGTTGTTCTTTTTTTTTTTTTTTTTTTTTTCTTTTCTAATGGACTACACATCTGAGTAATAAAAGGGAGTTGTGGAAAGGCTAGGCAGCATTTCTGACCCTGGGCATCATATTATTTTTCTGGAAATGTAATTTCTGGTTTGCTTCCTAGAGCAAACCCGGTGGATTTGGGCTGTGCCTGAGCACTCTCTGAACCTGCCAACACTTCTTCAGTAGCACTGCAGCAAATATTCCTTACAGCAGAGCAATCAGCATCTGTGCACTGTAAGAGCCAGTAGCACACTTAAGCCAGCAGATCATTTTCCATCATAACTAAACACAGGACACAAAGAAAACCTGTGTGCCAGAAGCAGCTCTCCAGGAATCTAAGATGCTCTGAAGTGCTCATCTGCCAGTGGGGAATGTCTCTGCTGAGTCACCTTCTATCTCTTGTTCGTGATCCTCAAGGAAAGCCTGAAAACCTTATTCCTTGGGAATTCAAAACACAATGTAAAAAATCACAGATTCAATATACAGGTTTTTGGTTGGTTATTTTTCATGTTTGTTTGTTTTAATGGCATATTAAAATATTTTGTTTCTTTCCTCAAACATAGTCTGATTTTATTCCTTTTATTTGCCTTGCCTGCCTCCTGCTCACCTTTCCCTTGCTAAATGCCTTCTGTAAGATACCTTTTTCTTCTTCCATCAGGGCACTCACCTTTTTATTTTAAGAATAAGATAACCAACCAAAATGCTAGACAGTTGCTGCCAGGGGAAACCCCTTTCTCTTAAGGTTGCTGCAACAATGAAGGCCATAAAAACATGCTTTTGCATGCTGGATGATGGGGTATTTCTAGCACATATAGGAACAGGTGGCAGAGATTTCTCTTAAAAATCTGCAGATTAGCACAGGCCATCTGATTTGAAAGGAGGATATGTTGAACATGTGCATTCAGTATGATTTTACTGAGAAAAGAAATGAACAATTTTTTTTCTATTCACGCTTATGAGGCACTAAGCAATAATCTCATGGGTAAACTCTAATTCTTAAGAAGTACTGTGAAAAGTCCTGAATATGTGCATTGGAGGAACATGTGCCCTACCACAAGAATTTACTGTGGAATACTCATTTTAACCTAAGAGAAATCAGTTACAAATACACAACCCAAAATTTATTCCCAGTGGTTTAACCATCCCCTTCCAGCCAGCTACTGAGTCACTGCTTTTTCACCCCAGCCACTGGTGCTACCACCCAACTTCTTCACATAAACCATAATGAGATGCCTATTTTCCCAAGGAAAAGGCAAAGGATTGTATTTTAGGGCTCTTTAATGAGTATCTGTGACTTATTTTCAGAACACTTTAATACTTCTGCCTTGTCAGTATCTGAAAATGAGTGGTAATTAGCCTTCTGGGTTGGAAGGAAATTGCCATATTGATCATCTTGGAAACATCAGATACAGAAAGGAAAAGAAATCCATAGAAATTAATGCTTATGTACCTTGTTGGGGGCTTAAGGGCATTACTTTCTGTTTTTTAGGTTGAATAAATATTAGCATTGGGGCAAACAGAGATGAAAAAGGTGTATTTCTACTGATTTAGACATTTAGAAACAACTTTTACTACCACTAGTGCAAATCCAATAAAAACTCCTGGAAGAAGCTAATACTGCTTTTAAGTAAGACCTCTTAGGCTTGGCTGTAAAGGAAATATTGCTCTTTAAAAATGTAAAACAAATCCTTCTAACAGGACTTTTCATGTTAAGCTGTCTCTAAATAAAAGATGATGAGATATTTAAGGAGTTTCTGAGTTCGCTTTAAATGCATAATTCAGGAGTGAATGTTGGAAAGGGAGTAAAAATGTAAAAGACTTTAGAGGAATATATCTGTGATTCTATATGGTTTGTCTGGAAAGTTTAATTGGCACAGAGGAACTGAAATGTAACCAGAGAAATAGTTTGGATTATTCTGATTTTAAGGTCTTAAAAAATTACCAACTATTCAGAAATGCTTCCAGTATATAACAGCCCCTATTTCAGGATTTGCTGCCCTGTGATATGCAAAAAAGATTATGGTAGCATGAGCTAAAGCAGCTGATGGTTTGGAATGACCATTCCTGGTGTCACTGCATAGTTCTGTAAGCCTGACTTAGTGATGAGTTTTAAAAGTCAAATAACCCTGGGTGTCTTCCAGGCTTATTTACATATATACCCATATTGGTCTTTGGAATTCAAGCACATATCAAGTAATACCTTATAAAAAAACATTAGAGCCTTGCTATGAGATTAATGGTGGGATTTACCGAGATATTTGTGACCAGAACTGTGCCCATCATTCCTAATGTTTCAAACCAAGGGCATGAGTGATGTGTGTTTTTAGCAGCTGCCACTTCAATGCAGTACTCTTACAATGAGGAAGAGGAAAACACTCATATCTCAAAAAAGAGCAAGAAAGAATAAAAAGTATTCAATCAGTATTTTTGTATTCTAAAGTAGCTTTTCTAAACATCTCAGTCAATTTTCCATAGGGTGAGCCTTCAGGCACAATGTTTGTTTTAAAGGCATGAGATATGTAATATAAAAAGATCTCAAAGGGATATGTTTTGCTTCTCTAGAAATGCATTAAACACAATTTGTGGTACATTAAGCACAATTTGTGTTTTCCTGTGGCTGTGGAAAGTCTCAGCATCTTATAAAGGACAGTGGCCACTTGGGCTGCAGTTCAGTAAATTTGCTTAAATACTGTGCTTTGCCACCTTTTGAGAAAAAAATTCATCAGAATGGGAATCCTGGGAATGTTGTTCCTTATTTTGTGCTGACTAGGCTATGCTCCTTCCCTTCCTTCTAATAAATAAGATTTTTTTCTGATTTCAGAGAATTCCATGAAGCATGTTAGTGTTCCCCTGTGCACTGGGCTATTTTGTCTTGGTTGCACGAAGGTGCAGCTGTCAGCATATCCACTGTTATCCAGCAGTTTTTGTGCTGTTCCCAGATCTGCTCCTTCCTTGGTTGGGCCAAACTGGAGAAAAGTCTCAATGAAAGCAAAATAATTTCCAGGTTGCTGATCACTGGCATGCCAGTGTCCAAATATTCTGGGTCATAACTGCAATCACACTTACCAGAGAATTTGGCAAATACTTTCACCTTCTGTTTGAATACTTGTTTGAGGACATAATTTTCCAAGTATTTAAATTCTTTGTAGCATCAATAATATCTCAAATATCAATGTGTAGAGGTCATTAGATAGAAAAACAGTGATTTGAGGTGTCCCTAGAGTGGATGGGTGTTACAACCCAAATGGTAGATAAGAGATGCTTTTCCTGAGAAATCATGAAATTTTAATACAAATGCTTTGTTACACTGCTGTGTATAAAATTCATGTTAATACAAGAGTGAGAAGGGAGGATTTGATCTGTTATGAATTCAGTGAAAATTACTTGGTTGTGGAAGTTTACTGAGACCTCCCATAGCCAAAAAATTGGAACTTAGTGTGGTTTAACCTGCCTTTCATCTTTGTACAAAGAGAAATTATTCTCAGAATTGTGTAGTTTTAGATTAAGTTTTGAGCATATGCTTTATCTTTTTTGTGAGCTATTTTAAAAATTTATAACAGAACAGTATAAATGCAGCTAAGCATTCAGCAACTTGTACTAGAGAACTTACTTAGTCTTTCAAAACTTGAAATGAAAGCATGAGTTGAAGAGGAGAAATCATGTGGTGGCTTTCCCATGAGAAGGGTGAAGGGACACCTTCAGCTACAAAGGGAAAGAAACCAAGGTCCCTTTTGGGAGGGGAGGAGGTGATGTGGAATGTCTTTTTTTTAAAAAGGAGATATAAACTAAGGGTTAAAATTCTTAACTAAAGGAACTTTATCCTAGACATAGTGGAGTAAGTTTTTCCTTACGGTTTTAGAACGTGAGTTGGCATTTGGTTTAGTCCTGTTGCTGTTGTCCTTGGAAGTCTTCTCTGGTCCTATTAATTTCATCTGCTGAAAGAGTATTTATTTGCTTATTTAAACTGAGTATGCCTAATAGCTGTTCTTGTTAGAAAGCTGGAACTCACTGAATATCAGATTTTCCATGGCTCTCTAAGAAGAAAGTCTAATCTGTCTAATGACCATTGTTATATTTTGGAACAAAAATTTTGTAAAAAGCAGAAGCAGACATGTTAAACAGATTTTTTTGGGGATGATGGATTTTTAGGGTAAAGTATTAAGTAATTTTATGGTGCATTTAGAAATGTGAATATTATGCCATGTATAGATTACTGATTTCCCACCCCTCTCCATCTGAGCTGTGCAGATTAAAACTGCCTGTATAATAGCACACTTCAAAGATCCATGTCCAAAGTAAGCTCCCATGGAATTCAGTGCTAAAGGCTCAGACTTAAATTTGTAAAGAATTAGCTTTTGTTGCTATGGGAACATATACTTCATTTATTCCCGAAAGAAAAAAATATACAAATTTATGATAAAAAATAACACTATTAGTCCACTTGGTGGGGCAGGAGGCACTAGAAATAACTATGTAATCTGGGCATATAATATTTCCCTGTTGTATACAGCATGAGAACACTAAAAAAAAAGTCTCCTTGTCAGTTTATTGCTCCATCATAACCCTTTTTTTCTATAAGTTCACATTTGTTTGCATTGTAAAATTACAAACTGCATATAAACAAGTAGTTCAGTCATTATTTGCCTTTATAAGGAATCACTGAGGTCATCTATTAATTCTCACACAATTATCTTTATTTCTTTGCCACTTGTAAGGTTTTGTAGGAAGCCTAGATCTCAACAAAGTATTGCTCAGGTAACCAGGACTAAAGGAGAGAAATTTGTTGAATTTTTTCCTAGACCCTATCAATATGAGCATGAAAGTGAATTCTGCTGTGTTCACTTCTGTGTTTGTCTCTTTTCTTAAGAGGGTTTTGCTGACAGTGGTGGCAAATGTCTCACAATTAGACATTTTTTTGTCCTTGGAGTGTGGCATAACTGTGGAGAGATTTTTCCCTTCTCTTGGCTGCAGCTTTTCTTTCTCTTGGCTTCTGTCTTCCCAATTTTTTTGAAAATTTCTATTGTTTTGTGGGTAGCCTCAGCTCGAAAATGTATATATCTAGTATTAAAAATACTCTTGCTTTTTAACCTGAAAAAATTCTAAAAATAAATTAAATTCTCTTTTTACGTCAAGTTAATGACGCTTTATTTTCCATATGATTTTGGATTTTATGACCACCATTCCTTCCTCTGTGTGACACAGAGCTTGTGTGAATTTATTTGCAAATGCAGGGGATGCATATTTACACTGCTTTTCATAGGCAGCATTTGTGCTGTTTCACGCAGATATTTATTACTTTGTTTCTCTAAAACTTGATTTGATATTCAGGTTCAAGTGGATATACAAATGTAAAGAGAAAAACAATTGAAACTGCAACTATCTTGGGATCCCCCAGTGAATTCCTTCAGAGATGCACTTTTTGCAATATTTTGATGCAAAAATTCTCTCAGACAATATCTTGGCTGCTTCAGGCATGATGTTATTAGTTCTGAGGAAATTCACCTTTTAGGAAATCTCCAAAAATATCTGCGCCTGCCAGGGTATATGTATAAAAAGAGAGATCAAGAAACAGCAAAATCAGTAAGAAATGCAGGCAGAAATTAATATAAAAGTGGGAAGATACAGAGGCTAAGTGATGTCTCAGTTCATGCCTGCAATGGAAAGGCAGTATGAGCAAAATGCTTTTCATCTTTTAGGAATCTCAAGCATGATCTTCCCTTCTGCTTTTGCTATAAGCAGTTAACGTTGCTTTCATTGAAATGCTGCCATTATCATTTAATCATCAAGTCTGTAAAGTGCTGTGCCCACTCAGCACAGAGATCATTCCTTGGCCTAGAGACAAACCATTTAAGCAGTGGCAATGTTTCATTCTTTCAAATAAAATCCTTTTCCAAGAAATGAACTGGTGAAGTGTTTCAGTTAAGAAATATTCCCACAGCATTTTATTTGGCTGTGGGTTGTACGGAAACGACCCCAAAATGTCTGATGTTTCTCTAAGTGACACTAATGCGTTCCACCTCTGTTGTCTCTCCGAAAGTTCACCTACTGAACCGCTGTGCTCAGGTCACACGCAACCCCTCGCAGAGGGGGGAAAGCTGAGTTTAGTATTCTGCACTGAGATATGTCTAAATTGCATTTTGTGAGCATTATGTCAACTGAATATACATAATGGCAATTGAAAGCATGCGGGAATGACTTTTTGAGAAACCTGTAAACAAACTCTGTCATCTCTGTGGAAGAGAGATGAACATCTGCTATTTCTCTTCCATTTGCAATCCAGGATACAATGCTGTGTAAAAGCGTTTTAGTTCACAGTAGAGGCTTCCTCCTGGAAACCAAACCCCTCCCCATTCCCTCAATACTTTACTTTGCAAAGCAGTATTAGAGCACAGACTGGGCTCCTTTCAGGGTTCCCAGAAGGTCCACAGGGCCAGACTAGAGCTTATCATAGTAAAATTCTCTTATGATGCTCACTTTGGGGCGTCAATTCTTTGTCCCCTGAATTCTTCCTGCTGACAACCCTGCTTGCTTTTGTAGGCACACCTCATGTCATCTGAGATCTACCCTACCTTTCATCCCCCCAGTCACTCTGTATACCTTTTGTACCTAATTTTTAAGGGGTTTACGTTTACCTCCTTTTTGATGTACTTAAAGGAAACCTTTGTTCTTTTAATAAGTGAGATGGGGGAGTGTTGCCTAAACTTAAGTAGATTTTTTCACTTTGAAAGCTCATTTTTGTCTGATATCCAGTAGATAGCTTTAGTAAACCTTGCTTTATTTATTCATCTCAACAGGAAAAATATTCAAGAGTTAGAGATCTATCTAGGTATTTGAAAACAGAATGATTGCTTATCATTTTGGAAAAGTATTAGTGATGGAGAACTTTACAATTGAGAAAGTGAAATGGCTTCTAAGGTCTGGCCTGATTCAAAGGGCTAAATGACTTCCTCTCACAAAGTCATCTTTAATAGTGCATTTTTAATTAGCCTCTCATGTCCATGTATGTATAAAAAAAAAAAAAAAAAAAAAAGGTAGTGGTTTCTGTATGCTGTTCTTCACAACTTTGAAACTTGAATGCCTGTGTTAATTTGCATTTATACATGGACTACTGAGTGAAGAGTGTTCCTGGCATTGCTTCTGGGATGCTCATAAAACATGAAGGAAGCTTCATTCTAAACCAATAAAACGGTTTCATGAAATCTGTGCTTCACAACTTCACTCAGATGTCTGCATTAGCCAGGAAGAAATCTTTTTATGCCTAGTAATTGGTTATGTATAGACTATTTTCATTTCTTCAGAAAGATAAATTGTCTTCAGGTAGAAGTGTTTCACCAGCAGGAACAAGCAGAACCAATAATTGCCTTTTTGAGGTACCTTATTACTCCTCTCTTATGTTCCCTGATGTCCTCAAAAGCACCACAAGCTGTGGCAAACACTTTTCCCCCTAGGAGCTGGCATTTGTCTACATCACAGTTCATTTCATAAAAGATTTGGCAGCAGTATTTAGCATTTATTTGTGTCTTGGCAACTCCAAGGGATCGTGTAGAGAAGAAGACAATGGATAAGGAAAGAGTTGCAGGTAGCTGTGTTGGAAAGGCAAGTTCAGGTCCATGTCTGTACCTAATCTGTGTATGGACATGAGCCTCATCTTCTGTAATTCAGATTGGAGAACTGTCCCCAGCAGGCTATAGGCTATGATCTGCCTTTTCTCATGGATGGCAATATATAAATAAAAATAAACTTACTGACTCTTTGTCTCTAGCAACAATTGCAAGTCCTGTTGGTTTCATTTGGTTTGGGTTGTACAGGTATTTTGGGTTTTTCCTCTGAGTCCACTGACTACTAGTTGGAGTCTGGACAGCTGGGGAGGTTCAGGAGTTTCTCATGCACCCAAGACATTTCTAGAACTTAATGAAGATAATGATCAAGGGAGTTGAAGAAATCATAATTATTATACTTTCAGTTAATACATTATAAAATTAATTAAGCAAGGATTCGTCTTTTTTATAATGCAAGAGAGAATGTGTGATAAGCAACAACACAAAGCCATGGGTGTAGAATTAAGTTGACTATATCAATCAGGTTTTTTTATTCAGAGGTCACTAAATCTGAGCAATTTTTTTTTTTATGTTCAAAATGTTTGTCTTCAGTTTTCCTCATGCACCCAAGAACAACATTCCCTGCCAAGCTTCTAAAGATAAAATATCCTTGATTTTACGTATGCTTTTCTCGTAATAACAAATAATCTCAGTACTGAGCCAGAACTTCAGATGGCTTAAATAAACATAGACTTCAATAAAACTGCGTTGATTTACGTTTTTTTCCTTTTTTTTTTTTTTTTTTTTGCTATTAGATGTTTATATAGAACAAGCCAAGAAAAAATACTGGCCTACAGAAATTCAACACATTACCAAGTTACCAATATGTCAGAGTATTTCTTTGGAGCAGATTTCTCTGATTAGCAATAGGATCTAATTAATTTTGCAGCTTTAATTTGTGGTAAATAAAGTGAAAATGACCACTTAGTATAAAACTTCTTAAAACCGTTTTCTGTGATTAACACATCAAAGACAAGTCATGCAATGACAAGATTTTTGCTCAAATCCTGGTGTTTGTGTGTGTGTATATATAAGGGATATGTCAATACAATCTAAAATTTTATTTATAGTTTGAATTCATAGTCTGTCTTTTGTGTTTTGCTCCTTGCACGTCATGCATGGTCTTTTACAGTCAAAAAATATGGAAATACCTTATGAAAGGGTGGGTTGGTGTCCCTGAGAAAGAGAAAATCACTATCATAGAAGGATATTAAACAGTATCAAAATGAATGGGACCTTAGTATTCTGAATGTGCCACACAGGAAGAGAAATGTAAGGATTTGAATTCTCTCACTGGCTTCTTCAGGAGCATGAGATCACATGTCCATGCTCCAAGTGTAGCTACAAAGGGCAGTGCAGTACATGCATAACCTTTCATGATGCAATTTATGTTTCACTTAATTCATGCTTTAATTGTAATTTACCATTCTGACACTTTTTAGCTACCTCAATTTTGTTTATGCTTTTTCTTTTTTTCTTTTTCAAATTTTCCCTTGCTTAGAAACGGAAGCGTTAATGCAAGTAATTAGTTGTTTCCAAAGTGCTACTTTAAATAAAGTATAAGTGATAAAGAAAAAAATTACAACATCCCCTGGATATATGGAGTGCTAGTAATGATTGTGGGAAGCTGATGTGACTAAAGATGTGGTGAAAGGTAGAAATTGATAAAAGAAATAAAACCTTACACAGTGGCATCCTTATTTATGGACCAAAACAGTTGAATTAATGCCTAATTAATCTATTTCTTTAAAAAATCAATTTGTTTTTAATTTTGGAGAGAAGCAGTGTCTTGCAACAAAGATTAGATATTAGTTAGAGTTTGCATTATTTATTCATCGTGATGATTAAGGGGGAAATATTGCTTTTTAAAATTTCTTCACTGTATCTTACTTTCCCAGGTAATTTCATAACCAGTTCAAACCTCTGCATGTAAAATTATTTCCTTGTGTTTTCACCCCAGAAATTCTGTTCTGCTTCATGTAGGAATGCTCAGGTTCTTAGGAAAGGAGGCTCTTTCCCTTTGCCTCCCTGCCACCACAAAACAATTACATTTAGGGAAGAACAGATATTCTGAGAGTCCTGTAATTATGGAACCTGGAGTCTGGCTGGGTCAGTCAGATTAACATGCCTAAACAACCTCACTGGTCATAAGTGGTCATTAGTTTGGTTTTCCTTCTTATCTGAAAGACAGAGCCTCCTATAGCACAGTGCCCTCTGCTATCAAACCCTGTGTTTAGTCTAAGTTTTGTCCTGTATCTTTGTGGTCTAAATAGAAGTTTGTTTTATGAATCAATTTTGAATCATCTTAAAATGGCACTAATTACATAACTATTACTAATGTTTTCTTTCTTTTGTATAGTGAAGTCTATAGCAAAGAATGTTGGCAGACTTCAGATATTTCCTGTTTAAAAAGATCTCTGTGCAAAAGAAGTTGATCAGTTTTAATTCTTGCTTACATTAAACAGACAATATGTTAGAGCTGACTTCAAAACTAATTCAAAATAGTAATAATTGTAGATTTCGGTTGTCTGGGTAGTGTCATCCAGTTGAGATCAAATGTTTTCTATTAAGAATTGTGGGTTAATAAATGTGGTATTTCTCTGAAAACGAGTTGGAGATTTTTTTCTGTTTCCTTTCATTTTCCTTATGTCTGAGATTCAGGCTGAATGCATGTCACTTCATTTTTTTCCTGCTGCTGCTACTTTGCTCTTCCAGATGGGGAACTCTACAACTTATACAAACTTAGTTTGTGGAGGGATTGTAAATATGCTGGACTACACTGACCTTTTCAGTAGACTGTCCCTTGATTGGTAGCCAGTCCACCTCTCCCCCACAGGTTAATGAAGCTGTAAATAGGGAGAACTGAAATGGCAAGCCAATCAAAAAGGTCAGAGTAGTATAGCACACCACTACAGCTGACAAAATATATGAGGCATTAAAATTTGGATACTTCATTCCTAGTGACAAAGACTGTAATGAGAGCAGAAAAGAAGGCTCCGTGAATCCCTTCACATCACAGGGAATGTAATGTGGATGGGAAACGATGCGAGCCTGCCATAGCTCCAACTCCAGGATGAATGTTTTAAATCTCTCCATATATTTCAGGCACCATATATTAGCCAAGCTAGGTTAGAGCCCATGTTCCTTGCTGAAGGAGTACATTCTTCAACGTTCTTGCTATTTGTATGCACAAAATGTGCAAATATATGACTTCATACTAATATAATTTTTCAGAGGAGGGTGTAGAGTGGGAAGGCTACGAAAGAGACAGGAATAGAAGGTTACTCAGGCTTTATTAGAGTGTATGAACATGAGAGAGTCAGAGCAGACTCAGTCATATGGAATAACTAAATATGCTCCTTCCTACTGTGTTGGTACAGTATCATATTTCTCCAATTACATTCATAAGTTTTAAACTAATAAAAATCTAGTAAAACACAGAAGGATACTGCATGTAACTACTGCTTAGCTGAATGGCTTGTTGTAGTTAAATTTAAACCATTTTTCAAAAAACACACTCAAATTTTGTCTCTGTGAGTTAGCACACAACAGCGAAGTCAGCAGAGACAATGGTCATTGAAAAATTTCTTTTAATCCCCAAACAATTTTCTGAATATTGCAGTTATTTATTCTTATCTGATGTAGAGACATCTCGTCCTGGCGTGTTAGCCAAGAACAGTATTCCCCAAGAACTGCATTCCCCTTGTTTTTAAACATTTCCCTGTCATGCTGGCAACCCATATCACTTCAGGAGCATAAAATATTAAGTGTATTTCCCAAGTAGTTTAAAGCACATTGATACAAAATTCATGCTCCCTGGTGTAAATTAAGTGTAGCTGGTGAAAGCACCTTGTTAAAAGGATATGAGTGGTTACTCTGCCCATGGATTTTAATTCAGCTTTGAGTTTGTGGAACTCCCTCTCTTCTACAAAGAGTGGCAGGGTATTTGCTCACAGGGGAGGAACTTACAGTAGCTTGGCCCAGTCCTGGGGCTGATTTACGGTAGATAAATTGCTCTGTTCTTGCAGTGTAAGCTTGTAGAGTTAAATGTGGCTTTGACAAATGGGTTGGTTTCTCTGGACTCAGAAGGAGCCTCCAACCACAGCCTGGAGGACCCCTCTACTCCACTGGATTTCCAGGCTGGCGGGATGAGTTACAGGGACCTATGCCAAGAGGTGCCTTCTGCTGCATTTTATCACTGACTCTAATCCAGCTGTCTGAAACACTGCCAAGCTAATTAGCTGTTTCAGTGCCTGTTATATCAGGAGCCCAAATAAGCCCAGAGAGGTCACGTTTTGAACGGGAGCGAAGCCTTTTCATTCAGCTCTCTGTTTATGCAGGCCCAAGATGACTCCCATATGGGATAAATCCCAATTATTTAAACTTGTCCTGATATATTTTAGAATGTTCACCAATTAGCAGCATTAAGTTATGAACTTCTTTAGGTGAGGATGCCAGTGGAGACAAAGACCCCTTGTTTTTGTTAAGATTGCCTAATCTTAGTTTGACTCGGCTAATACAGGAAAACCACAGAAAAGATCTACAGAAACTGTATCACAACATTATTAATCTAGAGAATTTATTACTGCCCAAACTCACTATTATAAACCCAATCTCTGTCCTAATGCATCCCTTACTTTCAAATCCCAAGTGCAACCACTGAGGTTAAGAGCAGGCAGGAAAGAAAAATAATATTATGATGATAAATACAAGGGAAAAGAACAGGGAAAATAAATATTATCATTGGTGAATAGCTGCTTTCTCAGTTATGTAAGCTGAACCTAAATAGCAATGCAGCTGGCTCACACACATGAGACTGTACATAATGGAATTAAAATGTCTGTCAATACTTCCATAATATCTACCTTAAATACCTGCAAGAATGAAAACCACACCATATTTTTAGCACTTTCAGTTCATGAAGTTAGATCTTGACTATGAGAGCCAAGTCCATTTCTTCAGCTGCTTCAAATTAGCTTTCTTTTGCTGGTGTACTTTGTGTAATTCAACTATTTCACAAAATTGCCAAGGAAGAGCAGTTGAGCTGTTCCCTGTGTCCTGTAGATGAAGCAAAGAAACCACAGAGAATAATGACATTTATGGATTTATGCATTGCCAGGGGTCTCATTTAATGACTTACATTATTTCAGGAGCACACTACTGAAGAATGAGTACAAAAGAAAATCAGAATATATTCTGTTTAGTTTGGGTCTGGGCCTTTTAACCCAACCCAGGTATTTTATTTGTTATCTCTTAGAATGATAGTGTAAGTGATAATTTAACTTTGGGTATTGTCTCTGTAACACCTACATAAACTCCATGTGACAATAAACCCAGCGATGGAGCAAAGCTTAAAGGGACATCAGACAGGTGTGGTGATGAAAGTAATCCAAAATGCTGACTGAAAGAATGAAAAATGTGCACTCATTTGTGATATTTTTGATATTTTTCTCTTTTTGCTGAGAATTCCATGGATCACTTAAAAACTTTACAAGAGTAAACCTATATTTGGCTAATAAAGATTTTTTTCAGTGCATGGATAGGTGGACAGACTTGGTGAGAACAGAAAACTGGGACTTCCTAAAATTTTTCTCTGTGTGTCTGTGATTTGAGGCAGAGATTAATAACAAGAAACGAAATGACAGGAAACTTTGAGCCACAAATCTTCCAAAAATCTAGTTTTTACATTTTTTCATAAATACTTAATTTGTGTGGTTTTTATTTTGATCAATTCATCCTATTGAAATATTAAAACTTTAAAAGCAGTCTTTATGACTTGTTTCCTACCAGTATTCTGACTTATTGCAGCCTCCCCCAACATGCTGGACACCCTTCTTTGGATGAATCCAAACACATCTGGCTTTCTGGGATGTAAGCTCACATTCATGAGTAATGTGGAGCTTCTTGTCAGCAAACACCCCAGGTCTTTTTCCTCAGGGCTTCTCTACCCAAACTGTTTTTGTCCTTGGGATAGTCCTGTACCAGGGGAAGTGTTGGAGTCTGAGGTACAGAGTGTATGCCCTTGTTTCTAATACTTAGTTCTAGGATTCAAAGAAACACTGAATTTCATATAATATGAAATTCATGAGCATGTTTTCATGGTGATACATGAAAGCAAATGTTAAAGTTAGATAGGAAAAGTGAAAGTGTGTAGATTAGAAAGTTTCTTAAATCACTGGGTGAAAAAGTAATTTAGAGAACAGGAGACAAGATGGAGGATTTAGGGTGTTTTCTCTTGTCCTTTCTTCTTCATGTTCTTCTCCTAGGGGTTTTTGGGTAGTAGTAAGTGATTGGGTAAAAAATGCCGCAGTGCAGCACACAGGTGTTGGGTCATTGGGTCAGTAAGAAAAATAATTTAGTTGGCATCTGTTAATTGGGTAAATGGACATATAAAAGACCTTGAAGAGGATCTTTGTTAGCCATTTTGCACCTTTCTATCATAGTGCACATAGCTCCTTGTACCTTGTAATGCTGATAAGAAAAAACAACTGAGACCAAACAAGAGAAAATAGCCTCCCTCTTGTCAATCTTCAGTTCAAAGGGAAAAAGAACCTAATCCAAAAGTCCTTAACGAGACAGCAAAGCACATTGCACTTGGCCCTCATGAGGTTCCTTGGGCACCCACTTCTAGAGCTTCTCCATGTCCCTCTGGATGGCATCTCATCCCTGCCATGTCAACTGTGTTGCTCAGCTTCACAGTGCCTGAAAACTTGCTGAGAGCTCTTCACCCCATCTCTATGGCACTGACAAACACACTAAAGAGTACTGGTCCCAGTTTGGGCCTCCGAGGGTCACCAATTGTTACCCATCTCCATCTAGACATTGAGCCAATCATCACTATCTTCTGGATGCAACAATCCCAACAATTCAGTTCCACTGCACCAAACAGTTTACCCATTGAATCCCTGTCCCTGGAATGTAGATGTTGAGGAGGACTCTGCCAAAGGCTTTCTAGAAGTACAGATATAGGACATTCATAGCTCTTCCTCTGTCCACTGAGGCAGGAATCAAAGAAACCCACTGGATTGGTCAGGTGCAACTTGCCCTTGATAAAAAGCATCCTGTTAAACTGTCTTTAATCCCTTCCTTATCCTCCATGTGCCTCAGCACAGCTTGTAACAGGATCTGTTCCACAATCTTGGGCATAGAGGTGAGGCTGAGAAAACAGTATTTGCCAGGGTCTTCTTTTTTAACCCTTTTTTAAAATGGGTGCAACATTTTCATTTTTCTAATCAATGGGGACTTCCTCTGAATGGTATTTTTAAAATGGATGGTTGACAGTGAAGATTGAGGGGAAAAAAATAGTTGAATAACTCAGTCTTGTCCTCCTCTATATTTACCAGTTTGCCTGACTTCCTCATCCCCAGGGTACACATTCTCTGACCTTCCCTTTCTGGCTTACACACTCATAGAAGCCCTTTCTATCACTATTTGCATCTTTTGCCAAATTCAGCTCCATCCATACTTTCCTGATCCCATTCTTACACAACTGGGCTGTGCCCCTAAACTGTTCCTATGGTGTTCCTGTGCAATTCCTTTTTGCCCTTTAGTTTCTCCAGCAGGTTTTGACTCATCTATGCCAGTCTCATCTTCCTTGCCTGATTTCTTACACCAGGGAATTGAGAGCTCTTGAACTCTGTGAAAGATGCCTTAAAGTTTTTTCTATCTCTGTTCTGCTCTGTAGTCCCTGAAGGATGTTTCCCAGGGGATCACACTGTCTAACTCCTTGAAGAGCTGGAAGTTTCCTTTCCTGAAATTCAGAGTCCTGACTTTAGTTTTTGCCTGACCCTTAGAACTGCAAACTCCAGTTGCTTAAACACAATATGCACTAGGGTCTATTATTGGCTCTGGATAACTGAAAGTGCTGCTTGGATGCTCTGTAAGAAAGAGAATCAGAAATCCTGATCTAGGAATTGTTTTTGCTCAACCTGTAGCTGCTGACATGCTCCAACCTTCCTGTGCTTCTGTTGTTAAATGCCCAGTGCTTGTTTCCTATCTGTGTGTGCTTGATTGGAAATGAGGGAGTTTCTTCTAAGTCTGGAATTCTCTGCATATTTTTCTAAATCTTGAGTAAGCCTAAGGTGTACTCTCTAACTTTGTGAATAAATGGGTTTTTTGTTGTTTTGTTTTGTTTTAATTATATGCCCACAATTAAAGAGTTTTATAAGATAAGAAAAGAATCTACAACTGAACACAAGTTTGACATCATTCTCCACACTGATATGCAAGGCAGAGCCTTGTACCCAGCTCAGAAATTAGAGGAGGTGCTAAGAAAAATGTAGTTGAATGTCAAAGTTTTTGTCTGTATAGCAAAACAGGTAAAGTGACTACAAAACCTGCAAATTAACAAAAGAATAGGTAGCTACTCTAAAAAAAATCAGTTGTCATATGCAAGTTAGAAAATACAGCTGAACAAATTATTAGGTATCAGAACTCAGAGGGAACAATTTCTTCCATCCTCAGAGAGGGATTGCTGCTTCACTCAGGCATAGTATTACAGAAGATTATCACCACAGCTAGTCAAACTAGACTGAGTCATTCTACCTTTTCAGGGAAAAAGAAGATAAATCAGAGCACTGTGAGCATTCCTGAAGCCATGTAAGCACAAGCATGGTTTGTAGCACAACCACAGAAAAAGTATAACATTTCAAAAACACAAGGCCATGAGGTGAAACTTAACTCTTGCATCTCTGCTACCACAGAAAACAGCACCCTGCGAATCACTGCAGGCTTCGCCGAGATTCTCCTCCAATCTACCTGAGGAAAATTAACCTTTTCCTTAGGGTTCTCACAATGTTCTGTGCAGCTTGTGGATGAGAACTCAGTGAGCTTGCAAAAATTCATAGTATTTCTATTTCTGACTGACCGGCAGAACAGCAGAACATCACTGAATTGGACAGGGGTTCTACAACCTCTGTTACCTGTATCTTTTATTTTCAGTCTTTCAGTGATTTTCCTTTTACTGAGCCCAAGCTACATCTCATGATCTAGTAAGAGGAAATACTTCTGTTTGCCATTGCTGATATGCAAGTATGGATATTAATACCTTGAGTATGTGTTGAGAACATCACTGCTTCTACAGGCACCAGTAATGGTCTGCTGCAGCAAACATTCATATAATTAGTGTGCATCTCTTCTGTACCATCTGTGGTTACTAAAAGGCAGCCCTTCATTTCAGCTTTTGCAAGAGATGCAAGCACTGATCTGTTTGAAGGTTTGACCACAAGATTAAAATTTGACTTTGTACAAAAGAAACAGCTCCCCCCATCGCTTTCATTTGAAATGTTCTAAAACTAGAGTTTAGAGAAGTACTTTATAATTTAATTAATGAAGATTCTGAATGACTTCATTGGTCTAATGCAATTAATGACAATACTGGCAAAAGTAATTTATAACAGAACTTTAGGGAGCAAAAGAACATCATTGTAGTTAGAAGTTATCTGCTCATATGTCTAAATACTTGTACAACTTCATTGTAAAAAAGGTACTGACAAATAGAAACATTAAATTAAAAATTGTCTTAATAAATGACACAGAAGCCTAACAGATGTCAGCTAATGATCATGATAAATTCTTAATATAATAGTAAATTCTTAATATAATTCTCTTAATGATAAACTTGATATAGTGAGATAGGGAGCTGTTTTGTAAGAGTAGCTTCCATAGTTTCATTAACCAGAGTATCCAAGTAGAGATGTTGTGTTTTAAATAGCTCACCAGGTGTATTTGCTATGACCAGCAGGTAAAGTACTATCTTCTTGTCACATGAGCTTTCTAGTAGATTTAAGTTCTGATCCTCTGGGACAATTTGGTTACCAAAAGACCTTTACTCAAGGAACTTTTAGAATTATTCTGGAGTGGCTTTTTTGTTTTTGTTTTTGTTTGGTTTGTTTGGTTGGTTTTTTTGGTTTTTTTGTTGTGGTATAAAAAATGTTTTCCTAGCTACTCTGTAAATTCTGGATGGAATTGCTTGATCCATGAGAAGACAGTGAAACCCCAGATTCTGGCAGTTTGGGGGCTGGTTAGAACCTTCTCATATACTCAAAGAACCTGTGTCACCAACAGTGGTTATTAATGGCTCATACTTGGACTGTCATCACCCTTAGTCTTTGGAGGAACAATTTGTACTGTATCGGCACCAAGCAATGAGACAAAGAAATATCTTCTTCTGTAGAACTGCAAGTGAAATGCAGAACTTGTTTTGGTGCAGGTTTATATATTTATCATCAGCATATGATAACGTTGTTAAGAAAGGAATTGCACAAGTTGGAATGCAAGTGCGTAACGTTGTACGGGATAATTTCCTTGTACGTATAAAAATGAGTACAAAGTTCATCCTGAACTCATCATGGTTGACAAGTTGGTGTTCTCACTAGACACCCACGTGGAGGTAGCTGAACAGGTCACAAGTACATTGCTGTATTTTAAAGGCAATACATGTCAGTCTGCTTGCTTCCATGTCTTATTTTAAAATAAATAATAAATACATTGCTTTAGTTCCTGACAGTCTAAGAATCCAAACATGTTCAGTCAGTTGACAGACTCTTAAACTAATGCTCCATATTATTATCCATTCCCAGCAACTTATTATTATAGAGGAACCACAGATTAAAAACAAGTGCCTGGCTCACAATAACCACCAAGGACATTGTACTTGTGTCCAACTCCAAATGTTAAAGCTGAAGGTGCTCCATATATTTTTTATAACTTTCCAGGTTGCAGTGCAGCAGCGTTGTTTCATAAATTACAATATAATCCATCCATTTACTGGATTCAGCATGAGAAAAGCTGTGTGTCTTGTCCACCTGTGTTGTAGTGTTATGCTCAATGCTCTTACCTTACTCCTCTGTCCTATGGGTAGATAGATGTTGTTGGTTTTTTTTCTAATTCCACAAGAGCCTATGTCTTAATTAAGAGATATTGTGTGTGTAAGTCCATCAGTATGTTCTCCCCAAGTTCAGATAAAAAAAATAAAACAGTAAAAGAAATAGCAAAAATACAAAACACATGCAGTTAAAGATCTTAGATTTGATTATAGCTCTTCAGTAATATTTCTGAGGAAAAAATGGAAAATTGAGAGTCCTTATTGTCTTCTGCAACTGTAAGTAAAAAGTCCTTTTGCTGTCTTATGGTCTAATATAAAATGTCTTCTGTTTTAAACCTACTTACTAAGTTCAATGTGAGTTGTTTCTGTATTAGCTATTTATGATAGAGTAATAAAATTACTTTTAGCCTCACAATCTTCAAGGTCTGGCTTGAGCATAGAGCATGACATTGCTCAATCCACCATATTCCTGGATCCACCTGTTACCAAAGTCCTGAATGAGATTGAGTCATTGTCCTCAACCATCAGTTTATCTGCAACCTTTTTGCTAATTATATAAGCAGAGTACCTGAAAATCGCCCTTTACTGCTGTGCCCTTGTAACACTATGATTTATTTGTTTGTTTAAGGGTGGGGGACAGTTCTGATGTTCATGTTCTAAGGCCAGGAGAGATGCAGAGACTTCCTGCTGAGATGCTCTTTCCCAGGTTTTGCCTTGACTCTTCTCTGTGCTGCAACCACAGATTCTTTTTTACACTTAAAGAATATATTTCTCAATATTGTACTTGTGAAAATATAGCACTACTCAAAGCTGGAATGAGAAACATATAATTTCAAATGTGCCTTTAAGAAGGTCAGAGGAAAGTTTGAACATCATTAATCTGTACTTCTGAGCTTCCCCAGGCTGATCTTCAGGAGGGTCCTGCATGCACAGGGTGTGAAGAGGAACATCTGCTAGGGGAGGCACTGGAAAGCTGTTAAAAACAATACAAATATAATCAAAATAGAACTCAGGTTGCTGCTGAAGAATCTGTAGATTTATGAGTGTATCTTGAATTTTTCCCTAGGTGTGGTGGGTGACACCACCGTTATCACCTTGTCACCTTGCCTCCTTGTCTCCACACCTCCTGGCCACATCTACAGCTGCCGTGCTTTGCATAAAGGAGGTTGAGAGGAAATGTCAGGGGGATGTGAGGAGGTAGGATTTGAAGTCAATTCAGTTTTAGGATAGCTTCAGCTGACCTTGAAAACACCCTCAAAACCTTTCTGAGGAAATTTCGTGTGAGATATCTCAAAGAAATTCTGTATTGTGCACTTCTGAGTGATGGACTTCAAAGAGCCCCACAGGTCGATTCTTGCTATCCATGTTGTGCTTATATGTGTGTGTGCCTGTTGGATAGATGATATTTCCAGTCATGGGAGAAGGAAGATTACTGGTCAACATGTCTATTAACAGATGTGAAGATGCAGTTTACACATCCTCATGTCTCCAAAATTGAGAAAAATGCAGCTCTGTTAATTACAATTTCAAAGTGCAACCTGTATCTTATGATATTTCTGTTTCATGTGTTTTTGAGAGATCTTTTCTTCCTTTCAGCAAAATTATTTAAGTTTTATAGAGGCTTGGCTCTGTACTGAGTCAAAAGCACACTAATTTGGTTATTAGCATGTGCATCAAGCAATCTCACTGCACTCATTCAGAAAATAGGAATTAAGATGATTTGACAGCCCTCCAATTTTGCTTTCAATGCTATCGATTCCTTTCATCAAGGCTGTGCTGTTCTGTGCTCAATCTTGCAAAAGGGAATGATGGCACACTTGCTGTAATCAAATTTCATTGTACATTCACTTCATGTAATAATAAATTTGGCTATCCAGATCAATTTTGGCCCAATTTCCTCTCATGGGATGCAATTAAATGATTGCTTTTTTATTTTTTCTTTTGAGGACCGTTGTTTGATCCATATAGGGTTCTTTTTTTTTATTTTTAATACACAAAATACTGACTAAAATAAGCTTGAGTCGTATTCTATACTTTTTTATGATTGCTTTAGGTAGTAGCGTGTGCTTGATTTTGGTAGGTCTCAGGTTACTACACAGTACACAATGAGAATGATTTTTATAATGGATTTCAAAACACTCATTATGTTCATAAATCCTATTTGAATGAACAGTTTAAATACAAATGCTTCCATACAGTGTAAAGTTCTATAAAGCTTGCAAATGCAAAGTGCTTATTGGATAATTTTCGAAGCAATATTGCAATGCATCTCAATATTTTCTTCAATAACCTCATAACAGGACCACTGTTTGACAGCAAACATTGCAAATGAGGTCAGTGAGCTTTTTGTGTTTTTTTTTCCCATAGAAATTAGAGGTGAAAGTGGTTTCTTGGGTCAACTAGTTCCTTCTCTGCTTCATCAGTTCAAAAGGCCCCATTACTGTTACCTGTGTTAGTGAAAAGGCAGTACTGGGCCTACCCTTTAGCAGATATTGCTGCTGAATGTGCAAAAAGAAACAAAATTTTCACTCTCTCGTGGTGACTGAGAAAAGGTTCCAAAATTGCTTGGAAGTGAGGGGGGAGAATAATTAAGGGCAAAGGCTAGTTAACTTTGTAGTCAGATCACAGGCTGATCTAAATGGAAAATAATGCAAATAACACCTCTGTGGAGCTGGAAGAGTTGATCTTGGATTAAAGATCTGAGGCTTACAACTAAGCTCCATTTAGCATATAATGACATAACAGTTACATGATCCACAAATGTTTAGTAACTAAGTCCATTAATACAGTTGCTACATGAAATCCACTTAAGCATATGGGTTGCAAATACATGAGTATGGGAAAGAGTCTCTTAAAGCAGCTGTTCTCAGTGCAAAGTATTACATTTAGAGCCTGCTTAACTATGTTTGGGAAAATACCACTGTTAAATTTGCACAGTGGAAAAGACACCAGTGTAGAAACTGTGATCTTATTTTCACTTGATTATAAATCATTTTTATACGATTAGCAAAAAACAATGGAAAATCTGCTTCCTTAGCTCCCATTAGGACTAAATAAATCTATCCAGAATGATACAAGACATCTTGAAGCTGCTTTGCAGGTGTTATGTTGTCTTCTGTTGAATTATAATTGAATGTTCTTAAGTCAGTTCTCAGCAAAAGTATAATAAAATTGTAAAGTTTCCTCATTTAATGTCAAATTTTAATAATTTTTTAAAAAAAGAAAACCTATAATACACAACTTTAAATAGCCATGGTTTCTGTATTGATTTTTCTCTTCTCTCTCTAAGAAAATATTTGAGTTTCCCTTAACTTTTAAGCTTCATTATTTCAACTGATTATTTTTCCCTAATTATTCTAAGATTGATTGAATCTTCTGGCTTGAAGAGCAATTAGTTAAAGAATACAACATATTTTAAGTGACTAGAGAAGAACATAACATAATATTTTAAATAAGCAGGCACACAAAATTTTAAATTATATTTTAACTCAGTTTTCTCAACTTGATTTTTGGTTTTTCTTCTCAAAGAAACTTAAACTCCATAATCGTGTGTTCTAGACCTTTAGAAAGTTGCAGCCTAAGTTGCAGAAAGCCTTCCATGGTCTGTGTCCCCAGTGATGAATATGAATTAAGATTCTATAGAGTAACATCATAACAATTACAGGAACTTGAAAGACACTTTTCTGCCCTCAAAGTACGAGGAAAGAACATTTCTTTATGAATGACAGACCTTAAGTAATAATCTGTCTTTTTGTTACAGCTGGACAGAAAAGGTAAAAAATAAAAACATTCCCAGATGTTTTGGTTAAGGAAACACATATTAAGAAATTCTGAACTTTTTATTACAGTACCTGTAAGCCTTATCCAAAAAACACCACTGTAAACAAGTTCAAGTATTAGCAGTGGCACCTTAGGGCTTTGCAGAGCTGCTTGTCTGGAGAAGTAAGCTTACTTTGACAGAATACTTAACAGCATTCCCTAAGCCACAAAGAAAGCTATAAGCTATAATGAAACAGGCTTGGCAAGTCTGTCTGAGGATGAGCTTCCTTCTCTGGGCTTAACTCTATTTCAGTGTTCCCATTTATCTCTCCAGTGAATGCAGGCACCCTTCATGGCCTGACAGATCTTCTGTCCTTGCCAGGTAGCTGCTGCTTTTAGGCAGTAGCTGCCAAAACAGTTCAGAGATTAATGGGAAAATGTCCATAAATTATAGTACAACCTCTCCACTTTCAAAGAAAATGTAAGATCTTTGGGATGTTTAAGTGTTGTGAAATGTCTTAATTTGTTCAGATGCTTGCACAATTATTACTACAGACAGATGTGGAATACACAGACAACAAGCATCTAAATTAGCTTTGAGGGGAATTAATACAAGAAGCTGGCAAAATATTCCCAGTGAATAAATCAGTGTGACATTTTATTATGATTTCAATACAAGTTTACCAAGCGCTTATCTTAAACATAGGTCTCAAAAATCTGCAAGAAGAAAGCTAATATCAGATGATGCAGCAAGGAAATCCAAATGGAAAGCTGTACCTATTAGGCTCATAGACATTCCTAAGGTAGGACAACACTTGTCAACCTGAATAAGCCATTAAATGTATTGTTTTTCCCAAGTCTTTAATTACAACTGGCATTCCTGATTCAATGTTGGAGGCAACCATCCTCTTGAAAAATATAAACCTTTGTAGAAGGAAGCAGAAGACACCAGCCTAGTTTCTAAAGTGTTTCTAAATCTCATTAGTAGGAGAAAAAAACTGTTCTACATTGCGTGACTTGCACATGTAGGTCCCACCTCAGCTGAACACTGCTCTGTGGGTCTGTGACATGCCCCAGATCCACTGTGTCTGTGCAGTTCAGCTCCTGCTATCACCACCTGGTAGCACCCAGACCTCTGACTGTGGGAAATGGAAATTTCCTGATCTCATAACCTGTATCTCCTCAGCCAAATGGTGATAGCAACAGGAGCCTGAACTGTGGCACCTGGTGACACCAGTACCGAGTCACACAAGTTGGAGGTGCCACATCAGCCCCCAAGATGTGAGTCCAGTCACCTAGACTGCATTTCATCACTGTTACTCAAAGGGCAAATGCTGGTTTCCTCATTGCTTAGCTTCTCCAGCTCTTTCTTCAGCATGTGTTTGAATCTCCCTGTGCTTCTGCTCCTGCATCACAGCTCCCATCACCTTTGCTGATGGGTTTTGTCAGGAGCTTGGGCTATTTCCTTTCACCAAACAGAAAGCCAGAGAGCTGTGACACATTTTGGACAGTGTTGTATGCTGCAATACGCTAGATCTTATTTGAATTTTTGTGGTTAAGCCTCTTCTCTGTTTGAAGCTTGTCACAGCTCACTTCAAAGACTAAATTAGTTCATGCCTGCACTCAGACAGCAGCTGCTGTCTTTAATGCCAGCCATGAGCCTGTGTGACATCTGTAATCTGTATGTAGAAGCTCATGTAGAAGCTCAGGGCTGTCATGTGAAAGTGGCAGGGTGGTGCTGTGTCACCTCCCCAGCTGGTCCCTCAGCCTCAGGAGGGGCACACTGGTCACAGCCTGGCCAAGCCTGGCTTAGTGTCCTTGCTCTCTCTGAACACGTCTCATCCAGGCTTTTCCAAAGGAGACAGCCACTGGTGAAGGAGAGGAGGGCTCCAGTGTCCTTCTGAATGTTGAAGTCAGGAAACAGGAGAACAGGAGAACAGGAACAGTGGAGAGGAGGCTCAGAGCCAAAAGGAATCTGTGGACAATCCCAGTAAAAAAGTCATCATAGCAGCACTGGTAGAAAAAGTTGTCCTCTGTGAATTCAGCTTGCGGAAAATGATATGCTCTGAGTTTGAGTCCCAGTCTAAGGGGGTTTTTAAGTGTTAATGGCTGAAATATAAAGATTACAAGTGTGATCCAATTTTAGATTGGAATTATGATTTTCCTTTCTTCACCATCTCAATCTTAATAGACACCAAAAGACATCTTACTGGTACTGTTTCTATGTTTTATTTTGTTTGAAAGAAAATGGTACTACTGTATTTTTAGATTTGCCTTTAATCTAGTTTATGTTAACTGTGTGTTTGATTAAGTGAGGTATATGAGCACAGCAACTCATGTACTTCTCAACTTCTCATTTAGCAGAATACTGACAAAAATGAGTGGAGTTGTCCAAAAAGTAGAATGCGTCCAGAACAAAAGAAAAAATAACCAAAAAGCCTAACAACATATCTTATTACTGTGTTGAGTACTCCAGCATATAATCTGTAATAGAAATACATTTTGAAGGCAGATTTATGTACAGCAGGATAAAAAAAGCAGGTCAGAGTTGTGGTTTTATATTCCAACTTATATTCATGTGTTTTAGTATTTCAACTTCTACCTCTGGTTCATTTTAAATGAGGAATGTTTCACTGGAGACTGTAGCTTTATTTTATCAAATAATAATTTAGCAAAATTAATTGCTAGAATTCATTTCAGTGTGAATCTTAATCTATAAGAATGTCTGTCCTTTTCCTTTGCTCAATATTTTTTTTGTGGCATACTTAATTTTAGAGCCATGACCTATGGTCTTTAATAGACTTTCTGACAATAATGATTAGGATAGTGGATATGAGGTATCAAATTATCAATAACCTCCTTCACTAAGACAACCCTAATGAATCATCATCTGATAGGGATATTCTGCTTAAAACATTGATCATTAAGTGATTTACATTTTTCATAATACAATCTGCATTTACCTTTCTGACATTTTGGTAGAAAATATTTTTAAATATATAGTTTTTAAATATGGTGATTGTTTTTTAGCTTGAAAGGTGTTTTTCATGAGGTTTTCTTTGTTTTTCTGAAAGCTGCAACTAGAAATCCATTGGCTAGCAGTCTGTTATTTCTTCCATAGCTTTGTTGGAATAAAAACTTTCATATGAAACATTTAAAATGTAGCTTAAATAAGCATAAATTTAACACCTGTGTTTGAGCACTGCCTGGCAATGCATGAGAATTGTACAATTCTCATTATATTCTGGGAACAAATGGACCTTAAGATCACTTTGGAAACCTTGATTAAAAAAGTGTGACTAAAATAGGCTCCTTAAGGATTATTGACATTTAATTTAGCATTTGATATGAATTATCTAAAGCCACATCAGGAGAAACCAAATATTGCTTTACTCTAAGTAGCTTTCAAAGAAAGAACAGATTTCACAATTGAAAATTTTGTCATCCTGAATGTCTCAATTAGCATATTTTAACAGTCTTTTAAACTTTAAAGTATAATTGAAATTGTAATAAAATATTCCACCTTGAGTGCCAAATGAAATAATTGCAAGCCCACTTTAATTTCAGGTTTTTTGCTGCTGTAATAGAATTGAGAATGTGTCACTTTAACCAAATTTATCCTCTGCTTCAAACCTGCACAGGATGCACATTAAGGCTTGTAACTTTTGGAAAAAAAAAATTAAAAAAAAATAAAAATACCATGATAAACACAGTCCCTGCTGGCATTGTCTTAAACCTTTCACTTTTTGAAGCCTGATAATGTCTGTAGACATTCTGTTCTTGCACGTTTAGGGAGCAGAAGTTTTGCCTGCAAATCATGCACGAGTTTATTAAATCAAACACTGGTTTTTGGCTGAATGTTCCTTTTCGCATGTTTCACAGGACTGTGCATCCACATACTTTCTTTGAAAATATCTAATTGTCTCACCACTTCCTTTATGGCTAAGAATTTAATGATTACCACAGAATAATCACAGTCATTTGCCACCCATTTGTGATTCCCATTGAAGTATGGTTTCTAAAATATATCATGTGGTGAGCCTGGAGTTAAGCAGAACAAAGGAAGAGTACTGATGCAATCGTGGTGGCTCCTGCTCACAGCGATTCCCTGGCATAATAATTCTGCCATAAAAACCCCACCATGACCATTGGGTGGTGATCCATCAATGTTATCACAAGGAAGGAGATTACAGATAACCTCACTGGCCTGAAACACTTGTCCTTTCTCTCAGGAGGAGAGCTGCATGGAGGGGGAACCAAACAATGTTTCACAGACTCACAGAATGGTTTGGGTTGGAAGAGACCCTAAAGATCATCTCATTCCAACCCCCCTGCCATAGGCCACTAGACCAGGTTGCTCAGAAGCCCAGCTAACCTGGCCTTGAACATATTCAGGAATGGGGCATCCACATCTTCTCTGAGCAACCTGTGCCAATGACTTGCTATTTTCACAGTATTTTTTACTTAGTCTCTGATCTAAACCTAAAAACCCATTCTCTGTCAATTTGAAGCCATTCCCCCTTCTCCTGTCACTCCAGGCCCTCTCTCCATCTTTCCTGAGGGCTCCCTTCAGTTGCTGGAAGGCCTCAATTAGGTCATTCCTAAGCCTTCTCTTTTCTAGGATGAGAAAACCAAATTCTCTCAGGCTTTTTTCTGTCATGAGACTGGGAGTTGGTGCTCCATAGAGTGGCTCACCAATTAAACCTTCCCCTGAAGGAACGGATTTGTTCCTGTTAATTACTAGCTAGAAAGAGTCTCAGAACCCTGCCCAAACCCATGCTGAATGAAAAACACCTGTTTGCCTTAAGCTTTAGAAAATAAATTCCCCTAGGCCTGAATCAGAAAAAGGAAAGTAGATGGAAAATTTAGGAACAAATCACCTTTACCTGAGCCATATTCAGTCTCATTTTGGTGCTATATCCTCAGTGGTCAAGGGGGCATGTCACCCCAGAAAAAGAGAGCTTTTAAGAGAAGTTAACCTTCCTTAAAAAAATAAAATCAACAATCTTCTTCAGAAGCTACAACTTTAAACCAAGATATTCTCAAGTGGCATATTGGGAAGTACAAAGATAACATTTTATTCTCCAAGCCATATGGAAGGGTTTTCAGCAGCTGAGGGTAGGAAATCGTGTAGAAGACTCTGACAGGCTAAGTAAAGCAAACTAAATCCCTTGCACTTAAACACCACTAGGAAATGCCTGATGTTGGATCACCAGTTTGAAGTGTGAAGGTGGGCTGCATGCTGACACAGGTAATAAATGGAATAAAGCATTTCAGGAGTGATAGGATTAATAATGTAATAGCTAACTTCATAAGGCTTACTGGCTTTACCTAAGGGGATACTTGTCCCAGATATTGAACCAAGTCAACATTGGCAACTCCATTATTTTTATCATTATTTATATTACTGAAAGAAGCCTTTGTTAAAACAAATTTATATTTACAGAAGACAGAGTGGTTTTAATGAGAAAAGTACTTACATTTTCTCTAAAGTTTATCCCAGCACATTCAAGGGGAGGATCTGTGAGCTTGGCTATGTATTCTGAAAGGGAAAAAGCCATCCTTAACACATCGATTCTGTTCAAATAGCATTTTGTTCCATTATCCCAAAATAAAAAACAATAAAACCCCCAAAAGCATTTTGCCGTATTTCATTAATATTGCTTACAGTTAAATCACATATTCAGTAAAACCAGTATTTTTCTCCATAGTTTGTGCTCTGGAAATGCAGGTACTTTATGAACTGAGCAAAGAGAAGAGATTATTTTTCTGCTTCTCTTTGTTTCTTCCTTCCCACCAAGGGCATGCCGAGCAATATTTAACCTTTGGAACCAAACTTTTCACTATCAACCATGACAGATTTCATGTATGCTCTAGTTTTGGCCTGATACAGGATCCCTTTTGTGATTTCCAGCAAGTCACTGTACTTGTGAAGAAAATGCACAGAATGTATGATGGATTTCAATTATAAAATTAGATGCATTTTTTTTTCCAGATTTAGGCAAATATTTATTTGCCAGTCAAATAAAATTGCAAGTTAATCAAATAATACAAAGAAAACGTCATCAAAAGACGGTGAAAAATTCCCAAAAGATCACTTTATAGCAACACCTCACTTATAATTATGGACTTACATCCCAATTAAAATTTTAAATAAGGAAAAAATAGCTTTCAGGGTGTAGCTAAGGAACTAAAAAGCCAAACTGCACAGGCATTGTTAGGCACATAGAGTATTCCTGAGAGATGTGTGTGTGTGTGCACAGCTGCACAGACACAGAGCCCATATGCTTGTGTATAAACAGTGCGTGTCTGTACATGTGTGTATGCGCATGTGAATGTTTTATAACCACATTGGCAGGTAGGCAGGAAAACCTGAATACAAATCAGCCTTTTTCTAGCACATTTATAGTGGCTGAACAGCTCTGGGGTTTGGATTAGAAGTGAAATAAGACATTTTGGGTCTTGCCTTAGAAACAAGGGGATTAAAGTTGAGTTTTAAACTAAAGTAGGTTCAGAATAGCTTTCTCCAAACTGCAGTGTCTGCCTACGAGACAGATTGCTACTGAACATGCCAAGTTGACCTCATTCTCTACTCTCCTGTAGAAACTTAAATACCCTCATTTTAGAGCAGAAGTCCTCATCTAGATAAAGGATTCCATTTTTCCAGGATATCAGCTTTGTATGAATCAAGCCTTTTTTATTGTCTGTCTCCAAAATAGTTTAAAAATCCATTTGTTGCTCTGCACCTTCTTTTCCCATTATGTTCCCTTCGCTTTTCTGTTGAAATCAACGTCTGCTTCTTTTTTGCACTTTTAGAAGCATGTTACTTCTTGGGCATTGTTCTCTTCAGCTTGCACCATGTGGCAAACTTCTGTCCTCCAAGGGGATCTTTAGTAAAGATTTTTAATTCACTCCCCTTGTCACCTGTGTTTCCTACTGAAGATGGTCCAGAAGGTGCCCATGCATCTCTCTTCCTCCAGCAGAGTGCTCAGCTGAGCTCAGAAAAGGTGGACCCAAGCACCAGAGTAACTTATAACAGAAGTTTTATTGATTATGACCTTGAAAATATAAGAGGTTTTTTCTTCTAAACTCATATTTACTTCCATTAAATTAGAAAAGTCTGTCAAACATGTAAATGACTCTCAGATTATGAAGTTTTAATTTTATGCCTTAAAAACGTATTAATTTAGCTGCGTGTAATGCTTCAAGGTATATTTGATCATTGTTTTTTTTTACTAAGAATTTTTTATTGTAATTATTTTTGAAAATGAATTGATTTTTTTGTTCTTCAAGTACTTATAATTTCATTTGCTGTAAAGAAAGCTAACTGTATTTTTTAAAATCAAACTAGGACAAATAAAGGAGAGCAGATTTCATTTAGCCACCTCTAATGTATCTTAAACCAAAACATCTTTATAGGAACTCTGGCAAAACATGCTATTCACTTTTAACAAGACCAAATGGAAGTTGGTTTTCCAACTGTATCTCAGAGGATGGCCTCTTTAAGTCTCTAATTTTGAAGTAATCTTGTTTTCTAGGTGAGCTTGTGTAAATATAGGCTTATTATTTCAAGTTAACCAATACTTTTTTTCCCCCTCTCTAACAGATGTAGGAGATTCATAGATCTCCTATGAACAGCAGTAGTCCAGCTGCCATCCTTGAATTTAAACATTTGCTGAGCTATTTCTGTGGGTTGGGCTAAGTTGAGTTCTGAGTCTTTAAAAATCTTTTAGATCGTGGTGGTTCATCTCCGTTTCCAGGTAGTATCTGTTCCTACAACCTTTATAGTAAATAGTTACTTCTCTTTGCTTAGCTAAGGGTTATCCCTGTTATCTTTACCCATGGTTTCCTTGTGGTTACTCTTTTACTGATCCCCCATATTAACATGCATGTCTCAGTCTCCCAACACATTTTGGTGATGCTCAGAAGGAGTGTTACCTTCTCCTCCACACACAACCATAGGACCTGATTTTCTTCTTCCACTGTACCTCAAAATGCAACATCCCAGCCATAACGGCACCAGCTGCCCAGCTGGACTGGATGCCAGTCTAAAACAACCTCTATTCCTTTGATCTGAGTCTGAAGTAATTCTTGACTGCAGACAGGATATTTTCTTTCTGGGAAACGAGGATTTTTTTATATTCCTACAGTGCAAACCCTGACACCAGGGTGAACCACAGGATAACTACAACATGCAAACAAGGACACCTGTATGCCTGATAAGCAGAGCTCAGAGTGTGCAGCTGCTGGTTTGTTTCCCAAGCAAGCTGGCAGGTTGATTAAGAAGGGGTGAATTAGAATGACAATCTGTTACAGAAAGTGGACACCCCATAATTAAGATACATTTTTTTCCTCTGCACTATCTCTGCTCTTATGTTTATTTCTGTATTTCAGCTTCATGCTAAATGTCTGGTTTGAATGAGAAATGTTCGGTCCACCTGGTGCTGTCAGTTGCAAGTAATGTCTGTTTACTATGTGCATTAAATTAGGCAATTAACTGCTTGAATGTATTTGTACAGATAGCCAAGTAAAATTTTATTATAATACCTGGCTGGCTGTAAAAGGCCTTGATTGACTTGGATTAATGTTGCTCTGACTCTATACAATGATCATATTGCATCTGCTGATGTGGAAGTCTTTTGGAAAAAAACCCCATGTCATGGATTGGAGAGCTATTAGAGGAATGTTTATAGGAGATCAGACAGCAGAGCTCACAGAGACACCCTGAAGTTCTTGCCCTAATGCTTCTGGCTTTGGGCCTTGCAGATCTGAGGATCACTCAAGTTAAACTTCAGGCAGTTACAACAAACTGAAACCGCATGTAACTTAAATCTTAAATCTAAGATCAGGTAATAGGGCTAAATTCAGGTTAGTCTGGCTGTGTTAATAATTTCTCACTTAGAAGTTGCTTGTCACGCTGAGCTGGTGCCAGAGCTGACACATGATGTGGAGGAGGATGAAGCCAAAAACAAGGCTCCTCTTGAGAAAGGCTCTGGGCCAGATTTGCTGCTGTTACAAGAGGCATCTTTCCCTTATTCTCAGCTCCTATAGGAAGTGGGAGAAAAAGGAATCTGTTTCAAGACACTTCCAAGGAGTGGGTAAAATCTGCCATGACACAAGGTTTATTGACTTTATAGTGTACTAATCAAAGCCCTTATATCTCCCAAATACCTTAAAATACATGCATCCTAAAACTTTAAAGTGCTTGGCAGAGGAAGATTTAAACACAGAAGTGTAATATTTCTAATTCTTCCCTGGAAGCTGGAGGGATAAAACTGCCCAATAATTAAACATTTTCAGAAATTAACTAGTAATATAACTTTAATGATATGGTTAATTTTTAATTAGAGCAGATGTGTTCTGACATTTACTGGAACCATTGTACTTTTGTACAGAGCATTTCATTATTAACAGCAATTTACCTATGATTTGTTCATGCATGTGCCAACAACATTTTTATGTTATTAAAGAAAGAAAATCACACCTGAATCCCAGCACATGCTTCGTATTATGTTGGAGGAGATTTTTCCCTTTTTCATTTTTTTCTATTTTGGGTTTTATGATTTGTAGTTAAACACTTCCACAAGGCCTTTACATAATTCAGTGGTTTTTTTTATGAATTTCCCTGAGGGAAAAAAAATTTGAAATTAAAAAAAATAAATCTGGAGAAGCAGGAAGGTGGTTTTGCCAGAATCAGACCCTTGTGAGCAAGCCACTTCCTCATCTGAATTCACAGCCAATTACTTAGTGTTGAGAGGGCTGAATTTGGGTCTTGTTTGCAGCTGTGAGGAGGAGAGTGGAATAGTTTTGCCTTTGTGCTGGGTAACAAAGCTCAGGACTGGATTCTGAAACAGCATCTCCAACCTCTCCAAACTCAGTGCAGACTTGGAAGCCAACACTCAGGAATATCTATTCCTAGGAATCAGATCATGCTTTTCTCCACAAAGAAATGAGTGAGACCAGTGCAAAAAATACAGCTATTCATTAGAGAATTAAGGGAAAGCAGTGCTAGATATTGAGAGCTCAGAAATTCAGTGGTCAAGACCAGTCAGTAACAATGCTCTTATCTTATATCTTGATATCAGCACTAACTTTAAGTCCTAAACTCTTCAAAGATTCTCAAAACCCTTTCTTGACAATAGTCAACCCTTTCTTGACTATGGACATAGTTGTCTTTTAAAGCTAAAGAGTGACATCTCCTACCTATGTGCAGATCAAGTCAATTGCTTCCTAACTTTCTCCTTGTCCATATGGAAAACCATTTTAGTTATTTCAGAACTGTTTCACTTTTCCTCTAAATATACTGTTTTCTAGACTAAACCACCTCAGTCTTTCGTGTTTTCTAAACAATTTAGCATTCTTATTGCTGTTCTCTGGTCTGACTTTTTCCATCTTTCCTGATGGAATGCCAGAAACTCACACAGTTCTCTTGCTGAGGTCTCACCAATGGAATCACCACCTCAGCACGTTGCCCAGACCTCAGCTCCTATCAATATGACCTAATAGAACTGCTTCACTCCCTTCCCCAAACATTGCATTGAGGGTTCCTAATGGATCTGCCATTTATCCAGACTTTTTTCTGCAAGAATACTCCCTATTCTCGTTTTAATCCTTTTGTATTTGTGCATTTAATTTTGTCTTTCCTAAGAATAGTACTTCATGAATTTGCTAATGTTGAATTGCACCTTATTGATTTCAGTTATCCAGAGTGCTTGTGACCTAGGGATATCCAGAAATCTCTCCATTTTAATGGAAAGTAGAGCAAAAATTTGCATCCAGCACAGATGTCTGTGGAGTCTTAGTAGAATTTCCTTTCACTTTTGAATAAAATAAAGAGAAAACTTTTCAAAGTATAATTAGTATTCTAAGTTCATATATTTTTATAATTTGTTATCCTTGAAAATAAAAACCACAGAACTTAGTAGCATTAAATTTCTATGTAAAATTGAAGGTTTGATAGCTCTGTTCAGTTAAATTACTGTTGCATAATTTAAGCTAAAATTTCTTGGTTTTCTGAGTATTGCTTTCCCCATCAATCTCTGAGCAGATTTTAAAACTTCACATACCACTGCCTCCAGTGCCTACAGGATTTCTAGTTTAATAAAAGTAGATGTGATTAGTAATACATTTCAAATGCAGTTTCTTAGTTTAGAAAATTTGATAGACTGTAATCTGAGCTGTTTTGATTATTTTTTTCCCTGCTGTGTCAAACAGATTGAGCTCTTAGTCCTCACAATCCATGAGATTAGTGTTGGGATGTAGATTTTTTGCTTTAAGGCTCAACAATGCAGATGTCACCCAAATATGTTATGACAAACACTTAATGGTGAGAAAGCTGCAAAAGAAATTAGTTTACGTCTTGTGGACTTGGACAGTGTTGAACTGGTTTTAAAAGAAGCTTCCCACACAATCCTCTGAAAATTTGGGAATTCTCCTCTAGCAGTGCAATGTAATTGCTCTGAGCCAGCCCTGCCCTTTTTTCATTCTTGAAATTTTCATTCTGTTATGCTTTGTGGAGCATAGCAGGCTGACTGTTGAGGGATAGGTATTTGTGTCTCTGCTTTCTCAAATTTTAAAAAATGACAAATAAAAGCTTTGGTTTGTGGGATGTAGTTTGGCTGAGACCAATGCTTCCATCTCTCAATGGAACAAAAAATGCTGATTTAAAAAAAAGGGTATTTCAGCACCCTACAGTCCCCTACTGGGTCATCATTATTTAACTTCATTGTTCTGAGCACTGGGGCATTGGGTTGGTGAAGATAATCACTTATTTTTATTGAATTACTGGTGTCCCCAGTCTCAGTGAAACTGGCTTCATTTAATGTGAACTAACTGTACAGGCTAAGATTATTTAGTGTCATAAGGGCAGAACACCGAATAAGAACGTAAAAAAGATTATTTCTAGAGCCTCTACAGTGCAATCATGTGCTAAAATCAAAAGACTGGAAATTTAATACAGCCAAATTTCAATGTGGCTGGTGAATAAGTTTATTGTCTGTAATGAGGTCAGAAATTCCAGAAAACATTTAAATAATCATAATATTTTCCTGGAAAACTTGATCTGTCAGAATGTGGCAGATATTCTGAAAATGGCTGTTGTAATTTCTCTCCTTTTTGCCAACCAAGAACCAAGTGCTGCTTTTAAAAAATGAATGAATATGTTTTCTCAGTTTCTACCCAGCAACACAAGAGGAAGAGTTGAGGATATTTTTTTATGCTATTAAACTGCCACCTTTGGGAGTTTGTAGACTCTGGCAAAGAATCTGAAAGAGCCATCAATAATACCCACTCCCAAAACTAAAACGAGTTGTTATTACTTTGGTTACTTTGTTCAGCTCACACTTACCCAAGGCTCTTTTCTTCTAACATTCTCCTTTCTAAAATTTACTGGCTTTCAAGCTAAGTTTGAAGTCACAGACACTTTTTATCCCCCCTATATTTACTAGCTTTTGAAGGTTTTCATGGTTTGAACCCTGCTTACTTCTGGTCTTCCTGTTTATCTCTTAAATTCCACTTTGCAGTCTTGCAGTGTTCAATCTGCAGCAGTCATTTTAACAGCCAGATAATTGTCAGAAACACAGAATTTAGCTTTTCAGCAGGATAAAACCAAATGAAATGCTTGGCTGGAGTGAAAACGCCACATTATTCAAACAAAATCTCTTGCAATGACAGCAAAAGGATAAAACAAGTTAACTGGGATTTTGACTTCGAGTAGTATAAGAGGATTGTTGAAATTATTGGTGTTAAATTAATACAGCAAAGATTTACTTGTGAAAACTTCCCTTATTCTTAAATATGTGACTTCTTTCTCCTCCTGTAAGGGCAAGTTGCTGGAGCAGTTCAGGTGCCTCCTTAGCAGAGTGATGGAAGCATTTGAGCTCAAGGAAAAGATGAAGCAGCCAGCTGACATTCTGGGCTACAGCACAGGCCCATGGCTGATACCCAGGGTGGATTTGCCCCAGCTAGTGATAAGCACCCATGCAGCCAGTCACTCACTGTGCTTCCCAGAGGGACATGGGACAAAGTAAGAGGAATGGGAGCAGGAAAACTCATGAGTCGAAATACAGACTAAGAAATCACCTACAAAGTACTCCAGCAGCCAAAACTGATTTGAGTTGGGGAATTTAACTTAATTGTTTTTTGCCAATTAGCATAAGTATTTTATTAGCTATTCCAGTATTGGGAAACAAAGGAGATAAATACTGAAACACCCTTCTTCCCACATTTACAGCATCCACTTTACTCTAGACACTTTTCCTTCCTCCTTTCTAGTATCTACTCCATTACTTCTCAACCTTGCTATAGATACATTACTCTCAGTCCCTCCACTGAGTCTACAAGCAGTCCAGGCAGTGGGCTGTGATTTCTCTCTGCCCACCCCTCATTTCCCATTCTTCCTGCAATCTTGGATGGGTTCTCCACGGTCTGTGGTCGTTTTGCACTGTGCTTGCTCCAGCACGATCTCATCCACAAGCTCCTAGTGGCTTCAGCACAAGCCAATGATGAGCAAGCAAATTATATGATGGGATATTAACAGGTGAAAAGTCATGGATGTAAATAGCTGCCTTTCATTTTTCTTCACAGGGAACATTTCAAACACAGTACTTGTACCAGCAATTTTATATTTTGAGGGCAAAGCCTGACTGTCTGCAGTGCTGTAGTTGACACTTGAAATGCAACATCCCAGAGACATTCTCTTGTAGTGCAGAGCAGTCATTAGTGCTTGGTGTGACATTCCTACTGCAGTGAGCAGAAGGGACTCAAGCTGTTTGCCTCTACTTGCTATATAAGAACTGGGATTCTTTCTATTTCCAGGGCAGTTTTCTTCATCTTCCCTTTCCAGGTTTCTCATTCAACATCTTTGTTTAACTGCCACTTTGCTGGATTCAACAATTTGGTGGGGGTTTTGGGGTGGATGTGGAAGAATTCTGTTTCTGCATTTGAGTTAGAAACCTTTTAAAATTGCGGGCAATTTTTATGAAAGAGGAAGAAGAGAAACATATTTAGATCCTTGTGGGTTTGCAGAAATCTCCTGATCAGGTATTGCAGCCTCCTGCTTCTGGCAAGAGCAAACTCTTCCTTCCTGCATTGTTTTTGTCATCAGAAGCCATGTGTATTTTTGAGAGAAGCTTTCTGTTTTTGTGTTTGTGTTCATTTATTGTTTCTGTGCCAGAGATTTCTTTGTGTGACAGAAATCTTGGTTCATTACCTTTTCTCTGAAGGTCTTGTTTCATCCTGGGTGAGTGTGCAGTAGCTCCTGACTCTGTCCTTGGCCCTCTTTAAAGGCAACACGTTCTCTGTCAAGTAAACCTTTGTCTCTTACAAACATGGTGACATTTCTGGGCTGATAATACATGGGTTGTGCATTATTTAGAGAGACTGAGATGTGGGCATGATTCAGCCTGCAGCCAAATACTAACTTTAAGACTAGCATGACATAGTGAGAAATTCCTAATAAAGGATGCTGAGCTATAAGAACAACTAGAAATATTAGCCCCTCTGTAACTGGAGGCCCAAGCTCACCTGATTAAAGCATTCCACCAGGTCTTTATTGAATCTTTGGCCAACTCCATTTCTAAGAAAATAACATGCCATCCAGCTGGTACCCAGGCTTTGTTAAAGAAAAAAAAGAGGAGAGAAAGGGAGAAAAGCAAAGGGAGGAAAAAAAAAAATCAATCCTATTATTATCATAAAATTCAAAAGGTTGTTCACATCCAAACAGTAGGAGGTGGACAGATTAAACTTTTAGAACTGTAACAACATCTCTCTTGGTGCACTCTAGTTTAGCAAAGTGAATCTTGTAAGACTTGACATCCATCACAACATTTCCTGCAGTTTCCTCTCTGTTACTTAGACCAAATCCCCAGTTCAGGCTTGCAGACTATAATTTGGAGACATTAAATGACTATACTGTGGAAAGTATCTGATGATGTATTGTACTTTAGAATAATAAAACTACTAAAATTGCAGCTTCAAGAACTAAATCAAGTATATAATTATCTGTATTTGTAGGATTTCCTCTAAAATCATTATGTTGTTTAAACCATGCCTTTCTTTGCCTTTTGTTAATAACCCATGTTCTTAGAAAGAGGATCATACATTTAAAAATGTTCTTGGCACAAAGCCCTACTCCCACCTCCTTTCCTTTCTTCTTGCTGACCCATAACAAATCTTCTGACTTTGATTTCGCTTCACATTCAAATGCAACGACAGTGGCCTTAATGCAAAAACTTAATCCAAGTGCTTAATTTTCTTTGCTGTAATTCTCACGTTTGGAGAGTCTCAGTGCCAAAATTCTTTCCTTTTGTTTTTCCTTAGCCTTTCTTTTCAGATGAGTGCTATCTGGCACTAAGAATAAGCATAGTAATTGAATGTTCAGGAGCTAGTGACTTTAGGGAGCTTGCCAAAATACAGCATACAGTTTCTTTTATCACTTTTTTCCTTATCACCAAAAGGAGTGCTTTGTATGTTTGGAATTGCTGTAGTTGTCTTCTCCTCTAAAGAAATTTTACTCCTCCTTTTCTTCACCGTTAACTCACGGTCATTATGTACAGGTTGCTTCCCTAGCATTCCCCAAGGAGTATTTTGTCAGTATTATGGATAATTCTCCCTTTCTTTCCCTTGGTTTTTAAGGCTGACTGCCCTGCCTGTGCTCTCTCCAGGCAAGGATCCTTTGAAACCAGTGATGAATAAACATTGAAGGCCTGAAAGCTTGTATACACCTGAGGTTCATCAGACAGCACTGTTTTCTGGTTTCCTGCTTCTGGAAAATTGTTCTGGAAATTTCAGGAAGAGGAAATTATGCAGGGTGTCTTCCAGAAATTCAAAGGAAAGAATGTGGGGCTAGGAGAATTTTTACTGAATCTCAGAAAAAAAAAAAAAAAAAAAAAAAAAAAGTAATATTTTGCAGTCTCACATATATAAAGTAAGGAGTGGTTTGAATGAGGTGAATAATCTTATTTTATTCATCCAGGCTTACACATTGACAGGACAAAAATTGAAGCCATGTGGATAACTTAACACAGACAATTAATGTCTGCAGGCTGCCAGACTGATCTAACATTAATTCATCTTTTCCCAGAAGTTACTTGGTGCTAAATTTTTTAGAATGTGGTTGAGTTTCATTCCCCTTCAGGAAAAGCACATGGCCATGTCACATTCAGTGTTCTACAAAAAATACTATTAACTCAGTAAGAATTTATTTGTATATTTATGTGTAAGAAAAACCACAGCAGCTAGGGAAAGTCTGTATTATCCAACATCAGAAATGGATATATTTTAGTTTTGCTTGTGCTGGATTGGCTCATGGCATTTCTAGCTTTTCTGTAAGATAGGATGAGCATTTTATAACTCTTAGGTGGAGGAGAGGAAGCTAGATCAGTTTGCTCTAAGAGATACTATTTTGGGAAACATTAGGAGGAAATAAAATTTAGGTTGGCGGGTACACCAGCCAAGCAGCAACACTGCTGTAGAGTCCAGCTTTCACTAAGAGCTAAAAGAGACTGCCTTGCACATTTTATTTCCTTTTTCATAAAACATATATATCCTATCATCAGACTGCTTGGACATGTATTTATTTTTGTATGATACTATATAGAAAATTTAACTTCAATCCAGAGGGCTAAGTCAAGTGTGTTCAGATTCCTGTAACTTGAAATAATTCCACTGTTGAATTCCAATAATTCAACTGTTTGTTGAAATGTAGGACAATCTACATTTGTTTATATTTTTTGTTATCACAATAAGGATCAAAACAACCTGTGCTTGAAAAGGTTGACATTATTTATTGTCCTCTTTATTGTTTAGCATTTTAACATGAACTATCATAACAGGTCTTTATGAGGGGGGGTTAATATTGAATTTACCCCCTGACCATAACCAAAATAAATTTAAGAAAAACAAGCAAATATTATTCCAGGCAAATCTTCCTATAGCCTGAGAAAGAAAAACTGAAAAGCTTAACATCATAGAGGAAGCTGTGGATATCATTATGCAAATCTCACTTTTACTCACTGACAGGCAAATATTAAAGTGATAAACAGCTGTCTGTATTCATTTTTTATAGTTTATGATTTTTCCATGTATTAATTTTAACACGAAATCCATGACAACCCTGACCAAGTGTGCATTACAATGCATCTAGGCATTTCCAATTCCATAAAATGATATTTTAGAGTTACATTGGAATGTTTGAGTACTACAGATTAAATCATGGGTACGATCCATGAGAGGAAAGTGTGGCATAACATTTAAAAATATTGTTGCCCTTTGGCTGGTCTATCCTTTTTCCAAGGAGGAGGAAGAGTGGTAATCATCATTCTTCTTTTGTAATTGCCAAGCATTCCTGCAGTTAGAGGGAATGGTTGGGCAGCTGCTTTTCAGCCTTTGGGAAGTTAATGCCAATGCACTGTTCCAGAGCCTTACAGAGTTACATGTTTTTCTTCATGGAAACATTTCTTATTCTAAGTTTGCTGCAAAAAAACCCATGAAATAGACAAAATGGCCACCTTAGTGCACTGCAATTTTCTAGCCTTGTTACTTAGCTTTGGTCTATATATATATATATATATATTTTTAAAATATTGCCTCCCAGAGTTTATCCAAGTTTCCTACATTTTATTTTCCTCCTACTGCTCCTTGTGCTGGGAGTTCTATTGTAATAAGTAGACCTAATATATTGAAGGTGCATTTCTGAAGAAGGAAAGTAGCTCAGGTTACCCAAGACTTAACATCTTGTTTAGATGGATATTTTCTATGCCATTGACATATGACAGAGGTTTTCTATTACATTAAATTAAGATAGACCTTTTCCCTTTTATGTGCTTTTACAATGCTTGATAAAAAGTTTCTCAGTCACACGTAAAAATCCTTCTTATATCTTGGTTCAAACTGTTTCCAATTAGATTTTAATGCCAGCTTGCAATTAGATAAAGTAATATTTATCAATATGGCAATACCATTATTTCTCTGTTGTCAACTTTAAAAACAATTGTCATAATATTACAATGATTCATGGTTATTCACAAGCAGTTATGCAGGCAATCACCTACAGCACTATAGGAGAAAATAAAATTAATTTATTTCCCTCTCCTACAGCTAGTTATTATTATTTTGTGTACAGGCATTAAACCTCTCCCTCCTGTAGACCTGTGTCACAGGCACTCAGAGATCTGGCTGATCTATGGTGTTTTAGAGTATTAGTCAGGTCCCAAGCCAACACCATTTATCATTTTATATTCAAATCCATGTTCCATTTTGCTGATGAGATGTAGCCCATTCAACTAAACATTTATATATGTGAGGAATAGGTACATGCAGTATCAGAGGGGGAAAATATGTGAAAGATCTGCTCAAGCTGATATTTGAGTGTGAAGCTTGTTAATCTCTGTAACATGCTGGTAGCACAAAGAGAACACAGTTATTTTCTGTAAAATGAGAGGTTGGGTCCTTAACTGCTATGGGGCAGGTCATACCCCCTTGCTGGTTGTAAAATCCTTGGAAATACTTATGTAGTAAGGGAACTCAGGATGAGAATAAAGGAGCTTAGCCCTATATTTTCATCATGCATAATTGCATTTTTCTCATTAAAATCTCACTTTGATTCTAATTAAATTCATAATTGTTCTGCATTTGATGCTATAAACTGTTGTGTAGTGTTGTGGGGTGCTATTTAACAGATGTCATCCTCCCCCCAAGAGGCAGTGGTATTTCATTGCTGTGAATTGATCCTTCAATGTGAAATCTGAACAGGTCCCCAGATAGTCAAGCAGGAAGGGGGATATGGTGAACTAGCAAGAATGAATAAATGAGGTAACCAAAGAGTGTCTCTCAAAATGTATGAGATGTAATTCCTTGTACTTCAATATGTTTTAAAAGAGTAATCTAATTTTCTCATTCTATCTTCTATCCATAATAAAGTTTCAAATTCACAGTGATACTTCAACACATGGTTCTCAGGCTCAGGCTTACAAACAGGTTTTACACATTTGCATTAGTTTTTTGGTTGTTTTTTTTTGTTGTTGTTGTTGGGGTTTTTCTTCCAGTACAGCTGCAACCAGTTTGACTCTTACAGAGTTGAGAAAGTTAGTCTTGGCTTTTTCCAGTCTGTTTTCAAGTGTGTTAATTGCATTCACCACCACTTCCCCTCCATCCCTGGCAGATATATACATGTGCTCCCAACACTCTTCATCCTGTTTGCTTCAAAATAGCTGTTTGATTGCTTCTGATTTTATTCTATCAGGTTTTCCTGCCACCACACTCAATAGTTACCTGGGGGCTCACCCACATCCATCTCTGATCAGCTTCTTCTAGTACAAATTCCCACTTTGTGTAGAAAATCCTACAGAAGCCTGCTGGTCTTCAATCAGATCAGAATGATATATTTAATTTCTATAGCCCAGACTTATTATTACTAAGTTGGGTAGGGCCTTATATAAGTTTAAGGACTAAAACACTGAAGTACACTAAGTAATATAATTATGCTTTGCAGAAAAATGGAATTAAGAGACTAAGAGAGAACAGTGGGATATCAGTGGGTCAACATTAATTCCTAGTTTTTTTTTGTATAGCAATATGTTGAGTCTCAAGATGCTTTTAAATTGCTTCAGAATCCTCAAAAACAGTTGTGTTATAAAATTCATGTTATTATTTACCATGCAAACTATTCACCAAAATCATATCTTCTTTCCCATTCACATGCAAATTCAGGTGAATTTCAATAGGAGAATAAAGTTGAGCATGTTCTAGTCTGAACATCCTGCTCTCAGATATTAAACTTATTCTTTAACCCTTTACATTAGTCAAAATCTAGTACCCTAGAGAAAAATCTTTCCAAAGGGTACAAAGAATGGCCTCAAAAGACAGATAAAATTTTTAGACATAGGCTGCTCATCATGAGTGTTGAGTATTAGAGATCACTAATAGTATTCAATATTTTCCGCTCATTATGAATTATGAACATTGCCCTATGTGTATTTCCGTGGGTTTTTTGGGTTTTTTTGAGGAATGTCAAAACTTGTTTTGCAAACAAAGGGGTTCTCCTTTGTTTGTAAATGTGTGATGAGGTTTCCTTGCCTTTCTTTGATACTACCTCTAGCCCACTGCTTATTTTAATGGCTATCTCTTGGAATTCCTATTCCTCTCTGAAATTTATCTGAATCAGACATACAGGCAATTTCAAATTGCAGTGGAGATACATGTAACTTGTTTACTTAAAGGAAACCAGACAAAAATGCTTAGGAAAGATTAAAGGGTTAATGCTGGCTTACTTGGGCTGGCAAATATGAGGGTGTGCAGTGGATCTCTGTAAACTCCCTCTTAAATTGTCCCTTTTTTTTTTACTAACCAGCCATACCAGCTGCCCCATGGTCTGCTTTTGTTGGCAGTCAAGAACTGGAAGCAATCAGAGGGAAGATTCTGTCCTGTTTCTGCATCACAGGCAGAGTCAGGATAGTGCCCTTGTCTAAAACAAATGTTGTTCTTAGAGGCTATTTGTGCGCCAGTGCTAACATTTACAGCTGAGAGACAGGAAGGAGGATTTCCCACACAGCTGCTATTTCTTCCCTGCTCTTCATGGAACTGCAGAGCTGCATTTCCTCCTCACCATAACTCAATAGATTGAATGCCACAAGTGGGTAAAATGATTATGAGAATTCAGATCTCTGTTGATTTGTATCTGTACACAGCACAGACACAAATGTTGTATTGATGCAATATTGTGCTTTTCACAATTAGTTATACCGTTTTTTCCTTTGGGAAACAGGAGTTAATGTTTTATATTCTAATTTGATGACTAGGTTTCTTTGCTGTCAGATTTTAGTCAATGAGCCATTCTTGGAAATTTGCCTTGAGCTCTGCAACAAAGAATTGTATCATTGTGTATAATGAGTTGGAATAAATGCACAATATTGTTTACACAAAAGTTTCCCCAGCTCCCAGTTATTTTGAAGCCCATATAAGTAACAAAAACAGAACATAATAAATAATAACATAACATAATAACTTACAGAAATCAACAATGACACATAAGTGAAATAATCAGTAAATAAATATCCTTGTTTTGAAAAGATCTTGTAATTACATAAGACATGTATGACAGTAACATTAAAATAGCTTGTCAAAACATCAAAATACAGACAGTTCTGATTCCCTTGAACAATTATCTACTTTGAGCCTGAAAAAATACTTTAGAAAAGGAGCCCAGCCACACACAATGAGGAACATAGGATGAGAGATTTTGTTATCCTGTGATAAATTATTCTAGTTAAAATTCCTTGCATGGTTGAAATGATCACTTTGGCAATGAAGGTACCATCAGGAACATATCATCAAAAACATTGCCATGATTAGTTTAAAACAAAATTTGGGGGAAAGAAAAGAATCAAATAAAAAAGGAAGAACTAAGAAGAGAACACCAGCTTAGTTTTTAGTTAATGTGGTTTTAAGGTAGTCCCCAAATCCAGAAGGCAGGAAGTCTAGACAATAGAATATTTTGACAAAACAGTGCAACCTAAATTGCAGCATGATAATTCAGAAGCAGCAGAACATGCTAATTCAGGTGCTTAAATGAAATGTTAGAAAGAAAATATCATTTATTCTTGCCCACTTTGCACATTCAGGCACGTGCTCTAAAGTTGATGAGGAACACATCTGGTGCAGGGAACTCAGGGTGCAGCTGCAGATGGAGCTGCAGGTTCACCTCTGGGTGGAACCTGAGACAAGAGGCTGTGAACACCACCCCTTGCACAGCAAAGGGCACAGGGAGCTGTGGCACAGCTGAGGGACACTGAGGCACATGGCTGGGGAGGAAGAGCAAGACTTGGGTGTGCTTACACTGTGAAGGGATAAAATCCTAGGGGGTCTTCCTCAAAACCAGACTCCTGAGAGTGCCATGGGGATGGAGCTGGTGAGGAAACCTGGTGTGAGTGAGTGAGTGTGCAGGGAGTCCAGTGGGGACCTGGAGCCACCCCTGTGGCTCAGTCCCAGCAGTGACAGTCTGGGACTTTGGGATTATGGCTGCCAGTCTTGTAAATGATCACACTGGGAAGATAACAAAAATTAATAGTTTCCTTCCTTAAAATGGACTGAGAATCATGGAATAAATGAGGAGGGACAGGACCTCTGGTTCATCTGGCCCAGCCCCTGCTCAAAGCAGGCCAAGGCCAGGTTGCTAAGGCTGTGTTCACTGTGATACAGAGACTCTGTGGCTGCTCTGGACACTGCTCCCCGTGTCTTCCACCCTCACAGGTATTTCTTTTCTGTAATACCTGATTCTCTTGATACAACTTGAATCTTCTGCTGCCTCATGCTGTCACAGTGCCTGTGATGTACCTGATGGCAGGGAATGGAGGAGATACAGCCACACTCGTCTCACTGGTGCCCAGGGACAGGTCAACAGGTAAACTATTGGGGTCTCCATCCTCAGGGACATCCAAAACCCAACTGGCCCCAGCCCTGAGCAACCTGATCTCCAGGTGTGCCCTCTGCATCAACCATTCCACATGAGTCTGTGATTTAAAAATCAGTCTGTTACAGTACAAACAAATTTCACAGTTACTGGAATCTTCTCTGGCAGGCCACTAATGGAGAGGTTCTCTCCTCCTGTTTTTAATTGCATTTACATATCTAAGGCTTAACTGTTCAGACTAAGCTTTCCTAAAGCATCTCCCGCAGGCAATTTGTTTTGTGAAATTCAAGCAAGCATACTTAAATAATTAGAAAATGAAAATTTCAGAAATGTTATGCAATGATTTGACTCTGTTACATGCTGTGAAACAAGTGGCTGATGTCTGGTTAAGGCTTGGCTCTGATTGCAAATATATCACTGTTGTGTTATCCTAGTTTGTGCCATGGGGGAAAAATTCAACTGCCCTTGACAAGCTAAAGCTTGAGCAGCATTGGTTTGGTTATGACCAGCAGAAGCTCACTGAGAACTGAAGATTAACATGTGTGTCCAATAAGAATACATGTATTTAATACAGGTAGTTTTTTCTGCTGAGCATTCCCTGGACAAAAGGCTTGGGCAGGTTTTCAGAGCACTCATGAAATCTGGTGCTGCAGGCTGAGGTGGTCCATGTGCAAATAAAAGAATAAAAAGAGCACTATTGCTGTGCTTTCCATACTTTCATTCAGAAAGTCTGGAGGAGGGGGAAGCAGCAGCCTGAGATCTTGTTCCTTCTTCCTAGTTTAGACCATTCTTATAGTTTTCATTGTTTCTGTGTAATTTGTTATTATATCACAATAACAAAAGTCCTCCTTGAGGTAAACATTCCTCCATGTCATGTCTCCAGCTGCAGAAATTATAATTTCAGGTTTTGTCATTTATTCAGGTTTTTATTTGAAATGCCATCTGAAAAACTTTTGGTCATTCTCTTTGTCTTTGGTACATACTTCTCTAGGTCATTTCGAAAATTGCAACTTCTCTTTGTCTTGAGGGGGTGAAAACACAACAAGAACTCCTGTCTGTATTCTGTTATCACAGCTACTAATGCTCAAACATGCTCTGGCAAAGATTTTTCTCACATTCTACAAATATTCTCTGCCCCTTTATTTCTCCTCAGAAGTCCTGTGCTAGAACCCACAGCTCATATGAGAACATGGCAAATACCTAGTGTATCTTCCTTACCAGGAGTTGCTTTCGTCTCCTTAAAATTATCATTCTATTTTCATCTTTGTCTAATTTTCTGTAACACTTCTTTTTTTTTTTCTTTTTTTTTTTCCTCAAACTACAAGGTTGTGGTTTCCTTAATCTTATCTATTTTCTGTGTATTAAGGGGGGGAAAAAAAAGGAATATTTACCTATGCCATACAGATTTAAGTAATGTTATTTTGACAATTTCAGATGGGGATTGTTACAGGTGTTTTCCTATTCTGTACAGAAAATTCAGGTTTGGGTTTCCAACAGATTTCATCTTCGTGTGTGAAATCATATCTCAAATTTTCAAGGAATTGGATAAGACCAACGGAGAAGTAGTATAACTATACATTCCTAATTTAAGCTCACACTATCCATCATTTCCAGCCACAAGAAAATATAGTATTTCAGTTAAAATAAAATCTGTGTGTATACAGAGAAGGTGAATTAGAATTAAAACATCTCCTAACTTCGAAGAATCTCTCTTTACTTTAAAGTATTTATGAATTTGAACATGAAGACACTTTGAAATATAAAACCCTGAGGTTGAGATCCCCAGCTCTGGCTTCTTGAAACTGCATGAAGGTTTATTTTAAATTTTATTAGTAATTTTTATTGCCACACAGCTCTGTAGACCTTGTAGTTTGGAAAACTGGGGGCTTATTTTATATGATTATATATTCAATAGAAAATACCTTTGAATTGTACCTTGAATTGTACTTTTGAATTTTGGTTTTGAGACCTGGATAACAGCAGACACATTTGAACCACAGTATCAAAATTTAAGAATTTAATGTATGCTTTCTCAGTATGAGATCCTGGTTCATTTCTTCATTTCTTTGTCCTAGAAGTTCCCCAATAATTGCAGTGTTTTACTGAAACAAAGTTTTTCCTGTATTCCATTAGATGCTTCATTTCCTCACTAGCCCCTTTAGCAGAACCTTCTGGTTCCTAATTTTCCATAAAGTACATAGACACAGAACTAAAAAAGCCATCAAATGCATTTCATTTTTTTCTTTCATCTTGGCACTCATCATTAGTCATAAATAGTACATGCAGGTAGGTCTTGATTTCCTTTTATATTTTATATAATATAATAATTTATATAATAATATTTTATATTTTTCCTTTTATATCTTTTATATCTCTTATGTTTTGTTACACAGAGCTGTGTGATACCAGCTCAACAGAAACATCATCATGTTCAACCTTCCTTCATCTGCATAATACCTTTTGTATTATTTACTCTTAAATATCTTCATTTGATTAGCATAGCTCTTGCTGGTTCGTTGTCTTCTGTCTTGTGTTTTTTGAAGCAAATCTCTAAGGGTACTTTAACTGTCATATTTTAAGTTATAAGCATGAATTACAAGTAGTAAATTTTGTTTTCAAAGCTTTAGTTAAAGTTTGTCATGCACACCTGTTTGGGGTTTTTTGATTGGTTTGTGTAGTCCTTTATTCTCTGACTGTGGTGAGATGATTGATGATGAGAAGAGTTACAAATGGATGCTGAGATTCTTTTCTATCTTGCAGCAACCCAGAAGGGTCTGCATTTTATCTTTCTAAGGGGATTTATTTGGAACAAGCATTTTTGGAGTATATCTTTGAAAGTCCTTTATGCAAAAAGGAAAAAAAAAAAAAGTTTTGCCTTTTTAAAAATAAAAAGATGTGTGGAAGAGTTTTTTTCTTCAACAAGCAGTCCCTAGAAACAGCAAGTTTTAGTTTGTGAATAATTTGATACAAATACCAGAGCCATCTCCTTGAAGTCCATATTTATGCAAGAAGTCAAAAGAAGGCAGATTTCTTCCTAGAGCTTCTACCAGTTGAAGTAAAATGCTGTAAATTGCCATTCAAGGAGGCTATGGGAGGTAGATCGAGCAGATTAAGGTTAATAAACCTGCCAACAATTAGGGCCTTATCAGAACTGAAATCAGGGGATTATGAAGCAAGCTAAGTAAAGCCTCTCTCTGGTGAGCAACAGATTTATTTCTGCTGAAGATTTCAAGGGAGGTTGTAAGAAAAGAGCTCTGGTTTAGGAGCCCACGCCGGGTGTGAGTGGCCAGCGAGGCAGCGGCGAGCCACTGCCCTGTGCCTTGTCCTGGCTGTGCAGTGACCAGCCATGCAGGGTCACCTCATCCTCACACTGCAAACAGCAGCAGCACCATAAGGAACCTGCCTGGGATCGAGAGGAGAAAATATGAGTAGCTAACAAAGATGAATTAAAGCCAGGGCAATGGTCTCGTAACTTCAGTAGCTGTCTTGGGAATATGAAAACAACTGTATCTTGCTTCTTAGCCAGAACTGTGACCACGCTGCTCTTTCTGCCAAAAATCTTATTCTCCTTTCCTCATCCATATCCTAAAAGTCAGTCCCTAAAAAGGCATAAAAGCTGTTATTAGGTTTCCATGTATAGTACCAAGTTAAGCTTTAGCTTTTCCTGCCCGGATCAGTGAGCTGCCTTACATTTGCCACAGTGTAATCATTTAGCTGAGCAGGGTACCCATTGTTGCCTACAACAGTAGAATTTAAATTACAAAGCATTAGAACTCTTTTCAGAAAGATCCCTGAAGATGGCTCTTCATTAGTGCAGATTCCCTGTGACTTCTGAATAACTCTACCAGGGCTGGTATTTAATATTGAGATACACTGGACCGTATTAGAATTAAATAGCCATTGAATCAGGATGATAGATAGGAAATAAAATCTGGTGTTTCATAATATTTCAGGAACTCTAAACTGCTCTGCTGACTCTATACTATATATATGCATAAATATATGTATACAATTCAATTTAGGAAGCTCGAAATGCTGAACGGTGGTTGTCAGACAATTTATCATGCTAGACAAATTCCTAGATGCAAATTTTTGTCCTATGGAACAGATTCTCAGCTGATGTAAATAAATCTTTTGGTTCCACAGAGTATTGATTCAGGTAATGCAAAACCCAGAAGAAACAGAAACATTCATCTCTCTCAAATACTTTACAGTAATTGCTGATTTTTCAAAATTAAGAAATGTGCAAGAAGTAGAGACCGTATAATCAAGACTATCTAGCTGGATAATTTTCACTCTACTTATATTTTAAAATAAATTGTTTTACATAACTTCCATTGTTTCTTGCTTTACACACAGCTTCATTTTAGTAGTTTATTTTTCAAAAATATATTGACTATTTGATGAGTTTCATAAATTATTTTGTATGCCAGACCAGGCAAATAATTTTTCTTAGTCACCCTGCTCTAATTAGTGCATTAGGAAGTGATGTTGTCAGGATTGTGAATACTGTAACGTAGGAAAAATGGCTACTGACATAATGCCTAGATGCATATATTGCAAATGTTCTTGTGTCTCTGTCCTCTAATTAAATATAGTCCTCGGGTCAGAATATGATTAGTTGTCAAGTGACAATTTAAGAGGCTAGAAGAACATGTTTGTGCTGAAACTAGATCAGGAGTTCTTTAGTGTTCTTTGTAGTGCATAGGCAGTGCTTTTAATGACTTCTTGACAAGGCTTTTGCTGCAATTCAACAGTAGCATTGCTGTAGATAATATCACGTGAAATTTCACAGTACAGGCTTAGTGTGTTATAAATTTGTTCTTAGCATATCAAAACAGAAAACCTCACATGAATGCCTCCATTGACAGAGCATCCAGAGAGAAAACAATTAAGAATTGTAAAAGGATAGGTAAAATTACCGGGAATAACTATAGGTATGATGTTTTGCCTTATTTGTGTAACACAAATCTTGGTGAAAACAGGGGGGAAAAAAATCAGAAGTTTTTTTATATGTGTTGCTTGGTTTCGTAAGCATGACAAAATTGTGTCTTCTCTAAAAAATATCTTACATCCTGCTTTTTGAGTTGCTTTCTTTTGTTTTTTTTTTTATTCCTTTCACAATTGTTTTGGTTAGAAAGAAGACTATGACACTATTATTAAGGAGATAAAAAAAGCACACCTACGTAGTCTAGTGACCTTTTCAATTAGAGGAATCCATTTTGTTACTTTTGCATAATCCAGATTTAACCAGGGTGAAATTTAGAATGTAATGTTAAACCAAGTCATGCACCACAAGTGTGTGACACAAAAGAACAAACTCCAATCTCTTGGCAAAAATTTTTGTTGATTTTGTAGTATTCAGGCATTGAAAGGAAGCAAGCTAAGTCTCACACAAGAAGATTTGTTACTGGTTTGGGGGTTTTTTTCAGTCTTGTTATGGATTGCTTAAGTATATAGATAGTACTTTTGTTTGTGAATATAAATGTCTCACAAAGTGTATGAATGATATTTCATTTTTTCATGGTTTCCTGAGATGCTTTATGACAATTACAGAGTTAATCAATATCAATGACCAGATAAAGAATATATTTTCCTCTGACCTGCAAGATTATATGCTTTGCTGGCTTATTTTCTGCACAGCATGAGAAATTGTCTTTGCAACCTTTTTAAAATCTCGCTCCACAGTTTTGAAAATCCCAAGAGTTTTTTCAATTATTGCAAAGAATAATACAGCTTGATGTTAGTGACACTTTAGTATAACTTCATCCTAAAACTAAGAGTAAGGACACCCAAATACAGAGCAATATTATCCAATTTATAGACTAGAAAAATGATTAGGTAAATCATGGATTTGCATAGACATAGTATGAAAATGAAACAGCTCCATTGTGCTGCTCCAATTGTATGTACATAAGGCTTCCCAGATCAAGCTGATTTACATGACCAGGCAAGAGGCTGAAACCTGTCTAACATCATATGAAAAAGTGAATTCTAAACTTTGTTTGTCACAAGTCAGTGGAGAGGCTGTGAATGGCAGCATCTCCAAGACCTCACATATCTGCCATGCTCCTCTCATCTGGGATGTGAAAATTTTCTCTAATTTTGACTCTTTCTCTAAGAGTCATAGAGCTCTGCTTGCTAAGAGCTTACTAATTTTACAGAAAATTTTAAAAACCCTGAAAGTTAAATAATTTTTTTTTATATTTTTCCTTTGGTGTTCTGTGCTCAAGAGGAAAAAAATAGTTCAGTAGCCACCACCTTTATACTCATGTTGGCTACTCATTGCCAGAGCTTGTGACATTTCTGATAAACAGTTTAAACTAAACATGAAAATATTTTTACACCAAGGTTCTTTTAAACAATAAATTTTTAAAACTCAAAATCCCCGGTCTGGGAGGGAGAAAACCCAGTATGTTTGTAGCCAGTGAATGCTATTTAGATATGCCCATTTATCAATTTCAAATATGGTTAGAGTTCCCCCTTTTAAAAATTGAGTTGATCTCTCCATTATCCGTGAAATCTTTCAGACTGAATGAACTTAATGTGTTTCCATACGCCAAGAGCAGTTTAGCAGATTCAGGACTACAATAACAGCTGAATAACCTTCTCACTTTACCCTGGACAAGATGATACATGCTAGTTTTCCCCAAGGATATTTTCAGATCTCTGGCCTGACTCCCTGTCTAAAAGGTGTTTACAGCAGAGAAAGGGCACTCAGGCTTTGGGCAGAGGCTGTACCAGAAATGGTGCAAATCCCTAACTCTGACTGTACTGCCACCACTGTGGGGCTAGCCAGGGAGAGCAGGAGGGGATCTTCTTCAAATTGGAGTTGAACAGTAGGGAGTTTGAAAGACAGTGGTGTTATGGGGGTTGAGTATGTCCTATATTTGTAGAAAATATGGTTAAGGTTCTAGGAATATTATTATTATTATTATTATTATTATTATTATTATTATTATTATTATTATTATTATTATTATTATTATTAATCATTGTAATTATTATCATTATTATCATTACTATCATTATTATCATTGTCATTATTATCATTATTATTATTAATTATTATTGGCAGCTGAAGAAACTAGCTGCGCCAGAGGAACTATTTTGTTCATAGATCCTGAAAGTCATAGCAAATTTCTATTCATTCCATGTTATAGTGAATGAAATCATTCACTGAACAGCCTCAATTAGTTTATGAATCTGGATATTTATATATATATATATATATGCAAGCAGAGATATCATTCTATCTAAAACATTAATGAGAAAGGGAGAGAGGAGATATGTGATGATGTATTATTTACCATACAGGGAAAATTTTTAGAATAAGAATTCGATCCCTAGTACTTTGTGGTATCATATTATTCAACAATGCTTGTAGACAGCAAGGGCTAATCTGAAATCTGTGAGGCAGAAAAAAGCAGCAATATTTCACAATTACAGCCCACTTCATCCTTGGTTTATGTGCCTTTCTATACCTGTATGTACCAACTTGCTGGCTATTAGTGGGATTCTGAATGTTGCTGAGGATTAATAGTTTGACAATTTATCTGATAAAATATTCATACATCAGAATTTCATACAGTCCTAATTAAAACTACTGATCACATTTTATATGTGAAATACATTTATATATGGAATAAGTGTTATGGAATAAGAATAATATTAAATAAACTGAACTGGAATTATAGATCAAAGAAAAGATTTTCCATGTCAAAGGAGTAGTTGCACAATTATTCTTGTATGTTATCATAAGAGATATGTAGGACAGCCTCATGGTATGGTATACCAGAGGTATGTGGTGCTCTGGGTTCACAGCAGGCAGCTGAAGCATTGCCCTTTTTAGATCAGGGAGTATCTGGCCCAGCATATATTTTTCCTTTTCCTGTAAATGATAAAGCGAATGAAGTTCTTAATCCATCATTCAACATGGAGAAAAGAAAAATGGAATATAGTATTACCTTGACCTTTATAGCACTCTGTTAATACAATTTCCTGAGCACCCACCCTGAGCACTGAACTTTCAGGGGTTCAGCAACCTGTTCAATAGCAGAGAAAGGGGCCAGACCCTCAAACCACAGCGTGTTCAGTGGTTCCAACACACATAACATCCTCTGGTGTCCTGCATTGGCATTTCTGGAATCGATGCTTGTGAGTTTCCATTACCTTCTTTGCAATAATATTATTATTTCCTCTTCATAGATCTAGCAAGACTCAAAAATAGCAAACCCTAAAACTTAGTATTTATTTCCACTTAGGCTTGACCCAAAAGACAAAAAAACTGCCCTGCTGTTTTGCATCAGAGAAAGAAGTGCCTGCTTGCACACTCAGCTGAGGCAGCCTTGCTTCTAACATGTATATACCTTAAAATTCATGCCTTTAGAGGAACTCTATAATGTAATTTTGTTGGTGCTGTCCACCATATCAGGGGTTTGGTGTGTTTTTCAAAAGGTCAGTGGGAATTGCTTTTAAATGTTATTCACTGACAAAGTTTAGAGTGCTGGCTGCATTGGAATGGCCAAGACAAGAGTTATGAGTTGTGTTTGCTGCTGTACAAACATTCATTCAGGAATGGCCAGATAAGAAAGATTTAGGACTTTGGGATAACTATGGATATTAAATGTACTGTTACAGGACATATCTGACCTCTAAATGCTTTTCCTCTTATTTCCTCCTGAATTTGGAAAGGATCCACTGTAGTGTAACTTACTTGGTGACTCAAATGTCAGAAAGACTAGAGGTCAGGTAGAACTAAGAAATCAGTTAGGGCACTACTATTCTGATGTGCAAAATAAGATGACTTTAAGTATTAGCAAATAAGGGAAGTTTTTATACAGGAACCAGTGTAGGGTGATTCCCATCAACCTTTCCCCACCTTGTGCATGCTGAATCTGCAGAAACTTTTTCAAGGATTCTTACCCCTTTTACATGAGTGAAGTTAAAAAATATTCAAATTTTAGTACAAAACTACTTATTTATATTTATTATGTAAAAATATGACACAGAATTTTTTAGATGCTTTACAACCTGAGGATGAGAAGGTCGAGATAGGCATAACTAAAGATCGTGAATATTTCAAAATACAATGCTTGTGAAATCATTATTTGCCATCCTTCATAGGAGGCTGATATAAAATACCATAGCTCTGGTGTAGTCAGTGACCTGAATTTCCTACCTAATAATGTACAGGATTATTCAAGGCACACAAGGATGCCTGGAAGCACCTGAACGGAAGAGTGGCAAGTGACTCACACTCAAAGTTTAGTTCTTTATCTCAATCATAAATTTAAAGGCTTATTTCCCCTTGGAGTTTACTGAGGAAGTATTTAATCACAGGACAACTAAAGCCAGTTAAGATGCCTGACATCTATTTCATAAAATATTTAGACAAAGTGCATTAAGGAACAGAAGACTTTGAAATGAATGGGAGCAGAGCACTAATGCAGTTGACTGCCTTTAACACCGCGTACTCACTGAGGATGTTCTCTGAAGGAACTGCAGTGCACTCCACTTCAGCTGCATGTAGAGCATCACCTGTTTCTGCAGCTAAAAATTTATTTTTAATAAATAAATTATTATTTTATGTATCAATAAATAAAATATTTTATTTTAATTTTAAATTTAATTTTAGGGCATTATTATTATCATTCTAATTTGATTTCAAATAGAATACACAATATTCCCTGTTATTTACACAGACCTGAAACTTTCAAGTAAACAAGCAGACCAATACTGAATTGCTTTTTTAAAAAGGAATTGCTATGATTTTTTTTTAAAAAAAGTATAGTCAGTGGTCTGCATGTCAACATATATAGTATTTTGAAAAAATTATTCACCTCAGTAGTTTTTTGAATCCACAGAGCTATTAATTGAGCTTGACTGTTCTGGTAAGATTAACTAAAGAAAAAGGAAACCCAGAAGAAATTTTTAAAAAGCTAATGCTGTAGCATACATTAACTAGAATTCGAATATTTAAATATTTAAACCACAAATCAAAATACATTGGCAGGTTCAAACTCCATCCTAGGAATGGAAAATTAAATACATTAATTTACACTTATATATATATATATATATATAATTATATATATATAATATATATACTTATATATATTACTTATATACTTCTATGCTTATCTATCTATCTATATATACTTACATATATATATACTTATATAATATATACTTATCTGCCTGTTTACCTCAGCTTAAGTTACATGTTGTTCTCATATCAAAATCTTAGAGACTTAGTTTACATTTTGACTGTCTATATTCAATTACTTTTGGGTTAAGTTTCATTTGAATCAACAAAAATAAGGACTGATCAATAGAATAAAAAAGAATAAATTGATTAAATTAAAAAGAATAAATCTGAGCTGCCTGAAGTTGATCAATATTGATATACTACTGATGCAAACTGCAGAACAGGACACCAGTGAGCAACGTGCTCTTGCCACACAGCAGGCTAATGGTATGCTGGGTGGCACCAGGAAAAATATTGCCAGCAAGTCGTGGGGGGTGATCCTTCCCCTCTGCTCAGCACTGGTGAGACACATCTGCAGTGCTGGGACCAATGCTGGGCTCCTCAGCACAAGAGAGATGTGGCTATGGTGGAGTGAGTTCAGGGAAAGGCCACAAAATCTGTCAAGAGGCTGGACATAGGAAGAAAAGCGGAGAGGAGCTGGGACTGTTCAGCCTGGAGCAAACAAGACTCAGAGGGAATTAATGTGTATTAATGTGTATTAATGTGTATTAATGTGTATTAATGTGTATTAATGTGTATTAATGTGTATTAATGTGTAAAAACACCTGGAAGGAGGGTGCAGGGTGGACAGACCCAGGTTTGTTTCAGTGGCTCCCAGGATCACTGAGGCAGTGAGCACAGACTGAAGCACGGGAGGTTCCTTCTGAACACCAGAAAACGCTGCATTACTGTGAGGCTGACAGAGCTCACACAAAGAGTTTGTGCACATTTCACCCTTGGAGATGTTCAAAACCCACCTGGACATGGTCCTGAGCCACTGATTCTGGGTAACCATGCTTGAGCAAAGGTTGGACTAAATGATTTCACTGATTATCTGATTCTGGGATCCTCTGAAGATTTTGTTCCAAAGTATTTTTATAGCTGAAGAGAAAAAAAGTGACAGTGTCATTCCCTTTTTAGTTCAGGAAATACAGTATGGTGACTTGTGAGAAAAGAACACTGGATATCCTATATCAGAATTTTTCATGTAAATGTAACAGGAATATCACAGAACATGTTGGTGTGAGCTAAGATTCTTGCTTGTTGGTTGTTTTTCAATTTTACCTCTCTCCTTTCTCTCATCTTATGTGGTACTGTTTACAGAGCAGGATACAGCCTCTCTTTTTTATGGAGGAAAAGATTTTGCTGAAATGGAAATATTCTTTTTCTTCAGCCTTTCTCCTGTCCAAGGATGGGGAGGATTGGACCCAGGTACTTGAGAGCTAAGCGCTTCTATTTAGATATGTGTCTGGTAAGGGACAGCTCTTCCTATTAGTGCCCAATCTGCCTGCTTCCATGTGACAAGAGAGTAGCTGCTCATCCAAAGCTGTGCTACTGGAGCTGCTGGTAAATTTTCCCTTTCCACAGGGGAGGATTGTGTCAAGTACTTTTCCAGGCAGTACTTGACACCTGAACACGGTTTTCAGGTTTCAAGACCTTAGTGCCACATATGGTTTAAGTTGTAGGAATAATGCCATTTTATAGGATATAAACCTTTCTGAAGAAGGGGTCACACTCTTACATAGCTGCAATTTATAGGTAAGGTGGCTTAGGGGAACGGTGACCTAAGAAGTTTTCTCTGGCTTTAAGTGCCAAAAAAACGATTCAGAAACGCTGTGCAGCCTCTAAATCTTCATCAGGCAGGGTCTTTCACCTCCTTTGAAATTCTGTGGCAACCTAAGAGCTAATTTGATTATTTTGTCATCAGCTGTTTTCCATAATTCAGGGTTAAAAAGCATGCTTGCCTTTAATGTTTGTGTTGTATTGCTATGTATTTTTTTCTTTCCTTATGGGTGATATTTTAAGAAACCCCAAACTTTTAAAACTTGATCCCTCCTCAAAGTTCCCTCCCTCCCTTCCTTGCTCCATTATGCCCTCTCACCATTTACTTTTTTTTTAACTCTCTAATTGATATTTATGAATTTGATGGTCAAGTGATAAGGTTTTTGAAAAAAAAAATAACTACTGAGCTATCAGGAGGATCATGTTTCTGCACGAATCACTGCTTCGGCATTCTTCCCGTCATTTTAATGAGGCACGTTCTTTTGAGCTGGCAAGTCACAATTCCACCACCCAGAGCCTCACTCTGAGGCATTTTTATAATGTCACAGTTTTTTGTTATAATCCTTGCTAGCTGGCACCATTTGGCACATGCTTCCCTGCAGGCTATTTCTAATCCCATTACTGTGGAAGTGACTCAGTTTGTAGCTTTTTTAGCACATTTGAGGGAACATCTGAGAGACACTTTGGTCTCCATCAGAAATGACTGCGTTTATCTAGAGTTTCCAGCTGTGTTTAGCTGAAATCCAGGGAGAAAATGCTGTTTTAAAGGTAAAGAGTAGATAAAGCAAATTTAAATGTTCACCTTGATAATTAGGAATGCAGTGATGGATGGAAAGCTGCCAGGAGAGTTTCATAGTTTTCAAATAGAAGTATAGATCAGAATAAATCAATTGTTTGGCTTTTTAAATTCACACTTCTTCAGGAAAAAAAAAAAATAGAAATGGACTGCAATTTGCATCTAAATTCTCCTGCTGCTACTAATTAAAAGTGGGGTTGTTTCTTCTTTAGAAATACCTAAAGCGTTCTTGTAACCCATGGAATTATTGTTAAACTCCATTCTCTTCATTCATCAAGCTAATTCATAATGAACTATCTCAATGAGAACTTTGGAATGATAAAGGATTTGAAACTGTAGGGAAATAGTTCATTTCTAATTTTAAAGAAGATACGAACAGTTATCCTGGCTCCAGCTGAAGTTTCAGTGGTTCCAGCCTTCTGTTTTGCATGTGGCCATTCGCAGATGATTAGGGAAAGAATATAAAAACAGAATGAGTTTTCCTGTGCTCTAACCTTCTGGTTTTGGGAGCTACAGCCTTTTCTGGAGCAGAGGTTCATATTTGAGGCTGAGGTATCCATCTTTGTGTTTTATATAATTCACAAACCTTTCTGTGAATTCCATTAACTGCTTTTGAATATATTCAGTTTCTGACACATACATCCTGTGCTAAAAGGTTCCACAGTTTAATTAACTACCCCGTTGCAAAAAAAACCAACAAAACCCAAAACTGTACTTGCTCTTTTCTAAACAGCACTGTGATAACTTAGGTTGATGCCTCTAGTTGTTGCATTCTGAGGAAGATAAAATCTTTCATATTTACTCACCATATAAATTTTATCAGTTTCTTTGAAATTGTGCCGGTACAACCAGACATGTATTTCCCACAGAGTTATCTCTTTCCAAAAAATTGTTAAAAGATTTAAACTTTGTCACTTCTTTATCCTTTTATTGAGCTCTTCTTTCTATTTCTTGTATTAGTTCTGTATCCATTTTTTTCTATAATTGGGTTACTAGAGCAACATGCAGCATTGAAAAGTCATATGTTTAAGAGATTTACCCATTGGGATAAATAAATCCCAATGGATTTACTTATAAATAAATAAATTGTACTCTATTTTTACTCTAGTCTCCTGATATTAATTCTCCTTTGGACTACAGCTGAACATTAAATTGATAAATATGGCCAAATATCCACAAGATCTTCAAAACCTCTTTTTTGGGAGATGGAAGTTTAGTGTTTTCCCTGCACATTTTTATTACATTTACAAATACATTGCCTAGGCATTCAGTATCATGAGAACATTTTGTGACTTTTGATAGTCCATTTCAGTTTCAATCCACCATTAATAAGAACCAGTTTGTTCATCTTCATATCTACTCTCCTTTACAGATTTATGAACATACTGAACATTAGGATGCCTTTATATAACAGGGCTCTTCCAGTAGTGAACTCATCCTCATAGTAAATATTGGCTATTTTGTTTCTTGTTCTTAAGTCTATTATTTCATGACCTGGTCATACCTCTTACCTCTTTTGTAGCTTATTTTCTAGAGTGATTTTTAGTGAGAAACCTTGTCAAAAATTATGTTGAAATCCACATGTTCTATATTGCACTCATCACACTCATCTATTCACAATTACTTTCCCCAAAGAATTCTTGTAGATTTTTAAAAATTTATTTTCTTCCATAACAGCTGGTGATTGTGTCCCTAAGGTATTAAATTTATCTTTTCATCCAGTCAGTGTGATCTTTTCCAATGCTTTTTATTGATCTCCCTGATATGGAAGTTTGGCCATGTACAATGTTCAGGCATTGATAAAGCCCTGATGTTATGTCCCCATTCTTCTTGGCTCTGGCACAGGGAACAAGCAGAGAGGCTGTGGAAGGTGATGAGGAGATAGGTGGGGCTTCTCTGAGACCCCAGAGAGAAGGGGAATCTCAGTCCCCAGCGGTACCCAAGGGGTAGCAGGCAGGTTTTTGTGCTGTGAGGCTGTGAAGTAGGGATCCAACCCCTGACAGTAAAGACTGGAGGGCTTTGGCCACAGAAGGAAGATCAGGGCAGCACCTGAGATGCAGAGGAGGCACCAGGACCTGCATCCAGGCAAGAACCTGAGCCACAGAGCAGCACTGGGAGAAGGGATGAAGCCATGAAGCATTATGGTGGGAGAGCCCCTGAGGCAGAGGATGGAGGGCCCAAGCTGAGCTGCTGCTTACTGGGAGCTCAGAGCCTGGGCATGGTGGAGAGAAGGCTGAGGTTCATCCAGCCCTTGGATGGTTCCCTCACAGCCAGGGAAGACCCAAGGCATGTCAGCTGTTTGGGGGAGAGGGTGTAGGGCAAGGGAACTGGGGGTTGGATGTACCACCCTGTCCCTGAGAGGGAAGGCTTGAGGAGGGGAGTGGATGGCCCTTCCAGGCAACACCTAATGGGCTGCTGAACTTCAGAGCAGCAATTTGGCTTCAGCAACCGCAGGATCCTTCTTAAGGCTCAAGGACTGGGTATGAGCTGATGCCTCCCCAACCTGACAGCTCTCCAAACTGAGGCAGCTGACTTAGGGGATGAGGGCAGAGAAATGAGTATTCTTTATCTGGACTTTTGACTTTTTGGCTTTTGACACAGATCACTAAGTGATCTCCAGAGGTGCTTTCATCACTCAGCTGTTCTGTGTGAGGCTGTGATTTTAAACGTGGTGAAATGCATCACACAGGAGTTCTAAAACTGTATTTTAAAGTTCCCTTAGAAACAGTCAATGAGCACCACTGAGTTCATACAACTAGTTATTTTGTTTTCCATTTTATCTAAAGCCACTTCTATTGACACTTCTGTTTAAGACCACTTATTTAAATTTTCCTATATTAAGAAAGATTTAATTGTGAAAATAAATCTAGTTTTTTTTTCTGTGGTGAAGGGCACAAAGAGGTTGTTTGGTTTTTTTTTCTGTCATCTCTCAGTCTTACAGGCCGTTGAGAGTCTACTGCTCCTAATGTATTAGAGCAGGCTTTTATTGGCATTTTTATGGGCTTAGCAAATTATTTCTCAAAACCTTTGGTCTTTGATTTGAAATCTTACTTGCCCCATACTATGAATTCTTTGTTTTCCTTGCTTTTAATTTTTGTGCTCTTAATTCAGAACCATGTCTTACTTTTACTAGGCACTGTGTTTGTTTATTTTAGATTTTTCTTGTGGGTTGGATTTTTGGGTTTGATTTTTTGTGGTGGGTTTGTGTAGACTAATTTTAAGGGTTAATACCTAGTGCACCCTGAACTTATAATGTGCTGTTTTCAGATAGACTCTATGCTTTTTACAAGGATCTTGTCTAGTTGTTTTTTCAATTTAGTTTTAACAAGATTCTTTATTCTTATGTCCTTTGAATTCTTTGAATTTTAATATACTATCATGAATTTTTTGCTTGCTCACTTCTTTAAAGATAGGAGTAGTGGGAGTATTTCAGAGTATTGCTTCAATAATTTTATCTTGAACCACAGGCACTGTGCCTTGCTCAGAACTACAAGATTTGCTTTTCTATTTGTAGCTTCTCTTAGAGACAATCACCTTGGATGCAATTTTAAGTTCTCCACCACCACCTCTTGTGACAATACCAGTTTTTAAGGGGCTATTTTCTCAATATTGACATGAGATTGAGGCACAGCCATACACATGGTCCCACATGTGTGAGTAGAAGCAAGGTCAGAGAACGTTATCATGCATGTCCAAACAGCTGCCATCTTGCTTAACAGCTCAGATGCTGCCTTCCTGCACAGCTAATGCAAATTTTAAAGCCTGATAAAAGATATCTTTTCACCTTAAATTTATGGAGAATGTTCTTATTTTTAATGAGCTCTAGTTTACACCAGATTGTGGATCATCCCTTTAATTCTGCCATCACATTACTTGAGCAGAGACAAGTGCTGCTTTGAAGTGTCATTGTGCTGTGGAAAATCTGACATTCAGAGCTGAGTGCAAGATGTAGCACTGACAAAGTGGAAGATTTAGGTTCCCAGACAAGGGCGTTTCTCTGAATTTTAATACACACCTGTATTTATTCTTGCAGTCCCTCTGCAAGAATATATTCAAACATCACAATGTCTGTTTTGCATCAGAGAAATTAAGTCTTCTTTCATTTACGAGTTTCACAGGAAAAGTCAAAAGTAGGTCAGAAGACAACTTAATGTTGTGTTGGTTTCTTTCCACCAGTAAAAAGGAGTGAAAGTACCCCCTTTTATGATCAATATGGTGCCAGTCCCTTTTGTGTTAAAAGCTGGCTGTTGCACTCTGTGTTGACTCTGCACAGCAGGTTCAGTTACTTTAAAAGCCAAAACTTTAATTACTGGATGGAGAACCTGAGAGGTTACCAAGACACGCATTATTTGGAACTTGCCTAAGGACTGAAGACAAAAAAATGAAAGTTGTTTAAAAGAATAAGAATAAACAGACTTTTAGATCACTCTTGGGCAACAATACCTTAATTCTCTATTTTATACTAATAATTGATGCAGAGACATCAAGTCAAGGGATTAAAAGTGGCCTTCTGGCTGCTCTGACTATTAAATGACCTTAAAAGAGGAATTAAAAAAACCTAATGACCTTGCAATGGGAAAGTTCCTGCTGCGTAAGAAAATTTATTTGTTCTTTAATGCATGCTAAAGGGTACATTGTTGACAAACAATTAAACCTAATTGTTGAAACACAGGAGTCTGGCAAAGTGAAGGTTATAGTGTTAGTATGATTAATAGAGCCTTTTAATTAAAGAAAGACAAGGAATTGCACACCTTTGCAAAAGTTTTCAAGTAGAAAGGAAAAGTACAGGTTTTCAGTAGTTTTTTCCTGTTGTGGTCATTTGCAACATTCTGGTGTGAGTCAAAATGAAAGGGTAAGAATTTGCAAACTGATATTATTGATCAGTGCATGCCATTTTCTCATGGGATCCTCAATAAAACTAACAAAGTTTCAGTTTAAGCTTGAGTATTCTGAAAGACATTTAAGTGAAGAAATAGGTATTTTCAGGAATTGTGAGATGATCTCTCCCCTTAGATTACAAGAGAATGAAGATCTAGATGGAATCTTTCAGGCTTGAGAAATACTTCTAAGATCAAGTCCAATCAATGCTACCAAATTCACCACTGAACTCTGTTCCTCAGTGTCACATCTGCATCCATTTTAATTCCCTCCAGGGACTCCACTCTCCTGGCAGCTTGTTCATTGAGCCAGCTTTACAATATTTTCCATGTAGAAGTTTTTCCTAATATCCATTCCAAACACCTTCTGTTGCAATTTGAGGCCATTCCCTCTCCTTTGATATCTTGTTACCTGGGAGAACAGCCCTGTCCCCACCAGGCTAACCTCTCCTTTCAGGGACTACTAGAGAGCAATAAGGTGTCCCCTGAATCTCCTTTCCTCCAGATCAAACATCCCCAGCTCCCTCAGCTGCTCCTCATCAGACTTGTGCTCCAGACCCTTCCCCAGCTCTGTTCCCTGCTCAGGACATGCTCCAGCCCCTCAATGCCCTTCTTGCAGTGAGGAGCCCAAAAGTGAGCACAGGATTGAGGTGTGACCTCACCAGTGCCCAGCACAGGGGGACAGTCACTGTCCTGGTCCTGCTGCCACACCACTGCTGATACAGACCAGGTGCCACTGGCTTCTTGGCCACCTGGGCACAGCTGGCTCATGTTCACCCATAGCTGACCAGCACTCCCAGGTTCTTTCATGACGGTCAGCATTCCAGCCACTCTGCCCCAGTCCTGCAGGAGGTTATTGTGACCCAAGTGTGGCATATGGCCTTGGGGAACCTCAGCCCATGGATCCAGCCTATGCAGATTCCTCTGTAGGGCCTTCCTGCCCTCCAGCAGAACATTCCCACCCAAATTGCAAAGTGACTGAGTGAGCACTGAACCATTGATAAAGCTATTAATCAGCATATTCCCAAAAGCTGTGCCCTGCGGAACACCACAGCTGATTTATCCCAGGTGGATGCAACTCCATTCACCACCGCTCTATCCTCGACCATCCAGCCAGTGTTTAGCCAGGGAAGAGTACACCCATGGAAGCCATGAGCAGCTAGTTTTTTCAGCAGGTTACCCAATCTTGCACTAGCTACCATCGTGGCATTTCTGCTCGTTGTTCTCTTGGTAACTATATCATGGTTTTGAAAATATACTATAATACAGCTCTCACTTAGAAAGACAGTAGCTATGGTAATTTACAGCTGCAGGATCACTCCATTCCTCTGTTGTCTTGGAGTGAATTTTTGAAGACAAAGTAAAAGCCATTGTCATGTCACACTGCATCAGAAAACAGAGAACACAGCATTAATTTTAATTTATTCTGAGACTTTTTGTAGACAGCATGGAAAGGTTTACAGACCTGTTTTTTTACTGGTATTAATTATTCCATGTAGGTCATTAGCACTGATGAATCTAAACATGATATCTAATGGCACATATCATCAGTACTTAGCAGTCTAAATTTTATATGTAATGGCAGCCAGGTCCAAATTTGGGAGACCTAATTCCAGGTCCTAATTCATAAACTTGGCAGTTGTCACTATGATTTGTGGCACTTGGTGATTCCAATTATGGAGACCTAAAGCTCCCTTCTCCCTCTGGAAATCCATGCACGACTACCCCAGCCCATCTCCCTTGTGTTTTGTAACAACTGGAACTGCCTTCACAGGACTCCTTTATTGACTCAGAGAGCATTAGTTTAATTCCTCTTTCTATTTTCTTAAATCCTTATCTGTGTTTGTGTAAATTATTTTCGGTAACATTAAATTATTGACATAAGGAGTGATGTGCATTAATATAGTTTACCTAATGACTGGAGTTAACTGCCATTAGGTAAAAACCCATTTACTTAATGGTGCTTTGTTTTTATTTTTATTTTAGTATTGTTGTCTAGAAAATAGCTTTTTAAAAATTATTATCCTGAGGAGCTTAACATGTGAAGAGACTGAAATGCATAAGCATTCTGGAGGGAAACCTATTGGTAATTAATACACTTGATAGTTTTCCTTTCCAAGACACTTAGCCTAATGACTGTAGAGATAAGGCAAAAAAATGTACTGTAATATTCCACTGTCTTCTGCTTTGTGCTTCAGACTGTTTACCTGTGTATAGTGAGCAGTGGGTTGAGGCGCTATTGACTTTAAGAAAAATATACTTGTGATGTTGTATATTTTATAATGTTACCACTGTCTTACCAATCTTATCTGTAGGAAATAGAACAAGAATTGTCTCAATCAAGCAAAATGTCTGGCTCCCAAAGGGGGTTTCTGTACTAGTACCAGGACCAAATCCCTTAACTGTAAAATAAAATAAATTAAATTATGAAAAAATAAAAATTACCTGGCTTCCATTCAGAATGTCATGGTTTCAAATATACTGCTGTCTTACAGCCTAGTGTTTCACACACCTGCTCTTCATATTTACAGCAGTTGTATTTTAAAATAGAAAAGAAACTATTTGTAATAGGAAATCTTTTATGTATCACACATTTACAGTTATATTTGATTCACTTGACTAGTTTAGAGCATATTGAGAATGGCAGACATGCCATGCTATCATACCTTCTTCATTCTCAGATAAAGCTTTAGAAACAAATATTTAAAAGAAAAATTGCTTGCCATCCCTAAGTAGGAAACGCTTTAGAAGGTTCTGTTCTTGTGTCAGTATTTCACAGGCTTCAGTTCAGAGGTCTGTTTCTGTTGGGAACGGGAATGGAAGTAGAAATACTCTTTGTACCTCAGTTTCCAAAGTTTGTTCGGGCTGACAATTTTTCTGTCCCAGTGTTATTTTTCATCCTATTCTTGTTAGATTTACAAATGTTCAGTACTGTTTGCTTTAAAAATGTATTTTGTGATATTTTCAGGAAGTGAGGTGACTATGCCCGACATTAAAATTTGGGAAATATGAGTGACATTTCGACGTTATCAGGAAATTATTTCTACAAGACCCTTGAAAGAGAGGGTTAGTGGAAAAGATGAAAAATTAATTTCAGCTGTGAATATACTGATGAATGTTGTTTACAGGTTTACAAGCTTATCACAAGTACATGCAGAGATAACGTGGATTTAATATGAATTGTTGAAAGCAGGCATGACCTAGTGCACATTAACGTAAGCAGCAATTCAGGATTTCTGCTTGTAGGAAAATATTGCATGATGTGAGGACTGTACACATCCATTTATGAAATCTTGCTAAACAATGTTGCACCCAAGACACTGATAAAACTCCTCCCAAGATTATAATTCTATTTCATAGATTTCTACCAAATGATATTCTTTGTTTACTTTACCAATTTAAGATTTCTAAACAAGTCTGTTTTCCTTTGCCCTCCAACCTAAGTTTCTGTTATGAATGTTTCAGCACAGGAGTTATTAAAAAAATAAAACAACAGATTATTAAGGGATTTGATTTCTCTTTTCCTAAAATAACCTAATAATAGTGATGTTGTAGAAAACAATGAGTTAAGAATCCTGACTGTGACTAACTTTTTTTATTAAAAACATCTATTCTGAGTGCATAAACATGTGTTTATACATAGTTTACCACAAATATAAATAAAGCTATATGCAAAATACAGTTCACACGTTATTCTCAAGAAAAATAATAGATGTAAAAATGTGTATTTTATACCATATGTAAGAAATTAATTATTAATGTGACCTGAATATATAATATGTTAGTTTGATATAGCAGCAGATTATATTAGTCTTTTTGCCTGAAGTCTCATGCTATGAAAATGCAAGAAAGGTTTTCAAGATGTTTGTAGCCTAACTTTAACATGGGGAAGCCTGAGGCTGTCATTACCACATGTTTTGTCACTGCAGCAGAAGGGGTTTTTGTAACCCAGGTTTTCAGGAATCAGTAAGGAGTATTTTTACCACTGACTTAAGGAGGCATGAGGAAATGTTCTGAAATATTACTTTGTGTACATTAGAAGAACAGACTCTGCATTAATCTGTTCATTGTCAGAGGAGAGCAAGGAGACATGAACAGTTATTTTGGAAAAATGAACTGGGGATCTGACATCTGAAGTAAAAAGTATGGTCCAAAAAACACACTCAGATGCTGAGACAAAATGTTTAGAGCTGTTTAATCTTCCTGAGAAGCTCTCTTTGAAATTTCTTTTATGTTCTTGTCAGTTAATAAGTTACATGTCATGTGGCATGCTTAGAACTGACTTAGTCTCTGTTCCTGCAAAACTAAGTCAGAAACTAAACAGATTCATACCTAAATACCCATCCAGTCTATATAGTATGAATATTTCTGGAACATGTCAGATGAAAGAAGTCTCTTAAAAAAAAAAATGGTTATAAGATATTTATTTTAAATAATTTTAAAATGTGTTGTTTTAAAACTGTGTTAAAAGTCTTTTAGAGTAAATTCACTGTTACATAGTCCTTAACTTCTATATCAGTAGCTTAGTTGTTAGGCTAGGCAGTGGAACACCAAAATTTGGTTTTAGTTAAAACTCTTGTCTCATTCTGAAAATGCACCCTCTTCAGAGTAATAAGTTTTTCAAGATGGATCCATCTCTCCAAAATTAGGTAGAAAAACAGTCTCTCAAGACTCATATGCCCTGAAGGAGAGACCAAGTGAAAGAGATGTGATTCTTTAGCCTATTAGATTTTTCATGTTCATCAGAGGTTCATCATTTCATTCTAGATCTCAAGTTTGCTTCTGTTTCCACCAATTTAAATGTCTAGAAGTTTATAAAGTAAGCCTTAGGCAGGTTTCTCTTCTTGGTAATTTACCATAACCAGCAAGTTAATAATGTATTTCTCTGTCTTGCGGAGCATTTTGTATTCCCTAGGCTGCAGTGCCCTCTTCTCACAGAGAAGAGGTCTTTGTCTTAGAAAGCCCAAAATGCTCATGTTCTGGGACAAAAGGAGAGAGATCCTTTAAAAGGTCCAAGGGTGGGATTGCCAGCCCCAAACAGCAGAGCTGTGGCTCTACTGAGAGCTCTTTGATTCTTCTTCCTGAGGTGTCACCTCACAGTATCCACAGAATCAAAAAATGGCCTGGGTTGGAAGGGATTAAAGGGATTTTGTTTCAACCCCTTTGCTGTATTCAGGGACCCTTCCAAGCTGGCCTTGAGCATTTCCAGGAACAGGGCAACCACAGCTTCTCTGGGAAACCTTTACCAGGGCCTCACCACCCTCACAGTAAAGAATTTTTTCCAAATGTTTTCCAAAATGGGGTGCATGCAGCCAACACAATGAAGAACAAAAGCAAGTATGTCCAGCTGTTTTCTCAGAATGTACAGCAGTGGAATGTAAGCTTCCTGAGTGTCCCTGGAAAATCTGAATCTCTTCTCACAGTGACTGGATGCCTAACCCTAGGCTTTGGCTTTACTGTGTTGCAGGTACTTAAAAACTTGCCTATTGCAATGATCTGTGTAGAGCTATGATTAAAACTACAGATTTCTGAGCCCCAGGGGGAGGTGCTCTGGCAACTGAATTACTCTACCCCATTTACTACAGTTTTATGCTTTAAAGCCTGTGTTTTCATTTCTCTGTGACCACAACTTGTCTTTCTACAGAAATTATGTGTTCTAAATGTTTCATGCAGTAGATGGAATCGTTTCCCTTTGATGAGTATTTAAGGAATACAGCTGTCCTAGATATGTCTTAAGTAGGAGACTGGTTCAGAGGAAATACAATGCAGCCACTGCCAATTTGAGAGATCCTAATGTCAAGCAAGAAGGAGTTAATGTGGACTTAAATATATCTGAAAGCAAACACACTTAATGATAATGACAAGTACTTATGCAAATGAACTGCTAATACTCATCCAGCCAGAGGTGATTAAGTCTTTTAGGCCAACTGGAGATTTCACCCAGCAGGGACTATGTGAAAAAAGACAAAGGTTTAAATAACTTGAGGGGTTATAGCTCTAGTGCTGCACTTAAGTAACATTTCTCTGAATTACCCTTCCTTTAATGCCTCTTCCCTTCCCCCAGGAAGGAGGTCACAACTTCAGTTACCTTGTAAATCTTTTAACCTATACATTTTAAGGTCTGTAAGAACACTGTAACCTATCCCAGAGTGATATGCTGGTATTAAATAGACTGGAATAATGAAGGGACCTAAGGGATTATCTAGTCTGATACTTAATTATGTAGACTAGGATCAAGGGAGAGGAATGAAGGAATTACATCTGTCTCTCACTCCTATGGTGTTTGTCCACAGAAAAAAGTTATTGATACATTTCTATTAAAAGCCTTGCAAAGGCAACACAGGCTGTTTTAGGTCTGTGTAATATGGTGAAGAGGTCTTCAAGCAAAATTAACTACCTTATCTGCAACAGAGAAAAGGAAAATTATTAGCTGCTGGAATTCTGCTGTAATAGTTCTTTTTCTTTATTCCCAATACTACACTTAGTGTATTGTGTTTACGTGGTGTTATCATATAGGTAGATGCTATTGAAATCCCTTTGTCTTGTATTTCATTGGTGAAAAAAAATGTTCTTCTCAGAAGAAGGTACAAAGGTATCTGTAAATACAAAATAGAATACTTAGTAATTAAATATTCTTCTAAGGAAAGGGGTTGGATATTTTTGCAGATATTTAAGGCCGAATTGGTTTGTAACAAGAATACATCCTCTTCTGATGTATTTGTTTTAATAAACACATATATATGTATTTTAGTATAAATTATCCAAGTCCTGCTTGCCATTGAAGGCTTTTTTACTGAATATCTTTTCCAATCAAGCAGAAATTGGGTGCTTGCTATGTGCAGCTACTTTAAACCTTTACTCAGAATCATTTATTAAGTGGTTTGTTTTCTTGTGACCAGTATTTCAGGAAAAAATAGTTGCACAGGCTTATGACTCAACAGCTTCAAGAAAAAGACAGTAGTTAACAGGTGCTGCCAATCAGTCCTCAATCTGGTCCTCATAGCTGGGAGAAGAGGATCCAGCTGTCTGAGGTTTTCTGATTAAAAATTCCTCCTTAATAATCTCCCAGTCTTTTGCTTGTGCCCACACATGTTTTATACTTTTCAGTGGGCTTGGGGAAATGAATGGATTAGTAGTATCATGCGTCTGAGTCAGCAAGTTAATTAAAGGCTGCATGTATAAAATGGAACAATGAATTATTTAGTGGATAACAAACATGATCTAAAATTCCATTTACTCATATTTCAGGTCAATTTTTAGCTTCAGAATCTATATACCAAAACCTAACACTTTTGCATATGGCTAAAAGTAAATATCAACAACATGCTTGCTAAAGTTTCCATTGGAGGTCTGTCGAGGGCTTTATGACTTTACATTTGGGATGTTTGCTTTTCTTCCTATTCCCTGTCCCCAGAGAAATTCCAGGCAGTGGTGAAAAGAGAATTATTTGTCTGAAGATCAGCACTAAACATAAAGCAGGTTATAGATTTGGACCCAAATTGCACACCATGCCTTGTTTGGACAATATCTGCTCAGATTTTGCTATGACTTTATAATGAAACATCTGAAACTATGGAGATCAAAGCCCGATTCAAACAAAGATCTGAGTTTCACAACACAAAAATACATCTATGCTCACTCACACATCCTTGTGCTTGTTTTTCAAACATCTAATTACAGCAACTTGGTGGGTTTTTTTCCATGCAGGACCCTATAGCAAAAAATATTTCTCTTGATTTCACTGGGACTTTTGCAATGTCTTAGTAAATCTAGACAAAATATTTTACTATGAAAGGGTTTAATTTCTGGCCATTTAAAAAGTACTCTGGACTGGTTTTACTGTAATACATATTTTTCTGCACCTTTATCATCATTCTTGGTGTGAAAGGCCTTGTAAATCTTCAAGACTGACTTTTAGCAATGCATTTAATGTATGATATCCAAATTAGAAGCAACTCCTCGATGCTTCTTTTGTTTAGAACCAAAAGAGGCCACGGATCTATTGTTCTCAATGACTGGGATCCATTTGGTGTAAGAGAGTGAAATATCTGCTTTCTCAAATTGTTTTATGCAATGTAGTTTTTATTTGAATAACTGGAATCAGTGGCAGATCTTTATAAAGCACCTGACTGATGTAAGCACCTTTTCAATGGGCCATTAAAGAAATATCTTGAATTGTCAGAGACTGGGCAGACCATAATATTTTTTCTTCTTGCCCACAGAGTTTTCTAGGGATTGAGATTTAAAATTTTGACCAGATTCAAGAGACTGACTTTCTGAATCTTTTTAGTTTCCACGTCTAAAAACTTTACTTCTTCGAGAAATTTTGAGCTCTGCACTTTTTTCTCACTTCTGAAATTCTCCTGCTCAAGCTCCTACCCAAGAAAGATAAATGACTTTTTCAGCAGAAGAATTCCACTCAAAGGTAGTTGTTTCTAGATAATTAAGTCTTTCAGAATTCAATTTTTAATCCTCAATGAGAATGCTGGACAAATTCACATGCATCTTCCTTATTTTTCGGTCCTAGTAACAATATATCAACCTTGGACAGAAATACATAGAATTCTACATCCCTGTCACTTGACACTGAGGCAAAAGTGAGAAATAGAACATTCTTCAGACAATAGTGGTATCTTCTTTCCTTTGCATATTTCCTCTCCCAAACCATTCTAGAAATGGATCATTTTTACTGAAAGACATAATTATTTAAATTTTGGTTTTTTAACTTTTATGATCAACCATTATTAACTCATAGCTATCCTACTCTAAAAACCAATTCAAAATGCTCCTAATAATGATGATAAGCAAGAAAAATCTTTATTCAAGATTATAATTCAAAAAGTTTCTTTAAATTTCCTGAAACTTATAACATAGACAAGTTCATAGATACTGAATATATGAATATCAAGCTTTATTTTTAAAAAATTATATTTAACAATTTATTTTTCTGCCTCATTATTCAGGAAAAATGAGTGTAGGCTGAGTCAAACTTTCATAAGGTGGTAGAGTTTTTGTCAGCTTTTATTCCTTCAGAGGAAATATCTGGGGGAAATGGATAATTACAATGCCAATTTTTATTATCAAAATAATGTGCAAAATTTATGACCTGATAAATCTGTCCTTGGATGGAGATTCTCATTTTGATAATCCCCCTAAAATGAGTAATAAAGCACCTCTGATAGCAATAAACCATTTTTCTTTGACATTTCATGATAAGTGTAACAACAAATAAAGGAGGAACTTCAAAGACTGCTTACTTCAAAAGCTCTATAAAGTCCATTTGAATAAAATCCATGACTTTCATAAAAGTGGTGTTGAAAATGTCATGAATTAAATTAATGGTCTACATCTCCTTGCTTCATATTGTCTGTATTTTAATCATAATTTATTCTTCCGCACATCCTGCATGTTGTTGATTGAAGGAAATATTAAATCCAGCTGAGCTTTAAGCAATTTTAAAAGGAATGACTGAATATAATTATACTTGTTAATAGTCCTGAATCTGCTTTTTTATTTGCTGCTGTCTGTCATATAACAGATCAGTAAGCTTTGCTTTTTTATAACTATCATTAATCTTTCACAGAGATTCAAAAAATATCCATTCTATAACTATATTGTGTTAGCTTTCTTACTACAGCCTTGTTTAGATGTTCTTAGTGTACCAGGAAAGGGAACTACTCAGATTTGATCACCTTCTGGGAAAAAAATGAATCAACTTTTCCTAGTAAAACAAATTTTTCATGTTCCAGTTACAAAGAAAAGCTTATTTGAGAATAAGTTGAATTGGTTCTGAAGCCAGTCATTTTTGAGCATAAGGTTTTTTGATACCTATGAAGAGCAATGACAATGTAGACCACAGTGTCCAGCTCATTATTGTTCTTTTACAACACATTTTTTGTGTATGATGGGACTTTTTACTGGTAGTGTGTGTTACACTCAGGAGAAAATTAAGGTATCATAGATTATCCTGAGTTGAAAGGGATCCACACAGATCATCAAAGTCCAATTCCTGGCCCTGCACAGGACACCCCAAGAATCCCAGCATGTGCTTCAGGGCACTGTCCAGACACTCCTTGAGCTCTGTCAGGTTTAATGCTGTGACCACTTCCCTTGGGGAGCCCATTCCTGTGCCCAGTCACCCTCTGGGGGAGGAACCATTTGCTAATATCCAGCCCAAACCTCCCACAACACAGCTTCAGGCCATTCCCTCAGGTCCTGTCACTGGTCACCAGAGAGAAGAGATCAAAGTCTGCCTCTCCACTTCCCCTCCTGATGGTGGTGACGACCAGCAAGGTCTCCCCTCAGTCTCCTCCAGACTGAACAGACCAAGTGACCTTAGCCACACCTCACACACTTTCCCTCAAGTCCCTTCACCCTCTTTGTAGCCCTCTCTTGGGTTCTCTCTGATAGCTCTATGTCTTTCTTGTATATTGTGGCACCCAATACTGAATTTCTTCAATTTTTACCACTTTCTGTACTCCCCCACTACAGAGGAATTTCTTTTTTTGTTAGATTGAGTGTAGGGTGACATAAAGCGATGGGTTGGTATGAATCACCCATGTAAGGCCCATTAGTGCACATACACAGAACACCAGTGGTTTCTCTTTCTTTCCAAACTATCGTTTCTGTTTTGGTCACTCATACACTATATTGCAGGAAACAAAATATCAACAATCACATAAACAGATTTAAAGTGAGTTCTGTTGCACTGTAGCATTATGTGTGCATAATAAACAAGTTGCAGAGTTTGCCCTGAGAAGCAGCCAGCATTAGTGACCTGCTGTTGACACTGGCCAGCCTACAGGTGCTGAGCTATCTAATGATAGCTGATGAAAAGTTAATCCAGGGACAGTTTACTCTGCTGTGACTCCAGCAAAGACAAGGCTTTGTCTGATTTCTTTACTCAGTTCTGGCTGGCATGAGCATTCCACCAAAAAACCACTGGTCCTTCTGGACCTTATCTGTACCAAACTTCGTGTAACCCTTCCTGTCCCTTCTCTAAATACTGTTCAGCCCATTTCCCAAGGAAGGGATCTTTCATGAGCTGTGTAAGACTGACAGAATGCAGTCCTTTATCCATGTCCAGGCTTTATTAACTTGAAATGTCAATCCCAATTAACAGAGGGAGAAAAATTTCAACGAAATATGTTTTGGAACTGAGTGTGTTCACATATATCAGTGTGGTCAAAAATGTATCTTAAAAACTTGCATTTCTGTAAGAAAAGCATGTGAGCAGTGGATAGGGAGGGTGCAGAGGGACAACAGTGGAAGCATTTGTTGGTGGTCTGAGGAGAAAAGGGATCAAGAGTTCCCTGCCAGGAGAAGGCCCTTTCCTAGGAATACTTGATCTGTCCTGCACTGGAGAATGCTGCCACATGCCATGACTGCCAGGGAACCAGTTTTCTCCCTGTCAAGTTCTTCCTGCATTTTCACAGATCATTAAATTTTCTCTACCTTTCTGTAGAGCAACAGCTAGAGCTAGGGCAAGCAGGGAGGTGGAGCAACTTCCTCAGGCTCTTGGCTGAAGTGAGTGAACCACCAGGACTGACTCACTGCATCACCAGCATCACTGTTTGCTGCTGACAGTGAAAACTGGATTTGCTGGTGCTCTCGTGAATGGTGCTACGTGACTTTCTGGAGCTGGAGTACCACAGACTGTGTGATCTACCAGGGGATTTATGAGAGATCTGCATAATATTGCATTATATATCTACCTCCTTTTTTTTTGGTGTTGTTTGTTTGTTGTTTTGTCGAGGGGTTCTGTGTGTGTGTGTAGGATGCATTGCTGTGCATATCGCTATTTTTTTATAATCTCCTTCCCAATCTGTCCTGTTCTTTATATATTTTTTTTCTTGCATGTCATCTCTGGCAATGATGGTGTTTTTCTTCGTCAAGTCTTAATTTTATCTGAAGTGATAAAAGTGGAAACAAAACCTCAATTGCATAAGAATGCTAGGCCACGCTGCATCAAAACTAGTACTGTGTTATTTTTCAGTAGCAGATAAGTTTTCTCACTAAAACTGACCTTGCAATTTATCCACTGGGGAGCTAGATAACACAACTACACCCTTTGAGATTATATTTGTTGCTGTAGTAATGTTGGACAGATAGTTATCTGATTCTTTTCTGAGAAGAAATTGATATTTTAATATAGTATTCCCAGGCTATATATCTGTTAACAATTATAACAAATTTCTGCAAAAGTCATATTGAGCTGCAGAAGTTCCCTTAAGAAACCTCAGCCATGTAAATATGGTAACTGAACCCTCGTGCAGTTCAGCTACAGAGCAATGATATACCAGTGCCTGGATGTTTCTTTGAGATCACATTAGTTTCCTCTTGGGATAGCTGGAAAAGGTCAAGATCCATAAAGTAAAAGAGGGAATAACAAGGAAACTGATTCCTTATGTCACCAAATAACCTTTCCTATTCTTAGGTGACTCCTTCAAATTAACATGGTCAGACGTGAACCTAAACATGCCCGCGGTTTTCTGGTAACGCTGACAGTGCCTTAGAAGGTTTGTAGCACTACAGGTACCCTTTTTGTCTGTGAATTCACTCAGTACTAAGAACTGCTTTGTCTGCCACTGGAAAAGCCTGTCAGCCTTTGTGTTCAGCCTAAACTATACTCCAAATGTATTCTGGAAGAGATGCAGGGGGGAGGAATGTAGTGGAGAACGGTAGTTTGCAGCATAGATACATAAACAATAAAGAAGTTTCAGGTTTCTGGGGCAGTTTCTCAAGAATGTCTCAACCAGTATCTCTCACAAAACCTTAGAAAGATGATAACCTAAAGAGGACCCATCATTTTAGATGATATCAATGTCACATAGCTCTACATACTGTCATTTTGGGAGGAACTGCCTTTTTATTTTTTAAAATGATGTCTCATTTATGATTCCTCCTTTCATTATTGTAAAACCGTTTCCACGACTTTATTTTTTTTCAATTTTGCACTAAGTACAAGGGTGTAAATGTGAAGCATACTTTTAAATGAAAAAGGGTTTTGTACAGATAATTCAAAAGGTATTTTTGTGGGATTTATTTTACATTTCTATTTGAGTTACGTAGGTACAAGAAAAATTTATGGGAAAAATAAGATATTTTATACAGTCAAGGGTTTCAAGTTGAAGATGTCACCAGTTGTAAGCTTTCTATGCTACTTCATATTATTCTGGTACCATCATTTTGTATTCAATGGTCCTTTAAGTAATCACTTGAGGAAACACTGAAATCAGCTAATGAACAGTGTGCTTTAAAGTGCTAACCGTGTCTTTTTAATAGGTATCTGTGTCATATAAGGCAGAGCTTTGTACCATACACCAACTCTGACTTTATAAAGCAGAAGGGAATTATGAAATACTAGTTTTATTGTCATATTTCATTGTTTAAAATTAGATGTATTTTAGGGGACTGACACTGTGTTTTCATGTGTACAACTCTGGCTCTACATGTTTACTTTTTGTGTGCTCCGAGTAGAGAGAAAATGAGAAGAAATGCATATTCTTTAATTTACAATTTAGAAAGGGAGATGTGCCAAGAAAACAAAGGGGAGAAGTGTGTGTGAAACCAAGGAATCGAGAGAAGGAGAAATCTGCTATTGTGGAGATGAGTGTTGAACTCATAAATGTCACAGACTGACTTGTCATGTTTATATTTAAATAGAAAATTTTACTCTTCTTTTCTTGTGTAACTGAAAAGTTGTGAGGAGAAATCCCAGCCTGAATTGATGTAAATTTTGTGCCACTATCCAGAACCAAGTTCTTGGATTCAAGTTTTTACAAGTAGAATAGCCTAAGCATGAGCCAGATTAATGCTGTATGTTAAGCCATGTCTGCAAAACATTCAGCAAGGCTGAAATATATTGTTGCCAGACAACAGTAGTTCAGTCCCCACCACAGATCTTAAAATATTACTAAGAATATTTAAATAATGTTAACCATCATCAGTACAAACCTCATGCTTATGAGTAAATGTCTAAGTACAGGAATTAAAACTTCCTTAGTTTAGAGCTTTTTTGTCACTATTATCTTCCTTCCTATGAGAATTGGTGCAAAAATATGGCCTTATTCAATGATCATCTAAAATACCTCCTTTTGCAAAATCCAAAATATGCTGCTTGTTTCTTTCTGTGTGTGTTTTTTTTTCTTTTTAATTAATTCCTAAATAACAATCTGTAGAAGTAAAAGCCTGGCCCCAGTGACACTGACTATGTAACTGTGCCTTCAGCTGTCATTTTTGTGTTTTGGCCCCAGTGTAAGACACTATGGCTGTGTGATATTGCTAAATAAGAAATGTACCAAACCCCTGATGCCAGCTCTGAGTTCTGCCAAGGACAAAGCTCCTGTTAAAGTGTTGTCTACACACCTTTGCTTAACAAAACAATTATATATATTATATTTTTATTTTCATGTTTACCATATATAAAAAACTATTGTGTGCTACCCAAGAAGAAAGTAGGCCAAAAGAAGAGTGTAAAACACAAACTAAGGACCATTTATTTTGCTTTGTAAAGTCACTGTTTATCATTGACCAGACCTTAAATTTCCTTTTAGCTATTTCACATTTTTTGATCCTGTGTGTAGCTAAAGTTTGAGCGTATTTATTCAGATTTAATTTAGTTCTGTACAACCCCAGGCAAACCCAACCCCAGGCAAACCCTGAGCATGGCAGGTGTGTGACAGAGCGAGTTCTTTGTTGCCATTTGAGTAGATTTTTACCATGCAGTGTCAGGCATCAATCTTAGGTCCTCAGAATTGTGGTTTGGTGGTATCTTTGTCTTCCTACATCAGGGTATTATAGTCCTAACCATGTGATTGGGATTGTATTTCTAGAAAATATAAGGAAATCTAAAGTCTTTGATAATCTATACTTGCTGAGATCTAATTGCCGATCAGCGTGTCCAGTATTCCCTCAGATAAGGTTTTGTTTTTCTGTACAAATGAGTAATGTTTAGTGCTGCTTACATGCACTGTGATGTGATCCATAGGTTCTCCTGGGTGAAAGGAGGGGATGGGGTCTCAGATCTCAGGAGGGGCTGGCTGGCCATAATAGCAGGACTCAGAAAAGTGACCTGATATACCCGGGTGAGCGGGTTTCCTGCATCCCTTTGAACTGACTCCTCATCAGGATTAAATGAAAACACATCTTTTCAAATCCACTGGCCTGTGGCATCCCCTTTCTGCTAACAGAACAGCTACAGTTTTTACTAGTCCCTTTTTTTGTGTGTCTTATTTGGTACAAACTTCTCCCCCAAAAACACTGTGCTCTGCTTCCCTGTTTGAAATACAATGGATCCGCTTTCTTTTTACAAATGACATAACTAATCAGCTTCTGAGGGGAAAAAATCGAGACAGCTAACACATATTCATTACCAGGAGTGTTGTGCAGGCTGCATTTTTTCCTCACAAGATTGATTAATTAAATATTTATGAAAGAGAAACACCTGGCATACTTCCATAAACAAATAGGTCTCCTGTGGGTTTGCAACAGCTGAGGAGAGTTTTGAGGGACCACAGGGATCTCAGGGTAAAGACTTACTCACAGCTTGAGTTCTTACACATTGCTGTTTCTCATAAATATGCACCAACACACAAATAATTTCTATTTTGAAGGCAGAAAGTGCAATATCAACAGATGAAATCTAAAAGACAGCCAAAGAGAAAGGTAAAGACTAAGCAGAACAGAAGTACAGTGTGGGGAAAATGGCTCGTTTTTATTTATCTGAGTAGGGTCTGAGGCTCAGACAACTGGACCCCCTTTTTCAGGTATTTGGCTAGGGCTGGTAGTTGAATACTGAAAGCCTTAGACTGAAGAGATTTGTTGAAATCTAAGGGCAAGGGTTAAGAAATTATGCAAGACACCTAAAAGTGGGAAAATCATTCTGTTCACTATTTCAGCTGCTCTTCCAGATGGATCTGCTTTATAGATACTTCCCAGACTCTTCATCTTCAGTGGAATTTTTTCACTGGTATGTCACTGCTTTAAAAACAAAAATAATTGTGCCACTGACTTCAGCTACAATTTAGCTGGCATGATTGCTTTTATCGACCACTGCTTTACTGTGGCCAGTTTCCTACAAGGGATTGTTTTAGTTCTGGGGAGTGGAAGTAATGTAGCTGTTAGTGTCAAATTCTTGTGCAATACCTTTTACATGTGCTTACATGTCATGTGCTTGCTGTATGTTGTATTATACTTCATCATTCTCCAGCTATGATTTTTTGGGGAGGAAACCTTAGAAACTGGCCAGCTGTACTGAAACTTAGAAGTTTAAGGTTCAGCCTATATGGGAAATGATCAAGCCATTTTAACTGTTTTGTGCTCCTGAAGGCAAAGTCTAAAATGTGACTTATTGTGATGAAAATTTCTGATATTGGTCAAATATTAATTTCTCAATCCTAAACACAGTAAAATATATAGGTTCACAATTTTTTTAAATGCAGATTATAAAAAAAGGATAAATATTTTAACTTGGTTGTGTTCTTTGCCACAGCTGGACAAATATTAAAAGAAAACAAAGACTTTTTCATTTTTAAATTCTGAAACAAAAAAGATTTTTTTTAAAAAAAAGAAAATGTATTTTTGAAAGCTAGAATTGTTAATCATTGAAATAATACAGATGAAATTTGGGAAATTTGGGTGTATTCTAATTTGGTTTTGGGGGGGGTAGAGGTGTGGTTGTTTGTTTTGCATTGGTCAATAGATTTTCTACCAGTCAGTATTTTGTGTTTAATTGGAATATTTCCAAGATGTGAATTGTTTTAAGAATTAAGATTGAGAGGATCATAAGCCTGTCAGTCTATTTAGGAAAAGAAAAAGTGAAGGTTTTTTGATGAAGTTCTGCAAACACAACTGGTGTGTGGTGATAAAGTCCAGTGATGTGTAAAAGAATGTGGAGATAGAGCAGGACTGTGTTTAGTATTAAGAGTAGGTAACACTTTGTCTTCTAGATAACCTCAATAAGGTGAAATAGTTTTATGGCTAATCCTATGAAGTTTGGTCAAAAAGTTAATGAAATGAGTGCAGGTTTTTCATGAGTTGCAATGTATCATGGATGAGGTTTTGCATGCTTTTACTTGTATTGTGCATACTTTTACTAAGAGTTTTGGGGGAAGGTTTATTAATACAGAATGCAGAATCACCTTTTACATACCACCACTTTTGCCAAGGTAATCTCTTTTTTTAATTAGTTTCACATTTTTTTTCAGAAATAATAAGCATTAATATAGAGTATATGTCAACGTAACACATTTTAAAAGGGTGATTAAAAATACTTATGTAATCCAGCATGAACTTCTTATGCACCTGCAGTTTTCTTTGTTTTCCCTAGGAATCCATAATAACAGTATAATGCATTCCAGGGTTAACCTGTTCCTTTAACAAATGTGTTGAGCCTACATTCTGTAAAAATCTAAAATCACTCTTTGAAATTAATGTGCATGCTGGATGTCTGAGGATTGGACAATTCAGTCTTTAACCATCAAAAATGAATTGCAGTTGTGTATGGTGAATGTCTTAAATGTCCTGAAGTAGAAAGAATTTTAATTCCGGTGGTAGCAGATAGATCTTGATTTAATGAAATGTCTTTATTTCCTGCTAACAGAAAATGATCACAGGATTGTTTAAAAAGGATGAACCATTGAAATCACCTTGTTAGACATAAATACTTAATAATGTTCACTATAATGAGATAAAAAGTGATGGTTGTGAGGTCAAGTGTGAGGAGAGAGTTCAAAGACAGTGTAGACCCTTTAACATAATATAACCTAGTTTTAAAGGGGAGAGAGGAAATGCATTGCTTGAGGAGAAGAAAAGCCTTGTGTAAGCTTGATAAATATTAAGGGCTTGTGTGTAATGAGAAATGGAATCTGATGAATGAAATATCATGGTAAAATCATTTTAATCAATAATGGAATGTGATGTTATTCAGACCATAGTAATATGTCATCTGCTTTATATTCTTTCCCAGTGGTGTTTTCCTTCCATTTTTTTTTTTTTTAATAATTTTAGTGTTTTGTGGTTTTTTGTTAGCTTGAGATTGGTTATGCTGATGTAGTGTACCTCTGCAGCAAAAATATTGAATGTGTAATGCTGATGTAGTGTAGTGCAGCAAAAATACTGAATGTGTAATGTCACAATTCTATACATAACCCTATGAAAACAGAGGTAGTATGTGAAATAATGGCATTTTCTAGGAATATTTATGTATTCAAAATTAATTTACCTTTTTTCCTGCTCCCCAAATGATACTTTTAAATATGAAATTCTGACTGGATTACAGTAGATGTCATGTTTGTAGTGGGTGCTTTTTCAGACTCTTGGGAAATGTAATAATAACCTCAGTGTAAGTAATTGTGGATAAATTATGCACTATGCATGCTAGTTGCCATTTACTTTGTTTCAGTGTTTATTTTAGCATAATAAAATGAGATCTTTATTTTTCCATTATTGAGATCTTGTGCTACAGCAGTAACAATGATGACTTTATAATGCCTTGTGATGATAGTGCTTTGTCAGCCTTCTGGACAATTTAATTTGAAAACACTGGAGTTCATTCTGAGCATTAAGCAGATAATCTGTCAGGTTACCTTTGTGATCTCATGGAGAAAGTTTTTGAGAAGCTTTACTGTAGCTCAAGGTCTGTTTCTTGTAAAAGCAGCTCTAAGATCTCCTGGCTCCTACTTTTAGTCACAAGAACAACTTAATATGTGAACCTTCCAGCTCAGATTTTGGAGCATGCAGCAGACAGAAATCTACATTTCACATCCCTTTTTAACTCTTTGTAAGCTTTCTAAGTGATGAGCAAAAGCATCCAACCAGGAAGAACTGTGGAGTGACTGTACCTGTTGGAAAAAATATTGTTCCTTCATACTGGAAACTTGCCACACCTTTAGAGCATGTTGGATGCTGATTTTAGAAAAACATTGAGAAAAAATCTTTTGAGGGCCTTGAGTTGTTGTCATATAACAATAGTCACATTCATGCTGAAATCAGACTGGGAGAAGTAATATGGCAGAACAGAGAAAAATATCCACCTGTTACTATGTTATTTGTTTGGGTTTTTATCAATTTATCTTCCTATTTTTGTTCAATGATTTTCTTAAATTTTGAAAAAATAAGATTAAAAATCTTTCAGCGTAGAATTTCATCAGAGCAACCCAGATGATAAAGGACATATTACACATGTTTATCTGTTTTTTGTTAATTTGATTGTTAGCAACTTATTATTTGGCAATGCTTGAATTGATCTTTTTCCTTTATTGTAGCAGCAATATGGCCTGAATATACTCAATATATTAATACCAAATGCTTATTTTTGTTTGGATCAATTTGACTTAATGTCATTCATATCATTAACATTTTGCAGAAATAATATTGACAAAAGTCATTGATCCCTCTTGCAGAAGCCATTGTATCAGTTGTACTGAAGACTTGCAAATGTTCGATCCTGTCTTAGCCACAAGAAATGTTTTATATCATCCATAGGCTCAACACAGCCAAACCTTAGTGATCATTGATTGAGACATGGAGGAACAAAACCCAGAGCCAGGGATGAATTTGGAAACACTGGGCTTCAGTGAAAGGGTCCAATGATCCACTCAGGCACAGGCACCACATTTCTACACCAACTTTGCTGTAGAGGGCACAAAAAGAATTAGCCAGGCTGTTTCAGTAACTACATTTTTATCTTTGTACAAATATTTCTCTCTCCATTGGATTTTGGAAACAGCAGCACAGGAGACACTGTTTCCCTCCCTGTGTTCTGCCATTTCCAGCACAAATTAACTCTTTCAGTGTGAGGAAGGGAGAGATTTCTTCCTTTCCAGAGCTGCTCAGCCTGAGGAGTCTGGAGGAAGGAAGCATCCCTTCCCCTGGCTGCCTCCCCATGTGTCACCTAGGCTGGCATTGGGACAGTCATATTTGCAAATATACATTTTTAATGAGTTCTGAATAAAATATAAATTATGTAAACAGAAAAACCCAAAGTAAAATCCCAATTTCAGAGGCACACAATGCTATGTAAAGCCTCAGAGGGTTATAATAATATTATTAAGTGGCTAACATGGGAATTTCTCATGCTGTAGCAAACTAACATATTATCTATTCCTTCAGGGAATGCCCACTAAAAATCTGCCTTGTATTTTCTGACTTTAAACAAAGTCTGTAGGATATTTATAGCTGCATCTCATTAATACACCTGTTAAGAGAATGTAGTGGGGTTTTTTTGGTTTTTTTTAAGGTTAGAGATTAAAAACCACATAGTTGGGAGATTCATATTACAAAGCAGGTAGAGCAAAAAAAAGTTAATAAAAGATTCTTCATGCTGTTTTGCAATAGGAATGTTTAAAAATAAATGAGCTCTGCTGAGGGTCTCAATACTCAGTTAGTGATGATTCTCAAGTCAAACAGAGCTCATGTTGTCATGATAGAACAATGCCTATAGCTCTATGCTGGTAATAATTTTCTGCTTTTTTGTAGGAAGGCAGGAGAGAAAGAAATTAAATAAACTTTTGTAGTTGAAAGGCAAGTAAGATTTTTTTCATGTTCTTTTATTACTATTACATGGAAGGTCATCTGTGATGTTCTAGAATGATAAAAGTCAAACTTCAAAATGCAATTTGTTAAACTTAAAATAATTTTCGTAATATGCTTGGTTTTACTTTAGCAGATGTGGCAGTTCTAGGCAGCACTGCAAATAAAGGAATAATTACAGACTAAGACTTTTTTAAAGTTAGTCTATATGGAAGCTTTAAATTAGTTAAGAAGAGTGGTTGCAAAGTATAAACATGTTCTAAATAGTTTGTGTAGGCACTGGGGAGTGGGGTTTTTTCCTTTTTTTTTATTTGAAGTCAAATTTCTTAGAAGAGTGCCTGAATGAACATAAATAAGTAGATGTAGTAAAAAGAAGGGAAGAATGAAGGAAAGATATATTAAGTATGAGTCTGTGTATTTCAACATTACAGAGTTAGGTTTGCAATTTGGTTCAATTAGAATTTTCTACCCATTACCTACCCAAAACAAAACTTTTCTTGGAACTCTGTATGAGTGTAGGTTGGTATCATGATCACAAAAAATAACTAGATGTTAAAATTTCCAGAACTGTTTAATTCAGAAAATTACTTGCTTTGTGAGGTGTGTCAGCACCTCATCTTTTCTGTTGTAATTAAACATTTGTAGCCTTAAAAAAAATTCTTTAAATGGAAAAAATGCATGGAAATTACGTTCTTTTTTTCTTTTTTGCAAAGTAAATGCAAGATAAGTTAGTGCAGCATTGGGACTTCTAAAGGAAATTTGTAACACATTTAGCACTAAATATCAAAACTACATTGAGCAATGTGTCCAGAACTCCAATGTGTGTTTAACTGATTTTAGTTTCAAGGAGTATGAAATGACACTTACTATACAAAGGACATTTTGGTTACTATATAAAGAATCTGAAAAATCTCTGCAGATTAATTTTGTGACTTGCCATCTGCTATCAAAAGACTGCTGACTTCTTAGGAGATCTTAGGGAGTGCAATAATTGCTAACCAAGGCCATAAGAAATAATTTTGAGATAAGAACTCTAACCATTAATCCCTGTTGGAGCTATATTGCTTTTAAAAAACTGGTCTGCATATAGGAACTTTTTGATGAATTTATCAGAAACACATTTTAGGTTTTGAAGTTGAAAATTAACCTGACCATTCATGGATTTTTTAGTAAACCTTGAACAAAGCTGTTATCTAAGTTTCAAGCATATATTGGAGTGTGGGGGAATCTACTGTGTGTGGAATCTTGCTGTTAAGAGTGGATGCTGTAAGGAAAATTAGAGCTGAATTCTGTGGCCATAAGCTTTTTTGACTTTAAGAATATTTCAAGAGTAGTTAACATCCATTCAAGGAAGCTAATTTGAATTAGTCCTGAGATGAGATTCTCATTTTCTGTGTTGATGCCATTTACATCTTGCAAATACCTCTTTGTAGTTGCTTCAGCCTTTAAAGAGCAGCATGGAGACAGAAAGCCTTGAAGCAATTTCCCTTTTTGAGACAGATGTCGAGAAAGAGAAATGGATTGAGAAATGAGAACGTGCTTAAAGTCTGAGGATTAACTGAAGCTGGATGATATATTTGGACAAAGTGAACTTTCTTCATGAATAGCAACTCGTGTGTTAAAGCTGTCTTTTCCTGGCTTAGTTCTTCCAAATACAAAAATGTTCTATAAGGTGGGGTGATAACAGCAGCTGTTTGTACTCCTGGAAAACCTGCAGATGTTTTCACAGGATGTGCCAGAGCAGCCCTTCACCTGGCCACTTAATCAATGTTCTTGGTGACAATATAAAAATAAGACAGCCCATTTCAGTTTCTTTCATTTTCCAGTGCATTCATGTTGGATTAAAATATTGAAGATGGGCCAACAAGTGTCAGTGTCTAAGGTACTAAAAGCAGTGCTAAAGCATGATGGATATCTAGTAACACGTTATTGCTCTCTATTATCTGCTCTTGCCTAAATGAGTGATTTGTTCTTGGCTTCCAAATAAATAATGCAGAGCATCCAAAGAGGCCATCTCACAGTTCCTGAATCCAACTTGAAACTGTGATGAACACAGATATTACTGGTTGTTGTTGTTCTTTTTTAAGTAACAAAAAATAGGGCAGTCGTAGAATTTGGTGCCTCTTTTTGATGAAACTGGAGCAGTTTGGGAAATGTAGATTAGTTCCATCAAGTTCCTCACCATGGGTACTAAAGGAAGCAGAGCTAATTATGGTATTTTTCAGATGTAATATTATTATAGATTTCAAATGTAAAAATACCTCCTTCTCTCTAAACTTGATATTTTTCAAATATTAACAGTAAAAACCTTACTTTGGACAGAACATAGTTTTTTCTCATGTGGCTACAAGGATTCAGTTATTTGCTCTGTTCTGTATTACATTTTTTCCTCTTGCATTCCTGATCATTATAAGATATTTTCTGATTTATATGCTCAGTTAACATTGGTGATAGAAGAGAAACAAGGCTTACTGTTTTGTTCTCCAGCTGACAAACTGATGATATATGCTAATGTCTGGCTCTGAGACAGCTTTTTGATTAAGAAGTGGAATTAGCAGATAAATTAGGCTGCTAATTCAAAGACTAGCCAGACTTCTCAGATAAAATCAAGTTGCTCAGTTTCTTTGTCTTGACTGTCCTTTGATATTTGTTTACAGATGGGCAAGTAAATTGCAATACCATAGTTTAAAGAAAGAATGCAACTCCCCCCAGAATTACTGTGATGTACACACATGCAATTCCTTCCCCTCTCTTCTGCCCCCCCCATAAAAAATCCCAGAATGTTTTGGCCAACTGTGTTTCTGCTCAGAATATGTGTCTTTGTTTTTGAAGGGGGTTTCAAGGCATAGGAGGGCAACTTAATTTAAAGAGTAGCAAACTGCTTCACTCAATAATTTACAAAGGTTTCTGATGTTGAACAATTTTGAACATTTTTTTCTCCACTTTTGGTGTGTCTCTTTTAGAAAGGTCAGGTATATAGTGTCATCATTTGGTCTCCCAATGATGCTCCAAATTACCCTTCAGAGGCTGGAAAGGAGATCCAGTTTAGCTAACACTAAGAGTTTATAATTTTAACATGAATAAAAGCTACCAGGATTAAGAAGTCAGTGTCTGTTAGTAGTTAAAAACAAGTGATGTTAATGTACAAAAAAATCTGGTTTGTCTAGCACAAAGAATACCTATAATTAATTCCAACCTGGGGAGCTCTTCTGGGGTTTAGTTTTAAAATGCTGTCTCCAGGACTGAACAGCCCAATACAGGGAGAATTCTATTTGCAGGATGTAGCATAAGCAAAATAATGCTGCCTTTCTTTTTCCCTTGAAAGGTCAGATTTAGTTCTGTTTCTTTTACATAATAAATGTAATACAGATATTGTCATAGTAAACTAGGAGTCTGATAAATCTGGGTGATATGATAGCTTCTTTACTGTTTTTCTGAACAAAATTCCAGCTACTGAGAATTTAAAGAGAATTTGTGATGGAGGAGAACATGGTCTAGGAGTAGCCTGTATTTCCACATAACTCTCTAAAAATACTGTTGGGTGCTAGTCATGATTAATAGGAGGGATAAGGCGATGTAATGTCATGCAAATCTGAGAATCTTGCAACCATCTTTAGAAAACGTTGCTTCTTACCAAAATTTTGGAAAGTTAATGCCCTTAAAAACTTTTAGTCATTTTCTGTATGAGCCATAAATGATCCTTTTGTGTGTCACTTTGAAAAATGCACTCAAAGCTTGTGTGCACACTAATCTTGTGTGAGCTTGCACACATGTGGAGCTCTTAAAATGGAGCCTCACTTTCTGAATGGGACTGCCACATTCTGAAATAATTTGCAGCTTGGAAGAAAGTCAGAAACCGGCAATAGTTTTACAGAAAGTAAATAAAGGATGGAGAAATCATAACATAAAAGCTCAACACTGATTTCTGTTTGGGTAGGTTCTTGAAGTGCATGAAAGATAGTATGGGTAAAGGTTTTTTTTAAGCTTTTCCAACACTAAAGTGATGCTGGTGTGTGGCCATCACCTCCTTTCTGCATCACCTGTGTTATTTATTGCATTACCTATGAAGGAGTATCTGGTTCACTGTTAATATGGCTTTTAGACCTGGTTTCTGTTTTCAGGAGAAACTTGAAAGCTGATTATCTTCCTTTAATCTCAGAAAACCTTCTTAATTGTGTAATGAGATATAAATCTTGCCTTTTCAGAGGGCATATGTACACAAAATCAGTCCCTGAGAGGGTTTTCTTTTGGTTTGGTTGAGTTTCTTTTTTAATAAGATTGCAAGCAAATACACAGAAAAAATGATTTTTGTTACCTAATGTCCATATCTCACATTTGGTGGAACTTTCAAATACAGAATAATTCTTTTCATATTTTACAATTCCTGTAGTTAAATTTACATTTCCTAAACAAAAAAAAAAAAAAAAAAATAAAAGAAAGTAGCTGGGACCATAGAATCAGTTCTCTCTTTCTCGGTGCTCTTCAAGAAATTTGGTAGATTTCATTTGCATGTTTGCAATCTGTTTCTTGACAAACTTTATGGAAGTGTTTCTTATGCGAAAAATAGACTAAAATAAAACTATCTGGCTTAGTACAGGTCCCAAGACTCAGTATGAGTTCTGCTTTAAATGGATGGAATGCTGGATTCCCGTGGATTCCTTTGTCATGGGGAAGACTGGGACCCCATTAAGGGAAGAGTTGTGGGTGGCTGTGCCCCCAACACACCAGGCTGCTTGGGTAGAGTCCTTATCCCAAAATTATGTCCATAAGAGGGATAATGTTTCCTGTGTTCAGAGGAAATAGATTGTGCAATCTGTCTGTTGGCTGATTTCCTTGCTTACAATACGACTTTCAACATAGTAATGAGAACTCCTGGTTTTGTAATAGCAGAACTTATAAATGGAGTATTTTACACCATAACACAAACTAAGAGAGAATCTGTTCCTCATAAAACTCAGGAAAATATAAGTGACGTTACTAAACTGTTTTGTGGAATCTTAGATTTATTATTCATGTCAGAGTGAGCAATTTGATAATGCTGACAACTTCCTGCAATGCAGAGGCTATATAATTTCACAGTGGAATTTTTTTCATCAGCCAATAACTTCCTGTGTAGTCCAAGTATATCCACAAGAAGATAACGACTCTGGGGATTTCAGTTGCTGCCATGCCTCTAGGAAATTGTTTATTGTGATTTTAACTGTTTTAGAAACTGAGCTTATCTAATTTTCCAGATTGAAGCCATTGGATCTCTGCTAACTTTGTATTTCATACTGAAAATCTACAGCACTGTTAGAAAGGCTGTGTCCTCATTATCCACCAGTGATAATGGGGATAGAGTGAGTCAGGATTTAGGGAAACTGTTCCCCTGGTGTGCTGCTTGTGAGGTTAAAAAGGACTGCTTAGTAAGGAGGAGTGTTTGTTAAACCTGCACACCTTTGGGATATGTTTGAGGGAATGGGCAATGTGCATGTTTTCACTGAAATGCTTAAAAAATTTCCAAAGGTTTGCTAAAGGAATGATCCTTGTAAATGGCTTGCATATGGAAAGGGCAGGTAGGTTGTGTAAAACAGTTTGTAGGTGTGTATTAATGACTCAAAATTCATTCCCAATTTCTAATACTTGGGCAGTGCTGAAATAACCTGCCTGAAAATCAGAACAAAACTTGTCTGGTTCTTTATTGTAACTATTTCATGCTGCATCCACCAGAGAACTGTCATGGTGCAAGAACTGAGATAGAATGAAATTTCTATCTTCTCTGAAGGTAAACCAGAAATTTACCCCAAATGAGGTCGCATTCATAGTGAAACAGAGAACTGGCGCCACAGCCATTATTCTAACAACATCCATCTGTAAAGTTGTTTCTCTGTTATAACCATGTCTTGGCGCAGAAGTTTGTGAAAATCACACACTCAAAATAAGTAATAAGGTTATCAAAAGATGGGAGGAAATGCTGCTTGGGAGGAAACACTTAGAGGAGCTAATCCAATGCTAATGCATCTGTTAAAATGCTGTTAATTTTAGGACAACACTTAGAGGAAAGCAAAGAAAATAATTTCAGCAAGTGGTATAAGATTTTAATCTTTTTTTTTTTCACAATTTGCTGAAACTTTATTATATTTTCTTAAGAAAATGCTTCCTTAAAATTAGCAGTCTGGGCCTTTACCTCCTGTATAAACATCCCAAATAAGAAAAAATAGAATGTAATGCACTGTAATGTGCAAGCAATAATCATTTCAGCAGGGGACAAAAATTCATGCATCCATGTGTTGTTTTGGAAACTGCCCTGCTCTATTCCTGTGTTCTTGGCAATGTCTGTGATGGCCAATCAACAATTTTTCGACTGTGGACAAAGTGAATCTTACAAGGATGGCTGCAGGCAGCCACTCCTCCACTTCTCTCGTGAGTTGGTTTTCAGCACTGAACTGTTCATATTTACTCCAGGTTTGGCTTTCTTCCCAGAATAGAGCAGTGAGCTCTTTAAAGGAAAGCCCTGCTGCAGCATTCATGGGAGTACATATCCTCAGCAGCCTGAATATAGTGATAAGCATATGTTTCTAGAAGATTTTATGGGTTACATGGAAGCAAGTGCTTTTTTTCATTTTCATGGGTGAGGAGCCAGCGTACACCTACCTTAGCATGTAATAGGTTTAGACATCTGCCTTGCCCAGGCTTTCATAGAAGTCTGGATCCTTCCATGTAGGTCTGCCCCAATACAAGGAAGTTTAGTCCTGCTCCCAAAAGAACACAAATAATTTATATCACAGCCAGGAACAGATCCAAGGTCTCTTAATTTCTATTCTGTATTATTAATGTCTTGCAGATATCTGTCATGTCAAACTTTCCAGGAAGCCCAGGAGTTGAGTTTGGTTTTTAATAGCAGCTATTACTCTGATTTCTTAGAATTAGCTTTAATCATTTTAGAAGAGCTGTACAGCAATCTGAAATGTCATCCTAATGCAATATTTTGATATAGCTCTCCCATGGCATATATGTTAACTCTTAGTTGAAGGCACAAGCAAGAACAGCCCTAAAAAAAAAACCAAAAAACCAGAAAGTGGGAAGGGTGATAGAACAATAAAGAATGTTTCTGCTCTTTCTCACAGTACTAATTTCAGCTTTGTTTCTTGGAGGTTTTCAGTTAATTTCTTTCCTCTTCTGATGTCTAGAAAAAAGTGAGGTCTCAGTGCACTAATACTGTATTTGGCTCCGGAGAACAAAGTGTCTGTCTTAGCCTTCAAATCTCTTCAAATCATGGTTTAATAATGGAGAATTATTAATATAAATAATAAATATATATTATAATATATAATATATTAATAAGTTATAATATAATTATTAATATAAAAGGTCTGAAGGCTAAAAACACTCTCTTTTACTCGCTTACTTACAAATCTCTTATTTCCTCTACCCTAAATCTAAGTGCTTGAATTTGCTTTTGAGCTTATTTCTAATTTGAAATAGTAATTAAAAAAATCCAAACAAACATAATTTTGAATTAACTCTCTATGCAAGGTGGCAATCACATTTACAAAATGGTATATACAATATATGCATAAAAAAATAGTGAGACAAAAAGATAAAATGAAAAACTAAGGTACATTTGCTGTTCCATGGAGCAATACTTGTAACTTAATAAGCAGCTTGAATTTGTACTGAAATGTATTTGGCCCCTGAATACACTTTGAATTCAAACTCACTTATCTACAAGCTTGCTTTGTACATTCACACAATTTATAGCATATTGCAAGAACTTTTATCAGAGTGACAAATGTGTAAGCGTACACAAGTAAGTGAGAGCAAAATGCATCGCAAAATTAATTTCCTTTATGTGGGAGGTATGATATTGGGCCAATAAAACCAGTTTTTTAGACATCTAGCTCATTTTTCTAGTGAAGACTGGGAAGACACCTTTTATCTGCCATGAAAACTGATTAATTTCTACTTTTGGCTCTCTTTACACCACAGGCTTCTGCTGAAAATTAGCTCTCACTTGTAATGTTTTCAGCCCCAACTGTGTTTCAGCCCTTGAAATCAGTCTACTGTATACAAGTATTTTGGATTGAAATACATACATTTCTTCTTACAATTTAATGAAAGATTTCAGCCCTCTTGGTTTATTGATAGACCATCATGCAGGCTTCACAGCTCTGCTCATTGATAAGAACACCTACTGATAAATTTTATTAACCTCCCACTTTGAATTCTTATTGAATAATTAAAATAGTTAGATTGCAAAAGGTTATAAAATGCGTATTTTAAACTGTTCCCTTAGTTCCTGCTGATGCTTTCACTGATGCTTTAGGTGATTATTGATGTGTAGTACAATGTCCAAGTCTGCTTGGACAAACCCTTTCTTGAGACCTGGACATTCAGCCTTCTGCAAGTAGTTTTATCCTAGATGTTAGTTATCTTTATAGTCTTTTGAGGATATAATTAATCCAGGATTGAGAAGTTCAGAAAAACCTAGAAATTGTTTTCTACTCAATCATCATTGATTCTTATGAATTTTTTCTTAGTTCAGACCAAATATTTTCTCTCCCCTGTATGGGCATAAAGACAATAGCAATGTCAGACTTGGCCATTCATAGAAATGAAACTGAGCTAGCCAAGATATTCTACTTGATGGTCTTGGCTTACCTGGAATGTTCCATAGTTTGTATGTTTCTCACACTTGAATTAGTGGTTAGGCTGTATTGCCAAGAACATTTGCCATTGCATTCCCTGTTCCTGTGGAAAAGAGAACTGAATGAACTCGGGCAGCTTTTGGGTCTGGAGGGGCTGTGGTTGGAAGGGCATTCTCTTTACTTGGACAGGTGTTGAATCTGGGCTTCAGTCTGTTCAGACTTTTACTGTCACTTAAAGAAGTAGGAGAATTCACTTTTACCTCCTTAAACTCTAGGTGGGTAAGAATTCCATGTTGAAATATTAAACTGCCATTATGATTTGGAGCAACTGTTCTCCAACAGGAGAAACATGTATCATAACAAAAAGAGAGAGACACAGTTCTTTATTATCTGATCTTTTCTTACTAAATATATAAAATTACTTATATATTGCACATGTCTATTATTTGGCATCATTTAATAAAAATCCCAGTCTCAATTGCATTATTCATGAGAGGTGTTTGGCCTAATCTCAACATATTGTTCTTCAAATGGATTCTTTAAGACTTGATTCCTCTGACCAGGTATTTCTTTGCAAGGCAAGGGAGGCACACTTGAGATTAATTACTGCTAAAATATTCTGGAATGTGTGATAATAAGCTAGTGGGCAACACGTGATGTTACCTCATGTTATTTAGAAAACAATGACATGGATATTAGGTGCTGTATAATAACATACAGAGAACTTGGCAGTGTGGTGTGCTCTCAAACTTTTCTTTGAAATAAGCTTTTTTCATATTTGAACAAGAGGTATTTTAAGATTTGGATATAAATATCTGTAATTTTTAAAAATCTGGGGTTTTTTATGGAGTCTGAAGGCCACAGATAAATGGATATGTTGGGTAGAATATCTTGAGAGTACATTTGTTAAAACATCCTGGATATCTGTTCTGTCTGCCTTAGTTTATTTTTCATTTGAAACTAGCTAACATATTTTAAACTAATTTCACTTCCAGTTTGTTTTCAAAAAGCAAACCAGTCTTCCAAAAATAACATGACATAAAGGGTCTGGGCAAAATGGGTCTATCTACATATCTATAGATGCATATATAATAGGGCTGAATATGTAAAGGGGAAAATAATATTTTATCAGCTCAGCTGAAATAGAAAATAAAATATTTCTCTTAGGCACTGGTTGGTTTGCTGACTTCTTACCTCATTTTTTGTTTTAGTTTAAAACCCATGAAATCAGGGACTAAGAATGAACATGATAAGACACTTTACTGCAGTAGCAAAACCAGACACCACTGTAATATTTTATGATAACCCAGGAAGAGAATTCACTGTTAGCTCAGGGCCATATATAATAAAACACAAACAAGATAATGACTTTAACTCCTTTACTTTACAGGGTGGAGATTATAGTAGCAAAGAAAAGGCAGGCTGGACTGATTGTCAGAAAAGCATTCTTTCCAAATGACCTGGTGACCCATCAATTTAATTTTATTTTGCTTAAATTATATGTATAGAGATTCCAGCCATGAAATTGATTGCATAATGGCACTCCCCCTGAGCCTAGAGGAGTCCTAGCAAAGCAGGGATGCTGGAATATGCCCAGGCTTTTGTGGGTTTGGAACCAGAAATACCAGTGGAGCTTGCAGCAGTCCCTGCTGCCAAGGAATTTCTGCATCTTGTTCCTACATCTCGGGTTATTTATTGTTATTTTATTTCTGGGGATTGCAGCTTAGGACGTGTATATCTCAGTCAGAGAGCATCCTAAAGGCAGAATGGGCCAGCTCGAGTGAGCCTTTATTGATTTAGTGCTTATTGGGGAGGCAATATAGTGTCTGCTGTCATCAGGTGGTGAGATAGGATGGCTGTGTGCTTCTAAGTAATGGGGTGGAACAAACTCGAGCTGTTTCTAGGTCTCCTTTCATCTTCTCATGTGTTATAATGCAGTACCCAAGCACAGAGAGGATAAATACATGGATTAGATTGACTGGGTCCACAGTCATTAGAGGAGTGCATATTCCCTAGGCCATTAGCAGATGGAAGAACAATGGATAATCGGTGTGAGGTATTTAGTGTTGTTCACCCTAAAAATCCTCTTAGCCAGACCTTAATTTGATCACTTTTGAGGTTCTCTTCATGTGAATGCTGCATTTCCCCATTTGTTAAGAAAGCAGAAAGATTGGAGGTAAGAGGTACTGCTGGAGCTGGAAAACAGCATTTCATATGTGAAATTACTGATCTATCTATTTTCACTGGAAAAGAGTGCCAGAGGAGGAATTTTCTTTCCTTGCAGTAGGTTTTGCAGTTAACTTACCTTTCCTTCTCTGCATACTTACGTTTCATGTGTTTTGGTTATGAAAACCTATAAAATCTGGATTACTTGCGTGTCACTCTCAGGTGAACCAGCAAAGTCTATCTGAATAGAAATAGGTACTTCTTCCCCATCCATTGCATTATATCTTTTATATATATCTTATCTTTAAGCAAGCAGACATTTCTCATACATCAGGTAAGGAGACTAGGATCAGTTTCAGGGATTTCTTCACAGAACAAGGCCACAGAGTCTGATTAAGGCTGATCAGCAACGCTGATGTCCAGTAAATACAAATATGCTGTGCACTTTTTGTGATTTGCAGATAAAGCTTGACGCTTTCCAGCTGTCCAGGAAGATTCTCAGACAAGAAGGCAAGCAGCTTCTTCTCAATGAGACTGCTGAAACTAGGTGGCTCCAGTGATTAGTAAGATTTATCTAAGCCATTAGTTTAAATCTGATTCATGTTGCCCTCTTAAAGCCCTTTTTGGCTGTGTTAGATTAAATGAAGTAGTAGTTTATGTAGTTCCTACTGGAAAAACTGCTCATATCACCAAAAAGAAAAAACAACAAAACGTTTAATGTTGTTTGCTGAGGAAAATTCAATGAGCCTTTAAACTCAGACCTCAATTTTCTCTATCATTCCCTCCCTCTGTCAGCCTCCTTGTTGCTGTTTGAATAATTTTTTTTTATATTCTCTGTCTTTCAGCTCAGTACATAATAAGCCTATAGTGTTGAAATGCTTTGTGTTAATACAGTGCTTTACCTTTCAGTAAAGCTCAGTAAGAATGTCTGATATAACCTAAAGAAAAAGGAAAAAAAAAAAAAGTAGATAGGCTTTAAGTTTATCAGAAATTATCATATTCATTTTAAAGATGAAATTTCTGAGAATGAGAGGGTGGAGCACAAGCAGTTTGTGGGTTTGTTTGGTCTGGGTTTGGGGTTTTTACTCCTTTGTTATTTATACCAGATCTGTGTTATGTAACATAGGAAATAGATGTTTCTCCCACCATCCCAACCAGTGAAGAAAATTACCAATATCTGCTTAGGATCAATGCCACACACTTGGTTACCTGTACCCAGCAATTCCGAGGCAAAATGCTGTGGCAGAGGAAGGAACTTGACTATGGAGTACCAAGGAAGCCCAGCTCTGTTCTTTTGTACCCCTTTCTGTGGTGTTTGGGGGCAACTTGAAGCCAGATTCTGGCAGGACCAATTTCTTTTGCTGTCAGAGGTCTAACTAAAGAGGATTTTCTGCTGGGACCATCTCCCATTTCCCCTTCCTTTTAACTTCTGTATAATTTCCTTTGTCTTCCGCCAATTTCATCTGGTGAATCCTTACTTTTGTGAAAGGTTTCAAAAATACAGTTGTTGAAATACTCTATAGTTTTTGGCATCCACTGAAATAGAAAAAAATACTCTTCCAATTTGGCACGGTGCAAATTCACAGACCATATGGTATCTTGTTGAAGTAACTAGATTTGTTTTAGTTTGCAAATACTAACTTGAGTATTAAATGCCAGCATTTTTTTCTAGTGCAACAGTACTTCAGTGATGAGGAAAAAAATTAAATTCCACCTTGTGCATTATAGGATTCCTTTTGATCCCCAGTAGCCTGGAAAATCAGTAAATGCTTTGCTTGTTTTGTCCCATGCTGGGGAGCAGATTGACCTGGCTTGTTTTTCCCTCTTTCCCATCCAAAGAAGTTTCAGTTTTCTAGAAAATTTTTATCCTATTTGATCTTTTCCTGGCATCAATTTTAATTTATATTTTTAATTTAAATAAGCAAAAAATAAATGAAACTAACAAATACGGATTTTAGGTGAGTTTCTAAGAGATAGTTGAATATGAAACAGTCATAGTAGGTCTTCTCTTGCATGTGGTTGATTGCCTAATTTTTATGCTATCTCTTTTTTCCTGGATAGCCTAAGGTATCAGAGGAGTGAACTGTGTTTGCCAGACCACTGCACAGTTAATACTACAGTTAATGTCACTGTTACTAAGGTATTCCTTGTGAAAAAGATATATTTTGGTGCAAAAGTAGTTCTAAATATTTCATCTGGCAATCCATAAAGCAAACTAGTAAATTTTCTTATTATTAGCCTAGATTTTCTTTTGATTTTACTAATCTCTTAAAAATATTCACCATCACCTTGGATAAGAAATCTGAGGAGGTAGTGACTGAAAGCCCAGCTTTGAAAAGCATACTGAGAATACTGTGTTGGCATTTTCAGAGATTCAGTTAGGGCTTGAACGTTAAAAATCACAGATTAGACATAAATGCCAACGTAATATTGCTGTTTGACCTCCCAATGCCACATTAGTTAGAATCCTAAAGCTCAGTTTTAGCTGGCCAGGCATTAATATGAAAAGAACCCGAATTTTCTCTCTCAAATACACTTTTCATAATTACTGTAATGAGCTGCTGGTGAGGAGGAATAACTTGTCCTCAATCTTTTTCTCTGTATTAAAATGATGACAATCCTTTAGGTCCTTCTTCAATGATAAATCTTCAACAAGAATACCCTCAGCTTCCTATTATGCATGCAAGCCTGTGAGTCCTGACCATCTTATCCCAAGTTGCCTATTTACAGTCTTGATGAAACACTGATTAGCTCTGATTAGCTAATGGATCTCTGATTAAAATGTCTAATTAAGAAAGTAAGTTATTTTATTCATGCAGTCAAATTAACTTCCTTCCACAAAACCAACATGAGATGGTTGTACATGCTGTGTGAGTACTTGATTCTGAAGGTGCGCAGTGTTTCCCAAGCAGTGAGAATTTAGAGTATCTAGGTTCATTTCATTAGGTATTGCAAGTTATGCAAGCTTATACCACTTTAATGAAAAGTATTTGTGCAAATAATGTTTTCTTCAAAACACTGGTTCATATTATAAAGCAATGAATATCTTGTTAGTGCTGTTTTAATCACGAATTTGTGTTGTGTGCAGGTTTAAAGTAGTTGAAAAGTTACATCACTGGGTATTAACTGACATGGTAGCTTTGCTTCAGAAATTTTATTGCCAAAGTAGAAATTTACTAATATTTTTCAAATGACTATTCAGTAACTTTTAGAAATAATGATTTTGGAATTATTTTTGAGTGGTCTGCTAACCTTTAATGATAGGATTTGATGAGTAAAAATGCACAGATTTCCATACTTTTTAACAGTGTAATGTAAATTTTAGCTTGGCTGCCAAGTAGTAATGGTAAATAAAGTGGATTGATTATGCTATCACAGTTGAAACAAATTAATCTAGTGCAAAATTTAGTAAATCAATGGGACAAGTCTGTCCACAAACTGATGTGTCCAACAGCTATGCCAGTATTTCATAAACCTTTCCAAGCTCAACCCAATTAGGGCTCAGCTGATGGAATTTTCTTTGTTTGGTGCTCTGTAGTGATACAGGTTGAGTACAAAAGTTATAAACAATTTCCAATTTCCAGCAATTCCAAAAGCAATTGAATATGCTTTTAAACAAGTTGCAGGAGATATATTCTCACTTCCACAAGGACTATGGGAAATAATGGAGTCGCTGGGAGATGGAAACAAATCAACCTCTTTTCTTAAGAAACACACAGTTAATTGCACTTAAGAAATGGTCTGTACAAATTTAATGAAGGCTTTAAGGATGTGGATTTACGGCACAAGTGTGGCAGCCAAATTATCTATCCATGGATTTAGGAGTCCCTTAATACTCATAGAGGTGATAGACCATGATGGCTCTGAGGAACTATTAAATCCATCAGGTCGAAAACAACTTCACATGACAACTTTTACACCCACACTGAAAGCTGCCAGACATTTCTCCAACATCCTGGCTGCCAGAACAGCTGCTTTTCTGCTAGTCAAACTGCACCGTTCACAAACTGTGCTCCTGAACATCTTTTGATGTGTTTTTCATTGTCTGACTTTGATGTCAATAAAAATATTATCTGATATGGTGACAATATAATTTATTGGGAGTTCTCCACTGAGAATTTTGATTTGCCATTGTGGAAGAGAAAATAAAATGGAGGAGGAAAAAGTATAGGGCCATTAGGAGTCAAGTTCCCTGAAAAGAAGTTAGAGTCTAAGAAAATATAAACCTGATAACCATGGCACAATAAATTTCCAATGTCTGGAATTTCTTCTGGAAATGAGGAGAAAGAAATGAAAATTCCTGTTACAACACCATCCTCTCTTTTTTCTATTATGTACCTACTATATATCACCCCTTAGAGACCCATCTACTCCTACTTCATCTGTCTTTCTGGTAACCCTTGTGCAGAGTAATGTCACAGAAAGAAATAAAGGGGCAAAGTGGAACACCACTGATAGCACTGCCCAGGGGTAATTTAGTGGGCCATGACAATATTCTTAAAAGAAATATATGGATGCCTATTGTGGCCAGGGTATAGAGAGAAACAAATCACTTCTGCATGAGCTGTTGGTGTGGGAAGCTTCCAATTCTCCCTCATTACGTATGTTATTAGAAAGCTGAGGCAGGCTCATAATCACATTGAGCCTTGTTTGGGATGTTAGTCAAATCATTTAACCTTGTCACCTCCCTTTAACCTCCTATCTCAACCCAAGAGTGTTGACAAGATCAAGGAACATAAAACACTTCATATCCTCTTGATGGTGGAATGTGATACTGCAGCAAGAGAATAGCTTTGGCTTCTTTTGTTTCAGCCGGCTACAATATAATTTGCAACTCGATGGAGGTGTTAGGAAAGCTCATAATGAATTAAAACTTTTGTAAGATCTAAAGATAAGGAAGGATGTGTAGTTACATGTGGAAATATCTGCTAGTGAAAGAATGGCAAATATTAACAAAGGATTAAAAAACAAAACAAAACAAAAAAACACCAACAAAAACAACAAAAAAACAATGAGGACAACAACAACAACCAAACAATCCAAAACAAACATGACAAATTTCTAAACTACTTCTGTGAAGCAGAAGAAGCTAGAGAAGCAGAAGAGTATCTAGTAAAATACCAGGTTCTAAGAAAAGAAAATACCAGATTGAGAAAGTGAGAGAGAGAATACTTAAATACTTAAATACTTGAATTTTATGATTTTAGAAGAAACAGCTTGACAGGCACAAGCTTTCACTGGACTGGTTGTACCAAGTGTGAGAGAAAGTCTTTATTGGCACTGTTGAGTATCCATAAGACTCTTCCAAATTATACTGTGAAAAGAGGCTGGAAATAGAGTCAGGGATGACTTGTTCCTAGGAGACTCTCATTTTAGTGCTGTAAATCTAGCAGCCACTCTTGTGTCAGAAAAAAAAGTACTGAATTTGCATTGACTTTGTCCAGCAGTCGGAAGTGCAGGCTCAAACTAATCACGGTGGAGGATACTCATTACAAACTAACTTTGATGGTTTTGTCTTATAGTTTGTTATAAGAGATAAGATTTCATCTTTGTTTCACAAACAGATCTTAACTGCTTCCACAAAAGCTGCTTTGTAAGCAGGAATTCTTGCTGGGCTGAGGAGTTGATGCAAGTTGTAAAGAGTCATGGAAGGGTTTGGGTGAGAAGGAGCTTTAGAGATCATCCTGTTCCAATCCCCCTGCCCCTTGCCATGGGCAGGGACACCTTGCACTAGCCCAGGCTGCTCACAGCCCCATCCAGCCTGGCCTTGAGCACTTCCAGGGATGGGACAGCCACAGCTTCAATGGGAAACCTGTGCCAGTGCCTCACCACCCTTCTGGTAAATAATTTCTTCAAAATATCTAATGGAAAACCTATTCTCTTTCAATTTGAAATAATCCCCCCCCTCGTACAATTCTCTCTAACATTAGAAGTAGAAACTTTTTTGTTAAGGACTATCTTTTGGAAGACAAGCTGAGAATTTGGGGGTTATTTTGCTTGTTTGGTTAGGGGGTTTTTGTTTGTTTTGTTGCTTCTTTTAATTATATTGCTATCCATCTAGGACTCGTGTCTTGGTGTTTTCAATGCACAATTGAAAATAACGACACAATTTTTGAAGAAAAATATATTTTGAAGTTAGCTCTCTGGGAAATTATGGGAGCTACAGTTTAGCTGATTGCTGTCTTCTTTCTCCCACAGAAGTTTGGTTCTTTTCAGAAACTCAATGCAACACAACAGCTAAAAAAAATAAAAATTAAAAAAAAGGCAGAGAATATGTATGCAGGATTTGTTAAATTTTCAATGGTACAACTTCAAGGTTATGGTCAACCACTAGGAAAACACGTTTGTTCTGTACAGTTTTACGGTTTTCTCTATATGGAAATGTGCATTCTTCAATAATACATGTTCTCATGAGCCTTTACTGCAGCATGGCCAGGGCTGCTGCAGCTGTGGCTGCTGCTGCTACAATGTACCTGGGACTGCTTTTAGCAGTGTGGTGTCTCAGAGGGCACATGAATAAAGATCAGTTGAGTATTACTCTTTGATTTTGATAAATATTCAATTAAAACAGGGGCCATGAACAGCAAGAGCTCTACCAATATAAGCTCTTTTTTTTTGTTTTCATCTTGTCCTTCATTGTATCCAGCATTATATTTTGTCCTTTGTAGTCAAAATTACTTACCATTCCTCTTGCAGAAGAATTTTACTATCTGTTAAGAAAAATAAAAGAAAAAAAATGGTGCTCAATGTGTTATAAGTCCTCCAGGAAAACATGTTTATTAGATACTCATGTTGCAGAATTGTGTCTGGGAAATATCTGCAAGGGGTACTTTAACTGCATTGTATTGAAAGCCAAAAAACCAATCTGCATCAGCTTTTTCCACTTTGCATTAGAGGTGCAAAGAAATTCAATATTTAAAAGCTAAATACCACCACAGGCTTCATATATCTCTTTGTAATCACTTAACCACAAAAGTAATGACCCATAAGAAAAAATCTATCATGATATTTACCATTTCAGCTGGGTACAATTAAATTATATAAGTTAATGAGTTCTCTTAATGACTGAGACTGCAAAAATAATTCCTTTTTTCTTTTGCTTTTTTGAGCAAGGACTATGATTACTTCTCCCCACCTTCATTTGATGGTTCTTTATGATTCTTTGTAAAATCACTGCCCTGAAAATGTCAGCTTTGATTTAAAAGGAATGCAGATGTTAAGTCTCCTTTCCTCAATGAATGTACAGATCTGTACAGGGGATTTTTATCCATTTGAAATCAAGGTACAGATCTCTGATTTCTTCTTGTGATGCTTAGTGTCTGTAATTTCTCCTTGAAATCTTCTGGAACAGCTAGATAATTTCTAGCCCACCTTAGAGTGGAAAAAATATAGGATGTTTTCTTAAAATACATTAAACTATTTTCAATTCAGTGTATTTCTCATAAGTTGGGAGCAATAGAGAGGCACTAAGGAGCTAAGAGCTTCTGAAAATCAGCTGAGAGTTTTAAATAAGCTCTGGTGTTTTGCTCTGCTTTCAGTGATTCTGATCCCTTTTGTTTTTCCTCTCTGCCTGGCCCAAGCCCCTTTTACCCTCAGAGAGCTTCCTTGGAAGAACAATTATCTGAGCCTAAACGCTAGGGTTAGTCTGCCTGCCTACTTTTCAAACCAAGTGACACACTGTCCTCTACAGAATGGATTTGTAGCTTTGCTGCCAGCAGACAATTGTCCCTTCTCTTCATCATGATGGAATTCCATGTTCCATTATATTCCACCAAGGGTGTGATAAGAAAGATATTTGGAAATAGTACGCCATCTTTCAATGAAAATCTGCCTCTGAAGAAAAGCAACATCCTGGTACTCACTAGACATTTAGGTAAATAACCAAATCCGAGGATTTTGTGAGGAGAGGGGGGAAGACTTTAGTAAAACCTCATCAATCTATGGTTGCCTGTGTTATGGCACAAGAAGGGAGGCAACACTTGTGATTTGTAAGAGCTTTGCCACGCCTGTTTCATGGGACATCAGCAGCCTGCAGGAACTCAGGGTCTCTCCTAATTTTCCACATTTTGGCAGAGTGGAAAGTGGGCCCCAGAGGCATGCAGTGTCTGAAAACATGTACTGAGAACGCTGCAGTTTCTCTGTGTGTGATTTTTGTGTGTATGTGTGACTATGGAAGTTCAAAAGCCTTCTGGGCAGATACAGAACTGTCAAAGGGGGCAAGGGGTGGTGGTGTTATTTTTCTTGTACAAGTAATCTCCTCACAAAGTGAGATGGATGAATCCAGAACAACATAAGGCCTTAAAGGCTGAAGGGCACTTTATAATATCAGAAAGCAGCAGTAATGCATCTGGACTCCATTATTAATTTTACCAGGTTTGTTCAGCTATATTTAAACAGTAGAAAAAGATTAGAGTACTCTGCCTTGAGAGTATATTCAGGGGAAGGCAACCTGAAGTGCCTGGAGACTGGCTTATATTGTGACTACTCCCTGGAGAGTTCCTAAACAGAGTTTTTCCCATCATTTTTCTCTCACAGGACTCTTATTGAATTAAAAACTTCTTGAGGAGAACTGTGCATGAAAAACGTGCCTTGTGGTCTGCTTGTTAATAGAAATGTTTTGGTAAAACACTGTAAATTATTAGCTTCAGATTTGATGTTGGAGATAATCAAACCATTTATAGAGGTTAATTCTGCATTCATTGTGAAGAAAAGAAGGAAGTAATAACAATGTGTGCTATTAATGGTTAGCGTTCCATACTGGAAGACAGTGAGATCTGAGGTTTACACTTGGCTCCACAGCTGACAGAGCAAAATAAATCCATCTGTCTTACAGTATGGGATGCTAAAGGATGGGTAACTAATTTTGATGGAAATCCACAGGTTACAGACTTGTAACAGAAATAATTGGTCAGGTTTGTGAGTTTGTAGATGCATTAGACTTTCCTATTCCTCCAGCCTTCCAGCATAAAAATTTGTTGCAGGGCTCACTTGGGGGTTTTGTTTAGCTTCAGTATTCACTTCAAGCTGAATATTGCCTTTTTAATTTATTTGAGGCCAATTTTTTAGCTTTATTTAATTCTTTTATTTCTTTACCAAGAGCCTCACCATTACTTTTTCTTCCACTCACTTTGGACCTTCTCCAAAACTTATTAAAAATGATGGGGTCTCTTTTATGTCTGCTATTAAAGAGAACTGAAAGAAAGCATAAAACTGTCACAACATTATACCAGCTTTACATATTTATGAAAGGATAGTAAACTTATTATGCATGATAGCTTGTATTCAGTGGAGATCTATATTGTAAATGAGTTTAACTACAGTTTCTTATCACTGAACAGTTACTACTGAGCTTTAATCTGTCTTTAGGAAAGACAAATTATGCTTAGTATTATTATTCTTGCTTTCCATCTTGAACCCTTTGCATGTAATACTATCCCTTCCAGAATGATTTAATTAGATTTTATATGATTATGATTCTTGAATAACATTGTAGAGGTTAAATAAAACTAGAAGTTAGACTTCAGGCAATAACAGTTGTGTGATATCTGCTTTAACCTCGTAGTTATTTTAATAATGAAATCTTCCTGAGCAAAACATGCTATATTTCATAAAATTTAATGTTTTAAAATGCACAACATGTTTCACAACCATAGAAACAGAAACATATAATAGGAGAGTGTGAAATGTTAAGCCTATTCTGACTACAGTACACTAAGTGTTTCAGTGTTCAAACAAAAGAATATGAAGATAATAGATGAAACTTATGTTTCTCCATAGATACAGAGATATTTTTCCAGTTTACACTAGGTAAGAGAGGACTGGTAGATGATCAGCAGAAGGTAGAAAAACTCCCTTGGGCAGTCACTGTCATCTCTGGGGGTAACTCTAGAGCTTCTGCTTCAGCCTCCCTCTCTTTGCTTCTTCCCCAGCTCCCTCACATCTGTAACCCATCTTATTCCAATTACATCAATAGCCAAAATATTGCCCTTGACCCTGTTTGATTTGACCTGAAGTCACGTGAGGTTACATATTTGTGGTTTTGCCTAGCAGGGGTTCATGCTATTTCTTTGAGTATTTTGGGAATAAGCACATTTGCAACAGCTAAATTTCACCTGGAGACCTCAGCCAACCGCACACATCGAGTTAAGAACCTTTCTCTGGGCCAGAGTAATTCCTGAAGCTCAGGAGCTCTCAGTGAACACTTGCTCTAAAATGAGAGGATGCTTCCTCTGCCCATGGCAAGGATTACTGGTTGGCGTCTCTATTTGAAATAGAAATATCCTGGGTTTGTAATGGATTTTAATTTTAATGTGACTATTTATGTACACCTATTCATTCTTCTGTGACCAGAAAAACTGTCTACAGCACAAGATTTCAAGATAATTTTAGTAGTAAAACACCAGGATACTTCTTACTTCAAGAGAGTTTTGTGCTAAAAACTTTCAGTTCTCATAACAATTGGACGTCAGCATCAGGAAAACAACTTACATTCTTCCCCTTCCCCTATTTTCTAATCTTCCACCCTATTCATTAAATGATAGTGTAATTAATGTTTCCAAGGAATAATTACATTTGTGTCCAAAAAAAACCCAGCTCATATACAGTGTGACTTATTGCCATGTGGTAAATTTATGCTTTTGTGTTAAAATAATTTAATCTTTTCATGATTATGGCCACAGATGTGTCTTTGCTCATCAGTATTTGAATGTTTTGCTTAGGTACAGGTGAATGAATGAATCATTCTCCCCTATCTAAGGCCTTAGTTTAAAACAGTCTTAATTACAACCTTCTGTAATCACTTTTATAATTTAATTTTATAATTAATATATAGCCCTGGAAGTATGTATTTTGCTGGTCCATATACTTCATGTTTTGACAGTCTTAATTGCAAGATCTGCCTGCATATTTAGAATTTACCTTGGTTAGAAATCTTTTGGGGGATTTAAATAATTTTCAGGAATTTTCTAACCTTAGCTTAAGGTCAAGAGGAAAATTCACTTACGTTCTTCCACACATGGTGCTGTTCACTGTGTGACTTGCAAAGATCTGGTCCTGGCTGACACCATCGCACTGCATCTAAAATTAATTTCAACTCAATCAATCTTCTAGTTCCGAATACTTATCTGTAGCTAATCCATTCTCCTCTTTTCATGCAGGCACACGCATGTGGAGTTTCTGTGAGCGTGAGGGAGGGAAACAGATGGCTTTAACAGCAAGATTTTCCACTGACTTGTAGTTAATACAATATTTTCTCAGGAAAATAATCTCTCACATGATTTATTAGTTATTTCTTGAACAGGAAACCTATAAGTATCCAAGTCATCTTCATTTCTTCCCCAAATATGCATGATGCCATCCAAATATAACACTTAGTAATTTTCTGAGGAAATTACCTTTCTTCTAGTTCTCGCCTTAATAAGAACGTTGTTCTTACTTTTCAAGTCTTCGTTGGGAGTTAACCATAGGCAGAAATTGATTTGAATATACCTAAATTGCATGGAACAGTGGTTTGGCCTAAGCAGCAAGACCTTGCCTAGAGCAGGCAGTCTGAGAGGGTCAGAGCTCATTGGGGGTGACCCCTCTCCAATGCCAGTTTTCCTTCTTGCACACACAGTTGTGAGCAAGTGAAGGAATGCCTGAGCAGACGTGATTTATAATGGTGCTTATGTTCAGCAGCATCGAGCACGCACTGCTAACTCCTGCTAATGGCTTTATAAAGATGCAATTCTGGCCTGTGCTTCCACTGATTTAAAACAAACTAATCCCAGCATTCTCGTTTTTGCTTTCACGGGTGGTGGAAGAAGCCAATGCCATTAAGACCCAGTCTTTGCATGTTAAAAGAGAAACATCAGCCCTGTGGAAACTGCTCTCCCAGAGGGACAAAGAGGCTTGGCACACACAGCTGATGGAAGCAGGTCTAGAGATGAGCACAAGTTTTACTCTGAAGAATCACTCCTTCTGGCATGTTTCCATAGTCTCCCAAAGGAAAAGCAGTCAAATGTTTAACAAGAGTTAATCCCTTCCCCAATTACCATTGCAAGCTGAAGCTGTAGCGACAGACAGAAACAGCAGAGAGGTTTCCTTCCTCCAGCCTGTAGAGAAAGGGGCTTGACACACCCTACATGGAAACCTCAGTGGTTCTGAAACATCTATTAGCTTTCAGAATTGCTTCTATCACTGATGCAAAAATGCCTTTTCCCTTGCCAACAGCAGCAGGAAGAAAACACATCGTGTATGTGTCTGTGTGTCTGTGTGTCTGTCTGTCTGTGTGTGTTTGACAGAGCAGTTTAATGGTAAAGGGTAATAGAAAAAACTTCAAAAGGACAAAGTTCTGCCAGGGTAACTCACTCTGTATAGTCCAAGTCATGCTGGTGATATCACTGTTGAGAATAGGATGCACATGAGGGTTGAATACCTAAGTTTCAGGTTGACTTTTGTTCAACTGGAAGGGCAATTCCATGGAATTTTTGCAGAGACCTGTGATCTCTAGCATTTGTTTTTGTGTTTTTTTTCGTATCTCATGCGAATTGAAATAAAAACCTAGAATAAGCGCTGCTTAATTTTAATGACTTAGTTAAACAAATACGTTTTATCGTTTCATCAGGCTTATGGATTATTTTTTTCCTCCATCATTGAGCTGTACAACACAAATATTGGTTTTACAGATAAGGAATTCAATTAGCATTTCAAAGGTGTCAGACTCACCCCCTCTCCTAACAAGTTCTTAATAGCTTATTTGGGATGATTGGGAGCTTTGATGAAATTAGGCAGCCTAACAAAATTAAAGGACATACATAAGGAAAAAGAGCATAATGTTTTATTTTGATTACATACAAAAATCATTCCAGAAGCTTTTGAAAATCCAGGCAAGAGAGTAGCCATAAATATCAGAAGTACCTTCCTTGAGGAAGCTAAGTGAATGCATTGATATCTAGAATTTTCAGATTTTAGGAAAACTTTTGAACTTGGAAAAGTTTCTGTATATGCTTTAACTTCTCTGCTACTACTTACAATTAGAATTGTATTTGCAGTGCATTTATTAAGGAGAGCTAAATTTGCCCTGAACAAAGGAGGAGCACGGTCCTGCTGTATTTTCCAGAATAAGAACCTTTCTGGTCTTTTGCTACCCTGCAGATAGAGGAGTATTGAGTGCAGGCTGGGAAAGAGGCCAGTAAAACAGGGTGCTGCTGGAGTTATCTGTCCTGGATAACTCCAGGAGTTATCTCTCCTGGAGAGAGCTGCAGATGCCGTGGAATCTCCCCTGGCACATGCTCACAGAGGATGCACAACTTCCACTGCAGCCCTCCATCGCCCAGCTGGGAATATGAGCAGCACCAGAGCCCTGAGAGGTTCCCCTTCCTCCTTCTAACCAGATATAGCCTAGAAGCTGCCAGCACTGGGACATCCACGTGGTGCAGTGGATCAAGCTTCCAGTTTTATCTGTGCTGCCAGAAAAACAGACGGGATCCAAAAGTGCCTTGGGCAAATCTGCACCATTCTAGCAGAAAGGACAAAATCCGCTTTTTTTGATGAGGATGTTATCTTTGCATTTTAAAGGCTGCTGTTTATAAAAGAGAGGATAAAGAAGGGGAAAAATGGGTTCTGTTCCTGCTAAAGTTACTAAAAACGTGAATATAGATGAAAATGAGAAATAATTCTACTCAGAGTAGCACATAGTGCTATTAGAGGCAGTAGGTGCAAACTCAAGCATTGTGCCAAGTTGTGCCTGTCCAGGTGGAGATTAGAAATCATGGAGCACAGGCTCCTAAGGCTCTTTCACAATTTTTCTTCTCATATTCCAACACATACTTTGCATGCAGTTAATGGATGTCTGTCTTCACCCCCACCCTGCCCTTGTTAATATAAATCAGTATTTTATACTCACACAGTTCTGATGATGTCTTTCAATCACCTCTCAGTATTATCTTAAATGAGAAACTTCTCTTAAGGAAAAAAACCAAATAAACAACAAAATTATAATGTGTAGTGTGAATGAGATTTTGAATGATTTTCAGGGATGGTGACTTTGCCGAAGATTAGTGCAAAATATACAGAATTGTTAGCTGACATAAAGATTTATGTAACCACCACTTATCTTAGCATGTGTGAGGGTTGGCTTCTGCCTTAGTGGTGACCTACGTTCCCAGCCTTGCGTTTAGTTAGTAACAGCATGATAACCCCGCTAAAATGCAAAATATTGCAGCCTGTCTTTGATGCTGACTTCAGATTAAATTCAACTTCTGTGTAGGAGGATACAACTCTTACAGACTACAAAGCAAACGTAGCCCTACTGGTTCTTGACTGCTCTATAATAGGAGTTAATGTCCCAAGTTTGCTTCAGAAGTTCTGCCTTGAAGACAGCAGATGTGTTGCTAAAGCCATCTGGCTCTTTTTTGAATATAATTTGTATGCCTATAAATAATCACTATGCATATGGGCTGCATTTCAACCGTGTTCCTCAAACTATGTAAGTTAAGATAATTTATTTCTTCTTGTCTTACAAAGAACTTCTGCCATACATTCCTGTCCTCTTGTTAATATTCTTGCAAACTATCACAGTAAAAAAACAACTTATGTGTACTAAGAAGCCAGAAAAGTTGATTAGACAAGGAAAACTAAAATACCCCTCTAGGCATAAGCAATCACAGAGCTCTTTTCAGTATTTTCCAGCATTTGAAGTAGCAATTTAGAGTCCCAGAGCTGTTTCCAATCTCTAGGCTGCACGTGTGGCATTAAGAAGAAAAGTGTTAGAGAAGGGATGCAAACAACCTCAGTCAGAGATAATATTCTTCTGAAATTATTTCTGCTTAGTGTGCAAGAACTTTATGTGTGAACTTTTGTTCACCTTTCCATTCAGGATTCTCTTACTGATCAGCTGCATAGTTATGACTCATATGCATAGAAGATTTCCTAGGCCAGCACTAAATTTGTCTTTTCTCTAAACTGAAAAAAAAAAACAACTCACAAACTTACAAAACAGATATTTAAATCAATCCCCATTGCTTGCATTCTGCTTTATGAACTAGTGTAATTGTGCTGCAGAACCTTCCAGTCTCTGTACTTTAGCATAAGAAAGATAAATTGAATATCATTTGTTCACAGTTGAGATTACTCTGATATCAAAAATAAGGAAATAAAGATGGATGTCATTGCATTCTAAGCAAAAAGAAACAGTTTTTGCACTTGTTAGCATCAGCAGAAGAATTCACACAACCTTTCTAGATGACAGTTTGAAAATTCCTGTTATTTATTAGAAAATAGTAAAAGGCCTTATTACATGACCACTTATGAAGGAGCAAATTATTTATAGTCTGTTTAGCTACATATAACCCACAATTAATTGCAGTAAAAAATCTAATATTTTTTCCAAGTTTTAGGGTAATGGAAGATGCAATTATCACTGCAGACCTGCTTAGGCTCTCTCTGAGGAAAGTACAGGAGATTCTTGTCACTGTAGATCCCAAGTGTCTACAATTCTGTTGGGGGACTTCAGCTCAGCATCTATTCAAGTGCATTCTTAGGTTAAGTATAAGCAGCCTTTTGATTTAAAAAAATGCATTTACAAACTCACAGCACCACTTAGATATAAGAATTTTATGGAAATGCAAGTGCAACACTCAGTCTTTAGATGATTCAGATGCTGAGCTCAAAAACTTCAACTCTGTTATTTGGCTTTGCTTAGGTATGGTACAGGAAAATGTCTTGTAGGTCCATTCAGATTTAGAAAGTCGAGTGCAAACTATTTTTTAAATAAGACTATTAGGTAAATATACAGTAAAATCTCATACATGTAATGCAAAAGAATGCAATACTCTGCTTATCATTTCACTTTCCTTACATATAATAATTTCTATCAACACTGGTTATCAACCTTCTGAACAAATGCTTAAAAAATGACAAAGATTGATTCTAATGAAGTTCAACACTTCTGTGTACCTCTGTATATTTTTTTTTCTCTCTGCAAGGCTTTTGAAATGAAAACCATCTGAAATGTATGATGGCACTGTTCTTGGTAACCAGTTAAAGTCCTGGTTGAGCTTTGGTTTTCCACAGCTGATGTTGAACTTCAGATCTTTTAGGATACTACTGAAACAAAAGTCATCTAAGCTTGTTTTGAGGCCCAGAATGATCTCCTCTGAGTGCACCACAGCCTGCCTCTGCACAAAGGGTGGAGGCCTTGGTACATCCACTAAGCAACACCTTTCAAATAGAAATTGAAAATAGCTGTTTCCTTGATACTAGCTTCATGATCAAAGGGAGAATTCCCATCTCCTTCCACTTTCTTCCCATGACTATAAACTGCCTGAAAATGTTTGTTTGATTAGACTTTGTGGTTTCATTTGCTGAACATCTGTAAAACACTTGTATCTAAAGCCCTTTGAAACTTCTTGCCTCCTTCTCAAACTCTTTCTGTCATACTTACATTGCCTCAGTTTTGTTGTATTGTTTGTTTCTGCTTGAAGCAAAGAGAAAAAACGATTTTGAAAACCAAAAGATGGTGAGTGACCTTATTTTTAAGCGCATCTCTCCTCCACCTCTGTCACTCAGGATGCAAGCATGGTGCAATTAGACTGTCAGTATAGAGCACAATTGTACTGTAAAACACCACTAGGACAATAGCTAGTGATGGAGAGAATGGCTGCATATCCCAGGAAACAAGGAATGACTCTAATAAAGCATCTCTGATGTAGCTGGAGAAAGATTTCCTCTAGCTAGGAGTGTTTTTCCCTGGTTTTCCACCTACTACTCCAGTGAAAAGACAAAGCTAGTGCGTCAGGTGATTGGAAATATTCTCCAGCGTGCTTATGTCTGATGTTTGATAGGGTTTTCTTTCCTCCTTCATCCACTTCTGCCCTCTCTGCCCATTTGCACACATCCTCTTAGGAGACTGACTTCTGCTGTGTGGAGCTGTGCTCTTTTTTATTTACTCAAATTGTTCAGCATCATAATTGTGAGCATTCATTGCACAGTACAAAAAAAATTCATATAACACACTGAATACTTGCATCCTATATTAATTCATTAGTCTCTATTAATTAGTCTCTATTAGGCAGAGTCCTAGAGGCTTATAACATAGCCCCAGATTGGAGAAATTCAGTGTATGAGTGAATGATACTTTTACTGTCATGCATGGCAATCTGACCACCTGAGTCTTGCTTTGGAGCAAGTTACCAGTAAATGTCCTCTAAGAACACAAAATTTTATTCCACATAAAAGCAGTATTTCCATTTGGAAATTACATAACTAAGTAATCTCAGTGCACTAATTATCTAGGAAACATACAATAAATTTAATAGCACCCTGTGATCCTTGTTAAGACTAAACAGTACAAAAAGTATTGTCTGCATTGCTGCTGTGTTTGTTGCTACTTGCAGCAGCTTCTGCAAGTGATAGACATGTGTCCCATCCCCTTGAGCCTTGCAGGTTGCTGCACTGACCCCCAGGGCTGTGCTTGAGCACACATTTTTTCCTCTCACCCTTGAGATGGGATTCCTGTGACGGAGGAAGTAGAGCTGTTGTTTCAGAGAGTACAAATTCACAGTCCCTGTTAGGACTGTGGGTAGTGTGTGGTTTACCTCCTGATGTTTTCAATCACTGGAATGGCCATGCCATAACCTCCATTTCATTCCCTAGCTGAAAGTGCTCTGTTACTTTCCTATTTTTAACACTTTTCCTGCTGATTTTATTTTGGCCCCTTTTATTCCTCTTGCTTCTTAGTTCAGTGAACACTTGAAAGGCTGTTTTCCCGATTGAAGGAGGCCACACAAAGCTGCTCCCATGTGGCACAATCTTATTTTTTTTCAAACTGTAAGGTAGCATCTTTTGCTTGCTTAAGTTACATGACAAAGTTGAGAATCAGAAAGTTAGGGTAAGGAATTAAAATGTGCCTTCATAGTGCACCGAGTTCAGTAACTGATCTTTTTGTCTTCACAATTTCACGGGCTTAGTAACACATTTTAATAATCATAAGAGATCTATAAGCCAGCTTGTGAAGTGACATTAGCACAAAGACCATATGGATGATTGTGAAATATCTTGTTGAATTTTTAGGAGTGTGAATTTGTCTAGAGTCATGTCTCCCTGAATACAAAAATAATTCCTCTTCTGTTCACTGTGAAGTCTTAGTTTCTAACGACATAAAGCTTTGCAAACTCTGTTTTGTAGATTTTTAATTCTCTCAAGATCAACCTTAATTATCACATATAGTTCTTCCTGTTAAGGGCCTGAATATCCCCAGTAATCTGCATGCAGTGCTATTGGTGTAAAAAAGGTAATGAATTAATTGGAATATAAGGGTTGTGTTACAGAGAAGTTATCAAAGAGCTGCTTCAGTTGTTGTTACTAAAGTAATTTTATCATCAGTCCACCTGTCTACCTTTCAGACTTTATGAGCACACAAATTTCCACTTTTATGTACATATGCCCCTTTCACTATGTGCCACTTTCAGCTGTTGATGAATTATTGATTTCTCCTGTCACAATTCTTTTGAGTTACAGTACTCCTGATGCTGAAAAATAAATGGGTTTCATTATTGTACTTTTTCTGAAATGTGTTTGTTCCACTCTCTTTAGATTTTCTTAATTTCCTGCAAGTCTGTATGAAAGGGGTGTTGAAATGACCCCAAGGACAGGGCATCAACCTGCACCCAGATGGGATGGTTCTTCATAAATTTCAAATAAACTGAAGACAGCAACAGAGTTCAGGAGTAAATTTTCTCTATCAGTAATCAGTTCTTCCCTCTGGATTTGGAATAAAAAAACTACATGTTTACTAAGAAGATAATTATTTTGGTTTTACTTTGGGTTTTCAGTTAGCTTTTTGAAGGATATAATGTTTTACAAACCTGCTGTGAGCTAATTGGGTGTGCTTACCTTTCTTTTACAGATAGCATACATTTAATGGCAGCAGAGAGAGGTTAACAAAACAAGCCAAGAAAGGCATAAAAAGGAGTGGGCTAACAGTTTAACCTCACAGTATTAAATGTCAGGCTTGATTAGACTTCCAAGACCAAGGATTCTGGCTTAAAAAACTTTCCATTTGCTGCTGTGGATTTATTAATCTCATAGAGACCCTGCCTGCTCTTGGACCAGTGTTTCTGCCCAGGGGCTCCATCCAAAGGCAGAGGTGGCTCTGGCCACTGGCACCAGGACCAGCACTGACTGCTCCAGGTCAGCTCTGGCACTCTGGGCTTGGCAGAACCAGTGACACAGTTCAGAGAAATATCTGAGATTGTCACAGCAAGCAGGTGTGAGACGTGTTTGGTCTTTTTCTGTGTTTACTAGAGTCTGGCCTAAGACTTAGAACATGAAATTTAATTTAAACTCTGCATTTGTACTACAAGTACTATAGACTGGGGACTTGGTATCCATTGACAGTTTTATAAATATTTACAACTTGCCTCAAATACTCTAAATCACAGAGTTGTATGGTCTATTTTCAGGCTAGGGAAAAAGACAGAAATTTTTAATCAGTTTTTGCCACTTTAAATTGAGTTGAATGTTCGCTGTTTCCTGTGAAGCTTCGGTAAAAAGGATTTTTTTAATTTTATTTTTATAAGAATTCCATTAATTTCTCTAAGTCTATGTTGATTTGTACTAATACTAGACAAGATAAATACACATTTCCCACCAGGAGTAACATAATGCAGAGGACTTTAGTGTGTGTCAACAAGTGGATTGAATGATGAATACATTAAAAAAAAGGAATGCACATTGATTATTATATGTAAATCAGAAACCGAACTTTCAGCCCAGAAGAATTTTTTGACAAAACTTGCAAGATTTTGTTTCCATGTGATACTAAATGCCAATTAATATTTGCAAGGAGAACATAATTTCTCTCTGCACTGAACTCCATAATCATCTTGTCAGAGAAGTAAATTGTTTGACAATCAAATGCAGGATGTGCAGGAGAATTCAGTCCAAGTTTATTGTTGTTTATGTATTGTGCAAATCAAATGATTCCTGGCACAATAGAGAAAAAACTTCAGTAAAGATCAGTGTTATGAGCAGATGACATATGTTTGTGTTAGTAACCATGTACCCTTGCAGATTATCTTCAAAACAATTCAGTTCTCTGATTGGAGGCAACAGAATAAAAGATAGTGGCACATTTCTTTCCCTTTTATCTGAATCAAACTCAAACATATCATTGAGTAGGAAGCATTTTCATTTCTTGTTCTCAGATATAATCTATTACTATAATGCAAAGGCTATTTGAAGTAATATTTAGGGGGTTCTATTTTAGGATTCATAGAAAAGAGGACCTCAGAAGTAATGGGGTTGCTAGTCCTTCCCTTGACTCAAAAAGTCATGACTGTTTGTCAGATTCTCTCTTTAAACCTTCTCTAAGAAATTCATTCCAGTGCTTGCTTTTCTTTCAGTTAGAAAGGTTTTCCTACCTTAAACATTTTTCCGTACCTTAAATTCACCACACTTCATTTTAACTCTTCTGCTTCTTATATTGTCTGCTGTAAATCTTAAAAGCAGTATAAACATCCTCTCAAATTTCAAACCTAGTTTCAAAGAGTTTATTAACCTCTAGCAGCCTGATGCAAATTTATAGCCAGTTTTTCTTCCTTTCATTCTGGTCTTTTGTGAAATATCAAAAACTGCAAGACTGGGGTAAGCTCAAAGCCCAGATTGGTAACGTTTCTTTCTAATTTAAAGTTAAACCCTGGCAGTCACTGGCTTGAGTAGATGTTTACCAGAGAGGTGGTCTAGTTCCCATTTTCTGTTGACTTGTTTTGTTGTGCAGCTATTTCACAGCGGTTTCCTCTAGACACTGTTCTGTAACTTGTTTACGAGGTGGGCATGTCAGCTACTGCTTTTTTTCAGGCATCTGGCATTTACTGCTTTTTCCCCAAGGAAAGCACATTATGGAGTCATAAAGGGAAAAGGGATCGTGTTTGGATAAATTTATTTTTGACAAATACCTGTTGGCTGTTGCTCATTTTATTTCTTTTCTTAATTTGCAGGTCATCTTTTTACTAGTGCAGGCAATCTCTCTCAGGTTATGTCATTAGCTAAAAATAAAATTTTATGTTCTTTCTAAGAGGATTTCACATCCAGCTGCAGAAATGACTTATACAAAATAACAACATTCTCAGTGTTTTAGGAACACTCAGTATGAAGTTTGGAAGTTATATTTAATGCCAAAGTTGAACCCTTTTTGCTCAATGAGACACAATTTGTGTCTTTGGATTTATAAATTCCATCCTAGGTATGCTTGGATTCAGGCAGAGAGAGTTTATATTGGTCATCTTCTGGAATCATTTTAGACACAGGCTTTGTTTGATTCAAGTCCACCAGGAGTATGTCCCTCTTTAGTTATTTATTTTTTTCCTTTAGGCAGATCCTTCCAGAGTCCTTGATTCTTGGCTGAGTTGGGCAGCTTCTCTGCTCAGAGTTATTTTTCTTGGATGAGTGTTTCTTGAAATATTATGAAACTTGATAGATTGCAAGACATGGAAATGGATGAATGAAAACCAAAAACCTATGTCTTTTGTCTGAGAGAGTTTTCCACTGTTGTGATTTTTTTCTGGTTTTTTTGTACTAAAATAATTTTTAAATAAAAGGATATATCCTGTGGTGAGTACAATTCTTTGATCCAAGTGTCTGTTTGCTAACAATATAGTTTATTTCCACCAAGATTTCTTATCAAGTCCTAAACTCAACAAGTGCCTCAGGTCTGTCTTGGCTTGGACAACAGGTCTGCTGTCTCTCCTTCATTCTCAAGTATTTGAAAAGTATTGTGATACCAGATAAGGGAATGACAGCATCATGCTGTAGAGCATGTAATCTCCAGATAAGTTGGGTTGTTTATTTTTTAATCAAGAGTGTTTGAAATATTTACATAACATGATTTATTGCAATAGTGCCTTTTATGAAGAATTTATTTGTAAACATTTAGGTAATATTAATAAACATCTAGACCTCAGCTATAAGATGTGTGTCTAACTAAACCAAGAAACTGAGCAAAGACAATTGAGGTCTGAGACTGTTCTGGTTTTAATGCACTGGAGTAATCATGGCCCTGTACACTTGAGAAGTTCAGTGTGAGCAGTAGGAATGACACCCCATTTCTTTCATTAATATGTGCCATTGGTGCAGCCATTCTCTCACTTGCCTCTAAAAGGTGTTCCATCCTTCAGTGTTGTTCTACTGATGTTGTATTTGATATCATCCAAAAAACCTTTTCTCCTTTGAGTGATCCTTTTTCCTCTGGCCAAAGAAATAATCAATTTTTTTTCATTTGGTAAAACTGAGCATATAAGCAAATGGCATTATAGCTGTACTCCAGTGCTATCTTGTATTTCCAATTTACTGCTTCCCCCACTTTGCCTGCAAATGTTATCCATTTCGTTGTAGAAGCTCAAAATCTAGCATGCAAAACCCAGCAGCAGCAGGAGTCCACTAGGGCTCAAAGCTTAAGCAGAACTTGAAACTGGACATGAGAATGGATGCTGGAGTCAGAGGCATAGAAAATATTCCTTTATCTGTGCTGACAGGTTCAGACTGAGTTTAATCTGAGAAAGCTCTTAAAACTAAGCAGAGAAGCTAGGAATGTGAATGTGTAAGTTAGAATTATATTAAGTCACTGTGTGAAAAAGTTAGAATTTAGAGTTTAATCTATATTAGTAAATAAGAGACACCATGGAGGATTTAGAGTATTCTTTCTGCTTTATATTTATTTATTTATCCCCTTTCTGCTTCTTCTTCTTCTTCTTCACTTCCTCTTCTTGGGTTTTTGGGTAATATTAGGTGATTGGATGGAAGAATCCACATTGTGTGACACAGGTGTTTGGTTAATGAGTTAATAATGAAAATAATTTACTTGGCATTTAATTATTGAGTGGATTGACACTTAAAAGACCTTGGAGAGATACTTCCTCCCTCCATTTTGTGGTCTAGTGTACATAGCTCCTCACTGTCTGTAAATATGTAATATAGATAAGGAAAAATAAACAACTGAAACCAAACTCAAAAGCACTCTCTTGTTAATCTTGGTCCTGAGGAAAAGAACTGAGCTACCAGGGTCATACCCTGACAAATGGATATGAACTTACACACAGCACTAGTTTACAGATGAGGAAAGCATCATCCTATGTATTCAAACTAGAAGTAAATTTGTGTGTGGATCTGCATGTCTTCAGGTAGGATATAAATGAGTGCAAGAGTCTTATTGCTGAGCTGTGTAATTGTATCTAAAGCAAGTGCACAAGGGAAGGAATGAAAGCAGTTAGCACTGAAAATAGGATATTTTGCTTCCTGTTCTTCCTACTTTGTCTTTCTATTCCCAATCCCCGTGCCTTAACGTGTCACAGTGGGAAACAGTGGGATATCCTCATCCAAAACCATCATAAATGTTGAGCTGATTATTCTTTGTCCAGTCAGAACAGCTTTTATGCCACTCAGCTGATTCCACTCGGACTTCTCTCAAACTGAATTTTTATGTATGGTTATTCAGATGGTTTTTCTCAAACAAAGCACAAAAACAAAAACTACACAGGGATTCATGCTTTCCCTCTTTCTTCAGCTAGTAGTTCACGCTCAAGAATATGTACAAAGACCAGTAGCTAGTCTTAAAATTATGTTTTCAAACCCTTTCACGTTTTTTATCAATCTTCCAATAATTAAAAGCTTGTTTGTAGTCCACAGTTTATTAAATAATATTTTTCTTACTGTTATATAATATTGGAATTTTATCAGTATGTAAAATTATTTTGTAATCAAAAAGGACAAAAAGAGAAACATTTTTTTCATATTTCTGAAGGAATATTTGCCCAAAAGAATGTTAACCCTGCTGTTAGAAATATGGCTTTTACTCACAGGTTTTTTTTTTAATTTTCTCTGGCCAGAATTATTTATGGAAGTAATGTAGGGGAGGGTTTTATGTCCCTCATTAGGTTTCTTGCCAATCTGTGGCCATGTTCACTTGTCCACTATGTCTTCACACCATTTTCTTTGTACCTATCTCATCTGTGCTGCAGAAGTTTTACTTTGAAAACTAAAATGTTTTGTTATACAATAACTGAGTTTCTTTGTCTAAAAATGTCAGAGCCAGGCTTTCTGTTGCTGTATATTGTTGTATTGTCAATCCCCTTCCTCCTCCTTCCTCCAGCTATACAGCTTAAATTTTCAGGCTTTGTTCATTTAGTCACAAGGGGACCTTTTCCTTCCCTCTCTCCCCTTATAATTATTATTTTTGTCTGTGTTCTGGTTCCAGCCTCATCCAACTGCACGCAGCAGTGGTGGCAGCTGTGACAGGTGCCTCTTTGAAGCCTGGGAAGCAAATGCATCTAATGAAAGGGCTTGAACACCCTCTCTAAAGGTGTTTGTGGATCGATTCGAACAATTTCATACCTTTTCCATCCCTGTGTGGCTCTTAAGCTTAGTTTGACTTAGCTGCAGAACTTCCCTCCCTCAAGAGATACTGGCTCCTGCAGAGGTCAAAGGCATCCTTTGTGAGAGCAGTGCTTCAGACCCACTGTGCGTGGGGTCTGATTGCTGGCAGACTTTAAATGCAGCATCTCTGGAAGTGTCCTAATATCAGACCTTTCCCAGATAATGGGAAAGGCAATCAGAAGTTTGTTGGGCAAGCTAAATTATAATTTGTGCTTTTTTGCTGTTGTTGTTTTTGTTAGTTATTTTCCCTTCCACTTAAGGAATTTCATTTTCTTTTAGCAAGGGAAATATGTGTGTTGATGGTCTAGAAAATGCATCAAAGGCATGAATCTGCCATGGTCAGTGACTTGCTTACAAGCAAGATTTCTTATTTATTTATATATAGTTCTCATAATTTCATAATCAAAGTTCCTAAAAGAAAAAAAAGCACCCTGCTCCCACCACGTTTCAGTGCATTTCTTCATTGTTTTTGGCTGCTGGTTCAGTCTGACTGTGGCACAAGCTGCAACAAACCTTGGACCTGTTCAAAGCCAGGTTCTGATCCTTTCAGAGCCTTCACAGGTTCAGTGAACTCTTCCTAGCTCATGGTGGCAGCTCAGCTCATAGTTATTTGTGCAACCCATCCCTCCTTGGGGGTTGGGAATTGCTAAATTGGTAAATGAGATGTTGAAGTCATAGTAAGTGTTTTGTGTAAGGTAGTATGGGAAACGGGAAAAATTAGCCAAAGAGAAAGTGCACTTCTTAATTTATTTATTTATTATTCCTATTTATATCTATTTATATAAATATTTACATATTTATATATAAATATTATTTATATTATTTATTTATTTATTATTTTGTATTTTGGGTCATTTAGGTATGAACTACTGCTACATCCTGTCTACCATGCCTGAAGTGTGAGCTTTAGATGTGTTGATGGGTTTCTTTTTATCCTATTTTGATATTTGTGAGCATAAGAAAAGTAAAATAAAATAGTATATACTTTTCATTCTCTTGCTGTTTGTTTTATATGACATGACATAAAACTCATCAAACATCTCTTTTTTTGTTTAATACTCTGTTATCTTCACTGTAACTTATTGCAAGAATGCTATACCTTTGCCCTCCTTTTCTCGGATTACTTTCTGTGTTTTTTGCATTCTAGACATTTCTGAAATGCTTTTAATTCAGTATCCCTAGTGCATCCCTGAGATTATTGCAATTATCCTAATTTTCTTCACTTGTAGTGTGTGTATGAGCTTGTGTGTATAAATATTAACTAAAAATATTTTCATATTCACCTCTGGGAAATTAACTGTCACCCTGAAAAAAGGGATATTTTAAGATGTTTTGTCTTTCATCCCTGGTTTCCTAAAAAATATTTAAAAAAAAAAATTAAAATATCCAGCAACGTTCAGAGTATGTAAATGCTTTTTTTTGTTTGTTTGTTTTTTTTACATGCTTATACTCTTGTATTTATTGAGAATATACCCCCAAGGGGTAAATGGGGAATGGGATGCAAAAAGGTAGAGAAATTAAAAGTGCAGGTTATGCTGTAAAAAGAAGCACATAAAGCCAATTCCTGGGGAAAAATGAGGGAATTTTCGAAAGTTTGACCACTGCCTGAGACTGCTTTGCCAGAATATTTGACACAATCCAAGACATGAGTTCTTACTGAAAGAGGTGAAGTTATCTTGTGAAACTGGGAGAAACCTGTGTCAGATGAAGCAGTGGCAAAGGCTGTGCCTCAGCTTCTCAGCTGGGTAAATGCAGTAAATCATTTCCTAGCAGAGTCAAATAGGCACTCGACCTGTGAACAAAAGAATGGGGGTTTATTCTCCCTGAGCTAGATTGCTTTGCTCAGCGAGGTCTTATTCAAGCTGTAAAACCAGGTGAAAATGACTTCTGGGGTGAACTTGGCAAATTCTTCCAATATGATGTGGATTTTTTCAGCCCTTTCAAGAACTTAGGAGAAAAATGTCCAACTTGTCAAATTTGATTGACCACTAAGGAAACCAGAAACATGAGCACCCTGATCCCCAAAAACTAATACAAACAGCAAAATAGTTTAGGATATAGTAATTGTTCAGTTAAAACCTAATTAAAGCAAGCCCCTAATGATGAGTAAATACAGAGTCTGAAATAAAGTTGTTTTCACGTATTTCAGTTTATTTGTATCAAAACCTTTGTATGGTGTTGTAGTGATTGAAACTGAATTCAGAAGTTCAGAAAAGGATGCAAATGTAATAAATCCTGTCCATTCTAACCTATGAAGCCATTAATATATATGTCTAATAAATAATGCTGAATTCATTTGTATTTAACCAATTTTCTAGAGCTAAGTGGAACCTGCAAGTAGCAATTGGATTATTTCTGCATAAATTGAAAAAGAAATTTTTGTCCTTCTTTTGAGATGGATTTCTGTTTCAGGCATAGGAATGTAGGATGAGGAAATCATGCAGATATTACCAGATATTACCCAGAATACACAGATCTTTTATATACATTATATACATTAAAATACATATATATACATATTTATATACATTTATATACATTATATTCATTCTGTATTACTTGGCTTTAGCCTGGGAAGCCAGGCTACACTTGCTGTAGAGAAAATATCCTATCTTGAAAAGCTTTAAAGAGTTCTAAAATCCATATATTGGGCCTTTATATTACTTTTATGTTGTTCTATAGTCAGGTGCATGCTTGAGGCAAGCAGAATAAGCATTAAAGTGTATGTCATGCAGCAGTGGATATCATGATGGTGATACTCAAATCATGTATCATGGCAGTGTAGACTTGGATAATGCACATTGTAAAATATATTCTGGTTGTTTCCAAACTTCTGAATTCTGGAAACACACAGAAAGGGATTCTCACATCCCTCTGCTTCTTTTCACAAATGGTTCTGTGTCTGTATGAAATGGTTGTGGGATGGGGTTAAGGTTGGCAGCAGAGAGGGAGTCCTGGCACCACAGGATGAATGATTTCTCAGTGCTTACACGATGAACATGTTGTTAATCAAGTGTTCAGTTAATCTGACTCTCATAAGTTTTTTGTTCCTGTACATTAACTACTCACTGCTTGATGAACCTTAGCAATTAGCTTACATTTGTTGTTTAGAGAGAGACCATTATACCTCCCTAAAGCCTTTTTTTCCCTGCTGATATGAAATCTTTGTAGATGGTAAAAAGCAGAATTTTAAGTTCTCACTCACAAAAGCACTTAAAAAAAAATCAACAAAATATTTTAGATCTCTTCTTCATTGAAGAAAAATATTACTTCAGCCAAAAAAACCACTGAAGTGGTTTACAGCTGATAACACCAGTTTGATCAATGCACTTCAGAAGGATTCCTCTTTTAATAGTGTTGACTGATTAAGACACCTTATAAAGCTGCTCCCAAATACTGTCCAGTATGAGCAAGTAAGGCAGTGTTATCAGAGCAATCAGTTCTATTTCCAGACTAAAATACTCTTTTCCATTTCCTTTGTAGTATACAAAATGTAACTCACCTGGATTTCATCCTAAATATAATATGCTGATATGTCATCAAACTTTGGCCCCTTAATAAGTGTATTTATTCTCTAGACTCCTTCTAAAGTCTTTTTGTCAAGCACAAAAAGGAGAAAAAGAAAGTGGTGGATTATAATGACTGGATAGAAAATGCTGGGATAGTTTAAATCTAAGTGGCTTCTTTCAAGTGTGTAATGCTTTAAACTTCCAAAAATATTTTTTGAATTTTTATCTTTTAGTACAAGTATCTGAGTGCTTAAAAACTGCCTCAAAGAATCCATCTTTTCCTTAACTTTTCCTTGTCAGGAGGTTTTCAGGGTCACTGAGTGACTTTTGTCCAAGAGTCAGTAATTGAATCTGCTATAAAAACAATTCTGCTATTCCTATAGGTGGTACAGGCATTGTGATTTGAGATGCTCTAGCATTGTTTCATTTTTTTCTTTTTTTATGAATATAATTTTAAAAATTATTTTCATGATTTCATTTAAGAATCTCTGGGGTTTTTTTTGTTATAAGATATAAAAATACATACAAACAGCATATACTTTCCACCTGTAGGACACACATCCTCTCTCCTATTGTTCCTATTCAGAATATTGCATCTTGCCCTTCATCTCAGTTATCTTGATCTCTGGGATATTCTGCTTTGTTTTGATTGGATTTCATAGGAACTATCATTAAATTTTTCAGTCAATTAATCAAATTGATTACTCGTATTGAAATGAAAATGATTGTTTGAAAATGAGATAGATGGTTCTCCTGTCTTAGCACACAGCTAAATGCTTAATACAAAAATGTAAATAAAAGTTTAAGTTAGCATGTGAAAGTTCTATTTATGACATAGAGACAATTTGTGCACATGGTATCTAATTATATGCTTGAGACACAACCAAATAAACTTGAGAAAGGCTGAGCAACAGCATTTTCTGTCTAAAATAGGAAATAACTTTTTTGCTTCATCCAGACTCAGGCTTAACTTTCAATCCCTAAAAGCACCTTTTCTGTTTCCAGGCAGAGCTTCTCCTTTTCTCCAAATGTTATCTATTTTTACAATGCCTTGAGCTCAGAAATAGATGCTGCCATTTTAACACCGGAAATAGAATTTTTAAATGTAACTACTGTATGAGGTATGACTGACAAGTCTGAGACCTGGATAGTTCTAAATTCAGCTCTTTAACCTTTAGGAATGACATCATACATGTTTCTTAAATGATATTAGCAATATTTTTTGTTCCTCTTTCTGAAAACCTACATGAAGGCAATGGTACCACAACAATATGAATTTACACTGCATCTGACTGCTTGTCTTAACATTAGAACCACTGCAGTGAAGTAACTCCAGTTTTTGAAAAGCAAAAAATAATGCTTAGTGATGCTGATCATACCAAGATATGTGGAAGTTGAGACAAAATTTGGCAGAGTTAATATGTATCTTTACTATTCAAAAATGCACACGTTTAGAGACAGCAGATAAAGATGAGTTGTGGTAAATTCCTATTTCTATTAACCCACATGTTTATATTTTTTTATATACAAATTTAGTGCTTTTTACTAGGTGTAGAAAAGCTTAACAATGCCACAGTACAAAATTCATATTCCAAGATAATTAGCACACTTCTTGTGCCTGTATCTTTGCACAAACGAAAAGGATATTGCCAAGGCTGTTGCATGGAGAGATTACAGAGGAGGGAAAAAACCCCAAAAAAACCAAAAAGATATACTGAGCATTCTTTGCCCAGTGGTGTCCTGCACAGCTCAAAGGCATACAACTCCAGCATGTGATAGAAAAGACTGAGGATGGGTAAGATCAAAACAGTCGCATCATCAAAGCGCAGCCAAAGCGGGAGCAGCTAATTGCTGCACTCCCCAATTAGTGACAGCAGCAGTCACTCTCCCCACCAGCCCCTTCTCACTTAGGGGATGCATCCCATGGCACAGCCAAGGCAGAGCTGGGGGAGGAAGATGTGGAAGAAGCTTGCAGGGACCTGTGGTTCTGAAGGGATTATTTGTGCTTCCTAAACAACTCGAGTTTGTTCATTTGGCACATCCATGGTAGGGTGTAATTCTAAATGCAAATCTGCATCTACAGCTGCTGGTTTTGTTTTGAAAGTTCTGTAGTGATATTTTCTTATGGTAGTTGCATTTATTCAGACATTTATTTCCACAGCCTTTACCTTTTGCAATGCTAAAGTTCTTTACTGCCCAAGAAACTGCATATTTTTAGAGATTAATGTGGGTATTTTTACATACATAATTTAGATTGACCCTAGTGTGAGCCTTCTGGAAAAGAACAAGGCTCATTTTTCGCTTTATTCACTACCAGGAGTAGGCAATGATAGCAACATATGCTACCAGGACTCCTGGAAGCAGTTATCCAGAAGTTTTCCCCAGCCATCCGTCCCAACACCAGCTTTTCATTGATATCTCAATATTCTGTGTGGGCATTGGGGCTGGCCAGAGCTGGTGGTTGTGGGGTGACCTTATTGAGGCCTTCCAGTGCCTAAACTGGTGCTACATGAGAACTGGAGAAGATCTTTTACAAGATCCAGTAGTGATAAGTCAAGGGTGAATGGCTCTAAACTGAAACAGGAGAGATTTATTTTGGATATTAAGAAAAAATTATTTATTTTGAGAGTGGTGAGGCACTGGAACAGGATGCCCAGAGAAGCTGTGGCTGCCCCAACCTTGCAAGTGTTCAAGGCCAGGTTGGATGGGGCTTTGAGAATCCTGTTCTAGTGAAAGGTATTCCTGTCTAAGGCATGGGGGTTGGAGCCAAATGATCTCTAAGGTCCGTTCCACCCCAAACCATTCTATTATTTTCAGTACAGGTGTCACTGGGTCCAGGTAGCCCTGGTACAGCTCCATGGTATCCTCAGCCCCATCTACTGATCCCCTCAAGAGGCGCTGTAGGTATAGAAATGTATTTCTCCTATAGAGGCCTTCTTGTTTATATGTGCAGGATATGCCTCTGAAAGGAACTATCCACAAGAAAATGTCAGCCTTAGGTTTTCAAGTGGGCTTTGGGCAGGCATATGCTTCCCTTGGTCAGTCAGAAATATAGTTAGTGATTAAAAAAGGCCAGCAGAGTTACTAGGTCCTACCTTTTGCAGCCTAAATATCTCCAGCCAATTCTCTGAACAGATGTAAGAAGTCTTTGACCCTCTCCCCTACATCCTACTTTTGTATCCCTTCTGACTCTCTTGTATTTGTGCATGCAGCAGCAGCAGCAGATAGGATCCAGCTGGTAGGAGAGAGAGAGTCTCACAATTTTTGCTCATGTAAATCATGTCAGTAGCTGAAGGATTAAAGCTGTGCATGCTGAAGGCAGGATCAGACTCAAGCAAAGGTGATGTGTGTGTGTAGGAGCTTGAAAGCCTTATCCTAATCAATACCTGCACCCCTGGCTCAGGGAGAAACACCTGTATGCTGTGGTGTCACAGGGACTAGCTGGAGCACAGCTGGTGCATGTCATAAATTTGAAGAACTGATGCAGGCAGAACATTGTTTGACAAAGCAAAATTACTTTTTTTGAGAAATAGGAAGCTGAGAATTTGGTGTGTTCGAGTAACAAAGCAGAAGTTCAAATCCATCACCCTTACAGCAACATGATCCCTTTGGCAGAAAGCTCAGTTACACTGCGACTATTTATGTATATAATAATGTTATTCTTGGACTACAGACATCAGTTCTGCTTCTGTGTGTGGATTATCTCTTGAATCCTTCAACTTAATCCTCTGGCAGCAGCTGAGAGAACCGTGGTGCACCACGGCTGCAATTGCTCTGAACAGCTTGTTGGTGTGACCCTTGACTTTTCCAAATATGTCACTGCTGTGTCTGGCCACCTCCCTCTCAAACAGGTTCTGCTCAGACTCTGTAAACCTCAGAACTTGTCCAACCAATCCCACAGCTCCTTACAGCAGCTCTCCAGAATGTTACTCTTTATTAGTGCAATAACCATCCTCTAATCTCTCGTTATCACTGTAAGAACCTAATTTATTTTATTACTTCACAGTTGGAGGAAAGATATGTATGTAATGCAAGACACATAATGATTTTAAATCAAAGAAAAGGTTTTATTTTGAATATATGGTATTACAGCTTCATATATTTTGTGAACAGTACAGTGGAATATCTTTGCTGACTCAAAAGTGGGATGGTATCCTCCTTAAAAGAACTTTTTAATATGTATTCTAGTTTATTACTTAAGGCTGAGGGGAACAGAGCAGAGATGTGTTCAAACTATATTGTTATTGACTAACACTCCAAACAGATGTAAGCAGTGCTCTGCTAACCCTCTCATAGATATGGGATTCCTGCAGCATTCTCCATTTCCCAGGATAGAAATCACAAGACAAGGAGATTGTATCAAAGGCAAGAGTAGACCCTGGGTCTTTTGAGTGCCAACAATGCACTTTATTTACAATATTATCCTGTTTCAATAGAAATATATTCATTATGATCACCTCTGCAAGTATTCACACCTGCTTGGTGCCTCATTATACATTGCTCTTGACCAAATATGAATTTTATCTTTTTCTCTCATGTGCTTTCTAACAAGTACTGAAATATTGCTGTGTGGTATTTCTGACCTAAAAAACTTATGGGGTCATTGGATTAACAGATAAATATTTGGACTGACAACAGTCTTAAAGTATTTTAAGATATTGATTTTGTATAAGGGCTGAATTTGGCTATGTGATAAAAAATTATTTTACCTCTGACATGAAAGTTACTGTCAATGAAGTATCTGAAAAAGAAAAAGAGAAAATATTTCAATTTAAAAGCTAATAATGAATATTTGCTTTTTTTTTTTTCCTCAGTACTGATTAAATATTCACCCAAAACAGACTAGCACTAACTATATGTCTATAAAGAAAAATCTAAAATTTTAGTATCAGGCTTATTCATCTGGATTGTGGAGAAGCCACAAAAGGACAGTTTCCTCTTGTCTGTAGATACTTTGGGAATTTCTGGGCGTAGATAGCATCATATTCAGATGTTTTCACTACCCTTGGGAAGAGAATAATGCCTCTCCACCCCTTTTATATTCATTGTTCACTGATTAACTGTTGTAGAAATAAGAGTGACACTGAACATGTTCATTTAGAACAATTTCCCTGGAGCCCTTTGCTCTATGTTTTATATTCCCCAACTTTACCTACATCTGCAAATACTTTGCTTGATGACCAACATATCTCTGCATGTGTTCTTGCCTTCACTGTAATCTTTTCTCTTTTCTGTAATTAAGTAGGTCATCATTTAGCACAAATAACTGTCCCTTTGCCCTGTCCTGACTCTTTTCAAGTTGCTATGAACTTGCAAGAAAATTTATGCCTTTCTAAATAAATTCCATTTAAAATGTAGATTTCCTGTGGAGAAAAAAAAACCACTTTTTTTTTCATTTCTTTTTATATATATATATATATATGGTAAGGAAAAGCCTTTAGGGACAGGAAGTACTCTAAGGTACTCTTTTTGTGAATAAATTATATTTAGGGGGAGATAGAGAAGGAAAGTAAGTTTGCTTTTGTTTTCAGAAAATAGGAAGACAAATTTTCTTCTATGTTTCTCATGGAAAAAAAGAAAATCAGAATCAACTTCTATACCTGAAGTGAATGAATGTGGTTGGTCTATTTTCATCACTGAATGACTTTTCTAATATTCTTTAGTTATAATGTATTCTGTGATCAAGTGGTTCTTTCATATACTTATTTTACTGAGCAAAGATACAAACTTATCTTATTATCTAGTGCTGTGGCATCACTTCACAAGGTAAAAAAACCTAAAATAACCTTGATATAAATTTGATTGTTATGTCTGGATCTCTTTTATTACTAATAAAATACATTGTGAACTTTCTGAAAGCTATACAACCATAGAAACTTGTAAGAGTGTGATGTGCTTTGACTTTTAAAAGTAAACTCCAAGAAAGTGTGGGTAATGTTAGAGTTTTTAAAGCCTCTTGCCACGAGGGCATGCCAGATACATACTGACACATTATGCAAATTTGTCATTGTGATTTACATTCTTTAATGACCTCAAGATGCTCCAGATTTACTTTTAGATGCACGCAGACAATAAAAGAAGAACAGTACATGGATGAAATTAGGCCAAAAGTCAAGATGTATCAAAGCAACATGAGTGACAAATATGAAACAGTCAGGCAGCATCAGTCTTCCTAGATGTCCAGCTATGTTGAACCAATATAAATATTTGATGTGATAGAAAAAAACAAATGCCCAGAAGCAGCAAAATTTTCCTTAAGGAGGTAAAGTCCAGATGTTGTTTCTTCCCGTCTCAATCATAATGTGCAGTGGCTTGGCATGGTCTGGATGAAAGAAAGCACAGAAATGTCCACAACAGACAGAAAGAATGGAAATGCTTCAGCCCACTGAAATGAGAGCTTTCTTATGTCATTTTTATACTGCAACAAGAATAAAATTCTGTTTCAGATTTAAAAAGTTTGCTTGTTCTATGCAATGTAGTAATCATTGCTTAAATTATCTTAGGGTAGGAGACAACTTCTAAATCTAAAGTATTCAGTTTTTATACGGTTTTATACGGTTGTTTATATGAATGAAGATTGGAGGATAAACCCTGATAAACCCTCTATTAAAAGTAGTTAAAATGCTGGAGAACGGTGTTCCTACCTAGGTTACTTATCCAAATACAAACAATCAGCTAAATGCGTAGCATTCTTTGAGAAAGAGCTATTTTTAAAACAAGTCTTTTGAAGTAGGAGATGTTTTCCCAATAAATTATATATTATATTTGTTAAATTGGGAATTTTAGGTAGAAATTATGTACCATAATTTACCACTGGAATAAGAAAGCCCTGCAGCCTGGAGCATCCTCAGGTCCTGTTGAGGTGTTGGGTCATAATCTGGAGAAGGGAGAGTGAAAGAAAGAACCCTCAGTTCAAGAAGTTTTCATGTTCACCTGAGCAGAAAATTTCAGTTTCCACATAGTTATTGGCACAAACCCAAGTCCAGATTAGGTCAGGGCTGAAAATTGCTATAATAATTGATCTTTGTTTCCTCTGTAATTGTTCATCCTTAGCAGGTTCAATCTATCAGCAGAGCAGCATGAGGAAGCTGCTATCTACAGAGCCTCTGTTTTGTGGCTGGAAGAGATCTGTTCTCACAACTAACCAGCAAGTACCTTTGGCAGCTCTAGATTCACTTGGGATTCCTCATTAAGCCTCACTTTAAATGCGAGGCTGTTCTGATATTCTGTGAGCCTGGGCTTGTCCTTAAACAAATGAGCTGGCTGAGTTTGAGGATGTGAAGTAGAAGCTGACATAGTAACTCTGTTTTAATTTCTATTCCATACACATGAGCATCAACTGAAATGTAGCAACAAAAAGCTATTGATGCTCGCACCTCTAAAGGCGCTGCAAAAATAAAATTACATGGTTTGATTTCTACTACTGTCCTTAAAATAGTGTCTCTCTGCTCCCTGAACAACCTCAAGCTTGACCTCCCATTTTACAGCTTACTCCCCTTTGTCAGGTCAAGAAGAATATTTTTAATCTCTCCTTTGATCCCTCTATCCCTTTGGTTATGCATGATGGAGGAACTGATAACTCATGAGATAGAATCATTAGTGTCAATAGAAGGGCACAGGCAAGTTTCTCTAGAATTTTTATGATGGAACTGACAGGATATGTGTTCTAGAGCTAGTTTTACTTTTGAGCCCATGATTGTCATTTTTGGGTTTGGAAAATGGCATGAAGTTTGGAAAATGGCAGAATACTGAAATATTTTTTTCCCAAAGATACCAATGGAAAAGTGGGAAATAAGTTGCAGGTTTAAAAACTTCCTAAGTGATAATTATTTTACAGTATATATAAATAAATTGATCACATGGCTGCTGAGAAACAGGGAGACATGGAACCTTATTCAGAAGCTGCTCAGTTGGGTTCTGTGGGCCTTGGTTCAGCAGCATGAGGAACTCAAACCCAACACTTCTGTGTGCTTAAAGATTCCATTCTGTTTTGTTTACTGTTTTTCCTCAGTCTTAATTCAATGGAAATAGCCTTGTTCCTTTTCAACAGCACATTGAGCAGCTTTTGTCAATATTAATTTTCCTTTAAAAAGGCCAATTCCCAATTTGATTTCTTTGCTGAAATATTTAGCAGCTTTCATCTGAGCCCATTGCCTTCTCCCTTTTAGCAATCACTTCTCCAGTGTAAAGTATTGAAATCTGAATGATTTCCTTTCACCCACATTCTGTCCTTTTCCTGTGGAAGGTGGCTATATGCTTATGAAAAGGAGCATCATGCCTACCCATCCCCCCTCAGCTGCCACAAAGCAGGAATAGGGATAAGGAATATTTGGGCTAAGACTTCAGGGTTGTCCTTCACAGTTTATGGGCTCTGTAGTCCAATCTCTGCCTTTATGTATGTTGTGTGTGTGTGTAAGGCCAGGCAGTCAGACTGACTGTTACTGGGGAAAATTTTAATCACATATCACGATGAAAAGAAAGAAGGAAACTGGTGCAAAACAATGATATAGATATATAGATCAAAGCTCACTGAACAGTGAAAACAGCTTCCTTGGGAGCTTGTGTTGAAAAAGGTGAAAATATTAACCTTGAAATTTCTGTGTTGTAACTGTCATACCAAAACAGTTCTAAGTAATATAAATTTGGGTTTGTTTGTTTGTCTGTAATGCTGCTTACCACTAGTCAAATAACTTATTTGGGAGAGATAAATGATCTCTCATAATATTTATCATCTCATGATAAATATACATGTCATATCATGAATCAGCATTGTCCCAAGGATATTTTTTTTTCATATGTAGCAAGATCTAAAAATCATCAAGGACTGGTATGGCAAGAACACCTTTAATGAGATGTGTCAGAGCTGCTGTCTCATAGCCTGGTTAGAAAATGAGGTACCATTGCACACCATGCTGTTTTGGTTTTTTTTTTTTGTTATCCACATGTCTGCATGAGCATTTTGGTTGGAGAAATAAAAGGCCAGGAATGGTATCCTATTCCTTTTTTAAATCTGTCAGGTGGATGTTTGGTGTATTTTGGGAAAAGGCAGAAGAGTAAAAAAAAAAAAAAAATGGTCTTGTTAATGAGATGTTTTTGAAGCTCATTTAGCTCTGTTAAACTAAAAGCCTAAATATGCACAAAGTTCTATGTCATGGCTTACTCAGAACATATTTCATGTTAAAAGCTATTGTCTATTTTGATAAACTCTGGTCTCTTAATAAATGCAATACAGTGAGAAATTATTTGGCATATCATTTTTTATTTAATTTTTTTATAGAGGGAGTCAGGGATACACTGGGATATGGGAGAACTGAGTTTAATTTCTGGCTTTTTGACAGTCTTGAATAATAATGGGAAAGATAATTAGAACAAGAACCTAAAGTCAATGAAAATACTGCCAGTGATTATAATGGGATCAGAATTCAGTCTGTTTCCCTTTCACAAAATGAAGATATAACAGTGCTTACAGGTCTCACATGGGAGTCATAAGAATGAAAACATTACAGTAAAAACAATGTGGGTCAAATTATTATTAAGAAGATATGTAATAGGTACCTGATTATGGCTGAGAGATTCAACAATCAGATCAGGTTACCAAAATCTTTTTTCCCCCATGAATGAAATGGGGGGAATCTCAGGGGTTTCCCTCAGAATATATTTTAAAATTGTAGAAAAATAATGCTCAGTCAGGGTCAAAACATAATAACAAAGGCAGCACACTGACTATTGCAAAACCACAGTGTGAATGCAGAACAGGCCCTTGCATTTTAATTTTGGTCATGAAAGACAATGAAATTTTTTTTTCCTTTTTTTTGCAGAATTGATATTTCTTTGTCATTCTCAAGCCATCTAAAAGGTTTATCTCTATTTTGCACACACAAAGCTTAAAATTTCTTTAAGAAACTAAGAAAATTTAAAACAAAAAAAAAACAAACCCTCCAAAGACAAAACATAAGATCATGACCTGGATTAAGCAGTGTCCTTCTGTCCTTCTTCAAATTAACATGAAAGAAAGAAAGAAAACACCATCATGTTAATTTGGAGAAACAAAATATGAACATGAAGGCATTTACCACAACTGCTTTTTGTTGTGAGGGAAAAAATTTGACAACATCTGGGACTAAATGTTTTCAATTATAGTGGATTGGAGTATACAGTCAAACTGAATTCAATAAAATGGAAAACAGGTTTCATGACAGCAGAAATGAGTGAAATGCACAAATTTCCACTGAAAAGCATAGAATATGGCAAAGCAATCATTCATAAACAATTTTTTTTAAAAAAATGAGTAATGTTCATGCAGTCTGTGAAGTAGTTTTAGAGCTGGAATACTATTAAGAGAGTTTAGAATGCATTAAGAATGCATTTTACACACCCTGAATAAGTTTTCTTCTTAGGTTACCATGGTGTTCCTTTACCTCTTTGGTATAAAATAATATCTGCATTAGTTCCTAATTAGAGAGGGAGCAAGTGTTTTTATTTCTGTTCCTCCTTTTTAAAAGCCTATCTTCATATTGCCTGCAGGAAACAAGTGTGGAGAGTATGGATAAGATAGAATTTTACCGCAGCAATTTGTTAATATGCCTAAAGAAATAAAATTAAAAATAAAAGAACCAACCCAATTTTCCTCTCCCAATTCATCTCTCAAGGGATTTTGCTACTTCTTTGGTTTCATTTTTGATTTCCTTTCAAAAGCAAACTCAATGAATTTCTCATAATATTGCAGTAAGATTTAATTACATATTTACATAAAATTAAGGAATGGCAAATGAAATAAGAATGGTCATCCAGACCAAGTTCAGGTACCCAAAGTCTTCTGATTTTTCTGGTTTTCTAGCTGAAAAAAAAATGTAATTACAGACAGTGTTTCTGGCTTCATCAGAATGCAAAAAGTAGTTTTAGAAGGATGTCTGCTTTCTGTAGTTCACAAATCTTGTAAAGTACTGAGTGCTCCTGGATTGATAAAGTCATACTGAGCCCTTCTCAGTGGAGCTCAGTGGAAGCCACCTGGGAGTAAGGGTCCCTCCTAGCAGGCAGCTTGGAAGATCAGTAGGAGAAAAGTACAAAATAATGAGTTGGTCTTACTCATAACATCTTGCTGACACCTGGTTAAATAACAGAGTGGCTTATTTAAACCAGAAGGAAGTGGATTTTTTTTTTCTTACTTCTGTTACGTGCAATATAAACCATTGTGGGAGGATGTTGTTGATGCTGAATGCATGGGCTTAAAAAGGGATTAGGGAAAACAGACCCCACAAACTTGTGGAAGGTTCCCCTTAGAATACAGGTCAGATTTCTGATTGTCAAAAAATGCAAAGAGTGCTTTAGGATTTCACCCCATTTGCCTTGTGTGAACACCACTCAGGATCCCAGGTCATTCCCACAGTTTAAAAGCTGGGCAGCACATTTTTGTCCCTTTTTAGTGCCTCTGAGTACATCTTTCCAGAAAATGTCTTTTTTTTATTTTCCAGGAGGTTAAATAGATCATTCAGGGCAAGAGGAACTGTTCTTCACCATCTTTCTCTGTTAGCCAGGCAGGTTAAATTGTCTGGCCTCACTCTCTTTGACAGTTTTGGGTGGTTTTGTTACTTACCAGAGAAAAAAAGACCAGCAAGCTACTAAAATATGTTAATAATGTGAGTCTGTTAAAGTCACTGCAATCTTTCATTTCACACACAGATACAGATAAATCTTTGAAGCACAGAAGAAACTTCCACACAAATTTATTCTCAGCAAAGATTAAACCATCCTTTTTGAATCTTGCATTCTAGTCATTCTAGTCATCCCTGCTTCTGGTCCCTGCTTCTGTGGCAGTCTCAGATACTGTTTTTGTTAAGACACCCACCCAAACTTCCTTCTTCATTAAACTAATCTATTTCTAATTATTACATTTCCTTCTATTTCAGGGATGAATAAACCTGGCCAGTGCAGCAGGGCTTGGTTCTTCCCTATTTAGTAGCTTATTCTTTGTTCCTTCATTAATGACTGTTGTCATGATCCCTTATCTCTTCTGCTTTGTTTCTTTTGATTTTATCTCTATGAAGCTGAGTCAGGTAGTATCACAAAAATCCACACAGATTAGCCTAGTATTTATAGGTATTGATACAAACTTAACCACCTCCACCAGCTCATTAAAATAGGCTGAATTTTTGCATATTTCACTTGTGTTTGCAATTAAAAAAAATGAAATGAGACCTGTGGAGTCAAATTTACAAAATTTAAGAGAGGAATGCAAAGAATGCACAGCAAAGTCTCCTATGACACAACTGGTAAAACAAGCCCATACTTCTCTTACATACTTTTAATAAGCTTCAGATCATGATGCTTCTCCAGCATAAATCATTTAAAAAGTGCTTTAACTCACAGAAATTGTTTAATCCATCAATAAAATATGGAATTAGTTTATTTCCCTCTAACCTGTGTGTTATGCTTTGTTTTTAAATTGAACTAATCAGTTATCCTCTGTGTTCATCACTTTCAGCATCTCTAAAGTGGGGCTAATGCTTTCCTCTTAAAAATCTCAAGACTTAATTTATTAAAAGCAATTTCAGATCCTCAGGCTGAAAGCACTCTAGCAGTGCTATGCATTTTTATTATTACAATATTTGTAATCAAGCCTTTTATCCTGGGCGACAAAATGCTCTTCTCTTAATGGAGATTTCCTCTTTTGTTAAGACAGTTTAGGAAAATGGCAGTGAAAATCCTTAAAGAATTACCATTACATGTGTTTCTGCCACAAGGTGGTGATGGGATAGCTGAGCCCATCATTCTGCATGTTTGGTAAACGTTGTATGATGACAGTGAGTTAAATGCTAAGACCTTGACAATCTGCATATATAAAACAAATGTTTTCGTAATATGAAAATTAAGACCATTCTTTTCTCTCAAGATTGCATAATTCCAAGATCATCATCCATCTGTGTATATCCTTTATTTTTTCTTTTCACTTATTTTAATAGCTTTATTTTGCAACTTAATGTTTTTCCACCAGCAGGTGAAAGCATTCATAAATCTGTCACAAACAGTTGCCAATGAATATTCATATCTGAACTGTCTGACTGCAGTACTGTGACATTTTTATTTGATTCTAGAGGGAGAGCAAACTTAGACGTGCTTCTTATTTCCTAATGTATCCTGATTGATACTCAGCATTGTACTGCTGAGTAAGTTAATGTAATTAGCAACCTTAAACTACTAATTTGGAATACAAGCATACATGAAGTTTAAGAATAAAATGCCTGACTAGAGATAAAGAGGAGCTACAAACTGTTACTCATGTACTTTTTTCTAGGTTTGGCAAATAACTGGGATCCTTTAAAGCCAAAAGCTCCTACTGTTTAATCATAATACTTGCCTAATTATTGGATTGTTTATCTGTAACATGGAAGAAGAGAGGCAGTCAAATATTTCTGTTTTGTTTGTCTCAATTATCGTGCTAGTATTTTTATTTTTTTTTATTCTCTACTAGCTTTGTTATTCAGTCATCAGAAGAAAATTAGTAGCTCCTTGTAAATCAATTTTTTAGCTGCTGTATTTAGGAAGAACCTATTTTGTCCTTAAAATTTGTTGTGCCCCTGACCTAATAGGTTGCTTTTGCTTTTTAAAGCCAGTGTTCTTTCTGTGAGCTCAATCACAAGAAAAGTGTCTTTTTTTTTTTCTTTTTTTTTTTTTTCCTTTTTAATTTCCTTGCCCCAGCACCAGTCTCTAACCTGTGCTTACTTAGAAGGAAGCAAGAATCTTGATCATTTTTTTCACTCTTTCCTATCTGGATAGTTTACAAATTAATGCCACTTCCACATTTTTTCTTGATCAGATTTTATGGTAGGAACCAAGGGAGAATCTTAGAAAGGTTGGATTTTTGCATCCCATAAAAATCAATATTTGAACACCTACCTTCCAGTAGGTGTCTTTGGAAATCTAAGCATCCATACTTTCCCTTCATTAGGCAAAAAAAACCCCAAAGTTACTGCAAAAGCAAGCAAGAAAAATATTCTAGTTCTGTTTTCCTTCAAACAGTTCTTTGAAATCACCATAAAAATATGCCCTGCCAATAATCTGTGGAGAGATAAGATCAAAATTAATATTTTCACATACTTGAATGAAAGACACAGTTTGTAGGCAATTAATTGTATTTGAGTGTGGTTTGGGTCCCTCACTGAGGAAACATTGTGCAGTCCAGGCCATGGGATTTACATCACTGACAAAGAGTAAAAATTAGTCTTTTATTAGTGACTGTACCTAGAATGTTGGCAGCCCACTGAGATCTTCAGTTGTGAGTTATTATTTCAAAACTTTCAAAATTATTTGAAAGTATTTTGACTTTGAAGTTGATGCAATCCAAGTTAGGGTTTTGTTTTTCAGGGAAGTCTTCCAGCTGTGCTGCAGGATGTGTTAGCTCTAGTTAAGGAGTTGTGACATACACCTTGAATATTATGTATCCTAGGCCAAGTCTCAGAATTTATTAATCACAGATAATTTAGAGATTAGGAATCATTTATTGAATTCATCTCAATATGAGTAACACCACTTAGCTCTAAATAAGCTTGAAATTAAAAAAATAAATTATGAAGTTTTCTTTCTGCCTCACTGTCCTCATCATCTGTCCCCATCATCTTGAAGAACCTGGCAGCTGGTGAATGAAATTAATGTTATTCATTAGCTGTTTGGAAGGCTAAGTCAGTTTTAAAACCAGAATTATAGCTACTTGGTCAGTTAGGCGTTGCTGAAAATTAGATCTAAAATTAAATCTGTAAAATCAAAACTACTTTCATGAAACAAGAAAATGGGATTTGAAAGCTCCCAGTTCCTGGAAGAGGCAAATCAATCCAGCTGACAGTGCATTAATGCTTGGTAACAGTTTTGTGCATGCATTAGATTTCAGGTTTCAGTCATGAAGAGTAACAATGTGTTTTCCAGAAAAGGGTTTATGAATGAATGCAAAACATGCAATTGTTCTCATGCCTAGAGTGGGGAACTGGAAACACAGGGTTAAACAGACTGACACCAGACTCTGATTTGATAAATCTCTTTTATTCAGTCAGGTATCCAGTGCTGCTATTTATTCAGCAATGCCCAGAATCATAAGGAAGTAAAGATATTTGGGAAAAGTTTATCTGAATGGCATAGATTTCAAGGTTTGAAGGTATATTTACAAATAAATATAATTTGACCCCAACTGAATACTATTTGCTGGTGACAAAGTTATTCTCTGCAGGAGTTTCCTGAGGTATTGCAATGGAAGGTGGTATTTTAGGGGAGATATGAATTTTGTGTAGCTCCATACAGCTTTTCAAGGCAATTGGAGATGTGTTTTATCTTAGTAAAATAAAACTAGGTTTTGTTAGTGAGAATGGTGGAGGGGTTTTTTTGGTTTGTTGTTTTTTGTTTGGTTGGGGTTGTTTTGTTTGTTTGGTTTGTTTTGTTTCATTTTTTGTTAAATTGGTTTTTTGCCATCAGCAGGATGAAATTTTATTTTTAAATAATCATGAACAAAAGGAGTTTTGCCCAGAGAAAACTTTGGGTCAGGGTGTCTTAGCAATCAATTCTCATTTTCCAGTTATTCTGTAAGAATCTCAAACCTGGATCTTCCTGTCCTTGTATGCTCTAATAGACACAGTAAAAATCTGAGACTCATAGAGTATCTCCCAAGTTATTAGAATTTCTATAGAATTATAACATGTTTTGTTGACTCTCACATTAACACTGTGAAAGCCTAACAGTATTGATTATTTGATAAGTGATTAATTTTTCAGAAGCAATGGACCAAATTAATGATTTCTATATCACACTGTAAAAGTTGATTTCTTAGAACAATTCAGATTATTATACATAGAGTATTAAAAGTTGATGGGAGACCGGGGATAAATACTTCAATTTCCAATTCAAACTTGTACAGAGTGCCAAATTCCAAATGCAGCTCTTCTGTCTTATATTTAATTATGATATGAAAATTTGGGATGCTACTCTTGATTGGATAATTACTAGTCTTATGTTTACTCCATTTTTCTGTAACAAAATAAGCCAAGCATGGCAAACAAAGTATGACAAGGGAATATTTGTATAAATAAGTTTCTAGGGTTTCTTTCTTGTGTAGCTATCTGAAACTCTGCCATTTCATTCAAGAAAATATTTGTGAATCCTAAACACTTATTGAATGATTATCCATGTAGTGCAGAAAAACTCTAGGAAATCAGAGAAGAGACAAAAATTAAATTAGAGCAGAGAGATCAAAGTCATGGCAAGACTTAATTCATAAGGATACATGCAGAGAAGGTGACTTGTTTATTGATTAATATAAGATATAGATTGGACATAGAGTTCTGTTGTGATTAACCATTTAAGGAGACTTATTCTTTTGATTTAAAATACCAAAAAGGGCATCCAGGCATTTTGAGTCAAAGCCAAGGTAGTGTTATGCACAATTCAAGGCTAGATGGAACTCAAGAGCAGCTTCTTAGCCAAATGTATGGATCTTGAACCTTACCAGTGCTAGGAAACAATGTATTTTTTTCAGTAACCTTTGAATCAACAGTACAAATGAACTATAATTTCAGTTTAGTTACCTTTTCCTCTTCTATGTGGTCTGCAAAATACATGGTAAGTTTTGAGATCCGTTCTGTTAGGCTTCACCAAGCAAATTACACTGTAATAGCATCTATTTGATCTTTCAGTACCTAAAAACTGCCTAGAGGCTACATGTTTCACTTCATTTCATTGGATCAAAGAGAGGGAAGTCTAGGGTTTTCAAAGCACATCCAGGCTCCAAGTGCTGAAAAATGTTCTTTTGATTTCAGCCATCCAGAACAAGCAGTGCAGATTTAGTGTGAACCCCATTAGTCACCACACTGTTCCATTTAGTAGTCAATGATTTTCTTTCCAAAGTAGTAGGGTTATAAATTTGGCACAGACAGCTCGCTATTACACTCTGTAGATGTTTAACAAGGTTCATATAAATATAGGTTTGATTTTAATTACATCCTAGGTTTATGCACAATTTTTTCCCAGTTAAGACAAAGACTTCAGTGAGTGGAAGATGTGTTCATGATGTGCTCTCTGCCTGATGCTGTTAATTTGAGAGGACTGTGAGTCTCAGTACAGTAGAAGTCCAGCTTGACTATTATCCTGTAAAACTGCTTTGCCCTAGGAATGGAAGCAGTAGCATTTACTCTCTTTCCTCTGGTGTCTATCCATCTTTAGAAATCAGCCTTAGGAAAGCTCTAGCAACTGCAGCAACTCTAGGAATTGTGGTGCTTGAATCTAAAAGAGAAGAGCCTAACACACTACCATTTTTGCAGTGAGATGCCTGAGCAAAGAACATTAGAAAATGGCCTTCCCTCTGTTTCACTCCAACCTTCTAAGAAATGTTTCAATTTAATAGCTGAATTTTCAGTGGTAAGCAGCTATGGTGATTTTTAAATTAAAACAATATTTCAAACTGTAACACTCTGCTGAAAAGTTCAGCCAACAATACTGTCCTTTAAAAGTCCAAGCAAATCATGAGAAATTAAGCTTCTTTAAACAGCTCTACTTTGTCAGAAAGATGACCTACATGATCTAATATAGTTTGAGCACAATTTTATCTACTGTTCTTTGAGTACATTCTCTTGACCTTTTACAGTTACTATATCATGCAGCAACCAACTTTTTGTTACTTAAACTACATAAACCAAAACTGGCCAGTAGCTTTCAGAAACATTTAAAATCCAATAGGTTTTTATCATTGAGGTCAAGGAAATATTAATACTACGTTTTAATCATCAATAGTTTTCATTTCAATCAGTTTGAAGTAGCTGCTGAATTTTTAATTTTTTGTCCTTTGATCATTTACAAAAGTTCATCTCTGAGACAGTTACTTTGAGCTGTATGCTACATTTGCTGTCTGGGTTTAATCTACTTCTATTCAACAGGTATGTGGGACCTTACAACAGTTTACTTTGGAAAATGAGTGGTGTATAAGAAAAGTAACAAAATTTTGCATATGTAATTAGACTGAATTAAATAGCTGCCAGAAGAGGATAATTTCCAGGCACTGAGTAGCAGCACCTGCACATCTGAACTACTCTTCATCCCATGAATTTCTTGAGAGTCTGATCTAGTTCAGTCATTTAGCAAATGAGTTAATCACTCAGCCATTCCTAGTGGTTTTACAAGAGAGGATGACTTAACTGACCTCAGCTATGTAGCTAGAGCAACATCTTGTTAACAACTTATTTCTTTGTGAACTGTGTTCCCTTTGCTTCCTTTTAATCCAACATTCTGAATTCTCTAGGAATTAAAAACCGCTGTGGAACGATCATAAGAAAAATATATTGCAATGAAATGATTTACCAGGACAAAATAATAAATCTGTGCTTCTCTATCTCCCACTTGATCTTGGTTTACTCGCTCTGAATTTCAGCTATGGTACCATGTAGACAGAAGGTAGCCTCTAATCCAGGCATGGAATTCAGATACAATCTGCCCTTGTGTTTTTCTAGCTTCATGTATCTCTACTGCTCTTGAGTCAGTACATATCCATTTACATACTTGAAAACTGTGTTATCTATTTGCTGGACATTTATACAAGATAAAATGCCCTCACAAAGTATGTAAGCAGATGTGAAAGTTCTCAGCTCAATGTTCAGGTTTAAATAGTTCATAGATATCTTCAACTGAGCTTCAGGTTTTTTTCCCTAGATGCTCATAAGTGACTTTCATAGAGGCGTTAAAATTCTTGGGGACAATGAGTTGAGCTTCAGTATTAGCTCTTTGCAGACTGCCTGGCTTAATCTAAAATGCTACTGGAAATTTTACTGGAAATTTTTCTTTAGCACAATAAACACAAAATATGAACACTGAAATAAACATAATGTTGATATTTTTGGTTTTGTTTTTTTTTTTTATGGTATCCAGGACACCTTTCTTGATCTCTGTTTTCCAATAGTTTCATCAGCTGGATGTGTGTTACAGCAGACTCTTTACTAAAGTAACCATATACCAAAAAGATCTAAAGGTTAAAAGAAAAAAAAAATAAAATTAAAAGATAATATTGGATTTCAAAAATGTGAAAGGTAATATCTCTCTCTTTATCACACTTCAGTCTCATGTTAAATGAAAGCAGATGTACTCTCACAGTCCAATCTAAAGATCAATAAGGTCAGCAGGGTCTTTGGTAGTTTCTGTGAGATTTTGTTCATAGTTTCTCCATTAGACCATCTCTACTGGGCTAAGTCCAGGGGCCTAGAAAGCTTTTTGGACCAGAGGATTGTGGCAAATCTGTTTTGTGCCACTAAGAGTAAACGAGCTGTGAAATCACTTAACTCTCCAGCCCTGCATCTGTGCAGCAATTTAAGCAAGTACTCCCAGCATCACTGTGGGATTCAACAAGCAACCTCCAAGGCAGAATAGGTCTGCTCATCCTCCCAGACTCAAACCCCAGCACCTCATTCAAATGTTGTGACCTACACTAATAATAAATTACCTCACACACAAAAAACTTACATTGTAATTAGAGTTAGGGTCTGTGACAGGAGGGGCGTTTCACAAGTCGATGCAATACATTATTTTATCAAACTACACACATTGTTATACTCATTGGGCATTTGATTACCACAAATTATTATCTTTCCCGTTTTATCTGTTTTCTGTATCTAATTGGGCAAGCCAGTGACAAGTCTTTATGGTACTTTCTTTGACTCTTTTATTTTGATCTGGACAAAGTGTTGTGTTCTGGAGAAACAGTGTGTCTATATAGATTTTATATATTCACCTTCAAAACTACTTCAATTTTAAACCTATCTTCTCTTTTGAAGCTGTCACACTTCTTGTTTCATAGAAGGTTCTATTTAGTACATTAAAGAGATGATAATTTTGGAATATTAAGTCAATGCATATCAGAGAGGCAAATTAATCTTAGAAAAGAGCAGTGGATGGACACAGGTCCAGAGGACTGGACATGCCAGACCTTCCTGGGAAATAGTGGTACCTGGAGATGGGATTGGAAGAGAAATAATGTGGTCAGAGTTTCAGCTATCAGCAAACATTTCCAGCACTGGAAATCTGAATGAGGAGGAGACACTGAGCAGTCTCAGCCATGAGAGAGATTTTTTCAAGGCACTGAGATGTACAATTTATAGGACAAATCTTGCTAAAAGACTCATGTGTTGACTAAGATAAATTCTGTCTTAATTTTACCTCTCAGAACACATTTAGTTGTGATTTTATTGAAGACATTTCAGTCTATGAGTATTGTAATGTTTTTATAATTAGCTTTACAGATTTATCATACATGGTGTTCAATAAATGTTTGGTGGTTAACCTGGTTTACTTAATTGCATTTAGTCAGGTATATTGCTTGGAATTGCTTTTGTTATTCCAGTGGTGATAATCTCTCCCAGTGAAAATGTTTGTGAGTAGTGACATATCTGACAGTCATTTTCCATCACAAGATGTGAAAGTAGAGCTCAAACACATGTTTTTCACACAACTAATTAACCAAAAAGTCTAAGAAATATCTGTGTGTTTTGACAGGAATGTTAAATACTCCTCTAAAAGACAGGACAATTCCCAGTGCTGACACATAATGTCATATTTACGTACATTATTTTTTAATCCCAAAGATATTTTAATTTCATCTGAAAAATAATCTAAAACTAGATTATTAGATTAATAATCTAATCAAAACTAAAATAAAAGTTGATTATACAGATGTTCTGTATAAAAGGAATATAATTTGAGAATATCTTGGAATATAGCAAGAGAGGGAAAAGAGTTTTGAAACATTTACTTTTAAGAAATTAGTATAACAAAAGAAAAGTCAAGTATGATGACTGTAGGACTCCGGCCTGCTTATATTTAGTACAGGAAATTTGATACACAGAAGAAATTTGTTCATTAAGCTGGACATAAAATTCAAGTTCTTGGTGAGGCATGATGAGTACATGAAAGGTGAATTTCCATATTAAAATTTGAACTTTTGTTGAATTTAAGATACAAGTGTTGGTTTCAAAACAATCACCATGACATGAAAAAAAATCTGTTTCAAAATTACCTTAATTTTAAATCTAAGAAGAGTTAAGTGAATAGTGTCACAATCTAGAAATGTATATAAATGAGGATAAGAACAATGAAAAGTCCACAACCTAGCCATATATTACAGTTTTGTAAATTAGTTGTTTAATAACTGATTTTCAGTCTTTCATTTGAAAGAACAAGATTGCAATATTAGTTCTGTATTTTTATTGTAGGCATCTCGTCCCTAGCAGCATCCCACAAAGCAAAAGAATTTATTTTTTTCCCTTCAGGTTGTAGGTTCAGATTAACAGGTTACTTAAAAAAAACTAACACCTAGCAGGTTTAATGAGTGTACAAATGATCAACCTTTGTACTCTGAGAACTCTTTGTAAATAATATGTGGGAGTAAACTCATGTCATAAGTCCACACATGCGTTTTTTGGCCTCAATCTGATGTTGTCTCCAATATTCCACATTCTGTAGCTGGCTACAGAAATGTGAGGGTTGGATATTGGGAAAAGGTTCTTCCCCCAGAAGTGGCTGGATACTGGAACAGGCTCCCCAGGGCAGCTTGATGGAGCTCAAGAAGTGTTTGGACAATGCCCCCAAGCACACAGTGGGATATTCCTGGGGTGTTCTCTACAGGACCAGGAGATGGATTTTGATGATCCTTGTGGGTCCTTTCCAACTCAGGACATTCTGTGATTTTGTGATCCTGCAACCCAGAAATGCTTACAGAAGTGTGATATTAGACAAAAATACCTTGTGGCCCACATTGAGTGCTACAAACTCTAGCTAAAATCCATTGCTGATGGGTCACTTAATAAACTTTAAAACATATGCTGAGGTTAAGTTTGAGATTCCCAGGATGATGAAAAACAGTTTATAAATATTTAAATTTCCTTAAAGGCTTTCTCCAAGCTACAGAATATTTAGGTTTGAAGCAAAAGGGTATTGTATTTTTACTTTACCAAATCTTCCTGTAGTTTTCAAAGCTAGAAGAGAAAATATGTAATAAAGTTTAGTTGGATGCATTCTCTAGAGACCTATGATACTGGTTTATGAGAAATATATAGGTTATCCAGTAAGATATTTGTACTTTCAAGTTACTTTGCTTGCCAACATCAGTTTTTAGGGCTCCATAAATTTTAATTGTTAAAGCTCTAACTCCAGATCCTGTTATTAGCAACAAATAGCCTATTCTTTCAAGTTTAAGATGTCTGGGTTATAATGTCTTTACAGATTTTGAATGCTTGGCAAAAATATTGATTGAAAGCGATTGAAATTGTGTTGCTAAATATTTAATGATATTAAGATCAGTCTCCAAATTTTTTTTATTTTCTTTGTTAATTGAAACTGGACTTGATGTAGAGCAGCAAAACAAAGCCATGTTATAACATTAAGTCAGTGTCCACAGATCATTTGTGGCAAGTAAGAGAGGTTTGGTTTATCTGCAAATATGCATAGTATGTTTCCAACAATCCTTAATAAAATGACATGTGAACTATTGTCAGGCAGAGATAGTCTTTGTCTGCTACCTACTCTTTAACTGAGTTTTGGCTACTTGCATGTAATTTTCAAGATACAATTTCTCCTTGCCTGTGGACTGCTATGCTGCACCCTGTCTAAAAGCTCACTCAGTGTACTTAAATCCTAATTTAGTGATTGCATGAAGAGGAGGCTTGTGACAGGTAGATTCCTCCTAGATTTTTACTGATGTTCACAGGGAAGAGGCTCTGCGCTTTTCCCCTTCTTTTCATTGGGATCTTTATGGTTCAGACTGAGCTAGAGGTCCTGAGGAGACTGATCTCAGAGATGGATGTATAACTCGAGTAATATCGGTGGCCATGACAGTGAGAATTCCTGAAAAAGCATTTGTCTTTAAATCTCTCAAGTCACATAAGTTACCCCAGCATTTATGTAACTCCTAAACTATGCAGTGTGTGAAACAATATTCCATTGGTAACAAGAAAAACATTAAATCAGAGAGAAATGTCTTGAGGACCACGAACAATTTCCAATCAAATCCCTTTGATGAGCAACACCTTAGAGGTTTCCTTTGAGAAAGCAATAAGATTTCTCTTACATTTTTAAAAAGAACATTTTAATGTTCCTGTGTTACATTTTCCCCAAAATTAAAGGAAAATCCTAACCTTACAGTGGTACCTTGGGCTAAGGATTAATACCTCATTGAAATCTTGCTCCATGTGTGTCGTCCTGGACACACCAGTTAGTCATCCTGTCATCTTGTAACTCAACTCCTTATGAAGTTAGAATTGCAACAAAATTGGAAATAAAGAACTTGGGTGCTAAAAGGTTTAGAAAAATAAACATATAGAAGTATTTATGGAAAACTTCACTGTTCCACCACTGCACTGAGAGATTTGTATCATGCAGCTCCTTTGTGTTTTTAAACAAAGCCAAGTGAGGCAGAGCTCAGCTGAGTGGAAAAATCTCTGCTATGGTCTGTACTCATCCATCATCCCTAGGAGGGGTAGGAGAACAAACTTCACCCCACAAATGTTACTTTTTCCTATCCTTCAATCCCTTAGGCAGGGTGGGGGCATGTGAAAGCACTTACACAGGTCTCACAGTGGCCTCAGTTAACTTGCCCCAGCCTCATGGCCCTAATGTAATTCAGATTTTTGGGTTCAGAAGATCACTATTCCTATCTTCTGGGGCTAAATCATACATTTACATTCAATTTATTAGGTAGCTATATACATGTGTAGTGTTGTGCATTGTCAGTAATGTCTAGGTTTCAGAGAGAATTACATTTACCTTTATAAACCCTAAAGTTTATAGACTAGAGAACAAGCAAATTTTCTTTTATAATTTTTTAACTATTGCTTCTCTCACTGCTAAGCATTGTAAATAAGAATTATATTGTTTACCAACAAACACAATGAAGAAATTAGTGCAGAAACGTCATTTTGCCAAGAGAATCTTAGGGAAGAATACAAATGGGCCCTAACTGCCATTTCTGTTACACATCTCCCACGTCTCTGGGTGAATTAGTATGTCTTTTTTCTCTTCCTTTATAAGTTATTTTTACATGGAAAATGCTTACCCTAGGGGACATTTATACATAAATTATGCTGCTTGAGTTCTGGCTTTCTGTAAACACAAAAACTACAACTAGAATTAGAAATTCTACTCCTGAACTCACAATATAAATGCACCACACAAGACTGTTGCTTAATAAATTGACATTAAAGGCAATTATCTCTGGTATTTCTCTGAAGATTTTGGAACACAATGTAATAATAGCATATCTTCTCCTTTAAATTCAGTGTGGCTCACTTAATCTGACAATGTCTAGAACAAAAACGAGCAAGTTGCATGAAATAAATGACTTGCCCTTCTTCTCAGAGAGACCTTTCTGCCATGTCCTGATTGCATTTGAACATGTCATTATGCTAAATGTTAGCTAAAATGTTCTGGAAATTTAGTGCAAGAAAAGTGGGATAGGTTTACTGTCAACTAACAAAATTGAACTGAAAGCTGGAAACAAGTCTCCTCCTTTCGGTATTTTAAAATATATTTCTAATTCCCTTAATTTTAATCTTAATCAAGAAAATATGCATGATGTTAGAAAAATGCAGGCTGGTGGGACAAATTTTGTAAGAAGCAATAGAAATGTGTATGATTGTCCATGGCCTGGCTGTCCAGGGAGACTTGGCAGGACTTTCTACTGCTCTGGAGAAGTGTGTTTTTTAATAGACATCTGCTCCATGCCTTATTCTGACTTGTTTTGAAGCTAAAGTAGAGGCCAGTATGTGAGCAGGGTGATTTCTGTGCCTGAAGTAGCTGCCTTGCTGCCCTAAGGCTGCATGAGGAGAGGGAAAGATGAGAAGGACATTTCCTCATCTCTTCCCACTAACAAGAGAGAGTGGTGAAAGTGCCTCAGGTTGGTAGGCAGAATCAGGGGTGTTGCTGTGTTTTGTTTGGTCTGGGGTTAGTGGGGAGGCTGCTTTCTTTCTTTTCTTTCTTTTTTTTTAAATTTCTTTTTTTATCTTACTATGTTCCTCTCATTATTTCAGACCCTCCTCAGCCCCAAAAATGTAAGCACTCTACAGAGTCCTTTTCTGGCCAGAATACTGAGGAGGCATTAGATAACCAGGATGCCCGTTTCCAGGCCAAAATCATCCAAGTAAAATGTAGCAAGATTGAAGCAAGTTATTTATTCATTAGAAGTCAAGGAAAAGCAACAGGAATAGTTCTTAAACTGAATCATTTAAGGGCAAATTTTGTACATTTCCTGGGGACCCTTATGTCTATAAATAATTCATGCCCTTGCATAGTTTTGATTTCTTTCTCTGAAAATGTTTTCTTTTTTTTTTTATGACTGGGTCACATGGTCAGAGTTATCCTTTAATATATTCTTTCACTTTATCATTTTTCCATTTTGCTGAGGAGTACATTAGCCTTTGCTACTTACCCTTGAAACATCTACTTTAGCAGCAAGCTTTGAAGAGAAAATGAGTAGGGAAATATTAGTTGCATCTTGCATACTTGGGGGAGAAATTTTTCCTGGAATCTTGAAAATGTCCAGGCAAAAATATTGTCTCTTCTGGTTTACATGGAATTTCTTAAAATGCCAACAATGTTATCTTTACATATTAAAAACAAAGTTCAGCAAGGAATACATCCCAGATCATTCACAGATCTGTGTATTCAGGCATGTAAAACTATCTTGCAGTAGCTTCTCTCATGTCTGAGTTTTGACTTATTTCCTATGCTACATAAAAGGCATAAAAATGCCTTTGAAATTAGTGTGAAGTTTCTACAGAGAATCTTCAAAGATGGGTCTAAAACTAAATTTCAAAATATGTATCCAAATAGAACACTTTTAACGTTTTAGGCTAATAAAATTTTGAATGGAGATCAAAATCTTTATTCCAGCCATTTTTCTGGGACAAAACTTCTACGGATATTGAAGGATGCCTCAATGATCACTTCATCTCTAGTCCCTGTAGAAAGGTGGACTGTTCAGAAGAATAAAAAGTATTCCCTTTTATGTATGCATGCATATTTATTTTTTTATTTATTTATTTTTACAGTGCTGCCTTTCCAGCCTCAGGAGAGTTTTCCTATATTAATTGCCTCTGTGCTTAGATGACTCCAATTATTAACCTGCAGGTGTCTCTAATCACTGCATATTCCCATTGGAGTCAGGTTGAGGGCTATTAGCTGTGGTGGTTAAATACAACACACGTTTATGTGGGTTTTGTTTACTGTTTTATCCCTGAATTTGGCCTCAAAGATGTCAGAGCACAGCCATCAGCAACCACTCCTTTCAACTCCTGCAGTGCTTTGGATCCTATTTTCCCTTCTTTCTCAGGGAAATATTTGAAGACAGTATGTAGGCTAAAGTGAGAAGAGTTTTCCAAACACTGTTCCATATTATTGAACTTGGAATGCAGTCTCACTGTTCAACACTTCTGTTTTCCAAAGCCATAAAAATCCCACTTGGGAAACCTACACAGTTTTGCTAAAACTGCCGAGCTGGGATATTTGAAAATGTAAGGAGCAGTGGACTCTGTCTTCATTTGTATGGGGTTATCATGGCTTATTCAGCAGTAAAATTGTATTTAATTATGTTGGTACTAGACTGAATCTCCTTTAATTGATTAATTATAATTCACGTGTAGATTAACAGCTTTTAAAGGTCAAAACCTTTCAAATTGCGCTGAGTACTTGTTTATCTCTCCCTGTGCTGTGTAAACCTGGTATTCTATTGCAGCCTGAAAGCGACACCATAATTACAGATTTGGAGGCCGAGAAAAATTGATTAGCAACCAAGGCTGGGGAGGAACAAAGGAACAGGGTCTGGTTATTCTTCTGCTCTCCCTCCTAAAAGCACAAGCCTGGACTGTATTTTAGAGCATGAGATTTTGACAACCTAAGGTGTTTCAGAAGTGAACGAGCACTGTTTAAATAAAAGGTGTTGTTGATTGTGAAGCTGGCACACTGTATGCAAATATATATTCCTCCTTTAAATCATGAGTAGCATGAGGTGCTGGTATTATTTTTTAAAAAGGCATACTGATGCAAAGTTAGTTAAACTTTTAATCTAGTGCTCTGTTATACTTTGTTTTTCCTCTCACTCAGGTGCTGACACACAACACAATTTTTTTGTGCATGACACTCTAAGGGCCTCAAAGTGCTTGAATAAAACATGTTATTTTCACCTACTGGAAATATCCCCAGTATTTTTCTATATTCTACAAGCAGCATGTGATTGTTACCACATTTTTTTAAAGTGCTGTGGTAGATAAAAGTGAAAAATATAAAAGTTTTCATTTGTGGTGGACGTAAAAATATATTTTTCACCAAAAGAAATTGGACCTTGTTTCAAAGAGAAAAGGAGTACTTATTCTTTCTATTTTTCAGATTTGATATTGGCAGAGATCAGCTCATTGTTAAGAGCTGTTCGATATGACTAATGATAAATCTAGCATTTTGATTTTTCAGAGATTCTTTTTCTGACCCTAGATATTATGTTGAAATAAGGAAAATTTAAAGCTGAAGAACATTATTTAAACACAATGAAAAGCCTCTTTCATTGTGTTTAAAGCACTATTTCATATTTGCTAATTTCCCAACAGAAACTGAATAATTCTTATTCCTGAAATATTCTCTTTTGTATAGAAGAAGAAATTTGGTCTAAGCCACTGGATTTTGGGTGCGAAATTAAGAGCACAATGCAGTTTCTCAGAGAAAAGAGAAAATTGAGGCCAAACTGGCAATGCAGTTGGCTGGAGAAAGCAGACCTGGAGGGAAGAGCTGTCTGAAGTGTGTATGTGGACATAGATATAGATATCTGTATCTTTACTCTGGTAGTCAAGAAAAATTCTTCATGACAGGAATTGAAAATTATCAAGACTGATCCCTGCTGAGTCAGGTTTATTCCAGATAGGTTTCCTTACCATAACTTAACTTCTACTGCTAAAAAACATCTTTTGAAGATATTTAAATTTTCTTGAACTTAGTGTAATTTAAAAAACTTTAAAAAAAATTCATCAGGAGCAATTTTAGTTAGTGGGAAGGTGGAATGAAAAGCATAAATACATTTGCTAAGATCAAGGAGTAGGAGACACTAGGGAAAACATAATAACAGTGAAGTCTCTTTTAAGGTATTTAAATTTTTTTCAGGGCAGTATATATTGTGAATATCCTTTATCTGTCAGAAACTGAGAGAAGATAAAGTATTAAAAACAGAGCAAGTGTTCAATATCAAAGTGAATTTTGGTGTGATTAGCCAATTTCACAGAGTCAGAAGGTTACTTGGAAGATATCTGTAAACAGCTGAAAAATATTTCTAAAAACTAACAGCACATATTTACCTCCACAGTGTAGAGAGAGCAAAAGACACATTTGAACCACACATTTCTGAGGAGTTTTTACTCCATTTATTTCTGGGTCTTATTAGAATAGTCAGCATGGCATTGTCAGGGAGAAGAGACATCCAACTCAGCAAAGAAAGCATCAAAAACTAACCAACAACAAAAAAAAAACAACAAAAAACAAACAAAATCAACCAAAAAACCCCCCACAACAACAACAAAAAGCCCCAAACAATTAAAAAAAACAAAGGCTGGGGTATTTTCCCTGCAAACTCCATGGCTGCTCCCCAGCACAATTCCCATCCTGCCTGCAAACACCACAAAGTACAAAGTATGAGCTGAGGGAAAGGAGACACCATCATTTCTGATAGTCATACAGATTATATAGTAACTAAATCTAATTTTCATTCATCTGGCTGTTCTAACAATGAAATCAATTTAAAAGTCACAATTGTCAGCAGGTTGGCAGAACGACAGTAAACATCTAAGCAAGATTGGCAAGGAGCTCTGAGATATTAAGAAAATGTGCATTTAAACAACATTAATCCTCACTTTCCTTATAAGCTCTTCCCCTTCTAGGCTCCTTGGAATTTAATTTGGCTCTGGCTTAAAGGAGTTATGAATGGAAGTAATTTAAAGATGGATGGATGTTAATTTAAAGATGCCGTCATTTTCTTTCAGAGCCGGGTACTGAAGTGTAAGAAAATGCATAAAGAAGATAGTCTGTAATCACGAAATGCCAGTCACACAACAATTTGATAAATTGATGGGAAAGAGACATGATGCTTCTAATGGCCTTTAGTCTCTACCAAATACAACATATTTGATGAGCTAATTTCTGCTATGGCACACAAAGCAGGTTTCCTAAATTATGCTACACAATTGTGTATGTTTATACCATAAATGGAGAGACATTTTTTCAAAATAAGAGTAATATCAATATTACCTCCACTAAGCAGTAATGTAAATTGTTTAATATATAAACATTAGTGTGAATTGGAAAATTAATTAAAAGAACAAGTCACTATAATTATGATAAATAAAGCTTATCTTTATTGCTAGCATGCTTCTCCAGCAATCTGTCTAAATGAGAGGAAATTATATGCCATCAGCTTCCCCAAGAGCTAAAGTCTCATTTTAAGGATCAGGTATGCTACACTGAAATTAGAAAAATATCTGCTTAATCGGTATCACATCTTAAGGAGGACTGGAGAGAGGCTGGCCCTGTTTTGCCACCTGTTCTGCACATACAGAACGCAATTCTTGTCCCATTTAACTGACTTTTGACCCCAAGTTTCACTCATTGTGGCTAATTTAGGCAGATTTTGATGCCAGGAAAGCTGGTCATTAGACTCTAATGATAAAGTACATATAACTATTAAATATGCAATGCTTTTCAAATTGGGAAACTGGAATTTGTTTACTGTTGTGTTATTTTCTTATCCTAGTCTTCCCCATCTCCTTTATCTTTTCCTATTCACCAGATGCTAGACCCCACTTTGAGAGGAAAAAAAAGGACAGAAAGTCCTTACAACTTTGCTGAGTTGTTAGAAAATATATCAACAATCTGTCTCTTTTCTGGCTGGTCTTGTACACCTCTTCTCAATAATATGTTTAAATATTTCACTGCCTCTCAATACATTGAGCAAACGTTATTGAAAAGGAAATATTTGTTGAAATACACATGGTGTATGGTGTTCAGTACTTCACCATTGCTTTAACTTAATAACATCTTATACAGCTTCTGAAAAAACATCTTCTGCATTCAAATGTAGAGGAAAACAAAGCAGATCAGAAGACACTTGGGGATATGTGGGATAAGAAGAGAGGAAGTAGTAATAAGCAAAGCAATCTCTGGACTCTTTTCAGTAAGGTCCAAGTCTGGTACAGGGATAGACAACTTCTCTTCCTCCTCCTGAGCCTGGCACTGGGCCAGTCTGGATGTTCTTGGTCAGGATCTCAGACTGTAATGGTGTCCTGGCACCATGGCACACAACTGCTGCCAGAGGAACTAGGAATGTATGCAAATGAGGTTCAGGTCCTTACTTCTTATGTCCTCTCTGTTGCATAATCATGTAAAAAAATTATGTGTGAAGTTAACTAGAACTGGTGCTTGCAGTTATCTTTGCATACCAGAACAGCTGCATCAGCCAGGATGCAGCTGAATCTTCAAAATGACATCAAGCTTCCTATAGTTTATAAGTCACCATCTGGATGTGCCGCTAGAAAAATGGCTTTATCTTGTGTTGCTGGAAAAAACTCGGCTCCAAGTTTTAATCAGGGCCATAAATAGAGGAGGATGTGGATTTATTACTTACTTGTCTAGTCTGGATGTTCACACATGTACATGTTTTCAACATGTGGCATGTTGAAAATCTTGCCATTCTTGATTTTTGAAATTTCTCAAGCTCATTTTTTCTAATATTCAGCTATTTACACTACTTAAAAAAAAAAAAAAAAAAAAAAAAGAAAAGAAAAAAAAGTCTCTTTAATTGGAAGATATATTCCCAACCAGCTTTAATGAGAAAAATGTGAATTTCCTCCTAAAACCACTTGCAGACCATACACTATAAAATTAATTGTATGCATCTTACTTCTTGCCTCATTTCACTATACAAATGAGACACTGAACATACATAAAATTCTTGTATTAACGCCTGCAGAACTTTATTTGACAGAAGTTGCATGAAAAACAGTCTCGTTCTTAGTCTTCATTGCAGCAGCATGGAAGCTGGTCAGCCAAGACTGCTAATTATCTGTCTAAAACCCACTGTGCCTAAATCGATAATGTGCCACAATGTTAAAGATTTTTGAGTCTGGGGGAATTTTTAGCACCTACTGTTTTTATTCTGACTTCTACTGATTGCATTATTCCCACTAAAAAAATTATAAGATGAACCAAAATTCTCTAAAAAAAAAAAAAAAAACAAAACCATAAATTAATTCTAATTACTAAGCAAAGACTTATACAGGATGCTTATTGTATTGAAACTCTGAATTCACTCTCTTCCCTTTGAAGTTTCTTTGCAATTTTTTTTTTTTTTTTATTTTTAAGTTCTGGAGGACAGTTTAATAAAAAAATTGCAGATTATTTTTTCTGCAAAAATTAATAAGCCTCTGTAAGACTTGGGTCGTTTGCTTTTGAATTCACTTCATAGGTAAGATATGTTTGGCTTAATTGGTTTTTGCAATGAATTCCCAGTAAAGCCTTCAGGAACAAATTTTGTTTACCACCAAATTCTATGCATGAGTGTTGTGATTCTGTTACATTAATGAAATAAGAACCAAAGGCCAAATTCCCACCTGAACTAATAAAGAATCAGCTTCTCACCAAATCTTTTCCACTGGGGAGTCAATCCTTTAAAGGGAAGGTGAAATCTGAGGTCCTCATAAAATTTGTGGTCATTTAAAAATCTTGCATGTGCCAAGTTAAAGGTGTTAGCCCCAGTTTCTTGGTGAAAATCCAAATTAAATATTTATGTTCAGTGTGCCTGAGATCTCTGTCTAATTTCATTTAAATATTATTTCTGTCCCTAGTGGCACCATTCCAGTACAGTTGCTGTATTTCACTAGTGCTTTCATGCTTCATGATGGCAGTCTAACATTTGTGAACATACAGAATATTCAAGTGTATTTAAAGGAATTAAGACATTCTGTCTCTTTTGACAAGTTCTTTGCATATAATCAAACTGATAAATAAGGGAACAGAGAGGATTAAAAAGAGACATGAGGTCTGCCATTATCTGTGCTCCCTGTGGTTGTTTAGCCTGGAGCAGAGGTTTTGGGGAGACCTCATCACAGCCTGCCACTGCTTTAAGGGAGATTATAAAATGGAGGGTGGGGGACATTTTGTATGGGCAAATAGTGACAGGGTAAGGGACAATGGTTTTAAACTGAAAGAGATTAAGTTTAGATTAGATGTTTGGAAAAAATTTTCCCTGTGAGGGTGGTGAGGCCCTGGCACAGACTGGCCAGAGAAGCTGTGGCTGTTCCATGCCTGGAAATGTTCAAAGCCAGGTTGGATGGTGCCCTGAGGCACCTGGACTAGTGAAAGGTGTCCCTGGGAATGAGATGATCTGTAATGCTCCTTCCAACCTAAATCATTCTAAGATTATGTTTCATGGAGGTGCAATTGGAGGCACGTGGATTCCCTGAAATACTACCACCAGCATGGACACTGGCAGCAGGACAGAGCCACTTATTAAGATTCCTTGGGAGAAAAATCTTAGATTCGGCTACCTCCAAGCCATCTGACAGGAATTAACGTGTTTATGGAACACAGGATTTTTACACATCCCACCAGAGAGTGCCCAGTTGTAGATTTTTCCAGGTGTAGGGACTGTTCATGTTGGTAGGAGCAGGAGAGAACGTAGCACGCTGTGTTTCCAGCGATGTGTGGGTTGTGTCGTATTCCCTTGGACACCAGTGGTCTGTTTAAGCTCCAGTGGATGCACATTTCTGCCACTTGTGTGTTTGCAGGCTTCTGGATCAAAGGCTGGAGCCTGCAGCTGCTCTGCAGGCTGTGAGCATCTGGGGCTGGGAGGGAATGGCTTCACGTCCTCATCCCAGCCCCAGCAGCCCTTCTTGGCTGTGCCATGCTATGGGTTATCTACATACCTACCTTTGGGTTTACCACCTCTAAAATAAATGGAATAAATATAATAATACCTTTCTTTTTCTTATTTTTTCACTATCTTATTTCAAACTTTGAGTTTGAATATGGAATATGAATATGAATTGAATATGGATCTCCAGTGAGATCTATGAAAAGCAGTATGTGCAAGTCTTCCTATGCCCAAGAACAATGATTTTCAATTGTGGCTGCACTTAGGACTTTCTAAGTAATTACAATAATATATTTGTGTGTACACTGTTTAAGAATCATTCCTCTTAGCTAACCAGGGGGGATTCTGAGTTGCTTTACCTTTTCAGTGCACACCTAAACAGCCTGGACCATTCCCTCCTGGCCTTATGTGGAGAAATGCTTCCTTTGCTCCCAAACACCCCAGACACTGAACATAAACAAACTTCCTAAGCAGAGATATGTGGGAGGATGATCAGAGCAAAGAAGAATGAGGGCAATTAATATCTTTTTTCTCAAAACAATTCTCATCTTCCCCATTTTTTTCTAGAGGTCACATAGAAGCAGACAGTAAAAAGCTGCTAGAACTGGTTGACCCCTTAGATTTTCATTGTGCTAAAGAAAATCTACCAAAATACTAACAAGGAAATGAATGTATTAACTTCAGATTTATACTGGTTTAACAATGAGGAAAATTTTAATTTTGCTCTCACAATTCAGCTACCCTAGCAGGAAGGTCAACAGTAAATACAGACATTCATTTTATAAAAATGCTATAGGTGATCCCATACTAAGATGCTCATTAGGGTCAATGTTCCCCTTGGATATAGTAACACAATCCTGGCTCATTTTGGCTTAAACCAAAACAGAGAACAATGGCATAAAGAAAAATAATACTTGTTAAATTGAAAAAACAGTTGCTAATTGTACAATAAATGTCTGGTTTATGGAGTTTTATTGTTTTGAATTCTTTTTAGTAATATAAATATATATGAGCCTGGAAAATAATCTCAAAAAATTAATCATTTTGAATGTGAGGAGACCTCAAAAAGATGAAAGTGTGCAGAAATACAATTCATTCCTGAAGACAATTTAATACAAAGGTTGAAATTTTATTTTTCTTTGTATTTAATATGTAATTTTTTCAAGCTATCCATCTTAGAAGCAGAGTCTCTAGAATACTAATGGGCTATAGTTTATACTTTCTTACAAACAACAATATCAGAGTAGGAAAGACAAAGACCTCAGCGCTTTCTATCTCCTGCTCTGAATTTCTGAGCATGCTGATGTGGCTCGTCTGCAGCGCAGAGCAATGTGTGATCTTAGTGGCCTAGAAACAGCCCAAGATAGGGACTGAAGGGAAGGAGGGATGTAGGATCTAAACTGAAAAGCACCTAAAATGAAAAAAAGGAGAAAGATCCCCTTTCAGAATAAATAATGTTTTTGAGATGAATTATTTTTTTTCTTGAAATTGCAATAATTACTTTCTCTTCACTGACACATGCAGTGTTTGTAAGGTATGCAGCTGAAATGTGCTGCAGGCCCTACCACACTTTTAGTAGCAAAAGATTCTTTGGGGGAGTGTTACTGCATGTAATTTGTGGAGTAGTGCCAGGAAATGTGCTGTGGAAACTTTAAAACGGTGCCTTTTTCCTTCATGTGTTATTTCCGCTGCCTAGAAGAGCACAACTCATAGTAATTCTAAAAAGGGCAACAAGGATAATTGGGTTCCTGCTGCTACACGTGTTTATCACTGAGCTACTGCCAGATGTAGGACATATGCTACAAATGGTCTCCTTATCCCCAAAAGAAAAAAAAAACCCACCCAAACCAAAGCCCCTCAGCTTTCCCCATCTCCATGCAGAAATAGAGCACTGGGAGAAAAGCCAGGAAGGTTTTTTAGCTTTGATACCCTTACCTCCTAAATTAATGCTTTTAGTCAACTGATGGTTACAGATGAGGGATTGTTTTAATTTTGAACATGGGATAAAAAGCCAAAGCTTTTCATGAGAAATTTAGAGACTGTGTGCGGTTTTAGATGTGTACATAAAAGTTTATACAGCTCATGGCTTTGTATGTGGCTAGTGAGGATTGGATTATGGCTCAAATTTCAGTATTGGGTATTTTTTACATTGGGAGGTGTTGTTTGACTGGGTGCTTTTGCTCAACATTTAAAAATCAAAGCTTTCTTTTGACTTTGCTCAAAATGAAAGCAGTTGCAAGGAGAACCACAGAATCATGTTTAATTCAGATAGTTTTGGGTAAAGAAGTTCACCAGACTCAAAGAAGAAAGAAAAGGTTATTTTGGTTTTGTTTTTCAATAATGGTATTTGGTAAAACTTTAAAATAGGTTTAAGCTTTCAAGTATTTAAAATTAGTGAAATGTTTTAATTTCATACATTTAGAAACTACTGTCTTCTAAGAGCTGGAACACAGATAGAATCTCTATCTACGAACTCAGGGACTCTACAAAAGTTATTTAATCTCACCATGAGCCTTTCTTCTTCATCTGCAGAAGCATAAATCCTGTTGTGCTGTGAAACTAGTGAAGTAGTCCAACATTATTACGAGACTTTTGCAACAGATACAAAACACGTGATGGGAAATAGGGATCTCTCAGATTCATGTGTGTGGACTAGCACGAGAAACCCACAAGTTTTCTCCCTGTTAACAGACTGTAGACAGTACTCAACTCTCACCTGAAAAAAAAACCCAAAGTGAAACAGTATTATATGATTTCTTTTAGTACAGGTCTCTGAACAGCCTCAGGGGTGATGCTAAACTTCTGTAGAAATAAAAATTATATTCCAGTCATAAAAATGCTTGCTGTCTGTGGATATGTAGGGAAAAGCTGAGGCAAGTGTAGTCAGTGGTGATCAGCAAGTGAGGAATGAGTGTTTTGAAAAAAGATACGAACAACCAGAAAGAAATGAAAGTTAGAAGGTAATGCTGTAATTAAATGGAGCTGTTGGAGGTCGGGGGTGTGGGGGAGGTACTGGGAGATAGACCCTGCATAGCTCCAGGGCAAAGGGATAATGCAACAAGAAATGTTGCTTCATTTTTTGTTTTATTGTCATTTGCCTCTAGATGACATTCTGAATAGATGGTTTGTGATTCAAGTGCACTGAAATATTATTTTTGTTAACACAAGTGCTAGACAAAATAATGTTTTGAAAATGTCAAGCCATTTTTAAATGGCATGTACTGTATGGGCACAATTTATCTCTCAAAATGCATGAGACTTGCAAATATAGATGTGGTTCATATATACTCATTGAGAGGGCAATAAAGGTGTCCTTAAAGACAAAATTAAGTTTATTTATTGAATCACAGAATTATAGAAGGATTTGGGTTGGAAGGGATCTTTTAAAGGCCATCTAGTCCAAGCCACCTGCAATGAGCAGGGGCACCTTCAACTACATCAGGAGCTGTCCAACCTGACCTTAAATGTTACCCAGAATGGGGCATCCATTACCTTTCTGAGCAACCCATTCCAGTGGCTCACCACCCTCAGCAGAAAAAAATTTCTTCCTTATATCCAGTCTAATTTTGCCATCTTAGATTTTAAACCATTATCTCTTGTCCTATTGCAGCAGGCCCTACCCTAAAAAGTTTCCACCCATCTTTCTTATAGACCCTCTTTAAATACTGAAAGGCTTCAATGAGGTCACCCTTCTTTTCTCTTATCCTTTATCCAGTGCAGTATCTGTACAATAAGGGATTTCTTTACACTTTAAATTTTATATTTTAGAATACTTTGTTTAAAGTAACACAAAGAATTTGTTGTATAAGTGGAAAATAACACAGCTCTGAGAAGAATGTCAATTTATCAATTGAAACTGAGAGAAGGGAAGTTGAAAACCCAAAAAGTGATGTTTTTCCTGCAAAAGCCTGTTTTGGTGATAACTGCATATCCATTCTTTTTAATATTAGAAAGAGACAAGGAAAAACTATTTTTAAAGCTCTGACATCATAGAATTGTTTGACTACAAAAGAAAAATAATTTTAGCATCAGGAATGCTCCCCTGCACTTTTTCTTTTGCCAAGATGAATGACTACATGGAAACCTTGTCAACAGCTTGAACTCTGTCTAGAAACAAATAGGAAGTGAGTGTTGATCCTGGAAAAATTATATCCTGCAGGTAGCATCACTCACCAAGGAGAAAAAGTGTGCCTGGCACAAAGAAATGTCTTCTGTTCTTTTGGGCAAATGAAGTGCCTCAGTGAATACCCTGGATTTTTATTGGTAATTCAGCACATGAGTTCTGGCAGCTGATTAGAAATCAAGAGGAGTGAGGGATGTTTATGCTTCAGAAAACACATCCCAGGGCCTTCTATGTTTTGAAGGCATAAACATGACATGGTCATATAGCCACAGAGTTTAGACAAAATAGCAGAGGTATCTTACAGCCCCACAACTGCTTCAGACAAAATTATTGGCCATAATTTGTTGTCATGGTGCAGTGCTAGCAGACTTTGTGTTCTGCTCAAGATTCCTCATCTTCATACTTTGTATTTTGTCACTGTGTTGTCAGCATTGCTCTCATTCAGATTATTATGGGGTATCTGCTGGGCTGTTTCTTTGGTGCCCTTTTCTGGAAGATTTATTCCTTTATAGACAAGGCTCATTAGCTCTGTAAACCAAAAAATGCTGAGGCACAGCAAGAGACCTGGGTATAATCTTCATCTAAACTGAAAACTAAACTTAAACCTTGGATTTTTCAGTCTGTTATTTGAAAGACACTGACAATGACAATTTGAAGGCCAATGACACCACTCTCATTGCTCCCCCAGGAAGATTAGATAAGACTCCCTCAAAAGAAAAGTAAATGCATGCTCTGGGTCTGCTGAAGATAAAGCAAAATGCTCCACATGTAGGTAGATGTTCCCTCTTGATCTATCCAAAATCTTATAGTAGTACATGGGTATATAAGTCATCAGCTGTGACAAAGTTCTTTAAAGACAGAGCATGCCTTTTTGAACAATCACCCCCAAGTTTCAAGAGGCTTAGAAAAAGATCTGATTAGGTCAGGAAAACAACTCCAAATATTAAGATTGGTTTGTTTTTCTCCAGGTGATGTTACATTAGTTACAAAGTCTCTCTGCTGGTCGGCATTAGAACCTGCAAATACTTTTTCTCATCAGTATATTTAGTACAACATGAACATTTTGCTATTTATTATCTGTGCAGAACCACTGACCACCTCAGCACAAAGCACCAAATTACCTTTTTGGATGGAAAAAAAACAAAGTTAAATTTCTTGTGAGTTTGAACAAAAAATGTTTTTAGCAAAGTGTAAGTAGAAAATTCTCTTTGAAGTGACTTGTATTTTGACAACAAGACATACAATTTCATGCCAAGAAATACTGTGCAGATTACTTCTTGGAACATGTCATAATTTCTATATCCATGCTTTGAGTCTTAAAATAAATGACTAGGAAGTACACTTACAATTTTACATCTTAGTTAATTCTAGAGGAATGCTTTGATTTTTGATCCTTTATGCTCTATTGATGATACCTTTTTGACTGCCCAGAAAGGACCATGCTACCTAAAATGCAGGATAGTTGCTGGAATCCATTTTAGTTATCTCCTCTTGCTCCCTCTGAGCTGAAATTGCCAGATGAGCACTCTAATGGATTCTTATGTGTTTTTTAGTGTGAACTGCCATCAATTAGGAAGTAGGCTGAGACCATCAAACTCATTTTAATTAGAACCTCTGATTGGATTCATGCCAAGATCCCAAAGGTAAAAAACTAGTGCAGACATTCGCCATCTTTTCCAAGTCAAAAACTGAATTCTAGTCAGTTCTCCTTCCTCAGTTTAGCATTTGCTTTCTTGGTGTATGTGCTTGTGTATGAGGTTAAAATTTATTTTCCTTGGCAGGAAGTGGAGATGTTCCTACATAGACTGAGATGCTGAGAGCATCCCATTATTCCATCCCTGTCATACACCATTCCATTTACACTGGCAGGCAGAAAAGCAATTTTATCTCTCACACTTCCATTCTATTTATTTAATTTCTAATGAGTTTCAGCGATGCTCCATTCCCAAGGCACATTACCTTCCATTATAACCACAATACACTATAATATTTAAAATAATAATAGAGAATAATAATAATAGCTAATGTGTAATCATCAGGCTCATTCTGTCTTGAATCTGTTCTTACAAAGTCTGAAAACTGTATCCTGGTAATAGGAAGATCTAGCCTCTAGATGTTTCAGCTTGGAAGTATAATTTCTTTTTTTTTTTTTTTCTTTTTTATTATTATTAGTATTATTTTAAGCTTCACAATCTGTGATTTGAAATTCATGCTTAGAATTCAGTTAGCCATAACCAGTTATCTGAAAAGGGAAAATTGTTTCCTATATAGCCAGGAAAATGCACAAATGAGCTTTTCCTGACGCTGGAAATATCTGTGCATTGAATGCATTTGTATGTATAGAGAACTCCACACATAATGTTCTCCAGAATAGCCTTTGTATCGAATAGATTTGAGAGCAGTGAACCTTACAAACAGAATGATAGCTGAGGGATAGTTTTGGAGTTCATACCAAAAAAAAAAAAAAAAAAGAAAAAAATCTATAGGATCCTATGTAAATAGCTGGAGGCTGGAGGAATTAGACAGAGAAAAATGATGTCTGCTCAGGGAATAGACAGTTCAGACCATGTTGTTGACCCATTAAGTCACCTATGACAGTACCGAGACAGAAGCCAGGGGACTTCAGTTCAATCCTCAATTAGGTCATCCAATCAAAACGTGTTTAGGAACATAACTAACCAGAGGAGTCGCAGGATGTCTCAACTCCTGCCCTTTCTGTCTCACAACTGAATTTCTGTCAGCCATGTCAGGAATAAAACAGAGACCAAAGCTGCACCAACAACTTGTGGTTGCACTAAAACATTGTTTAGGTACAAATATATGCTCATATTGATGTCATGTTTCAAGAATTTGATGAGACTTAAACTAATTTACAACCCAATGAGTGTAAGGAGTTATTGAAACAGTGTTGCACACATTATTCTTTTATCCATGGCTTAACATTTTGGTTTGATTTTAGGCCAGAATACAATCTTAGAAGTATTTTAGGGAAGTGCTTCCAAAGTTAGATGTCATGACAGGGGCAAGCCAAATCCCCAAAACCAGGAATCAATAGTTCTCAATGACATTTCAAGGAGATTTGGGGGATTTGGTGACACTAAATACATTTCAGAATAACTAACCATTGTTACAGAATGGTTCAGAAACAATTTTAAAATCTTAAGTCAGTTCTGTCTTGTGGAAAAGCTGATATTTGGACACGTAATTTTTGCACATTGTATGCAAATTCTGATAAGCTGGTAACTCCAGGTTCTTTGAAAAGAAAATAATTTTAAAGGATCAGAATATTCAATGCTAAAATGAAGAAGAGAGAGTTTTAATTTCCTAATTATTTTTTGAGGTTATGTTTAGAACTAAGCTAAAAAATTTGTCTTATTGTTTCCTGAAGTGTTTCCAGTTATTGCCATCTTAATCCCTACAGATGAGTTCCTTTTCTAGGGGTGGATTTATTTTAACCTTTATGTATGACACTTGAAGTCTATTGATAGCTGCTTATGGAAATAATTTCTTCTGCAGTTTTTTGCAATTCAGAATTATGCTTATTATTTCATTTTCTTGTGGCTTTTTAATATTATGGCCAAAATTTTTTGATCACTGGGGGAAAGCAAATAACAACTCGAATGGGCACTGAGTCATTGCAGATCCAAAAGCTAATAACTTCCTTCACTAAACTAACTCCATATTCTTCCTGAATCAAATGTTCTTTGCCTAGCCTCTTTTTTTAATTAGATGTGTAATCATAGCAGGTTTTGATTACAGTAAAACAGGTAAAGCTCTCATGAGACCAGGCCATGTATGGTCATAAGCATATGCTAGGAGGTGGAAATAAGAGAGTAGACCTGGGGGACTGTGGTTCTTACTCAGGATTAGACATCCTTTATATGTCAGATTTGCAGGGGAGAAATGGAAGCCTCATCATCTGACTCCTATCTATACTGATTCTTTTAGACAAAATTTTACTGATTTTTCTGGACAAAATTTTAGAGCAGTGCAGAGCAAAAAACTTCCAGGCAAAGCAATTCTTCTCTGGGGAGCATATCCTCTTAGTGTTGCAGCCTTTATTTAGCAAAAGCATTTTTCTCCACTCCAGCTTGTGAATCTTTAACTGAGTCAAGGAAATAATGTGATGTTCAGCAGACTCCAGTCAACTAAGATTACATTCTTTGTACCATGAGAGTAAGGGGAAAAAAACACATTTGTTGAGACCAAAGGGCGCACAGAGGCAGCCCCGGAGTAATTCAAACATAAACAGGAAAGAAACTTGATAGAAAAGCCTGGCACTGGTCCATGTCAAGGCTAATTACTGCCACTTTGTTCATGCAAAGTTCTGAATTAATAAGGTAGAAGGAAAAGGGAATAGAGGGTGTTCACTTCAAGGGCACAGCTTCATCCTTACAATCCTCTGCTTGGTCTTGAAAACAGAAGAAGCCATAAGAGCTGTTTCACAAAAAATATGTTGGTTGAGACACACTGTCAAAAAAAAAAAGCAATTCTGATTTTGTTGACATTAGAATCAAACAGTTTTTAGGTAGGATTTAACAGTTATTTTTGCCTTAGATTTCATTAGTCAGAAAGAGTGGCAGGTTTGTTTTGCAGTAGGTCAATTTATCTGTCTAGCATTATGCAACTAAGCAGTCAATTTGTTTTCTCCTACAAATATCAGTAATTTTAAAGTGCATTTTCTCTGTTTAGCATTCAAACATGTTGAATGCTGTAATTATTTCAGTAAAATGGCAGCTGTAGGATTTAAATGGATAAGGTAAAATATGTTCATTTTTTTTTAAATAGAAACATGGATATAAAACAATCTTCCTTTCCAGAAATTTTGAAAATCCTGCAGCAAAGGATAGGTCCCTAGCATTGTACACAATCCCTCTGGAGGCAGTAGACTACTTGGGTGATCAATTCTAGGAGGGAAGAGAGAATTTTTTACCAATGGAAGGTTTTTCCAGGAATGCAAGTCCATAATTTCCATTTGATGTGTCAGAGGACATGGCCACTGGAGTGAAAAAACCATGAAACTGGTTGAGCAAATGGCCAAATTCTGAGATTTTCACAAAATTAAGAAAAAATTAATTTACCAAACAGCTTTCTCATGAGTGTAGTCCAAAAAGAGCTGTTTCTATTAAAGCTATTCCTGTAATACTCTAAAACAGAGATGTGTGTCTGTGTGTGCACACAGCCATTATCTCTGAAAAGAAAAAAACAGTCCTGAGAGCTGACAGACCATTGATAACCATTATCTGTTTAATTTTTCCTTGAACTTAAGGCTGAACAAGAAAGGCTTCAGGTTTATCCACACACCCCTTTGATGTTTCATTGGTTGCTTTCGTCAAAGTGGAATGTTTGAAAGCCAGGAACCAGAAAGATGCAGTAACTTTGCGTAACGTGTGTGATATCACTTTCTGCTATTTGTAGGTAAAAACATGCATTTTTTACTAATGGCTTGAGATAGCCATAAGACAATTTTATGTGTGCAGCCTCACACACCCAACATATCTGGTCAGTGCCAAGCATACAGGGTTCTCAGAGTTCAAAAATATCTATAACTTGGATTTGTTGCTCGAGTGACATCATTCAAGCCATTTTAGCACATTTTATGTAGGCAATATGAATACCACATTTTAAATTTGCCCAGGCCTTCTTGCCATTTTTATGTCAAGAGCTGGAAAGTACTCGAAATTAGATCCTTTAGTTTCAGTCCTGCTTGCTCTTCTGCATGCATGGAAAATGTGGTTACTCTACAAACTGGCCTTTTTAGTGTGTGCACAAGTTTGTGTTCTCAAGGCCAAGAGCATTTGATACTTCCAGGCAGATTAAGAGCCATTCTAACAGCATAAATGCAGGACACAGTATGAAGGCAAAGACAAATCTACTGTTTCGCTGAAGGCTGTTAAAAACTGTGATTTTTGGCAAAGCTATCCATTACTGTGTTAAACTATAACAGAGATATGTTCAGAGGGGAAACAGTATCCCCTTTGTTGAGCAAGGAAAAAAAAAAATCCTGTTTCCAAGCTGCCCTTATAAATTCTTACTGAACCCTTTCAAGTAGTTTGCCAAGACATTAGGCAGTTTTAGGAGAACACTGGGGTGCAGATTAATTCTTAATAAATTGATTGATATCCCTACAAGTAAGCAAGCAAGCTGTGTGCTCAAATGCCATTTGGGTCCCGCGTATCTGACGGCTTCTTGTATAAATTATGGTTTCATTCTTTAAAAGACCAGTGTGTCATCTGTATTAAAAGTCTTCAAGAGCTTACAGTTGTTTCACATTATAGCTTATTGTATTACAGTTCTGGTATATTCTTTCTATAAGTAATCTCCTGGGAGCCAGAGAAATAGGAGCCCTTCAGAGTGCAACGACAATGACTTTTCCATGTTTCCGTTCTGCACTGTGCTGGTGGGGGGGCAACTGGAAGAGACTAATGGAAGCTTCCCAGGCACCCAGGTTTCTTAACTTTTTATTCAATTTTCAGTAGGTTTTGATTTTTTATTTTGAAAAGAGAGCTCGGGGAGACTGGTGGCTCTTCACAGACAGCAAGTATTCACCTCTCAGCCATCATTAACTCCCAGAAACCTAAAACTCAGCTTCAGTTGGTCTGGCTGGGTCTGAGGGTTGGTTTCTGACCAGCACTCCCAAAGTGGCTAAAAACTATCAGACAGATGTAAAAAAAATATTAAAAAAATCACCCCCCCCCCAAAAAAAACCCCAACAAAAAAACCACAAAAAACACCACAAAAAAACACCACAAAAAAACAGGATGAAAAAGAACTTCAGGGGTAAAATTAACTTTACAGGTAAACATGTATTATCATACAGATTTCCAGTGGAAAAGTGTGAAGAACTTGTATGTAAATTTCAATAGCATTAATTTAATCCCATTGAAAGTTGTCCATGTATGTGTTACAGATGTTTAATAAGGAGCTCTAAGAAAAATGATACTTCATTTGTTTCAGACATGCATTTCTTAGGAATAAGGGCATTTTTTTACATCAGCCACAACATGAGAAGTCACTGAATTTTGAATGGGCAGGTGGTTGGGTTTTATAATCAGTGTGATATTTTTCTATTTTTCAGTCTGTAATTTTTTACACACATGAAATAAGTGACTGAATGAAAGCCTAAACTGCATTTATGATATGCACAATTAAAAATATAGTTAATTTAAAGGAAAATGTCTTGTAGGCACCATTAGAAGCCATATTAGAAATGAAACTATGCAATCAAATGAAACAATCATTCATTAAAAATGGGGGGGAGTGAGGGGGATGAGGACATCGTGGCTGGACACAAAGTGTCCACCAAAACTGTCCCCTTCTCACCTGGACATCTGGACAGGGGAGAGAAAATACAATGAAAGGCTTATGGATGGAGGTAAGGACCAGGAGAGCTCACTCACCTGTCCCAGGTAAAACAGACTTTACTCAGGGCAAAATTAATTTGTCAGCCGTCAAATCACAATAAGATAATGAGAAATAACCTAAACCTTAAAACCTTTCACCCACATTTCCCTCCTTTCCAAGCTCATCTTCACTCCCAGTTTTGTGCATATATTGTCTCTGCTGCTTCTTCCTCTTATAGCTCTCGCTCCACCTACAAAAACTTTGCCATGAAAATTCAATAAACACTTTAGTTTTATATTTTTTTTAACCATGTCTTTATATCATAAAATTTCTATTCATTAATTGTCTGTGAGTTAACTATTTCCATGGTTATTTTTCATCCTTTCACATTACTTTTTGAAGACTATGGATACTACTGCAATTTCCAGTTTCCAAGGAAAGGCTTAGTTACATTGTTTAACAGGTTGAAAACGAAGTTCCTGATTTTGCTACTAGGCCAAATCTCAAACCTGGTCTTTGTTTGTAATAAAGAAATAGCAGCCTGTCCAGAGATGCCAGGGATTGGCACCCACATAAGTGTGACTGCATTCACACCTGAGTTTTATTTTGCAGATTACTTGTCAGTACCATTATTCCAGCAGCTGGAATAATGGCAAGGGCAAAGCCAAGGCACCTCATCTGAGTGTGTAGCTTCTGAAACCTGAGATTGTATCTGGTGCCTTCATCTACTCCAGCATCTAAAGTAAGCCCCTTATCTCTTTGGAAAGAAGTGAGCTTCTGAAAAGCATGGTGCTAGAGTATTGAAAATAACTGACATGAGTGGGCAATGAAGAACAGTTACTGAGCAGCAAAATCTTAAGGATTCCCTTATTAAAACATGTCTTTGAAAATATCTTACAAGTAAGGTTTTGCAGAAAAGGCATTAATGCTCTTATATACTAATACTTCACTGGATATTTTTAATTATTTCTTAATAATCTGATTTTGCTCTCAAATATTCTTCAAATATACTTTTTACTCTCTGAATGCCTCTTATTATTGCATGTGTAAGCTTCTTCTGTTTTCTTTAGTTTTTACCTTTCTGCATATAAAAATAAAAATCTTTTGTGGCACCCAGAAAATGATACCTCATCTGTTCCCATCCAGGCTTCATGTACACTGCAAAAAACTCTGTGCTGACATCTAACTCAAAACTACAAGGGCTGTGGCATCACATTGTTCTTTTCCAGCCTGTTAAAATCTATTCCCTCCTGTTGAAATATATCTTTCCTATATGGAGAATCCAAATAGTTTATATAGGAAGAATTTTTTTTTTCCATTTTCTTAATAGAACCCTATAATAAGGATGGGATACCGTAGGGGCTACTTTATTGGCTTGTTAGAATGCAGTACATTGATCCCAACTGCTAAATCATTTTTATGGCACATTAACAGTATCATGACATCAGGAAACATATCTTTCAGCTTGAGGGACCTCTTTCCAAACCAAATGCATCCCACATGAACACTGAAAACAAATCATATCAGTCTATTCTACAGTGGAATAATAGAGGCCATTTTCAGTCTTTAAAAGTATTTGCTCGAATGAATCCTTGCTCAAACTTGGGATTACATTTAAGGGTTTGGAAATACCTGAGGTTTTATCTAAGCTTCATGTTACTCCCTTAGCTTAAAAATGTTTGCTTGCTTGGTTGGTTTGGGTGTTTTTTTGGTTTTTTGGTAGGGTTTTTTTGTTGTGTCATTTTTGGGGTTTTTTTGTTTGATTGGTTTTGTTGTTGTTGTTGCTGGTTTTATTTTGTGGGTTTTTTTGGTTTTTTTTTTTTCCTTTTGGTTGAATGCACTGGTTTATTCATCATATATTGATGAAAAGCACATGAATTCTGGAGTAAATTTTTACTACTTCTTGGTATCTGACATCACTGTGCAGAAAAGGGAGATGGAGAAAGCAGTGGATGGTTTGGCCTCCTGTATTTCAGAATATGTGTGGCACTCTTAATCAGATCATTGGTATAGGGAAAAAAGTATTGTACTAACTATGTTTTGACTATCACAAATACTTTGTAACAAATACTTCTTGAGCATCTGATTCTGATGTTACATTAGCAGGAAGCTTCACTTCATATTGAGAGAAGGTCTCTACTCAGCATTTATATACAGATTTACCTCTCAAAGAATGAGCCTTGTTTATGTCTTTTTTTTTTTCTTTATTCATATAATTTCTTCTACTCTTTGTTAATAATGACAGTTGCCCTCTATTTCAAAAGAAATAGAAATCAAAACAATGACTACTGAAAAAACAATAACAAAACAGTAACTACTGAAACAGAAAACACCTGCAGGCTTCATTATTGCCTACAGCTTTTCTTTGATATGCACTCTCCATATTAACAAATTAAGCCTCCAAGTTAGAAAAATAATATGAAAGTGGCTGGGATGGAGAAGGTTGAAGAAAATAATCTGAATATACTTTTATTATATTCTCTTATGCACTATTAAATCAGACATGATATCACCTTTGTAAAAGCAAATGGATCCTAAGAAAGCTGAGCCAGGGAACCTAATCCAAATTTCTAAGAAAAACATCAGGCATCTTCTTAGAAAGGACATGGTGCCTGATAATACCCAAATTTATCTCCCATTTCAGCCTGAGCTTGTCATTAACAACTTACATTCCCCTTTTATTGAAGAGAAATACTTGGGCAAGTTCTGTATCTGTTATTAACTATCAAAGTTTATATGAACCAATTGCATTAAGTAAAGCATGAGAATCATCTGCTTTTATTTTACTATTTCTCTAGGGTAAAAAAGGTCTCCTTCACTCTTCAAATAACTTAATTGTTAGTACCATGTATGCTAGTTTCTTAGCTGTTTCCTATTCTGCAGGGAGAACCTGGAGCCTGTGCAAAAAGAAAGTGAAATGATTGTGTTTCCTACTTGCTTTCCCAGGGCTCTGGTTCTCCATGTAATCTGATGTAATGACCAACCCATTGAACAAGAGACTCAAATAAATAACTTCTCAGTGATGACTATTACATGATAAAATAGGTGAAAATAGTCTGATCAGTAGGTAATCATTCATTAGGTACAGTCCTTCCTTCCTTCCTTCCTTCCTTCCTTCCTTCCTTCCTTCCTTCCTTCCTTCCTTCCTTCCTTCCTTCCTTCCTTCCTTCCTTCCTTCCTTCCTTCCTTCCTTCCTTCCTTCCTTCCTTCCTTCCTCCCCTTCCCTTCCCTTCCCTTCCCTTCCCTTCCCTTCCCTTCCCTTCCCTTCCCTTCCCTTCCCTTCCCTTCCCTTCCCTTCCCTTCCCTTCCCTTCCCTTCCCTTCCCTTCCCTTCCCTTCCCTTCCCTTCCCTTCCCTTCCCTTCCCTTCCCTTCCCTTCCCTTCCCTTCCCTTCCCTTCCCTTCCCTTCCCTTCCCTTCCCTTCCCTTCCCTTCCCTTCCCTTCCCTTCCCTTCCCTTCCCTTCCCTTCCCTTCCCTTCCCTTCCCTTCCCTTCCCTTCCCTTCCCTTCCCTTCCCTTCCCTTCCCTTCCCTTCCCTTCCCTTCCCTTCCCTTCCCTTCCCTTCCCTTCCCTTCCCTTCCCTTCCCTTCCCTTCCCTTCCCTTCCCTTCCCTTCCCTTCCCTTCCCTTCCCTTCCCTTCCCTTCCCTTCCCTTCCCTTCCCTTCCCTTCCCTTCCCTTCCCTTCCCTTCCCTTCCCTTCCCTTCCCTTCCCTTCCCTTCCCTCCTCTCTCTTTCTCTCTCTTTCTCTTTCTCTCTCTCTTTATTCTTTTGTTCTTTCTCTCTGTTCTCAATGGCATTATGGAAGTAACTCTAGAAGAAATTAATATTATATGTGCCAATATATGAAGGCAAGCATATATAAAATCTGTGTGACTCATTACCTTATTATCCTACATAGAGGTACATGGCAAAGTGTATTTTTGCTGAGAGAAACACTAAGTTTGTATATTTTGGCAACTGACTCTTGACACAATTTTTAACAGGTTTTTGTAGAAACATCTGGTTTGGCTTTTTTAAAATCTTAGCCACAGTCATAGAGCATTATTAATGGGTTTGTGTGAGTGTTTGTTGAGCATGGTTGTAAAACATTGAAATAGTAAAGTAGACACTACCTGCCTGTGGGGGTAAGGGGTGTGCATGTCTCATGCCATGGATAACCTCCTTTTCCCATGTACATGCATTCACATCTTATATTTATCCCTCCTCCTTTTAACAGCTTCTAGACCCACAATGAATTCTCTGCTGTCAACCTTTTTAATTCACTGAGGACTGGGTTTTGCTCTTTGTACCTAACTGTGGGAATGAAGTGATTGGCACTTAATCACTCCTGGAGATGTTGTCCCCAAAGAGATGCTCCTCTTGTACTGGGAGGAAATGGTTCACTTTATCTTCTAAAGATAAATGCATCCTTCTTTTCATTGACTGAACATGCACAGCTCAGAAACATGGTGAGGAAAGCAGTTTCATTTCTCAGTTTCATGAGATAAGTGCTCCAGAGTAGATCTGGTTTCTCATCTCCATAACCAGTCAGAAAGAGGGAGTTTATCTTGCAAGTGAACACAAAACTGATCCAGAACAGAGGAATCTCCAGCAACATCACATGTAAAATTTCAAGGACCAAGCAAAGACTGAAAATAAGGGGTTAATTTGAAATTCCTGATGTACTCTGGGGCTCCTCAGAGGACTGATTTCTGTGCTGTCTGTATAAATCTCTGGTGCTGACTGCCCATCTGCTGGGAATATAACTGAGGAAAGTATTTGATTTCCTGTCAACTATAAGATAATGATCAGGTAGTAGTCAAATGTTGCTATCTGAGCCACCCTCCTGGTACAGATTAGCACTGTGAGCCCTCTGCCCAGTGACACTTGGCCTTCTCCACAGTCCTCAGCCTCCTTTGGGATGTCTTTGCCAAGTTCACCCTTGAGAACACAGACTGGACTCATGTCCTACGAGAAATCATAACCTCAGAGTTTCTTTGTTTCTTCATCAGACCTATGAGCAGGGAAATATTTGTGCTAGATGTTCTAATAGGTGCTCCCTCCATATTTAGCTGCATTGTAGAGCAAAATTGCCCTTCCAGAAAAAGAAGGCTTTTAAGAGCCCAGCACTGCACTAATTGCAATGAAAACTTTGTGGGCAGCAACGAGTGGGAAAATTCATTATCGCCTGATTTTCAAGGTTGGTTTCCTTTTTCTTTGGTGGGGAGGGAGGTGTGAAAGGGGTCATGTAGGGTTTTTTTGGTTCTGTTTGAGTTTTTTGTTTTGTTTGCTTGTTTGGGGATTTTTTTAATATATTTTTTAGAATTCAGCACAGAGTCACAGCATAACTCTCATCATCCAAGGCATTAAGTATGGAAAGAAGTAATTGATTGTTGGTTAGTTGTAGCTGTGACTTGTGTTTCTATTGGAATAATAGCTCACAAACTCTTACAGAAAGCAGCTATTTGGCACACTCCTAAAAAGCATTTGTGTAAGTTTGGTGTGTTCTCATACATAATGTATACTCCTTAATCACCTGCATAGCCAAAGGATGGCACTTTAAATTGATGACTGTGATATATTCATACGTAGAACAAATTAGTTTAAGGACAGATGAAGAATAGATGTGCACTCTAGCTAGCATGAACTGTTACAATTATAGAGATTATTACAACCACAGTCTAATACCTTCCAGACATCAGAAATCATTAAGTGCCAGAGTTACATAGATCTACAAGCTAGTTTTATCACAAAAAAATATTACTGCATTACAGCAGTTTCAATTGTGCTACTATATTTGAGATTAGAATATTTCTACTAAAAATAATTATTTTCACAGGTTCCAAATTTAACCATAGAAACATACTCAGGAGAGCAACAGGATAAAAATACCCCCAAGTGAAAAACAGAGGATTATAGGGTGGTAAATTTTGTCTTGGAGCATTTTGTTTCCAGTACATAAGAGGAAGGTGTTGTTTTAAGTCAGTGGAAGTCAGGGTTAAACTGTTGATCTGAGCAAATCCTGGCTCTCAGACAAGTGTGGGACTGAAAGGAGCTCATTTGCTTGAGGGCAACTTAGAAAATAATTAATTTAGTCATATGTGTTATAAGAATCTATAAAATATTGCAAAATCTAAACTCACTTCAGGCTGCACTTAAGTTTAAAAGTGAGCATGAACCAGGCCAGTACACCCTAATTCCTGATTTGCATGTGTCCTCTGCATTGAATATTGATATGAATATGGATAACTTTCACAACTTGAACCACTCTCAAACTTTACACTGAAAAAGTAACTGGAAAGCAAAATTTATTAGATAAGACATTGTCCCTGTTACAAACACTATGAAGGAATGAGATGCCTGCTTGCTTGCAATGACATGCATTCTTCTCTACTCTTAATCCTTCCATTTGCAGCTTCATTGGTGCTTAAATTCTTTACTCACAAGGACTTTTCTTTTTATCTCCAGAAGGTAAAAAAGGGCATGTGCACATGATAGGTACCCCAGAAAGTCATGGCAATAGTCAGGAAAAATGTTTGTACCCAAAAAAAGGTCAATGAAAGTAATGGCTAATGGTATTTTTTTTGTTTGTTTTGTTTTGTGTTTTCTTGGTAATGCCATAAATCCAGTGGTTTTATCTTTGTAAATTACTATTTTTATATATGCAATTTCCTACATAACCCCAGACATTATATATATATATATATATATCCTTTCCCCAAGTCATACCAAGTCACTCTCTTACTGACAAGAGGAAACATATTTTACTAAAAAAAGAGATGTTAAGGAGAAATTAATTACTGTGAGGGTGGTGAGGCACTGGAAAAAGATGTCCAGAGAAGCTGTGGATTCCCCATCCCTGGGAGTGTTCAAGGCCAGGCTGGATGGAACAACATGGTCTGGTAGGAGGCTGAGGTACAGATGATCTTTGAGGTCCTTCCAACCCAGGCCATTCTATGATTCCTCTAAGGACAGGGATTTCATGGTGGCTCCGTGGAAATGTCCTGCAAAGGAACAGAATATTCATTTTCTGGTTTAGACATGGTTTTTGCTTGTTGCTGTGTCTCTGCACTGGTTTGGATCTATCTGAGAAACTGAACCTAAAGGAGAGAATGCTAACACAGTCCACCTGCTGCCTTCACCAGGGCTGGAGGGCTACACAAGTGATGTAAAATCCCACAATTTCTTCCTACTACCACATCTCTTTATTCTAAACATTGAATAGTGTCAGGCACAGAAATGGTCATGCAGGCAAGCAAGGTACAGAAAGAGGTTCAGAAAATGAAACAATTTCTATCATCCTGTCCTGGTAAAATGTGAATCATCATCAGACTCCCATAAAATAAGAAAAAATTGCCCTCCTCCACCCCTCACCAATCACTACCACATGTTCTTTTATTAAGACATGAGAACTGAAATTCTTTTCAAGAGAAAGAGGTAGTTTTATGTGGTTTTATTTCAGCAAGCCAGCCCTTGGTATGTTTATGCATGTCTCCAAAATGCTATGAATTTTCACTGTGGAAGTCTCTTGGTTAAAATGAGGTTTATATCTGAATTTTTTTGGTCAGCTGCTGCATCTGCTCTAGATTAGGCAACATATGGAATGAAAAAAGTGAAACTAGAAACAAGGAGGACAGCATTTTGAGGTTGGACTGACAAGAAACAGGTATTTTTCTGGATATTTGAGTCTAAATTCTAAGTTTTCAAAAAGAAATTAACCTAGGTAGTTAACAGCTAACCACTGTGTGACTGCAGTGGATATTAGGACTTGCAATTCATCTGGAAATCTGAAAACAACAAAAATGTGCTATGCTGAAACTGATGCCATTCAAATTCAGATGGTGAGGGAAACAAAAAGCTATCAGGGAGCAGAAATCATGACTTTTCTACTCTTACCATCTTTAGGCAAATCTTGCACACACACTGCTTGTAACATGGTACACTATTAATTAAAGCTGTACAAAGAAAGCCACACTATTCAGGAATTAATAGATGGAAGATCAGAAGCTATAACTAAGCTGTAACTTAGATAAACTGGTGCAGAGATCAATGAAAATTCAGAGGAAGGTAGGTAGGTTGGTTTTTTTTGTTTGGTTGGTGTAGTTTGTTCAGTTTGGTTTGTGTTTGCTTTTTTTGCAAAAAAGGATTCCCACTGTAAAGAAGACATTTAGACTGAAACCATAAGTGATAAGATCCTCAAGACTCATTTCAAATTTTCTAAATAATTCCACAGTTCACTTCTGTAATTGTAAGTCTTTTGTATAGTCTGTATCTTTGTTTACATGTAAATTGATTAAATAATCCTCAAAAATATTTAAAAATTTTGGGTAGAAGAGCAAATGGAAATTTGCATAAAAAAACCCATGATAAGGTTTCAACTATAGCGATACACAGTATTTAATTTTCAAATTCTAACTAAAGTCTGAACCCATGCCACACTTGAAATGTTTCTGTTTTTCCCTGAAGGAAATTATTATTAGCATCCACCATCCATTTTGAAGCTTGTTGTAGGGCTGCATTCCGGTAACTTAAGGGAAAGAATCTGAAGGTGTGCACTGGTTAAATCCCCAAGAAAAATGTCTCTTCCAGGTGCCAAGTAGATTCCATGTGCTGGCCATGGCCAGCCACCCAAGTTTCCTTGGTCTCTGATACACAAGATTTACTTTTGAGTAGGTGCTGTTTGTCCATGCAGGCCCTCGAGGTGGATTCCATGGAGCACCTGAAGGAGGGAGGCCCCAGGTGTGAGTTGGTGGCCAGAAGGGGTCTCATCTACGAGTTGCTTCTGGTGCAGGGCTGTAGCAGAGGTCACGTCCTCCTGTCTCCTATTGCTGCATCTTAGTGCTGGTTTGGTGTTGGCATAGCAGCTGGTGACTGAAGTAGATGTATCTCAATTACCTATTGACTGGTGAGCAAAAAGGACAGGAAACAGCAGTTTCTCCTAGAGGTGAAGTTGGTTTTAGTTCACTGACAGGACTACAGATTTGTCAGAAACTTTTCCCTCATTTTTTTTAATCTGTCTATACAAAGACCAGAAGACCAAAGTAGCTGTAAATTTTTCTACTGATGCTCTACACTAAAGAGCAAACCCTGCATCCAAACTATTCTCAACAGAGGCAGAAATTTAAATGTAAATGGTAAGCATAGCTTTAGGCTGCTTTTTTTTCTTTTTTTTTTTTTACATATTCTGTCAATAACTTATTAATGCTATTTAGTCACCAGGAAGTCAGCCAGGTCTGTACTGCAAAGCTTCACTTTGCTGCCACAGGGTCCCTGTGCAGGGGATTCCACTGCACAATGTTGTAACCTCCTTATCTCGAGCTGACATGGCACACCACTCATCTCTGTATGTGGCAGAAGCTTTATCAGCACCTCCAGCAAGAAGCACCACTCTCTGGTTGGAAAACATCTGTGTTTACACTTAGAAATGTCAATCATTTTGTCCTTTTAATTCTCACTACTACTTACTGCCATGTCTGTCAGCAAGCAGCAAACTTCCTGGCTTTACCAAAAACTCATATATTCTGTAAAAAAGGAGCAAGGAACATTCTATAAAAGTGCAGCATGTAGGGTTGGGTTTTTTAAAGAAAACATACTAGTGTGTAAAAGGACTTTACCAATCTGTTGATATTCTTTTGTTGTTGAAGTCCTTTGTCACTTCAGAAAACCTTAGGAAGGATACAGTAATAAACTATGCTGGCAGTTTTGAGATATTTGGGGTTGGGACAGACTTATGCAGCTAAAATGTACACTTTTACAGAATAACATTTATTCATACCATTGCTGTGCCCAGCAGCACATCTGCATTCCTGCTGCATGCCAAAACATCCAGTAAGCTGAGTCCACTGGCTGAATCCCTGGGCCATCCACAATTCCAGTGCTATGTGTAGTTTTCAGTCTGTGTTTAAGTTGCACACAAATCATGGTCAAATAATTCACTCAAGACCAAACACTGCAGGATCTGGTTTCACTGGCAGGAAAAGGCATTATGGAAAACTTAAGGAAACCATAGAATCCTAGTGCACAGGGTGAGTGGCTCACTGACATTAGCATGAAGCAGCCTTAGCAAGTGAAAAAATATGACTGTGCAGCTTCAGAAAACTATTTATTTTCTCCTTCAGTCATTTTTCAGCTCTCAAGAAAGCAGAAAGTCTGTACTCATATGCCTACCTAATCCAATATCTCTTATTCCTCTGGGTCAAGGTTACCCAGTTCTGTCAGATGGAATATAAATTTTCTGTAAGGCATTGACATTTGAGGGCTAGAAGGTCAGATATAGGATTGCTCCTTTGTTGTGGTCAGTTTGTTCTGTGTAAAGTATATAATGTGACATCTTAAAGAACTCCCTGGTACTTACATTTAGCTCATTTCCAAGTCCTAGCTGCAGAGTGTACCCTCAGTGTCCAGGTAGGAAGGATTTCTATGCCATGTATCATAGACCTCATACATACCAAAGTGTTCTCTGCCAGTGATCACAAGGTTTTGTTTCTCTGCTGAGCTCTTCAGCAAATTCAACCCAGTGTTCCTAAACCAGGACACTCACTACTTTAAATTGTGTGGTGGCAAATTTTTTTCCTCCTACAATTTTTACCAATTTTACAGGTCATTACTAGTTGACTAAAATGGGTGCAAATTGCCTCTGCCAGGTGATATTTAATATTAACTGTCAATCCTGCCCAGACCACCGTGCACCAGTAATTTCTTAAAGTACATTACACACAACACATATGTGGATTGACTGCCTTACACTCTTCTGACAACCCATTTAATTAACTGATAAAAATCAAGGAACGAGTGGATGGACCTTGAGAGGAAGCTAATTTGTGTGTTTATTGGGCATTTGATACTACGCTGGCCTCCAGTAATTGCAAAAGTTTTGTGCTGCACGTGGCTTGCTCCAAAGGTATGGCTGGGACATGCGTCCACTTCACCCTTTGCACCAGTTCCTCAGTGCCAAAGACCTGAAGCAGTGTGCACTGAATGTCAAACCACAGAAAAAGTGAGATGTGGTGGGGCTTTCCTGACCGTGAAACAGAGGGCAGCTGCTTTATTTGCAGATTGGTTTAATCTCCTTGCAAGCAAACTTTAAACGAGGAACTGCTGAGATTTATGGTTCCTTACAGGCCCCTAAGTGCTGCATGCAGTGGAAAAGTTGGAGTGAAAACATGTCGTTTACTTCCCCTGGAGAAGAAGTATTTCATGGAGGCAGGTCAGAGAGCCACGTCTGGATCATTGCTGACTTAATATGTGACCTGGACAAGTTATATAAGCCCACTGTTTCTGCTTTCTCAAGTGTAAAATAGGTAAAATATTTCAGTGCACCTTAATTGGTTGACTGTTTCCTATATACTGGATAACAGGAGATTACTGCATGTTTAAGCCTCACATTTCCCTTTCATATTTTGTTTTACACAGCATGACAAGATTTTATTCTTTCTCTTACACTTAGCTAGTTTGTGTGCCTGACAGTTCTTTTTTCTGCCATTTTTCTCCTCTGGTTTGTCTCACTCTGTGCCTTTGTTCCCCTTCTTGCCTATTTTATTCTGCTTCTGTGTCTTTCTTCCTGGTCTGTTTTGCCATAATCATGACATGAATAATTTCTATTCAGGAGTCTCCCTGAGTGTTTGATACACTGAGGCACGTTTTTGCTGCTTGCTGCGTACACACTCTGTGGAGCATCAGTCCCTGTAGGCTGCCTGGGTACATGGTTCTTATTCTCAAGTACTTTTGCCTCCTGCATGCAAATGTTTAAGGGTCTGCTGGAGTAAAACACACCCTGAGAAGTTCAGTTCTGCCATGTTTCTGGTCTGGAGTCTCCCAAGGAGTGTTCCTTTACAAAAAAAAGCTATTGCCAAGCCATAGCAGGTGACTTGAAGGGGCCTGAGAAGCAAATCTGTGACCCAGCTATTGATTGGACTCTCACTTTGTCGTGTAGGGTAAACACCCAGAGGCACTGGAAGGAAAAGACGAAGAAAGGGAGCTGCCAGACCAGAATAGCAAGGAATAGGCTGCTGAGGTTGAGAGGCTGAATTTTCTTAGATGCACTGTGCTGAGACACAAAACTTTGTAGCAATAAAGTAGTTCAATCTTCATGCTTTATCATAACAACAGAACTTATTTTAATGTAGTAACATTTTGTTGCACTACAGTGAAGATATTTCCTCAGTGTGGACAATGTGAAATAATACACAGCCAGCACATCTGGCAATAGCACCACAGTGGCACACTTGCTATTCCATGACAATTTTATATTTGAAATATCAAATATTTCAAGAGGGAAATGAAGGTAGTCTTGGTCATTATTGTCTTTTTTAGCTGTCTAGTCTCTCTCTTTTTATTCTTTGCTCTGTTAGCTGTTAAATCACTCATTTCTGCTCAGACAGAGCTAGAGCTCACTGCTCTCCTTGACACCACAAAACCAGATAAGGTTAGGATATTGGCTTATGGCAGGTCCTCACCACCACTGCCCTCCACAAACCCAAGAGTTTTAGTGCACTATCCTGGTTATGCATTGTTTTCTTGTTTGGTTTTTTGGGTTTTTTGGGTTTTTTTTCCTTTGGGGGTCTATAAAACTGTAACTGAGGGATCTGTTAAGGGTGGCCTGATTGGGAATTTAAAGATGTCAAAAAGAATGTTAAAGGGAGATTTCCATTGAATGAAATTGGAAAATGGTGGTGGTTCTCTTTTCCATTGCATTTACCACAAAGAACAATACTTAAAGGAAGCATCCATTGCATGCTGATATATTCTAGCTCTCACAACTCATGTATCCAGTGGGACTGTACTGGCAGGTTGTTACTCACTTTAATTTCTTCAGATTATCTGTTGAATTCTGAATTCTGTGAGTTTTAGTCTCTGGCTAGTTACACATAGGAGAGTTATTTCACCCCTGCCTTCTCAGCAGACCCAGATGCAGAAGGAAAGGGATGCTCATAGGTTTGTAAATATATATATATATAGAAGAGGTGTTTGCCTTTGTTCTATCAGGGACTGCTTGAACATAAATGTTGTGGTGTAGTTGTTTTGGGTTTAAAACATTACAATGTTTTGGCCTGATACAGCCAAACAAGAATACTCTTGGGTAGTTCTTCTTCATTATCATGAAAAAAATCAGACTAATCTTCTTGGCTTATAGTTCCAGTGGATTCTTTACATTTCTCTAGCTTTTCCATAGAGAAAATGAAAAACACATTTGTAAGTGACCTTTAGTTTTTGCCATCTAGTCAAGCATTCTTTGTGCTGGCACAGTAATACCATTATCTTGACCTTTGTCTCCCTCATACAGTTTCTCTTTGTACCTGTCACTAGCCCTGGCTCGGCTAGGAAGAAGGAGGAGAAAATGATAAAAATGGAAAAACTACAGTCTTATTCAAACTGTTAAGCCATGCAAGCTTCTGTTTGTTCCAGCTATGCTTGATTTTGTTCTGTTTATTTTTTACCTTTTCAGCTGGAGTTTTCTATTTGTTTCCCATAATTTTTTTTTTATTCCTCACTCAAAGTCTATTTAACCAGGTATATATGTGTGGAGAAACAAAGTTTAGGAGAACTTTAATGTGAGATTTTTCTGGTCTGAGTCATAGTTGTGGTTTGCCTTGATGTAAAACCTTCCCCAACACCATGCTGTTGCACTTCCATGTGCAAAACAGTTGTATTTCTTTGAAGTTAAAATAAAAGTGCTTCACTGTTTTCTCTGACTTCAACATAACCAAGCAGCAAGCATCTATGTCTAAATCCTACATTTAACTTTCAATCTGACCTTGGATTAATCCCTTTACCTCACCATGCCTCTGTTTCTTTTCCTGCCCCAGATCAGCATGCAGGCAGTGCAGTGAGAGTTGGGGAGCTAGGTCTTAATTCTTTAATACAGCTGGAAAAAATCCCTCAAGACATAAACTAACAGATTTCAAGCCATGCTTGTTGGCTACTTTCCAGTCTGAGTGAAGTGCAGAGCTATAGGATGACTAATATGGCTTGAAAATATCACTTGAAAGCCTTTATCTCAATAATGTTTTGACTGATGCATAACTTGCAGAAAGACATTCAGTTTCCATTTGAAAACATCAAGAGATTTACAGTGTGCCAGTCCTTTCTGTAATTTTGTCCTTTGTTCTGTGATTTATTTCCAAGCACATTGCTCACTGTTATAAGACATAAATTTAATAAGAAATGTAATCTACTCTGTTTCCTTCCTTTCCTGATGTGTAGGAAAGAACTATGGAGGATATACATTTAAGGACAAGTGGCAGGGCTTCACTCTGTTTCAGTGGCAAGGACTCCTGAAACAGGGTTGATGTGCATACAGATAGATGGTTTCCTGTTGTTTGTTTTCAGTCTAATCAAGCTGATTGGGATGAATGGTAATGGTGATGTCTTTAGCACATACCAGAAATTTTCTTTGCTTGTGAGCTGGAAAACATTTGCAGTTTGCAGCAGCAATAGCAGTTGACTTGAAGATGGGATACTTGATCATTACCCTCGTAATGGGAGTCTCTGTTTTTCCACATATGCATCTGCTTATGAGCTTAGAAATTAAGAGCATGTTTCACTCATTGATCTGAAAAAGCTCTTGGTAAAAAGGGTTCCCATCGAGCAAATGATGAAATGGATGAGCAGACAGAGGGAGACTAGCTCAAGGTGATGAGCAGATGGCTGGCAGAGGTGGCAGAGGACTCGGGTCCTTCCCTGGTTGGAGCCCCAGGGGCTGTTTGACTCCCCTGAGCTGATTTTGCCCTGCTAGACTCAGCAGAATTGCAGAGCTGTGGTGGTCCTAAGAACAGGCTGTTCCCCAAATAATCCCTGGCCAGACTTGCATGAAGTCTATTTCTGTTCTGATCCTTAGGGTTTGATAGCTGAAAATCTATAGTTAATTGTATCTGCTGACACGGTCTACTTCTGTCCTTAGTACCAAAACACAAAATAAAAAACATTAATTAATTATAAAAACCCTTATGTGAGCAAGTCTTCCACAGGGATGTTTTTTATGGATGAGCTTTGTGGAAAAGGCAAAGCACTGTAATTTTGGATGTAGACAGGGTGCTGTCTGTCCCCAAAGGTAACTGAGGATGCATTCCACGTGAAAATAAAAGTGCTAATTATACAGTATATCATATGGTATCCAAGATTCATGCATAATTTTTTAATTTCCTACCACATTTTTGTTATCTTCCCATTCATTGGCCTAATTGATACACTACCTATCCTCTTTTGTGCCAAATACATTTGTTTTCCTCCTTCTAGGTCACAGTTTTACAATTATCACCATAGCAACATTCCAGCTATAATAAGAAGATACATCTTCTGAATGGCTGGTGATACAACATTAACTGTTAGAACATAACATTTTTCATGTTGGAAACATCTGGAGTTCACAACCAGCAAAGATCTGTAAAAATGTCTGTAGCTCTTTAATAATCACCCAAGGCTGCACTTGCAAGCTTTATTACGATGCATTACAAACACTTTTTAGTCTCCAGGCAGAGAATGTGATAAAAATAAGCTTTACTCCAGCACCAAAAGAAGAAGAAACAGAGTTCAGTGTAAGTCATGTGACTTAAAAAAAAAGAAAAGAGAATTTGAATTGGCCTTCATGTCAAGCCCTTTATTTTTAAGAGCTGGTCCTGACTCCTTTCCTCTGCTGTTCCCAGCCTATTACCAACAGCACTAATATTGCTATTTACTGGCTGATTATATCCTCTGGCAAGATTCGGACAGTGTCTACTTCCCTGCTGCAAACTAATCAGTTTTCAAAATTAGTTATTGATCTCAGGCTCATTGTGGAGGACAAATTTAGTGGCTGGTTCATTGAGTATCAGCAGTGCCACTCTTTGTGTGAGCTGCATAGAAGTGAAAACAAACAACATATTCAGGCCCACGTACATATATAATCATCTAATATAAGGAGGTACAAGACAAGTACAAATGCACTGGCAAATGAAATAGCTTTTTTTTTTTGTGAGAATGATGATGTAAAGAAATTCAAGACTATTCCTCTCTTAAAGTACATTTATATTTCTTACTATCTACTGTGGAGAGTTTATCTGAGAGACTACACACGTATTGGCACTATTACTGGAAAACATTACTATTACTTAATCTGAAGTAATTTGGGGTGCTGAATTTGTTTAGGGTTTTTTTACTGGTTGCAGTTGTTTGAAGTCAGTAAGATTTTCAAATAATAAGTACTTGAGCTTGGGATTTACATTTTAGTGACTAACAATGTGCTGTCATTATCCATTGCACAGCTCTGTTGAGCTACATAAAATCTTTTCAGTGATTATTAGATTGCCATCCCTTTGGTTTTAATGGAAACTTATCAGAAGCAAGGCATTTTAAGTGGAAAAATTTCCCTCTAAAACACTGAGACAAAGATATAATCAGCAACACAGCATTTTCCTGGGGTTGGAAAGCCCATGCCCAAGTTGTTTCTCTACTTGAATGGAAGTACATCAACACTAGGTTTCCTGGTTCTAAATTTCATCCCCAGGTGGACCTATAAAAATTTTGAAACCTAATTCTTTTTCTGAGGAAAGAGATTCCCATATAGGTTCAGCTGAAAGAATGCATTTTCTAGTCCCTTTAGGAAAACTAGTCCAAGCAAGCATATTGAAAACGTCCAAAATATTTTTAATAATAGTCTACTCCTGTCCAACTGCAACAATATCATTACTTATGATACAAAAAACAATTCAAAATATGTTTTTTCTCTTTCTTAAACATTATTATTCTTAGGCTTTGTACTGAAAAAAACTCTCAGTCTTTTACATGTTTCACTGTTGAAAGAGTATACAGAGTATCTGCCAAGTGTGTGTGTATAAATATATATTTTCAAATTAATTTAATATGTTCAGTAAGTCTTTTATTCTATTATGAGCTCCTTGAATTTTATTTCAATGTTAGCATTTTAAAAGTGTCCAAAAATGGGAATGTCAAAAAAATTATTTGCATGGATTTTTCATTAAAAACTGTAATTTTCCAAAATTCACTCAAAACTTGGCCCAAATTTCCCAAAAGGTTTATGTATCTGGACTCTATTTCTGATTTATGAAAAAACCACACACCAGGTCCTTGGCTTTGTGTGAGTTTTGAGACTTTCATGGTGTGGTTTATTTTTGATGTACAGAAAAGCTGGAACCTCGATAAGCAGTTGGTGGTCTGTGATTGTGTTCCTTGTTTGAATGATACACATGCACATTAAAAAACTTCCAAAACAAAACTTTTTTATTCGTATTGAGGCAAATTAGAAATTACTGAGAATTTATTGCTTTATTGCAAGGTTCATTTTAAGTTGAAGGTTTGACTCTACATTCTTGTATGCTTCAAATTTCCAAAGAACTCAATAAGAGCTGGAGGAGGCAGAGTACAAATCCTGTGTAAAATGGGAACTGAATCTTGGAGAAGAAATAATGAGAGAATGGAGTCACACATGTATTTAACCATTGGTTTCTGTTACACTGAGATGAATTTGAAGCATCCTACTTGTTTTCCATGGTTCTTGAATGAAGCTGAGATGTTAAAACATCCCTCTCACTTCTACCTCTCAATTTATTAAGAGGCACCATAACAATGATATATTTCACTCCAAAATCTGAGCTAAAACCTTCTGTTGTTGGCACATACTTAGAACCAAACACTCCTTAGTCACCTACATTCCTGAACTGATGTACCTGAAACGATTCAGATTCAGATAAAATCCAATTATATCTATGAATCAAAAAAAGTATTTTAAGGGATATGAATTAATTAAATTTGTATTTAATTTAATTTGAAGATGGGCACCAAGGTCTAAAAATCCCAACATTTACTTGTTTCAGTGAAGCAATCACTGAACAAAGAACTTGTGTACAATTGATCTATAAATACAAGTAAATCAATAAAATATTTTAGACCTCCATCTCTAGCCTATCTAGGTCATTTTAATGCTCTATCCTCAAGGGAATTGATGAAATTAAAAACTATATTACTCTTTTATTTGAGCATGCTCTGTATGCCTGCAATTTCTCTGCTTTTGAGTGAATGGTTCCACTAGAGTTAACACAACCATATTTTGCCCTAGATTTTTATTCAACTAAAACTAAACTGAGAACCCATATGGTTAAAAATGTTTTGGTGCACTCAGATAGGACCAAGCAACAAAAAAAAAAGCCCATATTAAAATGCAAATGTAAGGGTTTCTCAAGATATGTTTTTCAAATAAACAAATATGAATTTTAAGATATAATTTAATGAAGTTTATTTAAGATAGAGGTGGTAAAATTCAAGTTGTGGAAAATTCAGAAGTCGAGGTGTAATATTTGTACACTGAAAGCCAGTACTGAGGTAAAATTAATAAAATTTTTGAAACATATTAAAAGAGTATTTCTTGTGTCACTGAGATGTTGTTACACCAAACAACACCCTACACCCTATGCTAAAATGGAGTAAGCTTTAGATTTGTATCTAGCTCTGATGCATTTTGGAACTGGTTTACTTCCAAGATTTTTTTTAGCAACTTTGTGTGGCTGTATGCCAACTGAAAATGTTTCAATATCTTTTAATTATTTTTCTTCTTATGAAAATTATGGAAATTTCATAGGGATTTATGTTTTCATAATAGAAATCTTGTTTGCTATGTTGATTATCTCATATGCCAACACTCGATAAATAGTACCTGTTAAAGGAAAAAGAGATACCTGGTTAAGGTGTTTGAGATTTTTGAAGCTTGAGTATTGGTTTGAAATTTTTTTTCTATTTTTTTTATGTCATATGCAGTCTGCTGAGAGGCAGTGAGAATTCTGAGATTAACATGATCTTAAAAGAAGTGAGCAAAGTTAGTGAATTTACATCCTCCCTTTTTTGTTGGACTGCTAAACAGTCCACCAGCTGTGATTACAGCTACATCTCTAGTGTTACTGAGTTGTAAGGGAAAAACAAAGTAAACAATAATCTGTTTAATATAATTTCCATCTATCTTTGGTGCCACAAACTAAGATTAATTTAATATTATAATTTATATGGAATTAACTGAAAACATGCCATCTCCGTTCCCACACTCAGAGCATGTTTATCATTCAACAGTAAGATAAGTTACAGATGTAAAATCTCAGGAGAAGAAAAAGTCCCTGTGATTTTGAGTGCTTTGAATTGTTTGTGGGTTGGTTCTGTTGTGTTTTTTTTCTCATTTTAATCAGTAGCTGCTAATAAGGCTAACCAAATTGCTACAGATTTATTGTCTTATGTAAGTGAATTTATCATCTGTGAAATGCAATATGACAGAATTTGGCGTCCATTTGAAGATGCCTTGCAATGCACAAGCTGTCCTCATGCAGGAGTAGTGATGGCATTCATTACCAATAGCAGCTTTGGGTTTTAAATTGGAGATGTGGATTTTCAGTACAGAAGGGATTCATCCTCTTTTAAACTTGATCCAAGCACAAGTGCACCAAAGCTTTTATGGCTGATTATGGTAGAAACACTGTTGCTCCTCAGTGTAGCATTATTTTCTTTTCTGTAGATCTTCTTCCAGTAAAAAGTGAAGGACTGAACCTGTGCAACCCAGCGTAAGTCTATCCCAAGAACTCCTGAAATTAAAAAAAATCCAAATGGTGTTAAGCAGGTTGGAATCATGCAGCACTTGACTAGATTCCTACCACTTAAAATATTCAGGTTTGCTTATACACAGCCATCGAAGTTCAAAGCAGAATATTTGGTTCATTTAACAACTGCAGATACTCCATTAGCCTTTTTCACTACCAGCCTCACATCTCATATGCCTGCCTGATCCATCTGTCACGTTTTGTCAAACGTAAGCACTCTCAGGGAGCAGCCATGATTTCACAGTGCTCTGCAAAATGGAGCTCCAGCCTCAATATCCACTGAACCACAGACTAAAATCTTAATAATAGAAGAGGAAATGGAAGCTCTGTAATCAGGAGGACTGTGAGCAAGGAGGGATGGTTACATTAATGTAGATGTGTGGTGGGCAGTAAGACATGTAAATCTTCACTGAAGAGATAATGGAAGGACAGAAATATCAGGTTAGATTACACAATCAGGCTTCTGCCTCTGAAAGTACCCAGTAAAAGATGCTGAGAAGAAAGCTGAATAAGCCAAGTACCCAGAATCCCTTCCTGATGTTCCTTGGCTCAAAACAGAAGAGCACACAACACCTCACAGATCTGGCTTTTCAGAGTAGAATTGGATGATAGGGAATTAATTGCAATCTAAATGCAATATACCTCAACAATCTGGCCACTGGCATTTACATACTCAATGTGCAGTATGATTATAGGATGTATTCCAAATAGAAGGTATTTTAGTATGTTACTGTCCAGACTTGTGTGTTTTATATACATATATATGTAGATAAATCCCTTTCTTTCTCTGCACATGCAGCCATACTGACACACATACAGATATAAAGAGCATGTATCTATAGTAGAAATCTGTTACACTGACTTCTTACTGTCATTCTGACAGAAATTGTCACTTATGTTGGGTGCAGAATATCTAATTTTGTAGCAACATCTGTATCATGGTGCAATTAACTACTTCTCTGTCTACATGTACTATATATTTAATATTCTTACATGCAAATTGCACACTGAAAATAAGTCATAAGTCTTGCTGTGAAAAATAATAAAAAAAGTTAATATTATTCAGGCACTAAAAATTTAGCGTGTGGGAGGACAGTTTTTTCTGCTGGAGTTATTCAGCTGCTATACATACCCAGCTAGTGCACTGTGATGTAAGAACAGCTGTACTAGTTAAGTTATATAGTCACTGTCCTCCCTGGGGAGTAGTCAGCAAAGTGCTTAGGAAAAGAGTTTCATAAAAGGCTAAACACTGAGCATTTTCTTAGTATATTCTCTCATTTTCAGACAATCTGTGGCACTGAGATTTTCTGAGCCAGAGGCTGCCTGCACATCTTTGTGCTTAATGGCCCTTAATGGATTTTTTTTTTATAATCATTTGCCTAATTATTTTTTTAACTCATTTATCCTTTTGGCCTTCGCAACATCCTGTGGCCAGGAGTTGCACAATTTAATTACGTGTTATGTGAATAAGCACTTCCTTTTGACCCTGGATGCATTAAGAATACTTTATCTGTACTTTTGCTTTCCTTTCTATTTTTTTATTCCTTTTATACTGATGCCCATGCAGCAGGAGCTAACTGCTTGGAAACTTTGTTCTTTAGACTTTACTTCAGACTTTACTTTGAATCAGAAATGGCCCTTTTGATGTTGGCATAAGCAAGTATATGAACTAAAAACCATACATAAAATACTGGCTGCATCTTGAAGCATGAAAGAAATGTGTTTCTAGTCCAGTTCTTTTTCTGGTTGTTTCCCATAGTTTTAGAGACTGAGTCCTTGATTAACTTTTGTGGTCTCATATTTTATGAATCCTAACCTTTAGGGACTGTGAGCAATGAATGACTTAAAAAAGAATCTCCAATCAACCACCAACAACAAAAACACACAAAAAACACCCTCAAAAACCCACAAACCCACAAACCCAAACAACATTGTAAGTTTCAAATTAAATATAGAAAAAGGATTCTTTTTCTCACATAACCTTCAGACCAAATTTAATCTTCTTGTTTCCTAAGTTAAATTCCCTCTGGCCTCTGGCTTTATTCTGTAGTTACTCTTGCAGTTCTTATTGGTGAGTTTGACCTGAAGAAATGAGGCATGATTGAATATCAAGATTTGATCATTAAAAATCAAGAAGTCAACTTCTTTAATGCAAGGAGTGGAAAGAAAAAGGACTTTTGAATAACACCACTCCCAATTGAGTTATTTTTCACCAAGTAACTAAATGTGGATTTGTGGCCACACCTGAGGTGCTGTACTCTAAAAATGTCAGCATTACAACTTTTGATTTAGAGGTAGAAGAAATAAGGCAGAGAATAAATCTGATGAGATCTCTGAAGCTCAGGTCATATTTCAGGATAACTGAATCGCTTTTGTGGAGAATGTGCTTTATTTTAATCTCACTGCCAATGTTTCTGTGCCAGTCTTATTTCAAATTTTTACTTCACAGTTCTCAGGCAAATGTTCTTCCTGATGGCCTTGAGTCAGCCACTGCTGTCCAGAAGACAATAAATAATAATACATGATGTGCATAATATCCTTCCTAGAGAGATTATCACAAATTGTTTTGCACCCTGTTGAGCATATCATGACTCCTGGTGTGATGCTTGGCAGTTCACTGCCCTCCAAATGCACTGCCTGGTCGTTCCCTATATCCCAGAGTTTCTGACTGTCATGTCGATTATCTTTCCCCTTGTTTTGCCATCAGCAGGGATGTAAAACTATATCTGTAATACTGAACTTACCAAGTGATATTTCAGAACCTTAAGTGTAAATGTACAAACAGCCTTCATGGAAACTCTTTAATGCATTTCCTGTAAATTCTTAAAATGGCTGAGCTTGGCAGCTCAGTTATGTGTACGTTCAATATTTTTGTATTATAGCAACTGGAGAGGTAAGGTGTGCTTAAATAGGAGAGGTAATACAGTTTGATTACCTGATACAGACAGGAGGCAGTTTTTCAGCCACTTAGGCCTAAAGACATAAAACATGTCTTATGTTTTAGCTTAAGAAAAACACAGTAAAGCTGCAGGAACATGTTTCAGATGCCTCTCCTGCTGAATGGAGACAATCACTTTGATTTGAATCTTGCTGATTCATCTCCAGTGTTTTAAAAAGACAGCTGAAACAGTCTGATGACTCTTCAATTATTCAAAAAAAAAAAAAAAAAAGAACTTATCAATATGAAAATAAATGTTGCAGCTGATTTGATATCACTAATAGTCCAGAAACAATAAAGGCCCATTTCCTGGAATCAAGGGGTTCCTGGACTGATGCCACATCCACATGAGTTAAGGAGTAGGTGGAGGCATCTGGATGCTTACCTTCTCTTGCATGACCAGGGTTTCACAGTCTTCCATTTCTGGGATATTTTCCTCTTCATTTTTAACATTTTTGAGCATTGGAATGCACAAGGAATTCAAAGTTAAAACCAAGGCAGCCTCAAGATGCAGCTGACTGAAATGTTTATGTGACTCACAATGGCATTGGGAGGCAGTGCCTCCTGTTGTCATAGCAAAACCTCAAGGAACAGATGATTCCTGCTTGAGAAAACTGCATTATGAAAATCTGGAAGCTTCTCAGTGCTCTGAGTTGTTCTGACTTCTTAAGTTGTGCTGCTTAGCCCAAGGCATGAGGATACAGTTCCTTTTCTAGGAGATAACTAAAAGCTTGCTACTGCAAACCAAAAGATGGTTCAAACATGAGAGAGTATTAAAAACAGTAACATCTTTTCCATACAAAATTCCCATTATAATACACTTCTCAGGTTTCTAGGGGGAAAAAAATAAAAGTTAAGCAGTCTTGTTTGGCTTAGCTTTTAAAGTTTTAGATTTGTGATTTCAAATGCCTGTTATATACAGAATAATTCTCATCTAAATATTTATTCATCTAAATCTCTACTGTTTCCTTGCAACCGTGCAGAATGATTTCTACACTCATATGTTGAGAAAGGCCAGGCTTTAACTCAAGGAGTCATTTATCCAGGGCTTGGTAAAAATGGAAATAATGCTCTGTGTTGTTCTGTTTTTTTTTTGTACAAGTAGCAGTGGCTGTCACCATAAATGTTAGAAAAAGAAAAGAAATGCCTGTGGAGGATATCAGAATGGTAAGTCTTGGTCACAGAGGCCTCTCAGGTTCCAGTGAGCTCTGCCAAACCTCTAATTCAATCAGTTTTAGGGAAGGCAAATTCTCAGTACCTGCTCTGCCTGCAGTGTTTGAGTCATAGCTTTCCCTTGGGGTAAAAAAAAACCCCACATATAAACCCAGATATAGATATATACATAAACATATAAATGGGTATATAGTATATGGATGGGAAACTGCTACTTAGCAAGGTAAATGGAAAATAAGTCTTTATCTTACTGCCTGGAAAGAGCATAATTTCTGGTCTCATCTGGTTCTTTCTCACAATTTTTGTTCTTGTCCCTTTTTAATCTTGGTGTCACAGTTCAATCCTACTACCTTAAATCTTCGTATTTTTGCCTCTGCTAATAGTTTGATGTGTCTTGAACTATACAGTGCTGACATAGAACATATGGTTGGTTACTGACCACAGAAAATATCAGCTAGGATTTCTACAGAGAAGCTGTCCACGCCACCACTAAGGGTATCACTAAAATTTAATTAGATGATGAGTATTTCTTTAAATACAATAACAAAATCAATTGCTCTCCCAAAAAAAGCTACTAAAGTCTACATCACATGTTTTTCTGCCAGAGTCTGAATGCTTTATTGTTTGTTTTTCTTAGAAGAACTGAAGAGCAGCTTCAGATTTACTTAATCAGTACTTACTCTTAAGGGATTTTACTGATGCTGAATGTTTGCTATTTGAAAATAAACACTTTAGCTTGGTCTGACAAACATTGCTTAATGGAGAGCAAAAAAAATAGAATTATTCTAGCAATATTTAAATGTCAGAAAAAGTGTGGCCGGAAGGACTGGGGGATGTGATCATTCCCCTGTGCTCAGCAACTTGAATCCTGCATTCAGTTTTGAGCCCCTCATTACAAGAAAGAAATTGAGGGGATGGAACACAAGTCCAGAGAAGGACAATGGGGTTGGGGTATGGTCTGGATCAGGAGCAGCTGAGGGAGCTGGGGTGTTTAGCCTGGAGAAAAGGAGGCTCAGGGGGAACATTATCACTCTACAACTCCCTGACAGGAGGGTGTAGCCAGGTAGGAATCAGCCTCTTCTGCCAGGTAACAAGTGACAGGACAAAAGGAAATAGCCTAAAGTTGTGTAAGGGGAGGTTTAGGTTGGAGATTTAGAAAGATTTCTTCACAGAAGTACTTGTTATCAAGTATTGGAAGAGGCTGCTGAGGGGAGTGGAGTGGTGGAGTCCATGAAACATTTTAAACACCATGAAGGTGTTTAAAGGATGCTGATGTGGACGAGCACTGAGGGATGTGGTTTAGTGGGGACTTGTCAGTGCTTTCCTCTACCTTCTGAGACCCATTGGATTTCTGACCCTCTTATTTAAACATCCCTCAGGCACCTGGGCACAGTGAGCTTCTCTAGGCTCTCATCAGCTGTCTTCACAAACCAAACTCCTCCTTGGAGGGGATGGAAGGGAAAGACAGTGAGCTCTGGATATATTTGCCTATAATTGCTCCTCTTCACAAATAACACTTGAGTAAACCCAGAAACATAGGAGGTGAAAACTGAGGACACGTCCTCAGCCATCAGTCTGAAGGAAAAAAATAGAATCTAAGTCCAGATTCAATCCTGTTTCACTCTGGTACACATATAAATAAAAATCATATCCATCCCATAACTTTCAAACAATGCATAGTACAAACACATACATCTTTAGTTTCTTTTTGAAGTAATGTCTTACTGCCTTTATGCAAAATTTTGACCCCATTTCTCCCTATGAACACCACTGTCATGGCATGCAAGGTCAGCTAGAATTTCAGGCACAGGAAGGGTCAAATAGCATAACTAATTGCACTTTCATGAAAGACAACAGAACACGAGTTCACTCATTTAAGCCTGCAGTGCAATCACATTTAAATGCTGGATACCCATTTGAGCCACAACACATTTTTTGCCTGTACACTTTGAAAATCCAAGCATAAAATTTCCCCAGAGAGATGATAAGCACTTTTTCTGTGGTGTTTCCTCCACATTTTAAAATCAGTACGAGTAAAGTGTGTAAGTAATTTGATGATTGCTTGGGTGTTAGCACTGTTTGTGCATCAGAGTGGGTTTTCTGATCTTTTTAGCTCTTTAGCTACAGGTCTTCTATGAGAGCATTTCTTCATTCTTCTGTGGTGTTCTCAGTAAGTTCGGTCTTTATGTAACTCCTGCAGTTTTCCACTTCTCCACTGGACACTTCTCTGGTGTTTGTTGCCAGCTGGGTCTCATAATGTGTAACCAGAAGATCTCATGTTTCAAAATTGTTTAAAATAAGTATTTTACATTAAAACTTTGTTTATCCTTTCCTTATGCTGAAGAAGACTACAGAAGGCTTCTTCTAGTCTATATGTGTGTTAAAAGTGATTCAAGATTTTCTTAAAATTTCATCTTTTAAATGCTAAATTTGTTTCCTTTATGACAATCCTCGGCAGCTAAGGATGTTTAAGTTTTCTATCTTTAGTTTTTATACCTCTGTGAAAATACAAATTCTTAAAAAAACATCCATTTGACCACATACACCCTTTGGAATGGTAGGTGGCATTTAAGTAATATATTTTTCAGGAGGTTATAGAAACACAAGCTTGGCAGTCTTGGAAAGGTTCTCTCTTAGCAGTAGGAGCACTAAACATATGAACAAACCTATGTGATTTGCATTAGTGGTAAACGAAGCTCTAAGAAATTACAGCACTCACTGCTCAGCCCCTGTTTCCTGATCTGCCATCGTTCTTAAGGAGCTGGAATAAATTCATATTAAAAGATATGGAGCTATTGATGCACTCCAGAGGACTGAAAGCTGGGCGATAACATTTGCTGGATGCAAACACAATGAGGACAACTACTGCCTCTCTCCTGTTCTCTCTGAAAATATGACAATGGCAGGGCAGTGTGCAGTAGCTGAATGTCCAGTTGTCATTTTAGCTCACTTAAACCCACTTGATCAAACCAGGAGAACTAAATGCAAACTGGCAGTCACTTTTCCTCCGAGGAAACAAGTCGATATTGGGTCTATGTGCAGCAGATGCATAGCTAATGCAATAAATATGGTTCTTAAATTTTGTATATAGGAAAGTTAAAGCTGCTCATATTTTTTAGCTCTTTTTATTTTGCATCTTGCAAAGAAGGATTTATTCTGTATTTCACATTTGAAAGGCAGACAATTGCTGTAAGTGATTCAGAATATTTTTGGATGCTTGTTTATCAGCATAAAAGATTAAAGCTTTATGAATAAATATAGAAAATTCTTCACAGCTTTCTAACTTCAGAAATCCCCTTGTGGTAGCTTCTTGAACTAATATATTTATAATCTATACATTGTAGGTATTCAGCAGATTTATAATGTTTTATAAAGGCTGTTAAGCATATTAATCAGCAAGCTTTTGTGATTCCATTCAAATTGAGTCCACTAGGATTCCTCTGACTTTGTAAAGTCAATCTTTTTTTTTTTTCTGTGGTGTTTTGGAGGGTGCCTACTTAGTTAATTTCTCCAGGGCTTTATTATCACTTTCCTCCAATGCTTACAAGAAGCAAAGACAAGACAACAGACACAGAAAAAGCAAGAAGCAAGATGGGGGCTCCAAAATACCTTAGCAGTTTTAGTCAGATCTTTTGTAGAAGAATGGAGTATCTTGTTCCACATAAACTGGATTATTCAGCACTTGTGTAAACTAACCTTATACCCCTTCCTTCAAGTGTATCCAGACATTGCTCATGCCTCAGTTTAATTAGGGTAAGGGTTTCTATGTAATGTGATGCGGTATTAAGTGCACACAAATATTTGGCTAGACAAACATCTGCATTTTCACTTCTGAAATTAATCACAGTCTGAAAACTGCTGGAAATGAATGTCCCAATGTATAGGAGCAAAGTTTCTGCACTGGTTTAAGGAACAGTGCCTGCTTTGTTACCTACAGACCGGATATTGGCTCAGATAAATAGGGGGTTATGACAAAGGATATTGAATCCTCTCACATCTTTCTGTTATTTAGCACTTGGTAGAGTAGCACCTTTCACAGAATGCACTGCTTGTGGAAGAGGACAAGTTTGTCAGGGCTGGACAATAATTAATCAGTTGAGATTATTAGGGAAAATCCAAGATATCAGTGGAAACTGGCCTTGATGTTCTGAAAGCGTGTGGAGAAGGACCAGTGAGGGGCAAGCCACAGTCGCAGTAGATGCCAAGCAGACGGAATACTTACGGCAAAAGGATTTGTCTTCTCTTCCTTTCTCTCTTTTCATGTGAAAAGATTCATCTTGTAGTAGGTGGAATAGGACTGCACCTATCTCAGAAGCCAAGCAGCAGAACTAGAAGTGTTCACAAGTTGCTTCCCACAATGTTCCCAGGATGAACTGGCATTTTATTGGAGAGGTACAGTTTAGCCTGCCACTGATGTACTCATGTTCCTCTGTCCATGCCCTTTTCCTTGGCTTAGCTCACTACTGTATATTCTTTGTTATCTAAGCAAACTGATATTCAAGAGCTTTTTTTCTTTTCTTGGAGTGTATTTTTTGAGGATTTTCTCTCTCAAAAAGCTGTCCCTGATTAGCTCAGTGGATGTAGAATAAGATTGTTTTGCTGTTTTCTCTAGAAGTTGTCACTGCAAACCCAGATGAAGCAAAAGCACTTGTCAGCTTGTGCATTGTGTGTATTTTGCAACTAACAGGAACAGTTTAGCTTTTTTGTCCTCTTTTGAAAATCCAGGAGACCTTGATTCTGCACATAAAAGTTCTGGCAACAAGCCCATAGATCTCTCTTCTAAGTGTATGCCAAGAGTTTGAGTTAAAAAATTCAAACAGAAAAGATTTGGGGCAATATGGATAAAAATTCTGTCCCTTCTTTTCACCAACTTTAAAACTCTTTCCCTTTATGATATCATAATCTCTAAAATATATGCAATATTCTTGAAAGCTCGCCTTCGCTTTAGCAGCTGCTCTGGGTGAAAAATAAAAACAAAAGAGCTCTTTGGAAAAGCCTTCTCTCTTAGCAGAAAAGATCCATGTTTTCCTGCTCTCCTTTAAAGACCATGTGCACAGTACCTAATTATATTTATATGGGGCACTGATGGATTTTATTTCTACAGTTTAGTTCCTGAGGTAGGTGTCAAAGCATCTGCCATGGCAGTGCTTCCCTTTGTTTTGGGAAGAGCAGTGATTCCAGTGCTTCCAGCACCAGCAACCATCGCTCCCAGAAACAGCCCTTTCATTCTTACCTTTCTAACACTTTACTTTTTATTGCAATTACTGAGCTGAGGTTTTAATTAAGAGATTGAAAAGCAGCTTAGCAACTTCAAATGTGCCCTGTGAGTCTTTTGAAGGATTAAAAAGAGATGTTACCTGTTTAAAGACAGGAGGAAAATGGAGTTGATATCTGGGCACATTATAGATAAGACTTACAGGGTAAAAATTCAGCATGTTTTCTTTAGAAACATATTGTTGGAATTATTGGGATAATTATTGGGATAATATGTATAATTTTCTCATTTAAAAGTCCATTTCTTTGCTCTTGCTTTTTTTTTTTTTTTTTCACTTTTAAAAGTATCTTAATTATACAGGTGGGGTTGTTTCTTTGCTTTGCTGTGTTTGGATATATAGGAATATGCATACTGAGAATTTTCCTCTCGTGATTAGTGTGCCGTGTATTAGTGGGTGGCAGAGAGTTGTTAAGCTACAATCAAGAAAAATTATGTGTGTAAAACCATGTGGAAGAACACACATTTTTCCCTGTTTTATATAGAGGTGAAGTACTCAATGTTATTAATGGGGTATTTTGGTTTAATAGACAATGCTGCTATGTTTTAACACTTCAATATTGTTCAAAAGTAGATCCTGAGGAAAAAAAAAAAAATCATTTACTTAAATAGCTTACATGGCAGGCAAGTGTATGAGAGTCAATGGAAATCAATACCAAAAGAGACATTTCTACTACTAGGCTTTTGAAAGAGATGTATAGACAAGGCTGTTAATTGGTTTTCAATGGAATAATTTCCAGTGGAGTTCATAATTATTTAGTTGTATGTATCCTCAGACCACTGTAATTTCCCTTTAACTTCCAAAGTCTCCACTTTCTATGAAGCATTTATAGGATTTATAAAAGAATAACATGAATTTTCCACTTTCAGGCAGACCATGTCCTACAGGCCTCGTTTCTCAAGTATCAAATGACTTTGTGTTTCTTGTGTCACTTGAAATCCAATAAATATGTTGCAAACAAATTAAAGAAATTATTTATAACTTCTATTCTCAAGCTCAAAATATTTTAGTGGTCTTAATTTTCCAGGCTAGTTTTCAATATTCTGCCTCTGAAGCTGTTGCCTGATTCCTTTTCAAAAAATCCCATGGGAATAAGCCCTAATACGTGTGTGCTTCTCCTTGTATCTGTTCCTCTCCAGTCAAAGTTACTTATAATTAATTTTCTGAAATTTGGTCAACATTTTGCTGTACATACAACTTGCTAGCTGGAACTGGTAACATTCTTGTCCAGGGAATGAAATTCCCAGTGAATATGGCACACTTGGATTGTGCTGCAGGGATTATGCCCACTTTGAACACAGCTTGAATTAAGTGGCAGGAGAGCGTAGGGGTGCCTAAAATGTATCTGCCAACTCCAGGCATGTCAGTTCAACCTCCATTACCCTGACAACCTTGTGCATGCCTTAAATAACCACAGCGTGGGACAGCGAGTCCTGCGGCACGGGAGAGGTTTGCGCTGGAAACAATCCTGTGAAAGCTTTCAGGAAGACAAGCTGGAAACAGCCCTAGATAGAAGCAAAGATGAATAAAAACCATTTTAGAAGCCAGAAAAGATATCCTGATTAAGAAGAATGCTTCATACCTCAAATAATGTGGTGTAAAGACCCCATAATTTTGAGATTAATAATTTTAGCATATGAACAACCAAGCCCGCCCCGATTTTGGGTACATAGAAGAAGTTTGTGGGGGCTATCCATGAATTATATACAACCCACTTAGAAACAGGCAAAACTAATATTTTATAACAATTCATGAGGATAATAAAGTAAATAATTATTTAAAATATGATGGCAATATTAACTTAGAACTGTGTTTGTTCAGGTATTGAATATTAAGAAAATAGGAATGTGGCATTCAGTCCAACTCTTTTCTGAGTGAGCAGATTATTTAGCCCAGTGTTCTGCCTGTGCAGTAACTACTAATCGAGGTACTTCCAGAGAGACTTTAAAATTAAGTCATACTTATGTCTTTGCTAGCACACCCTCCCAGTCCAGTGGCATCAGAACTTCCTGCTTTGGATCCCAATCTGAATGGTCATGTTTAAGAACCATTAGTTTATCTTTTCTTTATTAATTCATCAAAGTGTGTTGCATTTTTTTGCATTTTGAATATTGTATGGACACTGGTTTATACACATTGCTGTGTAAAAAAAAATAAATGTTCTCTTTCCTTTGCTTTCAAACTATTATCTAATTTTTAAAGCTGCACTCAATCTTTGAATTGTGAAAAATGTTTCTTAACTGATCAGCTTCACACAATTTAGGATTTTCTTTTCCTTAATTTCAAGTACCCTTCCAGTTGCCCCTTTATTCACTGGAGACTATCAAGTCTTTTCTCTTTGCAGAACTTGTTCTGCACCCCCTGCTCACACTTGTCAGCCTTCTATGTTTTTATTACTTGGACCATATGATTTTGTCAGACAGCATAGCCAGAACTGCATACAGTAATTACAGTGTGGGCACACCAAAGATCTAGAAGCAGTTTAATACGTCTCTGTTTATACCCAGACTCTTTTCCCAATAACTCCCAACAATCTGTTTGCCATCCTGACTGCTATGGGTAACAGTGAAATCAAATCCAGCATTGTGTATGTTTGGGTTTGGTTTTTTTTTTTTTTATTAGCCTTCATATTTATTGATAATGAATTGTAATTGCTATTTTAACTATCACTCCCTAAATGGCTTTGGTCTTTCTTTTGGTCTTCAGGGGTTTTTTTTAATAATTTTTGACCATGAGGAATAATTTTGTGTCATCTGCATGCTTTGGCATCTTTCTGCTGGTTATTTTCTCAGGCAGATGAATGGAACAGAATAAAGCTTATGGAATGAAGTGAAAGGGACAGATAACCACAACAAAGTGAAGGTGATGGCTATTAGACATGAACACTTTTTTCTGAAGCAGTCATCTTAAATCACCACTGGCAAATCCCCTTAGCACATGGCATTTTCCTGCCTGTGTTTGAGGAGTGTGGTTCTGAGGACTTATTTATCATGGTAGTTTGGGATTTACAGAATTACATTCTAAACTTCCTTTTTCTTCATCTTGGAAAGGTGGCATAAAAGAAACTGTTACCTACAAAAAGAGAGAATCAAGCTTGCAGTGGATGATCTTAAAATAGCAGTATATCCTACAGATCACTCAGGACTGCTGTTTATGTTATGCCACTCACAGGGATTATTTTGGTTTATGATCATTCCTTGTTGTCCTATAAAGGATTGTGATCATGCCTAAATGTGGTCATACCTGTCTGAGGCTGTGCTAGATAACATATGGTGGTGTACGCTGACATACAATGAAGTAATATTTAAACTTAATGTTTCTGATCCAGGGAAAAATCCAACACCCAATTGCTTGCTGATGTTTCAGTCTTTTACCTCTTTCTGATTTTTATTTGCTTCTTTAAACAATTTTAAACCCATGAGAAGCAACAGTCTCTGCTGCCTAAGACTGGTATGCTTATATAGATTTCAGCAAAATTTAATTTGTTTGATTCTAAGGAAATTTCTGTGAAAAGTTTGAGATGGTATCTCTAGATACCGACAAACATAAATACCAGTATTTCTGTGCTGTGCTGATGTATAAGAGAAAGAGAACCTGGAATGGATGAATTTTTATTTTCAGGTGGGTTAGATAATTTTTCTTCTATTAATCAATTCCCTTTAAAATAAATTTGCATTGCTGAAAGGATGACCTTTCCTAATGTGATCCTTACAGTTCCATCCTTATAGATGGCTCTGTTTACTTTTGCAAATGGGGCTTCTCCAACCCGTTATTATTTTAGGAACTCGGTGTCTTTCCAGGAATTTCGTCTCTCCCAGAAATGTGTGGTTGTTTTCTCTCAGGGTGCATGGTAAGAAACGACTGCCTCACTTCTTCAGATAGTTCTGCACGAGAGTGTAGCAATAGGAACCCTGGCTCAGATCCAAGCTCCTTCTCTTCTGGCAATACCCTATGTAAAATGCTTTTAAGGAAGATTATAATAACCTAACAGATGGCTTGTGTAGGATAATCTGACACTGATCGCTTATACTTAAAGGTTGTTTTAAACCCAGAAGTGTAATTTATTTCCACGCTTTTATTACAAATATTTATCATAACATAATATTTTCTGTAGAGATGTCTCTGAATCTTGTATTCCTGATGTCAGCAGTAATCAGTTCTTCAGTCAGATAATATGTCTTTATGAAAATCATTTTTTGTTTTGCTTTTTTTATTCTCATGCTACCATGTGAGAAACTTTATGTGTCATCATTATTTCATACACGTTTACTGTGACAGCTGTTATTCCTCTTTCCTCAGCAGTAAACAATCTCACACCTTTTCAATCTTGACATGTCTTCCAGATTCATGATCATTCTTACCATTTTTTTCCAAGTTCACGATCTATCCCTAAATACCTGATTTCAAAAAAAGTTTCCAGGTGAACTTTAACTCCTGCTGGTAAATATAAAATTGCTTTTCTGCCCACCATATTCACATCTTCTATCTACCCCAGGCACACCTTGAAGCAATATTAAATGAAGCTGAATGAGTATGGAAAAGAATTGCTGTTGGGAATTAGGAGGCCTAAATTGGATTACTCCTTGTTGATCAAATCATAAACTCTCCTATATCCCTACCTGCAAAATAGGGATAATAGTAGTTCCTTGCTCACAGAATGGAATACAGGCACAAGAACTCACATGATATAAATACCTCAGGAAAGGTTCCCAAATATATATAATGCTAGTACAGAAGTGCAGGTTATCTGTATTCAGCCAGCCCAGTGGCTTGAATCTAATTGTTTCCTGGCAAAATGTAAAATATAATAGATTTTGACATGTAAAATTTCCAAGTATGTGACTATGTTCCCTTCATTACAGACATATAAAAAAAAACTTTCGAAGTTAAAGTAAGAGAAATAATAATTCTACCTGACAAGAATAGCTGGAGCATTAAGATGATGACATAAAGATTAGCTAGACAATAAAATACAATACTGGCCTCTTTCTCTCGTAGGAGCTTCTTCCAAAGGAAGTCAAAAATAATGAATTATAAACAGGAGATTTTGGTAAAAAGAGAAAAAAAGACCCCAAAACCTTTATTCATTGGTAATCTCCACAATTTCTCCTAAGGGTATCTCTGGCACACACAGAGCTTCTGCTGCTGGAATTGGCATTGAGTATCTGTTATTTAGCTATTTTTTGACCAGCTCACAGTCCATGATCTGCTCATCCTTGGAGAAACACAGCTTTAAGGCAAAATGCATGAAGACAAGTAGGTTATAACTTAGCCAAGATGCCATGGTTTTCATTGCAAATGTACAGCATGTCTGGTGGTTCCTCTGCTGCAATCATAACTGATATGGCATGTCTCACATAATTAGTTTTGTTTTGATCAGAGAATATCAGTTTTATTATAGTACCTATTTGTTATTTAGAAAAAGAGAGACATTTTTTGTTATGGTTGTGGTTTTTCTTGTTGTTTTCTTTGTGGAGGCGATTGGATTTTTTTTTTGGGTTTTTTTGTTTGTTTGGGTTTTTTGTGGGTTTTTTTTGGTTTTTTTTGTTTTTATTGTGGATGGCCAGATTAGCTTTTATAATTTATGCTTTCTTTAACGTGGGATTTTAATTGTCATCCTCTGTCTTGGTCATTTAGTAGTGTAGGCTTAGCCTGTTCTGGTTCTTTGTGACAAGAAATGTCACTAAAACTCTTCTAAGCAATTATTGTCTTAAGATCTAAAAGAGATTCATTTTCTCATACCTGTGCATGGGCGTTCACTTCATCTTCAGATGTATTTCCAACCCTCAGCAACACTTCTTCAGACATGACTTATCCAAATCTGAAAAGCTGTTTTTCTTGGCTTCCAGGGAGTTTGTGCATCACTGTTAAGAAGATGTAGCCTGGTTTTTTACCCCGAAATGTAAGCCAAGTTCTCACAATGCCAGTGTCTTTATTTTGCTGGTACTTTCTCCTTGGCTCTTCCCATTGTAGGAGCTGACTCTAAAGTTACACTTGGACAGAGCTGACCAGACTGCAGCAATAAAAGGCACTTTAAGGCACTTTTGGCTGGATCTCAGCAACAGGGTGACTTAGTCTGTAGAAAGAGGAAATGGAAATTTGGGGAAGTCTCTGGGATGCCCATGAATTCTCCTTAGCTTTGGGATCAGGTGGTTTAGACTTACTGTTTTGCCCTTTCTTTGACCTATCAATCTATCACAAATGTTCCTCGACTGAACTTAATTAATTTTTTTTTTCTTTTCAAATAATGGGCATGGTTATCAATAAAAATGAATTCTGTGAGGTGGCCTTGAGCACTTCAACACCACAAAGCTTCTACCAGTCAAAGGTAAGACTAAAAGGCCAATGCTTGAAAGCTGCAAGCAGCTGGAAAAAAAAAGTCTTTACATTAGAATTACTTATCCAGGCTTAACTATAGCTTGTATTGTGTGACTCAGCTATAATTCTATTAGCAATAAGACACTGCAGGGAGTGTATTTCCAAGCAATTATTATACTTGGGTGATTAAAGTAATTCTAGATATGACCTTGTCCCATATAACACTGCCAGAGGCATGTTGTAATCTTGCAGAAGTGTATTGCTTGTCTCATCTCATTGCTTAATTATAAAATATACACAGTAAATATTCTGGAGATAAGAAATTGAACTGATGCTATAAACCCCTTAGGTATTACATTATAAAATAAAATGTAAAGTATGACTCCTTTTTTTGCCAATCATCTTCAATTTTATAACAAAATAAGCAAGTAATAATTACAATCATAGATCAACTTATTCTGAAGCCACACAAGATGGAAAGATCACATAAAAATACACCTTTTCTCATCTTTACTACTTTCTTCCTGTGTTCTAGAAGCTTTTCATGTTAATGTAAAGGAACTCAGTCAATAGCCTATGGTCTTCCTCAAAGCTTTTTTTTCTCCATACAGCAAGGTTTAAATCTGATACAGAACAGGTACATGGAATTCAGCTCTATTTCCTGTTAATTTTTTTTCAGAACTGAGATCTAAACTCATTCTCTCAGAGGGGAAAACAAAAAAAGTTTATGTAGTCATAGGGATAATAGTCTTTCTGCTAGGTTTCTTCATTCTGAGGGTAAGATTATTATCAAAATTCGCTCCTGGGGAGGGAAGGAAGAAAGAAAGAAAAAGCACTGAATTCTGAAGGAAATATTAACTGGTAATCACCATTGTAGGATATCTCTATGCAAGAAATTTCAATTATGACATAATAAAATCTATAGTCATAGAAACACCTCTTGGACCTGATCAAAAGCTGATGGGTTTAAATAGAGCCACTGTGACTTCAGATCAATCATAAAATATTGTGAGTTTATTTAGCAATATTAAAATATATTTTGCCACTATATTTTTTCAATGTTGCATTTCACATGATTTTGAATCTTTACTTCTATTTGCTTAAAAAATGTGGAATAAAGCAAGAATTTGCCTAGAGAAAACTTGAGACATTAATAATTGACACACAGAACATTTTCTAGGGATTAATAACCAGCTGGGAGAGCTGATGGCCTGAGGCAAAGCCAAGGGCCATTACCCCCTGGCTGGTTATTAAATCCCCAGGAAATTCCCAATGCTAAGGTCACGATTGCTATTAGAATTAGAAGCCTTGCTTCACTTTATTTCATCCTTTTTAATAATTTATTTTAAAATACTGCATGTAATATGGATACAATGACACTGGTGCTTGGACATTTCTAGGGACTTAAAGACCCCTCAGTATCAAGAGAAAGCCTCCTATTTTTTTTCATGTGGATCAGGCCCTGTGTCCATTCAACAATCAAAATACTTTTTGGATATCTACTGCATTGTCAAGGTTAATTCTTACTAAGAAACAAAACCCTTCCATTTTAAGTTAGTTATGAAGAAAAAAGGCAAGTACCACTATTGGTTGGGAAAAAAGTAGATAAGTAAGAAGCATTAAATTGTATCATTTATATTGTAAAATGGTGGGCAGTGTTGCAATCAGGGATCTCTCCAGGTCATTACTGTACCTTGTGTAAAAAATGTCAATTTTAATTGTGACTGGATGTGCTCTACAGTACAGCCCACAGCAACCAAGTGTATGATCATCAGAAAGAGAATGCAATCAGTGCCCTCTATGCAAATGCTATTAGGAAAATCAGCTACTTGGTAAAACAAGTCTGGCATCAGAGAAGGAAGGGCAAAACAGTCATATTTTATAGTCAATAGGAGTGATGAAACCATGTAGATTAGATTAGAACAAACCTAATTGGAGATATGGGTGGTTTGCAGTACAGTAGGGGGAACAGGCATTAATTTGTGTCATGCTACGCCATGTCACTACCACTTGAAATTCCATTGGGCAATATTAATTCAAACAGAGGTCTAGGCTGCTAATAAATGAGGTAAATTGAGTCAATTACTAATTTCATGCTTTTCTGATTTTTGGTTTGGATAGATATTATCCACAATTTAATGCACTGTCCTCTAGAGATCTTTGCCACTTATGAAGAACATGTGTTCATAGAATTATTTATACTATTCCTGATGATAAACATTGCTCCTGTACCCAGAGCAACAGGACAAAGGGCAGGAATGGAGCCAGGTTTTGTCTGGCTTTTCCTCTTGATTGAACTATTTCATTAGCTGTGATATGACTTTCTTGCCTCCAGGCAGATCTTCACTTTTTCCTTGTCATTTCCTTCCTTATCTGTGCCACAACAAAGTCTTTGTTCATGTCCCTGCACTGGCACTTCCCTATCAATATCTTATCACTGCTTTAAGCTATTGGGAAGGATATTTTGTACAACTTAAGGCAGAGAGCAGCAGGTTTTACACCTCTTTCTTGGAGAAGAGGCCCCAAAGCTCATCTTGAATCCCACTGTCAAGTGTAAATTCTCTTGATTGCTCCCATTTTTCTGAGACACGGCTTTTAATAAGACACTGCCTCTCGCACTACACTTTGCTCCACTCCTACCTGTGGCTGATAAGGCAGAAGCTGTGAAATCAGCTCCAGCAGCTCACCTCCTGCACCACCCAGGAGAGCTCTCTGATCCACTGGCTCATTTCCAAGTCTTGGATGCTCTCCCAGAAAACCCAAGTCTAACAGAATCTCTCCTACTCTATCAGCATAATGTCAAACTCGATACCTCTGTTTGGTAAAGACAAAGCAGAATAAACATGATTGAAGGGTTTTGATCTCTCTGCCAGAATTATTTGTCTGCTCTGCTGTATTTTCTTACTGAAACAGCATATTATTTATTATTGCTAACTGAATTCACCACCTCTTAGTTCAAAATATGTATCATCTACTGGCATTTCTTTCTCTTTCTCATAAACATAGGCCAATCACTTAAACAAGTTAAAATAAATGACAAGGACATAAAGAAACACAACCCCCACCCCCCAGAAAAACACAACAAAAACAAACAAAAAACCAAAACAAACAGACAAACAAAACCAAAAAACCACAACCAAAAAAAAAAAAAAAAAAAAAAAAAAAAAAAAAGGAAAAAAACCACTCCAATATAAATCAATTAATTTGGAAAGTTTTTGGGTAAAAATAATGGTTCAGAAAATACTTATACCAAGATAGTCTTCCTTCTTCTAGGAGCTTTTAAGCAAGCTCAGCATTTCTCCTTCCCATTTACCTTCGTATTTTTTAAAATACAACTTTAAAAATATAATCTTACACGTTTGCCTTTGCTTATTGTTACATCTTCCTCTGTGGGTTATGTTGTACTCTCGTTTTAGTGTGTACAGAATTTCATTGTTTTTTAAAATCTTTGATGTTTTAAGTAGAGAATTAATTGTGTGAGATAGTAAGAATAAATTAGATAGAAGAAACCTTCTATAAACACACAAATATTGTGGATAAGGCTGATAGAAAAGGAAGTACAGAAAAGTGCAGAGGCAGCTAAATGACATAAAATGATCTGATGCCAAATGATCTGAAGCCACAGTCCCAATCTTTCATGGTTCAGTACAGGTCATTGGGTGAATTTTATTTTTCACACTAACCTTTGTCTGTATTAAGAAAATGAGTATTCATGACTACATCTTGAAGAGAGGTTTAAGTCCCTACATCTTGTAGGTATAAATGCAGCTATCAAAGTTACAGATCTATCCCTTTCAGCCAGAACTTAGATTTATTTAGTGTTGCCATTTCATGACTGCAGACATTTTTGATGGAACTCTTCATCTTTATTTTTTTGGTTAAACAGTAATAAAGAATTGACTCCTTGAATACTGGCTTTCTTTATGAATATTCATAGGTTATTTTGATCCTATCAATATTTGGAATATCCCTTTGTGAGTTTTTCCAGGAAATGTCTTTTTCCTCAAATTTTTTTTTTTTTTTTCTACAGAATTCAAACCTACCATTTCTGGAATGTTTTAATACCTATTAATTTCTTTAGAATGATAATTTTCTTTATGGCTTCCTGAAGTGTACTGTATACAAACATATTTTTACATCATGGCAAAGGGCGAGGGAGAAGAAGGATTGGAAAAAAACCCTTGACTTTGTGTGAAATATTAGTCTTCAAATCCAGATGAAAATGAACATGGCAAGTTATTAATATTAATACTAGCCTATTAGTATGTATAGCATGAATATCTCAACAACTACTCATTCTCTAAGTTGATAAACCAACAATGAGTGTATCATTCTGTGAAACACTGTAAGCCTTTAAGTGCAGGGGAGAGACACTGCAGCTGAATTATGAAACAGATTGGTGGTCTGCTAGATTTGTACTTTGCATGTTTGTGAGGATATTAACCTCAGGATGGGAGTTGTGTGCCCCCTAATTACACACTCAGGTTATTTTGAAAAGCTTTTAATCGGACTTTCACATAACAGTGAACATGAAAAACATACAGATAAAAAGGGGCCATGCCTTTGAATTTACATGGGCAAATAGTACTTTCAAGTCTTCAGCAGTAATTTTTTCTGTTGACATTGTAGATGTGAGGTTTATGCCATCTGGGTCAATAACCTCCTTGTTTCAAGAAAAATGGCTTCTTTTTCTGGAATGTTTAATAGACAGTGAAGGAGATTAAACAGAAGCTCTTACATAATCTTTTCATTTTTATGTTAAGAAGAGATGGACAGGATGCATATAAAATGGTATTTGTGGAATTTTTACCAAAGCTATCATTGCAATCGAAATCGGAAAATAAATTACTTTTCCATTACCATCATTCACAATTATTATTCTTAAGTTTAGCAGGGTAAAGTCCTGTCTAAAGCCTTTTCAATGAACTAAAAGCATTAGAAGGAGATAAATAAAATGAGTGCAAATCCATTTTACTGCAGAAATTATTGTCTTACTTGCTCAGTAGGAAATATTCTCCTGCCATTGTTGCAGGACTCGTCAGAAGAAATTCTGGCTCTACTGAAATTAAGAGAAAAGCTTCCTTTGATGTCAGTGGGGACAGGATTACATCTTGGTGTTTGCCACCGTGGATGCTAATTTTAACCCTCAGGGGAAAAGTATTCACCAGTGTCCTCAAAGCTGAGCTTTGCAGTATTTATTACAGACTGTCTGCTCTCCAGCAGAGCACTACCTTTTATTTTTCTGCCAATTCTGACTGCAAATAAATAAAATCTAAGTGGGGAATCATGAAATCTGTCATCTTTCTGTCGTTTCTTGTACTTTTAGAAGAAGACTAATGTTAGGTGGTCAGTTTTTTATTAGGCAATGAGCACTTACATAAAATAAGATTAACCATAAGATATCACAGTTAATAGATTTCTAAGAAAGTAAATTTAGCACCTTCTTAAGGAAAGAAACCCAAATAGGCATGACCACCAAATAGAAGTCATTTTTATTAGAGAAATGAGACTATGTTATTTGAGACATATAACCAACAATTTACTGCTCTGACGTGCAAATGTAGATTTTAATATCTAATACCACACACTAAAAGGAATTTAGATGTTTTAGTCTTAAAAAATGGGTGCATGATCATATGTTGCAGTTTTAAATAAGGTTTTTCCTGCTAATGTAAGAGATATTGAAATTAGCAGTGGTGCATGAACACCCTCTGCCATCAGGCTCCCAGTGGAGTTTTCACAAAGGAGTGCAACTGCAATATTTAGTGAATGGTGACTTAAAAATCTACTTATTTAACTGCTTGGAATTGCAAGCCACTCCTATAACAAAAACCTGACTAGTGTATTCTGTCCATCTACAGTTTTTCTTGTCTTGGAAAGTGTGCCCTGGAGAAACCCTGGTCTGCTCAGCAGATATAATAAGGACTAAATTTTTTAAATATCATAGAAAGGTTTGAGTAAGAAGGCACCTTCAAAGATCATCTAGCGCAACCCCTCTACCATGGGCAAGGCAACTTTTCACTAGATCAGGTTGCTCCTGTTGGCTCACACTTGCTATGGAGATGTTGATTAATGTAACACATAAGGCATGTGTACAGATGCCCTTCCCTGATCAGAATTAGAAGGAAAAGCTGGATAAAATAGTGAAAAAATAAAATGTTATTAGTGATATTGGCTGCTCCTCTTTTTGAAGTCTGTACTTTGGACATAAAAAATCTCTACATTTAAAGCTCTTAGAGGTAAGAAGGAACTTTCCTCCCTCTAGTAATTAAAAGACAACTGCTGGTCCAGTAGGTTAAGTGATACGAGTCATAACTTTAGCTCAGGCAGTTTTGTGGCCAGGCTGCATATGCAGATGGCCTTGGCATACGACCGTAAAAGTGATGTAAATAATTTCTCATTGAATTGTAGCATCCCAAGCTGTTGCCATTTAATTGTTCAGTTTATAAAAAAGTAAATGTCAGTAGAATAATTTGAACCACTGGCATGATCTTTCTGTGAGGTGCTGCTTGTTAATCAGACACAGATTGTTTCAACAGTTAACTTCTGTCCCAGAAGGTTATGCACTCTTTCACCACCTCATTTGACATGTTCCTGTCACTTCGGGTGTCTTCACACTTCTTCGGTTTGTGCAATTCTCTTTTATCTCTTTGATCCAAAACAAATAAAATGTTTAAACTTCCTGTTTCATGCTGAAATAGTGTTTATTTTACTTAATGTAGGCCTCTCTGCTATCCTAGTGTGACAGGTCAAAATAATTTCCTAACACTCTACCCAGTACATTCAAGCAGGTTTGAGAATTTCTATGACTGTAAGCTGGGGATTGTCCCATGAAGTGGTAAGAAAAAATACTGTGGTATCTCCTTGCCATAGCAAAGGTGAGGTCAATAGATTTGTGTAGATAAGTGATTGTTCATGTTTTCTACTATAAACTAAAAAACTTACCTTTTCTATAAACATATGGTTTTCTGTATGGCTGTCTTCCTTTATTATTATCTTCCATTTTTCCAGCTGTACTTTCTCTCTTAGAGTAGATTGAGAAGTCCATGTTTTCCTGTGTGTTTGCACCATGCATGTTCTACTTATTTTAGATTTAATCCAGCTACACTATAAAATATGTCTTTGTATTCAGTGACACTTCACTGTAAGTCACACAACTGGATCATAAAGAATATGCTGGCTAACGTGCCCTTAGTGTGGGGCTAACATAAAAGTATATGATGCAATTAATTAGGAACATATTGGAAATATCTTTGTGGCTGGTGGATTTAAATGGCAATGAAAAGATTAGCTCCTTGGTCAAGCATCTTAATGACAAATGTTGCAATGGGACAGCGTTAAATTCTCTGACAAGCATGCAGCAGTGATAGAATAATGCTTTAGATGCGTTTAAAAAAATACGGTAGATGGTCTGCAGGAAACTGAGGCCTGAAAAAAACAGAACACAAGGAAATCCAAGTAAAAGTGAAGAGCTGCTTTAGGTTTTCCACTTGACTCCTACTGCCAGAGGAATAGGCAACAGTACTGCTAGTATAGTTCTGATAGCATGGTTTGTAACTGGTTGAATTTTAGAAACAGAATCAAAGTGATTATTCTGTTTATAGCAGTTATACAAAAGCATTAAAAACCAGAACATTACAGCAGCACTTTGTATTTGTCATCTCATATTTCCTCTCACAGTTCTGTCATCCCGTTTGGTTTATTTGTATATATCTTTATTTCCTGGCTTTCATGTGCCTCTAGTTGTGTTCATCTTGCTGGTACCTAAAAGAATCCTGGCTTTAACTGGGGAGATGGGAATTTGATTGTAATGGAATTAATGAATTTCAGATTAAAAATGGTTACTTAGAAAAATTCAGAGTTAGTAGACAAAAAAACTTGTGGATAAATGAGAAACTGCATAAACAGCAAACAGAATTGAGAAGGACCAAGGAACTAAGTGTCAGGTGAAAAACTCAAAAAAGGGTAAAGAGCTGTTTATGGTCTTCAAAGATTGGCAGAGCTCATGCATATTTTTATAGGACTGGGAATAAAGGAGGAATATCCCTAAACATTAGAGCTCTGAAATTTGGGGACTGTCTTACAGTCCAACTACATCTAAAATGGAGCTTGTAAAGTTTATGAAGAGGATTATGTGATGGGATTGTGATATTAAATAAGTGATTCTGAATAGATTTATATTCTCACAACTTCCTGTCTCTACAATAGTGATAAAGATACCTTGGAGTTCTCATTCAACTGTGTATTCTTTCTTAAAACACGAGACTCTAGTATGAATCAAAAAAAGGGAGAGAAATAGAACCAAAATTTGGAACAGAGCTTCTTTCTCCATAAGAAATACAGATTGGAATGTTGGACAATGTCAGTAGTAACAGGGTTCTGGCTGCAAAGCAGTCAATTTATTGACTCATTAACAGTTCATAAAATTTAGCGCATTCCTCTGTTTCTTGTCACTGGTAAACATATGCTCTGAATTTATAGTGGGATCTGCAGTACCATTCCATAAATATTAAAAATAGTTTTGTGATCATTACAATGAATGATCATTACAATGTGTTTCAAACCACAGTGGAATTCTGATCTTAAATAAAAGAATTGCGAATTATGGCAGACAAGTTCACATGATTCATGACCCACTGAACTCACTGAAACAATCCAGCAACTCAATGAAAGCATTCAAGAACACTTTTTCCTCCCAGAATCTAAAAGCAATTTCTGATCATAAACATAATTCAAGAGGTGTGGATGAAATATACTGTTTCTCCATATCACAAACAGAACCAGTGAAAAGGCATTCTCAGGATACTGATAAACAAAATGTGATGATTATAGACCTTTTCAGTACAAAATAGAGTGAGAACATAAGCACCATTTAATCTTGTATTAAATAGGGTCTGGTATATCTGTTACTGCCCAATTCCTCTAATTTTACATGTTGAAATGTGGTACTTAGTTTGAGTAAAGGAATTAGACTTTGACACACAAGTTTTAAAAGTCTGTCATAAGTACATATTGACAAGGAAATGAATTCATGGACTGAACTAATAACTGTGATATTTCCGTTCTTTTTTATAAATGTAGTGAAATATATGAAAACAGCTCAACAATTAACACAAGAGGCACATAAATTCCACAGTGTGATCTTTTGCTTTCTCTCTTCATCAGAAATGTGGTATAGAAATTGTTGATCAGAGAATCTCTTCTTTCTCCTGTTCCTGTGAACTTGTCTTGATGACTTCCTTTTCCAACACTCTTCGGCTAGAAGTGTCTTCAACAGTTTTTAGAATAGCATCAAATGTAGCTGACAGTAGGCCCCTATATATAAAAATATATGTTATATCTCAGTTGAAAGCATTTATTTTGACTGTCTAGTTTAAATTTTATTTGACTTAATGCAGTTAAAAAGGAACAAAAAGTGATTTTTTTTGCAGACATAACACTTGTGATGTTATAACCTCATCCAGAAACCGAGTACTTTGCAGCCCTTCACTCACCCCCTGATCCCCACCATGAACGAAATGAGGAGAAGAATCAGAAACAAAATTAAACCTGTGGGTTGAGATAAGAACAGTTTAATAACTGAAATAATAATAAACACAAAAGCCAAAAAAAATTTGGAATGAGAAGGGAGACAACAAAGAGAGAAAAATAAAACCAAAGACTGATGTATAATACGATTTCTTTCACTTTATGTGTAAAGTAGTGGAAAATTAACTACAAATACCTGTATTTGTACAAACCTGTGTTTGTGATATGGAGTGATTTCATTGATTGCTTATGATACAAGGTACTACAATTTTTGTTGCTGTTCAGTAAATAACTTTATATGAATGAACATATTTTTTTTTACTTCTAAGAAATCCACCTGAGGTACACAAACAACAAAACTGTCCCCAAAAATGTTACAAAAAGAATGCAAGTTTTCCAGTCCAGAGTAAAAGGGGAGTTGCCTGTGTAAACATGAAACTTCCATTTTGTCCTTACTCATCTCCATTCAGAGAGCTCTGCTGGAGGCTTGGGATAACTGAGAGCATATGCAACCAATAAAAGAGGTATGATCACAGTGGTGGCAATTGATTCCATAGCAGACCTGCTGCTTTCACTTGGACTTTTCACGAGATACAGCAGGACACAAATGTGAGATTGTACATATTTGCAATCAAGATATATTCCAAGAACCTGATGTATCTAATTAAAACTTCCTGTGTGAAGTGGAATAGCACAGTTCAAATTTCCTTTCAGATGAAGGGACATTTCCATAAACACAAGGACTGAAGCCCAAATAACATCATCTATTCTGATTTTCTGTAATGAACCAGATATTTTGCATCCTTCAATAATCTCTACAGAGAATTTCTAAGATAACTTTTTTTTTTCTGATCTGATGATATGTCTCGTAGAAGAACATTCAATCTCAGTTCTAGACTGTGGGGAATAACTTATGCTTTTGGGTAATAGCTGAGTGTTTGGGACTGACTTTTTAACAAATGCAGTAAAAGCACACCACAACAATTCCTCAGCTCCTATGTGCAAAGTTTTATGAATGAATACTAATATTCATGTATTTTTAAAAATCTTTACAATCAAGTTTTCTAAATTATTCTCTGAACAAACTATTTGGCAAGTCTCCAATGAATGATTCCTAGTTTGGAATGCAGAAGCTAAAGTCTGATGCAGAACTCTGCTGCCTGACACGAGATGAAGCAGTGGTCTCATCTTTGTTTCTGTATTTTTACAAGAATTCATGATCTTTTGAGTGATCATGCCACTAATGTGTGATTCACAAGTTACACATAGGAAAAAAAATTAAAAATCCCAGCTCTTCTGTAATTTCCTCTTGGCAATGCTGTGGTTTGCCACTTTAACTGGGTTTTTTTAGATATACAGATTAATCACGTGGACCACTGAAGGCATCATATATGTGAAATATGTTATTAGGTAGTACATAATGAAAAATTATATAAGAATATAATTAAAATGAAAATGGTTTAACACATAATTGAACATTTTTAATGTAAGAATATTTTTAATTGTTTAATTTGTTTGGTTACAGTACAGCAGTACTGATAGTATGGTTTTGACAAAGATCTGAAATGATCAAAAGTATTAACATATCTGACAACATCTTGATAATGAAAGAAATCTCATTAAAATCTAATAATTGGCATTGAAGCCAAGAAGTTCAGCAAGAGGGAGGGTGTTAAAAAGCACAGGTATGGAGTAGGTCTTGGGAAAGACATTGGTACAGGTCAATAATAGGCAGATATACACACCAGGCATGTAATAGTGCCCAACAAATTAAATCCAAGCTATTCACCAGATTATTCAAATATACTGCCACATATTCACAGTAGCTCCTCTTCTGAAAGTGTGTTACACAGGACAGATTGTAATAGTAAACAATTGCCTGAATCCATGCCTTGGTATCATGTAACAAATAATAACTCAGTGTTTGGTAGTATTGCCCTGTTCATCCAAAAATGCTGCCTTGAAAAGCCACTGAGCATGTAGCTGATATCTCATTCGATTTCCTCTTACTTTATTTTCACATCTCAGCTCTCTGCTTCCAGCCCTGCATATGTAGCTAACCACATATAGTGCTTTTACCCAAAAACTACAGCTTTTATTTCAAAAAGCTGTATGGAGTTCAGAGATAAAATAAAAACAATTTTTAAAACCAGAAATCAACCTAATTAAAGCAATCTTATGTCTTTGCTTTGACTTTTCTTTTTTAATGCTGTGAGAAAAATAGAAAAATAGAAAAAGATCCTTTCTGTGTTTTTGGATGTTTTTAACACCAACTTGATACCATACATGGTGCAACTAGGTGTATCAAGTGATCTATATCTACTATTGTTTTCTAAATTAGTAAGTAAATAACTTATGAGTCAGATGTAAACAGTTTGTTTTGACTTGTCATACTGCACTTAGTGGCTTTGTAATATATAGTACTGTCATTCACAGCAGTAATACTAAAAACTCAGCTTTGATTGAAATATATCTATAAATGCATAGCTGAAATAACAATAGAAACAGTTGATAAGATCATCTAGTTAAAACTAGAATGTAGTGGTAGTTTCTATTCTCTCAGCAAATATCTAGGACTAACTTTTTCAAAGCTCTGTTTCATTTTTGCATGGATAGTTAGTCATACACCGTGCCAGTTCTGGGAATTCATTAAAGAAGCAGGACTGACCCTCTGATACTCTCCATGAAGGCAAGAGACTGTTCTGCAGCCAAGAATTGCCAGCGCTCAGGGTCATGCTCTCTGTACTCCCATTACAGTATGGAAACCTGCAACAGGAGGCTTGTGGCACTTCTGAAAATATGCCAGTAAAGTAATCCAAACAAATTCCAGAACACAGACCATTGCTATTTTCTACTTGTGTCCCACATAATTTTTCAAGCAGTCAATAAACCTCTTATCTCCTCCAGTAGGTTACACACATTTCCAACAAAGAATTACCTGTTACCTCCACCATAACAGGCACGATAAACTCAGCCTTTATACAGGAATATGAGCTCAGATTTCCACAGTTTCTTTTATTTTGTGTGTGTGTGATTTGTGCAGTGAAAAGGACTGCCTGTTCATTCAGCTTACAAGACTTCTAAGGAGCGAAGTTCTATCCATCAAAACCTGGAAAAATGCCTTGTGGGAGAGGGTCAGTTTCTTAAAAAGAAAAGGGGATGAGTAAACTTACTAGTCCATACTTAATAAGCAACTTCAGGATGGTGTGTTTTTTCTTAGAGTTTCTGCCCTCAAAATAAAGACTAGCATTTGAAAATTGCACTAATTATCCCAGTAGTATTTTAAAAGTAGCTTCTCGAGTAAATACATTTTAGAAATTAGTTATTTAAGGAATTTTAATGCAGAAGTACTTTCAGACACATAAAGTAACAAACTAAGCAAGAGTCTAAGAAAAACTAAGCACAATGGAATCTGGAAAGGACAGGAGCTGGCACAGCAAGGCAAGAGGTATTAGCTGAGGAGCAGTTTTCCTAGAACCTCAGCAGAAGAATTTCAGGTCATTCTGATAAACTACAAGAACACTGGCAAAGCTGTTCCCTGTTTTCTCAGGATCTCAAGGACCCTACTTTGGAGCACAGTATTGTCATAGATCTAAACCCACATTCCTGCTAAATTGTGTTTCACTACTAGTTAAGTATCTCTTCAATGCTGGTTTTTTTCCTCCTCCAAAACACCACTGTTATCCACTAAACACATCACAGAGCTAGGTGAAATTATTCCCTCTTCAAAATGTCAAAACTCATCTATTCTTGGAAACATCTACAGGCAATTAGAGCTGTTTCATTTTCTTTAGTGCACATCTACTTTTTTGAGAATTCATATTTATAATATTAAATCTAAGATTATCACATCAATATAGACACCTGGCATGGGTTTATTTATTATTATTTTTTCTCCTCCTATCATTGTCTTTTATACCAAGACAGAAACCCAGCAGAATGGCTGGTCCTAGAAATCCTCCAGTTTATTTAATTTTAATATTTTTTTCTTTTTTTTTTTTTTTTTATCCTGTTCTCTGTCTTTCTCAAACTTGAAAAAATTGGAGAAATGCCAGTTATAAAATTAAACCACAATATATACAACTTGTTATGTACTTCTAAATCTGAGAGAGTATTAAAAAGGCAATGAAAAGAAATTCATAAAACCCTTTAAGTTTCTGACTGAGAGAAAATGTGGAGATTATGTGTCTACATTGCACTTATTGAAAAACATGGAACGTAGAGGGGAAAAAACGTTTTCTGGGGAAAAAAAATTTCTTCCCCAAAATATGTAGTCAAAGAAAAGGTTTATCTGGGTTAAAGCAAAGGGAAAAAGACCCCAAGCAAATCTGAAAAACCCAACTAAACAAGCCAAAATGCCCCACAGGGGTAAAAAAATTGCTTCATCAGATGTTTATGGTGGAAACACTGTTATTTATGGACAGAAACACAGATTCCAGTGTAGGGAGAAAGCTGGATAAGGATGGGCAGAAGCTGAAGCTGGTTTGAGGTGTTTGTGAGTGACAGCTCTACAAGGCAGCTTTGGCTAGGAATTCTAATCCATCTTCCCTTTCCCTTTGCTGCTAATTTTCTTGGCCATCTGCAAGCCTGCTTAATTCACTAAAATCACAAAAAATTACCCAACCATAAGGAAACAAAAGTTGGTTGCTTTTTATTTCTTCCCTTCTGAATTTAGTGCCTTAGATTTGTTCAGTCGAGGGGAGGAAGTAAGGCTGTGTAGCTAGAAGGAAAGGGAGAAATGATGAGGAATTAAGTGCTGGGAAGGGGAAAGAAATGTTGCTACACTGTTCTCTGTAGGAATAAGAGGTTAATCAGCTCATTGTCTTGTGGAGGGAAGGCTCAGGGTGGATAAGGTGATGTGAACTTAAGCTGAAGCTTAAGAGATTGTCATGGTTTAACCCCAGCCAGCAACTCAGTCCCACCCAGCTTCTCACTTACTCCATCACCACCAGGATCCCAGAGAGAACTGGAAGAGTAAAAGTGAGAAAACTCCTGGGTTGAGATAATGGCAGTTTAACAGGGAGAGCAAAATCCACAAGCACATGCAAAGCAAAACAAAGAACTGATTCACTGCTTTCCACGGGCAGGCATGTGTTCAACCATGCTAAATTGGCAAAAAAATAATCCAGACTGAAAATACATGCTCTAGCAAGGTAAGGGGACTGCATGATCAGGGTCATGTTCTGGGAATACAAATGCCTGGGAAAGAGGAGGGAGATCCTTCACTTGCAGTAGTGGTGAGGAAGCAGATCAGCTCGCTCATAACATGTAACATCACCCTCAAAGTGACAAAAGAATTCTAAATAGAAACAGACTCTTAGTTGAATAGCCCTGAGCATGAGGCCACTGCATTTTCCATTAATATATATATTCTCCAATCTATTTATTTTTTTTTTTTTGTAACAGCAGTTATTCATATAGCATGAGCTGTTAACTGTTCTTCAATTTGAATATGCAAGCCAGGACACTTTCACAAAAACCTTTTTAGATATATAACAGATAGACACAAGGATTTTAAGAACAATTTAAATATGTATTGCTGCTACTCTCAGCAGTTTGTAATTGAGCAAGTAAAGGACAGTTTATGCCCATTTCCTAAAATGCAGGATTTTTTTCCCCCCCAGCATTTTGGTCTTTTAAATGAATTTATCATGAAGTGCAGGATAAATGTCATTAGCATTCACTTTCAACAAAGAAATGAGCTTGTTGTTGTCTACATTCATTTCATTTATCACTCTAAGCAGAGACTGCACCATACTGGTTCCTAGTAGACACAGAGTAATTTCTCCATACTAAGGAAGTGTTTTGCCCTTAAGAAATTATGTGTGGCTATTAAAAAAAATAATAAGAAAAAAAAATAAAAATTTATGTTGATCTTTATAGCAGCAATCTTCACATAGAAGAGGAAAACTCCTTCTAGGGTGACAGAGTAACTACTTGCTGTGAAGAACTTGACTTTGTGTACAGACTTCTAACCACATTTAGGGGAATGGTGAAGGGTAGGTATACATAGGCTCTGAGAACTACCTTGAAATAGAAACTAATTATCCCACAGATAGAAAATAAAATAATTTAAGGCCAGTATCTGAGATAATGACAAGAATTTACTACATTATGTGACAGCAACAATCCTTTGGAACAGCATTTGTGAGTTCTATATATTTGTCGAACATTACACCTTATATTTTAGGTCACACAGAACACCTTTTTTTGAAGGGTTCTCAGAGAGTACAGAGTAAAGAACAAGCTGTAGGAAAAAAAGAAAGTATTAAGTGCACCTCAAATGAAATCAGTCAATATCACCATAGCTTTCTTAAAAATATCATTTTCACTGATCATTTCTTTGTATGAACAAGCTGACAGAGCCTGAGGCTGCTAAAGATGGAGGGGAGAACCTTAGGATAGTTCAAGCTATGCAGGTTAAACATTCCTTTTGATTTCAATGGGGTTAGTATTTTAATTTCACTTTATTTTTAGTGGGCTAGCTTTTTTAAAAAAACTGGTCATCAGAATATACAATAAAAATGAAAGACATTTCTAAGTACATGGCAAAAAACAACCAAGGTAGCCCCATTTTTTCACTTCCAGGTCAGCTGGAAGGCAATGAGCAAATAACTTTTAAAAGAAATAAATCAGGAAATCCATAATCAATTTCCAAGGCGTGACTTATTTTACCATAGCCATGTGCTTTTTAGTTTAGCCACGGTTAATTCTACTTAAGTGAGGTGTTTGAATACATATATGTATGCAGAAAGTGAGGGGATAACACCACCAGTAATAGTGTGTAACTAATTTCTAATGTAGGGACCTTTGTATGTTTGTCCCAAATTTATAAGATACACATCCTGAAAATTACAGTATATTATAGATTACATCTTTTTGTTGTCTGTGAGTGATATATTAACAGTACACTCCATTTGCATTCACAGTCTCCTTGGAACCTCTCAGAGGTTGCTGTAGGATCATTAAATATTAAAGTTTTCCTTCTATCCATGAATCAAAGCCAGACTATGCAAATTTTGTTTTTCAGGTTCATCCCATAGTCAGATTTTAATATATTTATGAAATGTAAGACCTATTTTTAGCTGGATTTTTCATGTTTACATCTTATAAAGAACAAAGTGCACTGAAGTTAGAGGGTACTATTCAAAACTTTGAATCCCAAGTCACAATTTCCCCACAACTTTTCTTTCTTGCTAAGCATCCTTGTCTCACATGTTTAGACTAGGCTAGGAGTTCTTTAGCAGATTTTAATTTTTACTCAAAAGTATTACTCAGAATAATTTAAATTCAATGAGATTAATGGTGCAAAAAGGAAAATGCTTTGTGTTCAAACCTTTATCATTGCCTCATGACTTAGGGGAGACCTCATTGCAGTCTAGAACTTCCTCATCAGGGACAGACTTCTCTGCGGTGCCCAGTGACAGGACCTGGGGGAACAGCTTGAAGCTGTGTCAGGGGAGGTTTAGGCTGGATATCAGGAAAAGGTTCTTCATCCAGAGGGTGGCTGGGCACTGGAACAGGGTCCCCAGGGATGTGGTCACAGCACCATCTGACAGAGCTCAAGAAGTGGTTGGGCAACACTTCTGGGGCTCTTGGGGCTGTCCTGTGTGAGGCCAGGATTTGCACATTGATGTTCCTTGTGGTCCTTTCCAACTCAGGATATTCTGTAATTCTATGGTTCCACAATGACCATAGAATGTTTTAATTCATATTACAGTCAATGTTTGGACTTCCCCACAGCTTTCTGTGAGATATAACACAGGGCTTAACAATGATGTATCTTCCTTTTAATATGAAAGTGCGAGTAAAAGAAGTTTGGAGATGTATTTTAGGGTTGCTATCAGAAGTCTGTGAAAGTTTTATGTTTTATAGCATTTTGTTAACATAGAATTGTTGCTTTGCTTTATACAAACTATCCTATCCAAGAGTTACTGTGCTTAGTTATCTCAAGGTAGTTGCTTGTTGGAAACGAGATGAATCATATCTGGTGGTGCTAGAGTTTGTATCTGTTAAAAGTAAATGCTTGACATCTTTTAGGACCTAACAGGGCCAAGTGCAAGGTGCTACACCTAGGTTAGTGCAGCCCCCAGTACCAATCCAGGCTGGACATGAGCAGCCCCAGAGCAGCCCTGGGAGAAGGACTTGGGGGTGCTGGTGATGAGAGGCTGGACATGGCCCGGCCGTGTGCGCTGGGAGCCCAGGAACCCCCCGTGTGCTGGGCTGCATCCAGAGCCCCGTGGGCAGCAGGGCAGGGAGGGGATTCTGCCCCTCTGCCCCTCTCTGCTCAGACCCCACCTGCAGGGCTGCATCCAGCCCTGGGCTCCCAGCACAGGAAGGACAGGGAGCTGCTGGAGCCGGGCCAGAGGAGACACCAAGGGGATCAGAGGGATGGAACAGCTCTGCTGTGAGGAAAGGCTGGGAGAACTGGGATTGTTCTGACTGGAAAGGAGGAGGCTTCAGGGAGACCTCACTGGTACCTGAAGGGAGCCTTCAAGAGAGCTGGAGAGGGACTTTTGACCAGGTCCTGGAGTGACAGGACAAGGGGGAACAACTTCAATGTGAACAAAGGAAGCTTTAGGTTGGATATTAGGCAGAATTTTTTCCCTGTGAGAGTGGTGAGGCCCTGGCACAGGTTTCCCGTAGAAGTTGTGGATGCCCAATCCCCATTCAAGGTCAGGTTGGTTGGAGCTCTGGGCAACCAGGTTTAGTGGAAGGTGTCCCAGCCTATGGCAGGGTGGTGGGAATTAGATGATCTTTAAAGTCCCTTTCAACCCAGGCCATTCTGTGATTCTGTGATTATCAAATTTTTTTTTAGTTAGCAGTTTTCACCTTGAGCAGAACAGGAAGTAAAATTAAAACGGATCTACTAGGCAGCTGTCCCTCTTCAAGAGTAAAATTGGAAATTTTTCTTTTAGTGTGTAGATGTTCTTGAGTTGTTTTGATTATTCTTTAAAAATACATACCATTTCTGTAAACTAAAAAGGAAGGAGTTAAATGGAAGCTGAAAGGAGCTTATATGAAAACAAGAGATGACTCTATTGCAGTGGAATTAATCTAACACAGAGATAAGACAGACGTATCTAATTTCAGATAGAAAGAATATCTTATCATAATGGTTTCAGTGACATCACTTTTTAACTTCAAGAGGAAATGCCTCCAGTATGCAACCTTACACTGAGGAAATGGAGCCAAAGTAAGTAGAAAGAACAGTATTATTGAGATTGGATTTTTTAACAGAAAGGTTTTTTTTATTTTACAGCCTCTGTGTCTTATAAAAACAAATCCAAATCACAAATTAGATGAATTTTAGACTGTTTTTATTGAAAAAAAAAAAAAAGAGTTCAATGAACCTAATGAACCAATGAATCAGGTGTGGCTGCAACTCTCAGATCAGAAATTTGATCATAGGGGAAATGCCAGAAACATCACCAAATCATACAGAGGATTACAAACACAAAATTGTGGATGCTTGCATGAATAAAAAAAATGGAACCACTATTCTTTTAGTATGCAACATTAAAAGAAACACATTTTGACAATAATAGAAAAATAGTAGGATATTTTATCTTGAAGTTTCTTAGTAGTCTCAGCAAACCATATGGTGAAACCTCCAAAGCAGTAGAATCATTCAGCTGAACTCTTCTTCTCACTGGATTTCAACAAAGAAAGGGAGGAGACAGAAAAAGCCAGCTTAGTTCTAAGAACAAGAACATGTTGTCATGGCACTGAGATTTAATGTGGCAGTGAGATTTAGCTACTATTCATATTACAATTTTGGCTTCTATATAATTAGGGAAAAAATGATGAAGGTACTGATCTACAAATAGACTCTTTGAACAGACTTTAAATGATATTTCCTGAGAAGACAGCAGAAAAAACAGAATTGTTTTATCAGATGCTGTTGTGGCTTAGGAGTAGAGATCTAATATTCTGATAAAATATTTCTTAAAGTCCATATTCTTCTCTTGCTTTATTGAAAATATGAAAGAACAATGTGTGGCCAATCTCTACATGTATTTTGTGGCTTGTTTTTTTTCGGGAGTGGCACAGAATCAGATTTAGTCCTTCCTGACTTCTTCAAAGACTGTATGTGATTCCTTTTCTGTGAAAGTAATAGAAGTAACATTAGGAGTAATTTCTTTCCTCAGATGTCTTCTAAGTTACCTTTGTATGCCTACTTTTCTCCTGGAATTGCCTTCCTGCTACTGCTCATGTCAGTTTTGATCCATTATATTTTTACTCCCCATCTCCTGGCCTTTGTCTTTGCTTTCTTTACCAGTAATCACAAAACACAGCTTCTGACCCAGCCTAGCCATGCTGTTTGAGGAATCTCGTGTTAAATCCTACTTAATACCAGGTATCTTACTACTCAAAAGATTTGTACTTGCACTTTTTATTTGATCTGAAAGAAGAGTACTTAGCACTCCAAACTCCCTTTAAAAAGTCTTTGATTTATTTTCTAGATCTCCAGATCAAGGATGATCTTGATGAGGGAAGTTTCTATACATGGACAGAATAAAGATATTTAAGATAGGTACTCATAAAGAACCTTCAAAAGAAACTAACAGCTAGAAACTCAACTTACACTGACTAGCAGCACTAATGAGGCTTCCACACAATTCCTTACAGCACTGTGAAGCACCTCTACATGATTTTGATAAATCTGGCCTCAGATAAACATTTTTTTTTCTGCAAAACTGTTTTGCTCTTAACGTTTAATACAATTTGATAGGTATTTTTAATGAATTAAAATTATATAGACCAAATGGGATTTAGTACACAGCGGTATCAATCCAAGCACCTATAGCTGCAGTAGATGATTCTTTAATATTGACAGGCAGAAATTAGTAGAGATTTTGAATGGATTAAAAAAATGGCTAACTACTATACCAAAGCTGTTGCTGTCACTACTTTTTTGCTTAAATAGTTCAGAATGTAAGAGACCACCAAAATAAAGTTGAGATGCTGAACACACAGCAATGCCTCTCAAATAAAAGAAGTGAAGTTACAGTTCTAATGATAAAAATTTCCTTTTAAACATGTGGAATTAAAAATAGAAAATTTCCTACTGTCAGTGCCTGAAGTGCAAATGACAGCAATCCTACTGTTCAGCTTAATGAGCCTGTCAGTCTAGAATATTAAGCAGTTTGATTTAAGCATCTTAAGTATGATGTAGATCTAAAACGTTAATGGTAAGCAAGACTTAGAAAAATGTAATAAGGGACACTTTTCCTATATAAAAGAACCATCTATCATCTACTATTTGCCTAGATTATGAAAGGTGGTTATTAATTATTATAGCTTTGATTTCTAGGGATTTAAAGAACTAAAATCCAAAATTTCCAATGTATTTTAAGATGCTTCAAGACATCCATATAAGATACCAGGGGCTCTTCACATTTACTTGCTGTCACTCAGTACTCATTTTATTTTTTTGCTCATTTTGACTCTCTTCTAAGGAGTACTTTCCTCAATTGTTTGGTCCACCACTCTGATTTCACTTGGCAGTCTTTGGATTAAGTCACTGTCTACAAATCCAGGATTTAGTGCTTCAGATGCTGTAGCCTTCTTATGGCACTCTTGCATCTATAATCTTATTTCTGGTGGAAGAGACATCTTGGTGTTTATCAGACACCAGCTCTCTTCTTTTTGTTGTGTTGGCGTTATGAAAGGCTTCTATCACTTTTTTACATATTCTTTGTGCAAGACGACTTAAGCAACTGCAAATTTTTCTAAAAATATGCTGATCACTAATATGTTCTGGCCTCCACAAAATTTTAAAAATATAATCCTTTGATTTTCATGTTAAGTAGTTTAATGGCAGACACTGCAAATTATTGATGACTAAGATTCAAGCTCCTTGACTCAGAAGATGTCATACATTTCATTTAGGCAATGTGGATTTATGTTCATTTATAAATTGATAGAGTCACACTTCTACCAGAGCATACATGGAATCACTGACCAACTTCCAGATCATATGTAAAGCTAAGTTGAATCACAGTCATAGAATAGTTTGGGTTAGAAGGGACACCTTCCACTAGATCAGGTTGCTCAGATCTCCATCCAACCTGGCCTTGAATAGGGATGGGGCATCTATAATTTCTCTGGGAAAACTCTTTCAGTGCCTCATCACTCTCACAGTAAAGAATTACTTTCCTAATATCTAATCTAAACCTACCTTCTTTCTGGTTCAAGCCATCCCTCCTTGTCCTATCACTACAGTTTCTGATGAAAGGGAAAAATGGATTTATGGAGGGAAAAAAGAAAGAAGTGGTACTCAGATTTCTATGCCAGTATTACTTGTGATTACATAAGCAGCTCTAACTTATGCCTGCAGAAGCACTGAAGAAGGTGGTCAACAGTAAAGGAACATTGGATTTTAAGCCAATTTTCTTTCAAATAGAGGTCACTTGAAAGGTTTTCAACAATTCCCAGAGGAAAAATCTCCTAGGTGGTCTGCTGTATTACTTAAATTATTTGAGATCAGCTGTGCTACTTCTTCCAAACGATACTGGAAAAGACTTACAGTGGCTTTGGTTATATGAGAATTCAAGGCCTGTAAGCACTTGTGGAAGTTTTTGAAGTAAATTCTGGGAAAATTTAGATGAGAATATCTCCTTCCTTCTATTCTTCATGTTGGACTGCTGCTTCTTTTTAAATAGCAAAATAATAAATTTTTCACATTTCTTCATTATTTAATGCCACCTACATATCTATAAGCATTATTACAAAATTCTGAATTTCATGTCTAGTGATATTAACCCTTTTTTAAAAAAAATAATTTTGTGGCTTCCATTATTGGTCATATATTTAAAATCTGACATTTTAATATATATTTACAGATTAAAGAGTATATTGCTTTGTTGTTTTTTTTTCCTTGAGAAATGATTACAAGTAAATTTTTTACATAACTTTTTGCCAGAATTGTGGAAGACACTTTTCTTTTAGAAAACCTTTCAGCAGGTAATGGGGCAGTGGGATTTAATTACTATTTATATTACAGAAGTCTATAGATACACAGTCCTGGTAACAGGATCTCATTGTGGTAGATGCTGTTGAAACCCAATTCTTTCTTCATTCTTGAGATAAGAACCTCCTGGTCCATGGCAGTGTGAAATGCCCTATTCTCCTTTAGGTTGTCCTAGAAGGCTGAGCTATTGCTGATTGTCTGGGTAAGATAAGCTTACAATGTGTTTCTCTTGTCTACAAGGAGATGACTGTAAAATAATTTAAGTGAGAATCAAGTAATAAGTTTTGGTGACCATCATCTTGGGCAAGGTTTGAACTGATTCCTGAAATTGAAATGTGCAAAATTCCACCATCAGCCCAGTACTGCAAGCTGTACAGTGAATAGAAAAAAAGAAAAAAAAAACCTATTTTTTATTGTGTGGACAGTGTGTTTTAAATGTGAGAGAGTCTTCCTAGCTGTGGCAGCAAGCGGCTTTGAGGTAATTGCTGTTTTGTGTTTCAGTTCAGAAACAGACCGTCAAATGAATCATTGGCTTCTGCTTCTGTGTTCTGAGCTGGCCCCTTTGCATGTTCAGTTTTATTGGTTTTAAAGGGGCTGTGTACTGGCACAGCTGCTCCCAGTATAATGGGATATGCAGCACAGGGGAAAACATTCCCACCTATTTTTCCTGGTGAAAGTTTTGTGATTTCATATACAATTTAAGCAATCAAATCCTGTAACAGCTTTAGCTGCAAAATATGCAAAGTATGATAGCTGCTCTTGTGATTCTATAAGATACTTGGTGTTTGCATTTGTTTGTATTTGACATTTTGATTAAATGCATACATTTTAAGGAGAAGTCTTGCTCTGAGGCTTCAAGTTATTTCTTGTTTTATGTTTCTTTTCCATTTACTTTTGAAATTTATATGAGTCTTGACCACTCTTGTAGTCTGCCATGCATGGGAGAGGTATTAGCCCAAATTTGACTGTGGGGTCTCTCTATGTTTCAGCTGTCCTTAATAGGATCACACTTGTAAAAAATAAGTCATATACTCATATAAAAATTTAGATAGAAAACTAAATTACATCAGCAGTGAAAAATCATACAACTGAAACATCAACTCTAATTTAAAAGCATTTCTTGAGACAATGTAAAATGTAATTCTATTGCTGAAGTGAGGCAAGGCTGTTGTGGGACAAAACTAATATAGAAGTCTGACAAATATTGTTAATAATCCACTGATATGTATAACTGATGAGAACAGTGTTGACAGCACCATATTGCAAAGAAAGAATCATAGCCTGCTGGGAACATTACAAATCCACTGGTAGACACAAGCACGACCCTCTAATGCTGTTAGGGGTGCCACCACAACCAGGGGCCAGATTCTTGGGAGCTGACATCTTCATAAATCAGAAGCTCTCTGGTATCACAACTGGTCCTTGCTTTGACTAAGATATGATTACAGGTGAGGACTGTAATAAAGCAGAAATTATGCTAAGCGTAACCTACCTGTGCTGATGACACTTTGGAGACCAGAGGTAACAAAGAGAACATGCTCAGTCTGTCTCCTACAGAACAGTCACCATGAAATCCAGCTAAATTCAAAAGCCATTTAAGATTGAACAACAATACTGAATGTGTCTATTAGAATTTCCAAGCTGACTTGTTAATGACATAATAAATCTTGTTTCCTACATTATTAAATTAAACACTGCCTATTATAAGAATATTTGCCCATCTGCAAATGGATATCTACATAATGGACATTTACACAGGGATCTACTTTTATGAATTTTGGCCCTGTTAACGTATCATATCATAATAAAATCACAGAATTTTTAAGGTTGGAAAAGACCTCTAAGATATCAAGCCCAACTGTTAACTTATGTACATATTATAGTTACATATTTCCATTTTAAAAGCTGTAATTAAAGTGTAAATATTGTTGGCTAATGTAGTTGGCTGTCAATAAGCACTTGTTATGGAAAGTGTGACATATGTCACTTAATAAGAGAGCATAACATGCTATTTCTAATATAATTTATGTAGGAATATGAAGCTCAGCTTAAGGTTTATTTGTGTATCATTGTGTACAGTTATAAATGTGTTGAAGTATAGCCTGATTTTCTGATCCATAGAAGTCAGGGTGCATAGCTACACTTAATTTCATGTGAATCCATCTGATTGCACTATGAAAAAACACATTTTTCTAGAGAATTTCACTTTTGCATCTCCCTTGTAGGCAGGGTAAGATTTTATCACCTTCCAGTTATTAATTTTAAACACCCATTCTTTTTTGGAATGACACAATGACCACCTTATGGCCCCTGAAAAGCTAAACCGTCTTTGGAAATTAAGTTTATCTTGTCACTTAAGGAATGGTTTTGGTGGTTTTTGTGTCAATTAGGGCAGAGTGAAGTTTTGTTATTTTTTAATTAAAATTAATGTCCAGATAGAGGACACACTATCAGAAGAATAAACTAAAGTACTCTTCGGGTCTTATTTTATTTCTAATTGATAGAATATGTCTTTGATGTCCTTATTTACATAGATTAGCTCTTTATTCCATAATTGGTGCCTTCGTCTTATTAGGTAATTGACTTTTACTTCATTAGACGAAGAAATTCATACCTTACACAGAGTTCTGGATATAAGAGAGGGAATAGAAGTTCCTGATGTAGCAGACAAGCACAATTGCAGCTCTTATAAACAGGAGATGTTATAAGACATGCGAATATGAAAACATTAGTGGCAAAGAGGAAATCCCCGACATGGGGAATGCCAGCTAGATGTAGTCAGGGGAAGGACTGGAAGGGATGCAGTGTGACCTGTTGCAAATAATGAATTCACTCTGCAGTCTAGTGTGGCGACAGCCATAAGCCTGATGTACAACTTACTGCACTTGGCAGAAAAGCTGTTAATTCTAAACACTGCTCTTCCAAAGGAAAGTGTTTCCAATCACAAGAGAGCAAGGAATGCACTTCTGTTTCTGTAATGTTCACTGTTCAGTCTGCATAGGAGCCTCTCAGCAAAGGGTCCTACTATTGCAACAGGCTTAAATTTGAGGAAACTCCAGCAAGTCTTTTATTTATAGCTTGTATGAGCAGTTTTATGTAATTTGCAATAGACTTGAGTACATAATTCTCTTCTAAGCAATCTTGGTGTTTGGTGTCAAACAAAGTATACTTGCATGATTTGTCAGCATTGCCAGTCACAGAATCATGGAACCATGGACAAATGTGGGTCAGAAGAGGCCCCTGGAGATCCTCTAGTCCAACTCAAAGCAGGCTCACCTTCAATGTCTAGGGCATTGTCCAATTAAGTTCTGAATATCTCCAGGGACAGTGATTCCACAGTCCCCTTGAGCACCTGTTTGTAAATCCATTTTCCTGATACCCAACCAGAGCCCTCCCACACTGCAGCTAAATATTTGTGGTTATTAATTGCTCTGAATCTCACTCTAAAATAACCAAATAGCACTTATTTTAGGCTGTTTCAATGATTATCAAGAAACTGTACCACCTTTAACCAGTTTTTGTACATTGAATGAACTGTGGATGTAAACACTAAATTGAGCATATCATGTATATAAAAAACTTGCAATAATTTAATTTGCCAAATATTTATCTTACCAATGATGTAGATCATTCTTACAATTGTGGTAAGCACTGTAGCTGTACTAGTACCTAAAAATAATGCAGACATACTAGCAAAGTAAGGATATGTCAAAATAGGATTCTTAGTGTTTGACTGGTATTTCCAGAGAAAAACTGAAGTCAGATGCCACAAGTCAGAAATTTTTAATGTTGTAGCAGAAGGTGACACTCTGTGCTGCAAGAGACACCTGTGAGACAGACAAAGAAGCAAATGCTTCTGGCACCTATTTTTTGGGGATTTTTTTTTATTTTTATTTTTATTGTTTTTTTTTAAATCGACAACTGTGGTTTTAGAAAAGCAGATTAATCATAGTTATCAGAGTTATTGTATCCAGGGACAGCAGGAAAACTACTCTTCAGGGGGCTTTGTGAGATAGATCTAGCCACAGTACTTAGACTGTTTCTACCAACATGTCTCCTTTTCCTGGACCCAGTACCTGATTTACCTCTCATGACCAATCTTCCTCTGGATTGTAGACTCTATTGATTGTAGCAGGAATAATAATCATGCTTCAGCATTTATAAGGATTTAAATCTATAAATTCTGTTCTTTCATCATGTATTCAATAGTCAGATTGCATCAGAAGCCAGTGACCTGGAACAGAAAAGCACAGAGGAAGACAAAAGTCTGTCCTCTGGGAAGATCTGTGCTCACTGTGTCATTTTTCTTCCTTTCTTTTTTTGTGTTTCTGATGCTACCACGCTCTGAATTAGCCTCTGGATCTGCCTTTTGCTCCACTCCAGAGTCTAGAAGGACCAGCCTCCTAACTTAACTTAGTTGCCTACATTTAAATTACACACTCATCAATGTACATCAATTTAATATCAAAAAAAATATATCACATGTACATTTTTTTATATTAAAGATCTCTATTCACTTTCAGTAATTGCTTGGATGAATAACCCTGGTATCCACAAGAAGTTCTATATGACCCATCTCAACTTAAAACTTTCCTCTTTGAGAAGATAACAAGAGAATTTTATGGCAACCAGAAAATAGAGTATTTTGTATATTCATGTAATACCAGAAACGGTAATGTTGATTTAGATGAAAAATGCTGAAAATGGTAGAAAAGAGAGGGCTATGCACTGAACACTGGTTCTTTGAGCACTGGATCCAATCTTTCATTCACTAAATATATATTTTAATGCAGATGTTTAGGTCCAGGAATCAATGATATGAAATATCAGACTGGGAAAGCAATGAAACCTTTACTTGTAGCACTGACACATCTGATCTCACTGCTTCTTTACGAAATTAGTCTTGCCTCATTTGATGACTGACCTGAGTACAAATTAGAGCAGTCTCACTGAGCCATTTCCCTGTCCTAAAAAGTTCCCCCCTCAACAACACCCTTTGAACTGAAGCTTTATGCGCACCACTCCTGACTCATCCTTTCCTCATCCTGCTCACACAAGTATTTAATCAGGTGGCATATTGCTCATGGCCAAACAAATAGTTGGCACATTCAGCTCCTCTGTACAGACTTTGCTATTCAAGCAGAGAACATCTGTCCTGTTGGCTGTGTTCACTGGAGGTTATTGAAAGACCAGAGAGACAAGCATATGTTTTTTTTTATTCCAGTATCTGGACCACATCTTTGAATGGAAGCTCACACTGTTCCTAGCAAACCTTGCTCACTGATTCTGATCTGTGACTTGTCCTGTGCTTGTAAACCATAACACATTTGCACTTTTGCTGTACTGATCCTACATGTCTTTGGATGACCTTTTATATTATTTTGGGGAACTGCTAAATCTTCTCAAAGAAGAAAAAAAAAACCACCAGAAATCAATGATACACACATGAGCAAAATCTGTGCATGAAAAGACTTGGCTAAATCTGGATGAAATTTTTTAAAGTTCTGCAAAGTGTTTAACAGTTGAAAAGTGGTGTTCTCTGAAAGGAATGAACAAAATAGCACCCATAATGCATAATCCACTGATTTAACTGGGAATTTTTCTATGAGTCATTACACTCTTCTACGGGTACCTCTGTACTTAAGGGTTTTGAAGACTGCATATATCTACAAATATAGATGTTCTGGTCTACATCAGCTATTATTAAATTAATCTTAAATTTATTTGAGAAGCAGGAAAAGAACTGTACACTGTTAAGCCATTTACAATTTAAAACTTTGGTTTAAACAAGTCAGCATTTTCACTGACACCATTGTATTTGAAATGTCCACTACAAAGGGAAATATTCTTTAATATTTCATGTACATTATACAGACTGGCATCGGGTAGATACAATCCTTTTGTTTTGCCAATTCACAAGCACAATGACAAAGAACAAAATCACTTTATCCTAATCAGTCTTACTTATAGCTTTCTTCATGAGGTAATCTTCAGATGCAGTAATATATAACCAGCATGAGAGAGAGTGGATTCTGCCCCCTCCTCTGCAGGGCTGCATCTATCTTTGGGGTCCCAGCACAGGAGGGACAGGGACCTGTTGGAGCCAGTTCAGAGGAGGCACCAAATTGATCAGAGGGATGGAGCAGGCAGATTAGAGAAAAGGCTGAGGCAACTGGGATTGTTCTGCCTGGAAAAGAGAAGGCTCTGGGGTGGCCTAATGGGGGCCTCCCAGTACCTGAAGGGAGCCCACAAGAAAGATGGAGGAGGGAGTGACAGGACAAGGGAAAGGGCTTCAAACTGACAGAGAGTAGGTTTATATTAGACATTAGGAAAAAAAATCTTTATTGTGAGTATGGTGAGGCCCTGGCACAGGCTTTCCAGAGGAGCTATGGCTGCCCCATCCCTGGAAGTGTTCAAGGCCAGCTTGGATGAGCTCTGAGCAACCAGGTCTATTGGAAGGTGTCCCTGCCCATGGTAGGGGGTTCAGAACTATATGACCTATAAAGTTCCTTCCAACCCAAACCATTCTGTGATTCTATGGTATTTATCTGCAGGGCATATTGTGAGCATAAGGGGACACCATTCCCGATTTGCATCAAGAGGTTTCGGAGTTGTTATCTGGCTTTGTATGAAATAGCTGTAATCATCTGAGACACTTAAAAACCCCGGACACTGTAACGTTTGGCAACGGTAAAATAGCTGTCACTGACTGCACACAAGAATTAAGGAAGAATTAACTCGCAGACCATTTATGGGAGTATGTGTGGGCAGTGCACATTATGAAGAGATACGGTTCGGATCCTTTACGTGAAGAAATTATTAAATGAATAAATCTCTATTATATGCAAAATAAAGGGAAAAAAAAAAAAAAAAGGAAGAAAAAAAAAAGGAAGAAAAAAAAAAGGAAGAAAGCAAGGCGAGATAAAACCTTTGGGACCCCAAAGCCGCGGCGACGCGAGGCCGGCCGCTGCCCGCCGCCCGCCAGTAGGGGGCGCTCGGGCTTCACCGTGAGGCGCTGCCGGCGGCCCGCCACGGGCGGGACAGCGGGGGCGGCCTGGCGGTGTGACCGCCGAGCGGGGCGGCGTGAGCCCTGAACGGGGTAGCTGTGCACCCATCGCGGCGTGTGTGTGCCGCCCAGGCGTGCGTGTGACCCCCTAACGGGGTCTGTGTGTCCCCTTAACGGGGTTTGTGTGACCACTGAAAGGGGCGTCTGTGACCCCTGGCGTGTGCGCGAGCCCTTAACAGGGTGTCTGTTCCTCCTTAACGGGGGGCCTGTGTCCCATGAACGGGGTGTCTGTGACCCTGCATTGGGTGTCTATGCCACTCTAACGGGGTGTCTGAGCCCCCTCGGCGTGTCTGTGATCCATCATTAGATGTCTGTGCCCCCCCGGGGTGTCTGCGCCTCCTCAGCGGGGCCTCTGTGCCCCCTCTGGGGTGTGCGTGCCCCCCAGCAGGTGGCTGTGACCCCCGGGGGATGTGTGACCCCTTAGGGGCGTCTGTGTCCCCGCCACGGGCTGGCTGTGACCCCTCACAGGGAGTGTGTCCCCAGCTCGGGGAGCGTGTCCCCAGCCTCAGCTCCCGTCGCGGGGTGTCAGGGCTCCCCCCTCTCTGGGTATCTTTGTCTCTCTCACGGGCTGTTTCAGCCCCCTCACGGGGTATCTGTGCCCCCTCTCGGGGCCTGCCCCGCTCCGGCACCGGGAGCCGCTTACATCCCGCTTTCCTCCGCCTGGCTCCTTCCCTCGTGTCCCTCCCTCTTTCTGCTGTGGTGCTTCGGGGTTTGTTCCGAGCGTCTGTGGGAGAGGGGCTGTTCTCCCGGTTCCTGGGGGGCGAGGCAGCTCGTTCTCCCGTCTCCGCCACTGCCGCCTCCGGGGACCTCGAAACTTTCCCGCTGGCGGGAGCTGCGCGGCATCCAGGGGGCCCAAGGGAGGCTGGAGGCTCCTGGGTTTCGGCGGAGCCCGCCGGCTCTGTGGGACACGTGCGATCTTTTGTTTTGTGCTTTATTTTATTTGCCACATTCTCTTCCTTTTCCACTGAGCGGGACGGCAGAAAAATCCCTGGGGAATATCCTTTCGAGGGTCTCACTCCTGGGCGCCTGCGTGCGCGCGCGAGAGGGAAAATGAATAATTAGAGAACAGTTCCATGAAATCACTTACCGAAAAATTAGCTGCCCATTAAAGAATAAGCGGTGAGGAGCAATCATGTAAATCCTACCTACACCCAACTGTAGAGGGGAGGCAGCGATCCCGATTCCCAGCCCTGCGGCTGCCTGCTGGCATCGCCGTCCCCATCTCCCTACCCCGGGAGGAGAGAGAGGGACGCGTGGGTGTGGAGCGCAGTGGTTTAGTCCACACCCCGCAGCCTCCCTTCCCCAGGCAGCCTCGGGAGCCGCGCTCATTCTCCTCCCTCTCCCTGCCAGCCGGTGTGTCCGCGGCGGCGGGAGGCGGAGGCGGCGGGAGAGGAGGGGAGAGAGGAGCGGAGCGAGGAGAGGAGCGGCGGACTCCGGGGCCGCCCGGGAGAGCCGCGGCGGCGGGAGAGCCCCGAACTCCACGCAGCCCCCGCCGCCGCTCGGCAGCAGCCGCGGCACCGCGCCGGGGTCCTGCCCTCCAACAGTTCCCGCTCCGCTGCCAGTGAGGAGGGAGGTGTAGGGGACACGGCTTTTTTTTTTTTTTTTTTCTTTCTTTCTTTCTTTTTTTTTTTTTTTTTTTTTTTTTTCTTTCTTTCGAGGGGATGCTGAGAAAGCAAGCCGTTCCCCTCCCGTGTAGCACATTGCCTGGGCGTTCCTATTATGGAAGTTAAGTGAGAAACTCTGCAGCTTGAACTGATTTGGGGAGAGAAAGGGAGAGAGAAAGGGGTAGGGGGAGGGCGAGAGGAAGGCGAAATAGCCGAACCAAACCAATGGTTTTTCTGCAAAGTGCCGGGAAGTTTGTGGAGCACTTTCTAGGAATCAGGTCCTTTCTCAGTCTCTCCTTGTCTTCCGAAGAAAGAGCTTGCTTTTGGATTGCCATGGATCCTAAAGAGAGTCTTAGTAGACACACTTGAATAATTCCCCTGCTTGGGCTGGATTGGTGGGAATTTAGGAAGGAGCGTGTGTGCAAAGCAGAAGCCTTGGAGCTCACTCGCTGCTTCTCTAATCTGAATGGATCTAAAAGTGTCACATTCAAGACCTTTGCATCTCCAGCTTCTGCATTGAAGATTTCCCTTTCCACTTTAAGTAGCTGCTAGGAAACTGAAAACTTTCGGACCTACCTCTTACTGGCTTTGGATATTTTTTTTCTTTTTTTTTCTTTTTTTTTCTTTTTTTTTTTTTTAATCTCTGTGGAATTGGTCTTCCAAGCGCGATCGGGATTGTTTTTAATATGTCAAAATGGGTCTGCTGAAGCCACTCCTGCTCTTCGGATTTGCATTTTTTCAAGTCTACGGTAAGTTCGCTTATTTTAGATGTGTCATTTCTGTGCAGAAATCCCCTTCATCTGAATTTGATTTGGGACAGCACATGGATGGCATTATAAGCTTTAACGTTATAGAGCCCTAAGTTTGTTCCTGGGATAAAAATGGTATTTTGGGAGGGAGAGATCGGAAGAGGGAGAATATATGTTTCCAATAAGCAGCCCTTCCCGTCTCCGAAGTTAATGGAAAAGCAGCATATGAATGGAATAGTGTCAGCTTGAGGTGGCGAGCAAAGAGTGAAAAACTACCGTGATAAATCTTTTATTTGGGGGTGGGGAGCGGAAAAAGGAAAGGAAAAGCAGAGCGCTGTTGTAGCTGGTATTACTTTGCCGCCTTCTATTGTTAAACTTTCCACGGGTAGAGCCAGCTGATGAAATAAATAGGTTAGCCTTGCCTGGGCTCCAGGTGAGGCGGTCTGGCGGATTTCCAGTCCCTCAACGCCTCGTTCGGTGCTGGCGAGCGGCAGGGAGGGAGGGAGGGAGGGAGGGAGGGAGGGATGGAGGGATGGAGGCGGGCTGGGAGCGCGGGGCGGCGGCAGCGCGGCCCCGACCACCCCGCTCCGCCTCCGCCCATCCTCGCCGAGCCGGGCAGGTGGGGCGACAGCTTCTCCCCATCAGCGCCAGCCTCATTCCGAGCTTCCCGGAGGGAGGGTTTGCATGAGGCTTAGCGACGTCTGGGGAAAGGGTGGGTTTCCTTATGAACACCGCGCCCCCCTCCGCCCCCCTTTTGGGTGTGCTCTGCACCGTTTCTTGTGGTTTCGAGTTTAAGTACTGGATGGGGAGCTGTAAATTATCATCCTGGGGAAGTACGGTTTAGCAGGGCGAGAACTTCAGTGCAAGGGTAAAGTGCCTTCCAGAGTAGGGGTGGGCGCTGTGCTGCTGCACTAGTGGATGCCCTAGAGCCGCTCAAGCACACGACTAGGAGCGAGCATCCAGCTCTACCGAGGCTGTGCTGGCCCCTAAGGCTCGGCAGCCCGGCTAGCTTTGGGTGCTTGCAGCGCAAAACAGTCCTTTAGGCTTGAGGTGGATGCAGTGGCTGGGACCCTGGATGTTTTTGCCCGTGTGACAGAGCAAACTTTGTTCCAAGAAGCTGCTCACAGCGTTTGCTGTATCAGTCCCGAGGCAAAGGCTCGGGGGTTTATTGTTCGCAGGCGCAGGCTGCTTTGGGTGTTTCTCCACCACCCCCTAGCAAGAAAGGAGGCAGAATAGAAGAGAGACAGATTCAAGTGCAGTTTTACCTTGCACACATAGTATGCTCTGCAGTTTAATCTTAGGTTTGGTCAGTCGATAAGAAAATTTTTACCTAATATATGCACATGCTCAACTAAACATGAGAAGTTTAACAGTAAAAGGATTTAATAGAACATTTATGTCTATCAGTGTAATCATAGTTTTGAAGGGATTTTGTTTTATGTTTTGCTCTATTTTTCTTGCTGTAACAAAAGATCCTTAACTTTAAGACCACTGATATTGGAGGCATCTTTGTATACAAACTGCAAACATCAAGCTATAGATATGTAATTATTAGTAAGTGTTTAAAATTGTATGTAGCTAGAAGGAATACAATTAAAGTGCTCAGTGGAAGTGACAGAGTGAATCAGAGGAGCTTGGTGTTACAGAATGTAATTAAAGTACCAGTCTGTTTGGAGATATATGAAACAAATGCAATTAACCAGCTTGCTGGAACGACAGGATCAGGACATAATTTATTCGAGTTTTGTCATGGGGAACACATGTAGAACGTTTATTCTGCTTTAGCCTTATGAGGGTGGGGCGGTGCAGGTGAAGCACACAGCTAATTTAGAGCCGGACCATTAGAAAAAATGTCCAAGAGTCTCCCGGAATATATGTGATACTCCCCTTTTGTGGGAAGATATTACAGAGACTGTCAAGTTTGCCTGCATTAACAACTCTCTGAAATAAATAAATAAAGAGCTTTGTGGATAGCACATCATGACCAAGTAGATATAAGCTGTTATTGTCGAAATGACTAACAAGTAGCTTTGAAGAAATACTGGCAGGCAAGCTTGGCACACACTGCTTTTGTCTCTTTAGAAGCATAGTAATTACGATCACATTTTAGGCTGACATATACCACTAGTTGCTTTGAAAAGATCTCCATCAACATCAGCACCATTTGTGATGCTTTAGTTTAAGAATAAAAGGCAAAATCCAACAGACCTCTTGTTTAATACATCCTTGGTTTGTTTCCTATGTTTGAAAGTTACCTCTTAGTGTGTTTCTGGGTTTGAGGGGGTTTTGTTGAGGCTTGGCTGGGTGTTTCTTTTTCTCTTGGCAAGACGTCCAGACATAGACACTGTAGCATTTGAGGTATGTTAACCATCCTTTTCCCTCTAAGTTTGGTTTTATTTAGTGACTGAGAAGCAGAATAGATCAAAATAATAATCTTTTTCTTCTAAAGTTATTTTTGCTATCCGTGGTTTTGCAACACCTGAAAATTACACAGCTCAATAAAAGTGGCAGAAAACATACGCTACACATACATATGTAGATTTTAGGGGTTTTATTATTGTGCTTTTGATTTTCCTGTAAAACTGCCCATGTTCTTACACTCTGGGGAGAGAATAACTTCAATTCTCTTTTTCTTTAGCTATCAGTCTTGGTTATTGTTCCTGACACAAAGCAAACAAAGAAAAAAATCAAACACAAAAAATCCCAAATACTAAAGCACACACAGAACTCCCCTAAACAAACAACTAAACACCCCACTGGACACAGTCTGCACAATAAAGTAAGACACTAGTTATTGGAGTTGAAAGAGCTGATTACATGTGGATTTTTAATAGTGTTCATCTGATTGTTCTTTCATTGTTCTGTGTTTTGTTATCCTTCTTCCAATAATTAATAAAGTTTAAAAGAACAAATATTAACAGAAGAGGTAACAACTGATGCGAACACAAGTATTGGTGGGCCAGACCCTGGCCTGGTAGGACTCATAAGTACTTTGAATGAAAATGACAATCTTTTATGTCAGAGCTGGTTTTCAGTCCCTTGAAAACTGCAAGTATGATATTCTTGAATGGGAGAAGGTGTTAAAGATACATGAAAGTAATTCTGTAAACTCAGCAATTTATCACCATATTAATATATTTCAAAAGCACTCATTTTCTTAATGAAAATTATGCATCTGAAATGGTGTGGCTGAAACAGTCTGTATTTCTTTTCATTTTATTTTTTTTAATTTATTTTATTTCTTCATGCCAATAAGCTACACATCTGTGGCCTTGTGTAGGTCCCTGTCACCTGTTGGAGAACATGGCTTACATATAAAGCTGGAGTATATTCTTCCAGTGAATATTTGAGCTGACAGGGTCTTGATCTGTCATCTGAGTTTTGCTGTTGATGGATAACCTTTGCTTCTGTGGAATGTGTGCATTTTAATGCCTTAAGAGTAAAATTCTGGAGAGTTTGCAATTTTGTTTCTTTTACCTTGTTCTTCCATAGGACCCAATTCTGCAGAGCATTTAAGTGCTTCCATCTCTTTGCCAGTCATGCTGAAGCTGATAAGAATTTAAACACATGTTCCAAGTTAATCATAGGCTTTAAAACTTAGCTGAGTAAGGATGAATTTATGCCTATGATAACAGATTGTGTTGAATTAGTCTTAAGATCTTGCTTTCTTTACTTCCTGTCTTGTAAGTCACCATTGCAAAAAAATGTTTTTATGTGCAGAAGATAAGCAGTGAGGTAACCCTACCACTGTACTTCCAGAGATGGATTTGCTTGAAAAGTTATATGATAATACAGGTTTGTGTCTTTACTAATTTGGAGCTCTGCAAAAGGTCTGATACTCTGCAAATCTTTCTGAAAAGTTGAAATTAGGGGGTTTTAAGCCTCTATGTGAGTTGCACTGACTACAATAATCCTTCCATCAGGAACTGTCTGGAATGAGGAGATTGATGGTGCTCAGGGAAATTGAGTTTTAGCAATGCAGGCTAAAGATATGCAACCTCAAAAGTAGACAAAAGAATTAAAATACATTTTAAAGGATGCATAAAATGTATCAAGGAGATGTGCCAAAAAGTGTGATGAGAGGAAAAGCAGGCTTTGGCTGATCTGTCCAGTCAACTCCATTTGCAGGGGTCACTTTTCCATAGCAATGCTACATGGGCTCATAGCCCTGAATTGGAGACATGCTCTGTCCGCTGCTGAACCATTTAGTGGAAATTACTGAAGAGTATGCAATGGCTTTTTAGCCATTTGTTACCCTTGAATTGCTATTCAGATATTGATCTGGGCTAAATAGATTGCTAACAGGTTCTGTGCATTCTGTTTCAGCCACCTAAGAGGACGCTGCTGTCAGGTTTTATCTGTTATCTCAGCTGGCATGGCAGAGCTTGCTCTTCCTGTGGCTGCCATCTGGCTCACACCTCTCACACCAACCTTGGAGGGGATACTTAGTGATCATATTGATGCTGTTTCTTGCCAAGAGGCTCCATTACTGGTGTGCTTTTCTACATTTTTATAGAAATCTCATTATTTCACAAGTAGAAGGGGGAAAAATACAAGTATTTGCTCTTGCCAAATAAATAAATAAAATGTGTTGCCTTTTTGGTTCTGACTGAACAGACATTTCTTATGTGTAACTGCTGAATTTTTACAGTACCCTTTTATTCCCTTTTACTGTTACAAGAGGTTTCTTGCAGTTACACTTGACAGTACACATGCCTTGTATATTCAAATATATTTGTTTTGGTACGTGGATAGGTACAGGATCTGTTCTTAAATCCCTACTTCAGGGAGAATGTTGAGGATACCTTTTATGCAGGATGGTCTTGTGGACTGTTAATTATAAGATCTTTGAATGCAAAATATATGGATGGAAATAAAGATTTGCAGATGTATATTTTGGCCTCGCCATCTTTACTCTCACACATGACTTCTATTATAAATTGTGGACAACAATTGAATAGTTGAAGTTACAAGTTCAGAAATAAGACTGAGTTTAGTGTTTTCCTCACCTCAAACCTCTTCCTTAACAAAATAACTGCTAATCTCCCTTGGTTAATGACTATTGTTGTTATAGTGGATGATTAAATAAGGTCCATTAATTTAGGTTCTGATCTGCACCACTGAAATTTGTGTGAGTTTTGCTGTTGAATTCACAGAACACTGAGAAAGCAGGCAATGTTATCTTGGCTTACTGTCATTGTAATCTTGCCACAAGATGAAGTTGGCTTCTTGTTACATGCAACATGCAACAACTACAAAAATACTAGAGGGTGCAAGTGCATATTGATGCTTCAGTTCTGCTCACTCCTTTTTCAGTCCTGCAGTGCTCTCTTTATTAGAGCAGAGCTTCCCTTTGTAACAAAAAAGCTGATTCCTGTTCTATGTTGTGTATGTAAAGTTATGCATTCTTAATGTTTTTTTCAAGCCAAAAGTTCATGAAGTAAAAAATGGCATTTTAATTCCATCTCTGCAGCATTATCTTGGCATTGCTTCCATGGAAGTGATCCAAGATGTTCTCTTAATTTTATTAAAATAATAGCCTTCATCAATAAGCACATGAACAACAATGGACAGACTAACCAGTAGAACCAATGTAATAACCTGCTGATACATATATTGAGCCGCTGTGCTCTGATGGCCAAGGCTTACTGAGATTCATCTCTGGGTTCTAGACAAATGGCAAGTGAGGATATTCATCTAAGCATTGTTCTGGCAGAAGTGTCTTGTGCATCTGCATTGAACTTGAAGCTCTTTACCACTCTCTCCCAGTCATTTTTAATTTTTTTTTTTATCTGACACATTTTTTTTTGTAAACTCACTAAATAATAGTTATTATCTGCAGATCCCTGAGTTAATGCATCTGTTTAACTGAGTTGTGAGAGAATTTCTTGCTTATGTACTAGATAGGCTGGCAAACATTATTCCTTGTTTCTTGTTTGCCTTGCTGTTTCTACCAGGAACCATTGTGTCTCTGGCTTGCTGATAACTGAAGGTCACCCTTATCTAGTGATTCCAGTGTGTGTTTTGTAACCCATCGAGACTGTGTGCACGCGGGTGCTATTGCAGACTTTCAGTGCTATTAATTTGTTGTGGTTGTGGGGCTACTCCTTCAGTTCTACCTCCCCAAATGATGACTGGAGAACACAAAATATCTCCAGATTCATTCCTCATCATTTTCAGTTGCTCAATGCACAAGACACCCTTCCAAGCTTGGTTTGGAGCAACCTTAATGATATGTGGTATTTGGTTGCAGAATTACTCTTGTCAGTGAGTCTTCATTGTACCACTTCTGTTCCAGCAGAATTCTTCAGTCTGATGACAGGGAAGGACCCACCACTGTGCAACTTTATATTTTGTTATATCTTGCTTTTACTTTCACCACTTTTCCTCAGATTAGTTCAGAGAACAGTTTATTTGGTCTGATATACAGAAATGAACTGGTAGGATGAGTGGGGATGCCAGGAGCTAAGTATGGTCTCACTCATTAGAGACTACCTAGATGGTTGTGCCACCCTGTCTGTTGCAGCATATGGTCTTTTCATTTGTATTTAGGCATTGCCTCTATAGCTTCAGTGCAGCGTGCCAAGGAGAGAAGAGCATCTCTATGATGTGCCTGTCATAAATGCAGATTGGACAAATAAGTAAGGAATTAACAGCCAGCAGCAAGTTGTAAAACACAGCGAGCTGTGGTTCGCTCATATTAATCACTTGCCATTGATTACAAGAGAAACTGAGTGGAAAAAAATTTAACCTTTTGAAACTAAAATGTCAGGTAACTAACATCAGTCAACTTGTTCTTCATTCATAGTGAATGGAGGGACAGTTCATGCCAGGGTAGCAGTGGTAGTTCTTTACTGCCGTGAAAATGTCAAGAGTTAAAAAGGAGTTGTAAAAAGTATTCAGTGCTGGAGGAATCCTATAATCATGGGTTCTCAGGCTGTCATTCTATGCAGTTTTCAAGGTCCATATGGCCTGTAGCCCAGGTAACTGTCCTGGCAAATGAAATGGTCAGTTTTAACAGTTTCTTGTATCCTGAAGAGACAGGATAATTTCTTGAAGTATAACAAAAAAATTCAAATGGCATAGCAAAGCTGTTGGACCAAGCTAGTAGGAAAAAGTGTGTTTTCTTCACCTGGGTGGCCTTTCCCTAGAGAACTTGATCTCTTTGTAGAGGCATCCAGTAGATCTCCATAGTAGAGTCTGCAGGAAAAGGATCTGTTGGTGATAAGTTGTCAGAAATACTGCAGGCTGCATTTTAAACTTGATCTATGCATCTGTTCTGTCACCAAACCGGATTTTAAATTACAAAGCTTTGATTTTAAGCTAATCAATGTGACTTGGCTATTCAGATATATGCCAGAAATACAAACTTCTGTTGTTTTGTTGTTTTTTTTTTCCTTCTACTTGAACTTGTTTCATCATCTTAAACTGTGCAGTGTGGTCTTTACCAAATCAGATCAGATTGTGTTCTGTAACGTGAATCCTATCTATGGGGTAAAATCTCAGCATTTAGAATAGGAGGATCCTATGATAAAAATGTCTTAGTGCTGTTGTGTTTAAATACCTAAGAACAGTTTTCTCTGTGTGTAGATCTAGATTAAAAATATCCAGAACAACTGTGTAGAGAGATCATTAGATGTGTGTATAGACATAAGTATAGAAAATAACTTTAGAAACTGCAAGGGATAGAATTTATGTCCCTGAAAGCAAAACTCTAAACAGTAGTAGGAGCCATTAAAGCACTGAATTAAAGGAAAATGAAATGTGACAAGTAGAAAAACAGATATTTAATTAAATATGAATCAGTGTAAACCAGAACTGCTTATTTTTGTTATTTAGTGACTCGTTTTTGACAACTGCTCAATTTAGAACGAAATGCAAAAGAACATATGTCTGTCTTTGTATGACCCCAAATATCTCTGTTCCCCCTTTCAGCAGACAACATGCCTTTTTTTCCCCCTAAGTGATTTTTGGTTGCTAGGAGAAGTGCAATGGTCTTGCCCTGCTCTTATCCAGCAGTAAAACTGAAAAGTGTATTGAGGTAAAGAGAGGGGCAAAGCACAGTGTAGGCCATGAATCACAACTTGCCTCTAATATGTCCACTTTGTTCACACTTTTTCTTTGAAAACTTTTGTTTTTACTAATGGTGTTTCTTTCCAGCTGATCTCTAGAAGCCATTTAGAAAGTTAAAAAAAAAAAAAAAAAAGGCTGTTAAGATTCCACTCAGAGGAACAAAAAAAGGAGGGGGAGACTTTGAGACTTATTCATGGGGCCACAGTGGTAGCAATGCACAACTCAATGAATGGTTTCAGTCAGCTGCTTCTGGTTTTTGCTAGGGCTAGAAAAGCATGCAAAAATTCTTCATAGTGCTCCTACCAGTTTTAATGATAATAACTTTATTGAAGTTGTTTACAAACTATTTCAAAGAGCAGAATATTCACTGTTGTTGAAGCATTCAAGTAGCAATTTTGCATTATGTGTGTTAAAATCAGAAAGGTTTGTTAATAATTGTGGTACTCTTGTTCTAGTTTGTAAAACCCTTTATTCACTTTTTATCATGCTTTTTCAAATAACTGTGTGCTGTGGCAAGAATCAGTTGACCATCACCACCTACAATTATCTAAAAGTGGCATTACTCAAATATCATTGGCTACTTTTAAACCTTGTCAGTTAGAAATGGTGGTATGTGATGATGAAACGGCTATAAATTATTTGGCAATATTGTCTATATTAATAGACTATCAAAATCGTGAGAGTTATGGCAGATTTCACTTGAAATTTATTGCAGGATGAATGTACAGACAATATATTATTTTCTCAAGTGCTTCATGAAACTTAGCCTGAAGAGCAATCTTGAAGCAATAATTGTATCTCTCAAGAAAGAAGAGGGTGTGTGAGTTAATGAGGAAACTGAGCATGTGGCTGCAGAGATCTGTGATTTGGGCTGTGGAAACAGCCGACTGTCTGTGGACAGAACAGGCGCCTGTATCATTCCTTACCAGCAGTAAGTGGTGAGTGGCCAAGGGTCTCATTACCAATTTAAAATGTTGTGTCGACTCAATTTAGTGACATGCAGATAATAGAGGAATTCAATGATGATGTACTTGGAAAAACAGTGCAGCAACTTGTAACGATTTGTAATTCCCATAGGGACAAAATAGGTTTCACCCACATTTTCAAGGCTATTGGGTGACCTGGCAGTACTGGATTGAGTCCCAGTGTAATTCAATGGAATTTGTGTCTGTTTAGGTCAGCACTGAATTTTTCCCCTGGGAAAAATGAAGATAGAAGAGTTGTAAGTTAATTTACAGGAATAGGCCCTATCTTACAGGCTGCTAATGCGGCTGGGAGTGTGTGGTTCTTTTGTGTGTGGTGGTTTTTTTTAATTTTTCTTCTTGATCCACACAGATTCTAGGAGTAGTTTAAATACCATCCAAAGTACAGCTGAGCTTCCAGTTATTTCCATGAAAGCTGAAAATATTGAGACCAAGAATTTTCCCTCCATAAGTCACTGCAGATGTTGCCTCAGTCATCCTCTAGTGCTACCCCCAAAGTACTGTTGTCTTTCTTCCTGCTGAGTTCTTTTTCCTGCTGCGACCTGCATGGGGTTTTGTCGCTGCATGTGGATATTGGTTAATGAATTTGGATTAGCTATTAATATGTTGATATAAAGGATATTCCCAGTACCATTTAGGAACTCCATGGCAGAAGGAATAGTGAGATTTGGTCTCCAAGAACACAGCTGATGTTGGGAGAGGTGAGCAGTTTGGAGAAGGGTGATTTGAACTGTGTCTGCTGCTGCTGCATCTGTTTGTCTGTCATCTAAAACAAGGCAGCTTTTGAGGTCCAGGAGGATTAGAATGGAAGAATCTCAGACCATTAAATACATTTTCTAGTAATTATTTTCCTTCCTGTTTCTTGATAGTCCTGCCACACTGAATTATGAAGGAGAAAAAAGGTAGAGGAAGATTCAGCACTGCAGGTTTGGGACAGGGATTGTGAGGGGAGCAGGCACTTCTGTAGTGAAGCATTGAGCAATGCCTGTCCTTCCCCTCAGTCCTTAGGTATGTGCCTCTGGGAGGCTAAACATGCTAGGGAAGGCGTCAGGAAAGAAGTGGTAGCTGTGCAGCTGTCTGAAATTAGAGGAAACCTCTTGTAAGTGGTAACTTTTGGCTGAATGTCTTTCCTGTTTCTTTTCCTTATTAATGCAACGCAACACGCTGAAGGAAGGACCACTCTCCAGAGACCTCATCTGTTCCCCAGAGCCCAATGCCTTTGTAGAATAAACTTTCAGATTAAGTAGCCTACATCTATTTAAACAAGGAGTGGTTTATAGCTATGATACTGAAGTGGAAAAGCAAGTAAGTGCTTTTCCTTTCATATGAGAAAAATCTACAACCATTTCTTATACTTTCTTTCTCCCCTCCTTCTATTTCCTAGCATTTTGCTATGATGAAAGATGTGTGACTTGCCAAGTTTCAAATATGAAATCTCCTCACTCTCAGTGCTTTACATTTCTAATTGTAGAACATTTTCCTCTGCATAGGCCAAAAAATGAGAAATGCCTTAGCTCACTACACAGAAATCAGTGAAGTTGAAACTTCTAGATTTATTCTGGGCCAGGGAGAAAAATGTGCTCTTGTATTTACAGATTTTCATTCCCTGTGCTCTTCATCTGCTCCATCTTCTGTGGTTTATTCATGTCACTTGCCTCCTTATATTTCATAGTTGCAGAGTTTGTTCTAACTTGTTTTCTTGTCAGTTGCTTCAGTTTATTTTCCAGCTCCTTTTCTATTCTGTTCATTCTGCTTTGACTGCTGTTCTCTAATCATGTTACTTGAATATGAAGAATTAAAGGACAGCAAGGGTTGGAAAGGGGGAAGGCAGTGTTGGTGAGGGAAGTACTATTATAAAAAACTATTATAAGAAACTTTGTCCTTTGGCAGGGCTACTTGGAGAATTCTCTGCATAGATAAAGTTCTGTGGTGGCATAATCTTCTGCCACACTTAACTAGTGCCTTGAGGAAATGAAAATAAATTAAAATAAACTTACAAAATTTATGTGTGCAAGCCAAATTTTGTGTGAATTGGGAAAGAAATTACCTTCCTGAAAATTAAACCATGTCTTAATTCTTCCATTTAGTTTTGAAACATACAAGTTTCCCCTCTGTCATGGAGAATTGTCTCTTTCAGTCTAGTGAGAACTACAGTTAACTATGTTTACACATGATTTGTTAAGTTTCCTTTTCTTGCAAATGGTTCAACTTCCTCCATTTATGAAATATGGAGACATAAAAGGACAATTAACTTTAAGGATCAATGGCTGTTTTTCTAATATTCTATGAAGTTGTAAGGAAAAAAATAGCATTAAAAGGTAAGAGATACTGGGTATCCATAAACTGATTAGTAACAACATCTGAGGAAATGATTGTGCGATACTACTCTTGAAATAATTGATATTATCTGAGGACTTGATTTCTGTTTATATAATCTATACATGATATATGTGTATAAGAGAAGAGGAGACTGAGACTCATTAGAGTGTTCAACATCCTCATGAGGGGAAGTGGAGGGACAGACACTGATCTCTGTGCCTAGTGACAGAACCCGAGGGAATGGCCTGAAGCTGTGTCAGGGGAGGTTTAGGTTGGATATCAGGGAAAGGTTCTTCCCCCAGAGGGTGCTTGGATACTGGAACAGGCTCCCCAGGGCAGTGGTCACTGCACCAGGCTGACAGAGCTCAAGAAGCTTTCGGACAACACTTCATGGTGGGATTCTTGGGGCTGTCCTGTGCATAGTTTACTTTCTTATATATAAGCTCTTTTATAAATTGGTATTATATATAGGAAAATAAACTATGATGGACTTTGATGATCCTTGTGGGTCCCTTTCAATTCAGGAGATTCTGTGATTCTGTGATATTGCAGTAAGTACTAAATATGTACTATACAAAATTACTAGGTAATCTGGATGAACTGTGTGAAAGTTTGTTTGTTTTGGGTTTTTGTTTCTTTTTTTCAGTTCACAGTTGATCCTTATCTTATTGAAGAACAGTTTTCCCTTTTGTAGTGCAATGTAGATGAAACCCTGACACAATGGAAGATGCTGGGAATTTTGTCATCAGCATCAGTGGGACCACAGCTTCAGTTTTGTTGTGGTTGGCGATGTGGGAGGTTAATGCTGAGAAGGAAGTTTTGTCTACTGGGTTTGGTTTGGTTTGGCTTGGGTTTTTTTATGATTATACAAAGCCTAAGAGAGTGACTTAGAACTAAATATAAAGTTGTAATCAGGAGGTTAACAGATACCAGAAGCTTCACCTGTGCTCCATTAGAAAATCAGTGGGAAACCAAGACAGTGATGTACAACAGATAAAGCAGTAAGCAGGATAGCAGCTTCAGAAAAAAGTCTGTAACACCATGAAAGCTACATTTATTTCATCTTAAAGTAGAGGCTGGCTGTTGACTTACAGTAACCTTTAGCTGCATCTGTCTTCAGGACTAAAATTTTTACTATAAGAGCAACCAAAAATCTATTTGAAAACCTATTTATAATAAATTTGCAAATTAGAAAGGCAGGGACATTATTTGACAACAAATTTCTTTCATGCCTTTTAGCATTTGTGTCCAGGTGTCTTACTAGATTGCTTGTTATTCTCAAAACAGGAATGAGGGTGGAATAAATTCTGTCACTATTTGCATGAGGAGTTATAACTCTTGTAAATAATTATATTATTATAGTTAGTTATAAGTTGTAATTCTCTTGAATACAGGAGTTACCAGACATTTAAAGAGAATAGAATAATTAAGGTTGGAAAAGAGCTGCAAGGTCAATAAGTCCAACCTTTTACTGATCACCACCTTGTCAACTAAACCATAGCACTCAGTGCCATCTCTAGTCATTTCCTGAACACTTTCAGGCACAGTCATTCCACCTCTTCCCTGAGCAGCCCATTGAAATGTTCATCGACCCTTTCAGTGAAGAAACTTCTCAGCCTGTACATTGAGTACCTGGAGAAAAATAGATTCTTCAATATTCTATGCTGTGTCAGAAGACTTTTCAGATCACAGTTTACTTTCCTATATATAAGCTTTTTTTTATAAATCAGTATGAATTGGTTGCATATGCATGTGATATAAATAAAACCTAACTGGATGTTATAAGCCAAAGAAATAAATCAGAATGTTATTCTATTGCATGTTGTATTCTTGGTGCAGCTTTTTTGGAGAGATATAAATAGATGTTGCTTATTACTTTTACTTGTGTGTATTTTTGTTTTAAATGGCAAATACAACTATTGTTAACAGACCTTAAAATCACTTGGAGGGTATTACTTAGATAATTTTGAGGAAAGTTATGAATGTCCGTGTTAAAATGTTTGTTAATAGCATCTGACCATTTAAGACAAGCAGATAAATTGTCAGTACAAATGATTAAGGATTTCTTTTTCCATGTCTTCAAGAAAGAAATTTTGTAGAGGGTTTGTAAGGACTTTTCAAAGTGCTTGTTCTGTGAGTTTTTTAGTGAAAAAAGACATAACCAAGAGGAAAAAAAAAAAAAGAATAAAAATCATAGTAGCAGTTTCAAAAAGTAACAGAGTAAAACAAATGTAAAAGGAAAAAAACCACTGTCTTAAAGATCTCCTTTTGTGCCTTTTCCAACACATCAAAATCAGCAAAAATACTGCTGTGGTTTTAGTAACATCTTCTTAGAAGGAGGTCTTGCTGGTTTTGTTTTACTTTTCCAGTAATGGAAGAGCTTCTGCTTTGTAAGGATTTTTGGAAGCTTCACTCACTGCCAGTAAATATGGCAAAAATAAAATAGATCAGTCCACGAAAATGTTTGAGTGTTCATGGAATATCTGCCTAATGTAATGTAGATGTCACTGGCTCTTGTTCCCCTTCCTGCTCATGGTGGAGAATCGATACCTGTGCTTCAGAATCCTTCCCTTGATAAAATGAGGTGGACAATAACGATAAGACCTGGCTACCTGGCACTGTGGCTGTCTCTGTGATAAACCAAATACTTGGAATTTTAGAGAAATATTGTTAAGACTTGGTGTTCCTGACTCCTGGCACTTCTTGTCCATATCAGTGAGACACTTTGGAGGTGAGTGAGATGACAATTAAGCATTCAGAATATTGAGATTTAGTGAAATTCCTATATTATATAATAATAAAATTATTATACAAATGGAGAGAAGTACAGTTGCTGAAGTTTTTGCTAGAGAGTTTTAACTTTTGTTTGTAAAAGCAGAAATTCACAATCTATATTTATTACAATCTATATTTATGTTTATTCTTAATCTTCCAAGTGGTGGGAGCAATTGAATTAGCCTTGCTGTAGAAAATGGAGAATACCTCCAAACTACACAGTGGGAAGGATTTATGAAAAAAAATCCCTCTGCAAAGTTAAGTTTCATCTCAGCCTAGGTAAAATTAGGTATGTAAAACTTCTCCTTCCAAGGAAAGATTTTATTTATTTATTTATTTATTTACAATACCAATTTTATAGTGTAAGAATGTTTAGAGATCCAAGTGAAAACAGAGACAGAAAAAAAATCTCTTCAGACAGGGAATAGATTTCAAAATCCCTTCAAAAAATACTGACAGATTTTCATGCCTGCAAATAATGGACCTTGGACTTTGTTTAAAACTTAAAGTGAATGGAATGGAGTTTATGTATTACAAATCTTAACTGCAGTTCTGAGAGCAATTACATAACCAAGGCAAGGAATCCTTTGGATCATAGATAAACTACTCACTTGAACAGTATAAAATTAAAATTCACTGAAAATTTATCTGGTTTTATATGGGAGGGTACAAGTCCTGACAGTTGTAGCAAAACTGGGCTCATGTCTAGGCACACAATTATAACCTGTTCACTAGCTGGACATGTTAAAACACAAAATGCTAAAAGAAGGATCACTGTTATATCTCAAAATCAACACTTAAAGCAACAAATAAGAGGAGTTAAATCCTTGCTCCACTTGAACTCTGTTCATTGAGAGGCCTCTGAAAATAGAGATACAGGTAACTACTTGGTGTCTTAACTCTATGTACTCACGTATTGCTGATCTCCAATTATAAAACACTGTTAATTCTAATTAAGTTGGTTAATCAGAACCTATATATTGATATCATACCTTGGATTTCATAGGTCAGTACTCCTCTAGCCATACGTTGTCACATTCATTTACTTTGCACAAAGATTGAACTGCACCAGGACTTTTGTGGTGTGAGGATGCCACAGGTGAAGGAAGCAATTGTCCACTTCTGCAGTGGAGGGAGTTCACAGTGGCTGTGTAACACAGGCTGTGACTGTCTCCTTTTGCAGTCTTCTTGATTAGCAGATATTGGCTAAAACCATGAGGAATGCTGTGGGCTCTAAACTGAGAGAACTCAGTCAGTGTGCGATATGTGATGTTCCCGCACAGGGTTTGCCTGAATGACACATGGGTAAGGTGGAAACAGCGGACATGCCAATTCATAAATTTGGGTGGATTTATGAACCTTTATATTACAGACAGCTCTTGTCTGTGGGAATATTCTTTTGAGGAATTAATTCTTTCATTCACTGATCTGTGTTCCTTCATTTACTATTTCATGTGTGTTTCAAAATGCTTTTCAATTCAAACAGCTCTTGGGTGAGTGGAAATCTGATGCCACTTATTAGTGTTATTTGTAAGCTAGAAGTGATCTCCTAATCTGAGGAATTTCAATTATCGTCATGCCTCCTATTGATTAGGTTTTGTTATTTTAGGGCAATTGGCCATCTTTTCAAACCATAATAGGACTGCTGTAATTCAGCCACTGAAAAAATGTCACTAATCTTTTTATTTTGTACAAGACAGAAGGCATAAAGTTTTGATGGTAAAAATGTAATTTGAAAGATATAATTTTAAAAATGAAGGACTGAGATTTATATTTATTGTAAATAAGAGGTATGGGTGGATATTTTGATCAAGTGGTGGCCTTTCACCTTTAAGGCAACAGCTTAAATTAATCCTTAGATCCTAAGTTAATTGAGATAAATGGTTTTAGCTTTGTCCCTGGTGTAAAGTAGTCCGTATTACAAAATTGCTGTACATCTGTTTGTGTAAACTTGGCATAATTGGCATTCTCTTAGGACTGAGTTGTCATTGAGAGTGGACTATTCCTTATTGCTTAGGAAGGTGTTCCCTGTAGGTCAGAGTAAATGCCGTTGTTTGGTCTGTGAAGGAAATCTGCTCCTGCCTCTCTTAATAATCCCTAGATGACAGATTTGTCAGAAATGTTTTAACTGCTATAGCTGTTCTTTTAAATAAAGTAAGAAAAAAACCTTATGGTGCAAAAAAAGCAAATCAGTAAGAGACTGGACCTTATTTTCTTACATCTGGTAGGAATCCAGATACTCAGAGATGTTAAAATTGTGTAACTTATCATTTGCTCTTAACAGATAGCCTTCAATGATAGTATTGAACTTTATGAAAGATGGGCATGTGGAGAGGAAGATAAATTAATGTGGAATGCATTATTATTTTCTAAGGACTAGGTTGAACTTCAGTGAAGGAAAGCCTGTGGCTTTCCTTCCCAATTTTCCTTGGAGGTTCTGCAGGAATTGCATTTCATCCTCTTTTCTATTATTAGTGAGGCACTGGCACAGGTTTCCTAGAGAAGCTGTGGGTGCCCCATCCTTGGAGGTGTTCAAGGCCAGGCTGGGTGGGGTTCTGAGCAACCTGGACTGGTGGAAATTGTCTCTGTCCAGGACAAGAGGGTTGGAACATAATGGTGTTTAAGGTTCCTTCAAATACAAACCATTCTATGAATATGTTATGTGTAGATGTGGAATTTAGGGACATGGTGTAATGGTTAACTTTACAGTATTAGGTTTGTTAGTGGACTCAATGATCTAAAAAAGTATTTTTCAACCCAAATGATCCTGTGATTCTTCCTCCAAGGGAAAAGCAATTTGTATCATACTGCTCTTGGCTGAAGAGTCTTTGTTTTCCTGCTCTTGCTCTGATATCTTCTGGGCTGAACCTTTGGAGTCACAGAGTCCTGTACTTCAGTCTCTTAGCTGTCAGATGGTCTGGAGGAGTGAAGGATCAAATACACACCTTTTACTCAGTGCCTCCTTTTTAACCCCAAGTGGGATGGGAAGTGTTGGGAGGCAGTGAAGGAAGCTGCATCCACATTTTGACCATTATTCTGTATGGTGTTATCCAAGGCAGTGTTCCAGGTGTCAGTGTTGTCCTCTCATACCTGGAGTACATGTTTTCCCAAAAATCTTTAGATTTAGATGAGAAAAGGTTTGTAAAATATATTTATTTAGTACAGGAATTGGGGAAAAGCTTCCAGAAAGACAATGGGTATGCACTAAGTTCTGCTTGTTGTTTTGTGTTTTCAGGAGGAGAAGAAACTTCAAAATGGAATGTTCTCAAACTGCATGTATTTATATATATCTCTGAGATAGTGAGGGAACAATTTTCTAAAAGTAAGGGAAGATTATAGCATTTTTCTAGTGTGGATTTGCTTATGTTCCTGTTTGAAAGGAGAACACAAATCTCTTTTTTTTTGTATATTAAAAAGGAAAAAAAAGATTTTGAAAAAGTATTTGCAAAATATTTCTAGCTTGTCAGATGTCTACATGAAGAATTTGAAAATCACTTCACATACTACTATTTGGTTAATGTTTATGAAATATAGAGACATACAATTGTAAAGGAATCAGAGAAATTGCCTCATAGCAGGATTATCTACAAGTTAGAATACATGTCGTAAATCAGTAAAGTTTGGGTTACATATTTGGTCAAATTTAACACATATTTCAAAGTGTTCACCTTTTGTTTCAAAGACTGGTGTCTGGGCGAACAGGAAGGGAAAAGAGGAGTAGGAAGAAAAAAGAAAACAAAAGCACTTCTCCAGTTATTAAAATCCCCTCCAAAACATGGAATTAACTGTTTTACCATAATATTCATGCTGCTTAGTACTGTGATTTCTAAGGTTAGGAGATGGATAGAAGTTTGTGGTAAAATTCCTTAGGTGTGCAGTTTTAACAAAACAAACATCTAATTCTTTTGCTGTATCATGTGTGGAACTTACTGGCAGGAATGGGAGATGTGAGCTGTTCTAAGCCTTAAGTAGCTGAAAGGGATTAACCTTACACAGAGGATTTACTAATGAAGACATTGCACTTAGACACACAGAGGAAAGGAAAGTGAGTTGCTGATCCAGAAATTATTCTGTCTAGTTGTTCTAAATACTTTTTCTTTTTCATTCTACTTATAAATTTAGTTTATTGTATAAATGTAATTGGATCTTACTCTCCTGTGGCGTGTCCATGCTTTTGTAGTAGTTTCACAGTAGCAGGCAGTCATTAAGGTACAGTCTGTGGACACAGAGACATGGCAGTCAAACTGTAGGCTGTGATGTCAACCTGTGCAGTTTTTGTTCTTCTGCTACTTAATTTTCATATGCTTAGGACTAGATCCCACTACTTGAGCCAGTATATAATTTATTTTCAAAGGCTGATGCAGGTTATTTTCATCTTTTCTGGGATTAGCTTGGAGGAAAAAAAAAAAAAAATCTTTAACTGAATACACCTGTTTTGCTTCTATTCTGTAAACAACCTGTTAGCTTTGTAGCTGGAGGCCAGGTGAGCATGATCAGGGCTTAAAAAGGGAACAAGAAATCAAAGCCCAAGCAGGAGCAAGAAGATTTTCCACTGAAATGTAGGAAGATGTGCGGACAACTGTTTTCATGGTCAGTCTGTCTCTGAATGCAGAGTTGTGTCATTATTATTTGGGAAGGGCAGGAGGTGCACATGGTTGGGTAGCCCTCTTCATTAAATTATATGCTTTTTCCTGGAGGATTTGTGATCTTGTCACAACACACTAAATTTGTAGGCTGAGACTGATTCCTGCCTTTGTTTTTTACCATATTACCTGCAGGGTCTGTACTGAGACAGCCCTCCTAGAACTTTATTTCACATGCATCTTTGCTGCAAAGGGTTAAAGCAGACTCTGAGATATTTTAAACCAGATTTTGTCTAAGACAGTATGAGGTAACTTTTTGTGCTCTTCAAAATACACTTTGTTACTTGTTTTAATATATGTTTATGCACATGCAAGTATATAATTGTAATTATCAAATGAGCTGTTGTGATATATGTGTTCTATTTTACTTGTAGGGAAACATACAAATGTTGTATGTAACAAAGAATTGTGTTTTAAGGAAATTCAGTATAAAAATGGAGTCATTTATGAAGCACTTTTTAAATAAGGAAGGGTAAAGCTATTGCTCTGGGAAATCAGGGTATGTTCTGTAAAGCTGTGTAAGTTAAGAGTGTGGTGTTCAAAGAGAAGTTTGTTCAAGTTTTCTGGTATTTTAAATTACTTTGGTCTTGTAAGTTATTAATGCTGATTTTATGTTTTTTCCCATATACATTGTATGTAAGTTATTTTATAGATTATTATTATAGATTTTGTGTTTTGTAGACTATTATTATTAGTTCAACTTAATGAAAGTTCTCAACCATTACTATATATGATTAACTTTTTTCCAAATCATTAGTGTGTGGGATGGGTCACACCACAAAAGACCCTTGTTTTTTGTCTCATTGTAGATAAACAATGCATTTTGGAAATTAAAAAAGTGGGACAAGCACTTTGAGTCTTCCCAGCTTCCAAGTGTTTGTGGCTTTTTGACTTCCTGAGGTGCTGTCTTTATGGTTAACTTCTGTGAATGTAGCCAGTGGTTTGGGTTTTTTTTAACCCAACACTTATTTGCTCTTTGCTTTCTGAGGTTTTTCTGATTAGAAGTAACAGAAGTGTTCCAGCAAACCCTTTCCTGTATTATGAGCTTATATCTGTCCCTACATAAATTCATTTGCCCAGTGTCATTAAAGAATACTGACAGAATTTAAAGGATCACTAGAGGCATGTATTTTTTCTTGCTACAGTCAAATGAAGTAATATTAACCAACAAACATAAGCAGGTCACCTGATGATCAGGGAACCAAAATGATTTTGAAGTGCAGCCAATTCTGAAGTTTATTGCACCACTATAGTGATTTTCTCTTAAAAGTCAGTGATACGCTCATTTGAGGTTGTTGCATTTGATATTGATGTTAACCTTTAGCATAGCTGATAAACTGACTTTCTACTGGCAGGCATCATTAATAGGAGGCTCTGTGCTGTCCTGAATAATTTTCCTCACAATTAGCAGCATTGATCTTGTAGGTGCAGCAGCAGCTGAAGTTCCTTGAGGCAATTGGACAGGGAAAGTGGTTGAAACTCACCCTGAGCCACCTCGGTTGTTCCCACTTGATCATTACAGCAATTACATTTTTCTAGTCCTAGTGTGTTGATTCTTAAAAACAGTTTATTCCTCATGCTTAGATATATTCACATGCTTTCAAGGTAAGAAGCGAAAGGCAAGGTTCACCAAGCTGTTCTGGGTAATATCATCTCTACTTGTTAAGCTATTCTGGTTATAAAGATAATCTGTAAATTACTTTTGGACAGAGACCCAGTGTCCTGGTATGTCAAACATAATGGAAGCTGTGAGGTTTTTTGTTGGGGGGCAGGGGGGAGAAAGAATGAAATCATTTCTAGTTGAAAAGCTGCCTTTATGCAATTTTAAATTAATATTGATTAGTACTAATGGAGTGGGCTCTGGGAAAGGCTTTACATACCTCTTGTGCCTGCTAATAAGGTCTCATCTCAGATGCACAAAATCTCTTAAGGAAGTGAGTCATTTTTATCAAAGTTAGAAAAATCACTCTGAGTTTTTTGAGTGAGAATAACTCACCAGCTGAACAAGCTTCAAAGCAAAATACTGATGTGGGGGAATAGCCTTGGGAGCTGCAGAGCTGCTGAGGTGCACAGATGGGCAGTGGGGGGAGAGGGTGTCATGTGAGACCATTCTGTGTTAAGTGCAGGTTGTGATATGATTCTTGGTGTGAACCTTTCTTCATTACCTTTATTATCTAGGGTAAGAATTGGTGATGATTAATTTTGACAAAAATCCAGTCTCGAGTTTTGGGGGAAAACTGCATCCTACCTAAAAATGCATTTCAGCTTGTATTCACCCTTCTGTTGGCTGTAACATTCTCTTAAATTATTATCTTAATTTTGCTATTAAGGAGGGTTTCAACAGTTGGGCAGTGCTGGTCTTAAACTTCTATGGGGTGAGGTAGAATAACATGGAAATTTTAAAAGAAGGGATGACAGCAGACTACAAAGTACACAGATATGGGTTACAGCTGCTGAGTTTCTGGGGGATGGTGCTAGGACTTGCACTCTGCTATGAGGAGAAGTTCTGGAGGAAGCGCAGTTTATGACAGCAGTCTTTCATTGCTTAGTGTTGACCAGGCTTTATTTGTCTTTGAGGGCTCATCTCACAGATATACAAATTCTGTTCTATACAAATAGAATATATAAAATTATATACTGTATATAAATTCTATATAAATATATAGAATATATAAATTATATTCTAATAAATAACAGATTCTATTTTTTGCTTTTTAATCAACTTTTTAATTTTAAGCAATTAGATGGCTTTTTTTTTTTTGTTTTGTTTGAGATGCAGAATGCAGGCAGTAAAGCAACATTTGACTGTTTAGATAAAAGTGACAGGAACACAAGTGTGCAGTCCTGTAAGCAAATATAAATTAGAGTCCCCCTAAGTCCTTCAATATGGAAAGTTCTCTTGATCTTTCTAATGCCTCCTACAAGTTGAGGTGGTGCAGTGGGAGGCAGTGTGCTTGTGTTTGCAACATATAGCAAAGTCTGAGCTTGTCTGAAATTTGGCCTTCACTTGACAAAGTGTTGAATGCTTCTCAGAGAGTTTATTAGTTTTTCACCAGCATACAATGCAAAGAGAAGTTCTACTGCTTGGTAATCCATTGCGATTGAAGGAGGTTGTGAAACCGATAAATTTATTCAAGTGTAAGAAACAAGCAATTATTTCCGGAGTAAATATCAGTAAATAAAATAACTGTTGATACTGTCATCATTTTGCTTATTCTGTGTGATAAAAATTGGGGCATTATCCCTCTAGATTGGGGAAATGCAACATGCAGATCCTGACTGAATTCCAGGTTTATTTTTTTGGTATAAACCCTGCTCTGAAACATCATGGACCTTAATTTCTCAATCAGCTTACATCTGCTGCATCAATATTGTCAATATTCTTCCAGACTTATCATGTATTAACACTTTAAAGCAGATAAGTTGTTTTTCTCACAAAATTTTAGGAAAATAAACCTTGCTTATCCAGCAATGAATTTTTGTTTTTCTCTATATATGTGCATATATAATGTGAAAAAATAGTGAATAGATATAGTTGTTCAATGGGCTTTTTGTGCATCTCCAAAGATACTAATTGGCTAAGATATTATAGTATTAAAAACTAGTACTCTGGGAATTTCCATGTGATGGGTAAAATTAGTTTGAAACTATGAAGCAATTTTGTTTTATGGCAAAAGTAAAGTTAGAGAAATCAGCCTAACAGACAAAAATTGCCCCTCAGTGGCCCTAGAAACCTGGAGCTCCCTGGCATTTCAGGAGGACAGAGGGTGAAACTCAAGCAGAGCAGATCAAGAAGTTGCAGGTGTATTTTGCCTATGACTGTTCAGTGGCAGGAGGACAGTGACATTGGTCACACGCTATTGTAAGCCATCTGTGCACGCAGGGCACAGGTCAGGAAGACACCTTGGTAAGTTGACAATGCTATTTGTTCCATGTGATTTCCATCAGTGGATCTCAGAATGGTTCACAAAGGAGTTGTGGCCACATCTGCATTTTAAAAATAGTAAAATCGAGGTGAGTGAAATATCTGCCAGATATCATAAATGATGGTGGCATCTGGAGCTGAACTCGTACCTCGTGTTCAGAAGCATGCATAGGTGCTGGAGTGGTATTTGTACCCTGACAAAATGAACCTGGTTTGGAAAGAATTTATGGGCACAGATTCCAAGCAAATAAATGTGTTGTTGTCCACAGGGAGAACAAAAAGGTGACAGAAATAGAGAACGCTGTTTTGTAGCTCCCACTGTGTTTAGCTCTCCTAATATATGATATCCTGTCTCAAAGTGACAGAATTTCTTATTTCTTTGATCCATAGGATAGCAAATCTGTGTGTATGGTGCTGTGCCACAAACATCAACATTTGGTGCTATTCTGTTTCCACACTATTTCTGTGAGAAAGTGTCCAGCTTACTTGAACACCAGTAAAATCATTGAAAATAGTATCTAATTCCAGTTTAAGTCTGAAAATACTTCCAGGGGAGAACTTTAAAGGAAAATGATATATGCAATGGTCAAGGAAGTTACAGTTTGTATAACAGCAGAAGAGTGAAGATCCAGTTCATGTTGCTTAGTAAATACATTCTGCCTTGTTTTTTGTTAGGAAGAGAAACACATGTTCAATTTTGAGGCACAATTTTAATTATGCTATTACATTTTAATGTAGCCTTTGAAAATCATCAGTTATCAGTTTTGCTTTGAAAGAGGACACTCTGCAAACTGTGATGATGCCCCTTCCTTTAGGGAGCAGCATCAGGAAAAAGCAAAGACTAATGGTAGATATGTGTAAATTTAGTCCAGATCGCAATATTCTTGGTAAATATAATGTTAAGCAGAAAATTTTACACTAAAATAAGCAAGAAAATTTTCATTTGGGCTCTCGGATCTGAAGAGAGGGAAGTTACACAGTTATCAATACAAAAGGACTTCAGGAAGTTTGTAAAGTAGTTAAGGAATACAAATGGGTTGCAATCCAGAAAAAAAGATGAACAACAGTGAAATCATATGTAACAAGGATCAACGTGGGAGATCAGTGATGTGGCTTAGAAGAGCATTTTTGGGAATGACAAGCTATTGCATCAGCTTTGCAAGAGAACAGAGTGAAGCTGAAACTTCAATGGGATGGAAAGTTTGTGCCAGCTTTCTGCAGATGGGGGGTGTATTTAGCTTTCTAGCATGTGCAGTTCTATGTCTCATGATTTAAAACTATGTCATCAAAGTCAAGACAACTCAAAGGTGATGACAATAGATTAGTGAGAACTTGGAAGAAGTTTTATGAGCAACTGAAAGAGAATATGCCAGAGGAGACATAAAAATAATCAGGAGGACTGTTGCTATTTTGAAAGGTTCCTACTCATTTTTTAACATATTTAATCCTTTTTTTGGTCAAAATAATTTAGATGAGGGATAAAATTTTAAATGTGTCTGTATTTTACAGAAAATAATGATGCAACATTGCAAGTAATTTAACTAAACCTTGAAATTTAAAATTGGAGGTAACACAATAAGGAAGTGCATAGTTAAATGTTAAAATGTAGAGCTGTAGTGATTACAAATCTTTGAGAAGAGTAACTGGATGTGATGTGCTGGTGTTGTGTGCATGATGTTACATCCAGTGCAAAACCTTTTTCTGGTACAATAATGGGAAGTAACCTGCCACTTAAGTAATTTTAAAGTCAGCTGAATAAAGCTAGAGATCAGTCTGCAGGTGATGGATCAAGATGCTTTATACTAAAAGAAAACATGCTGATTTCATCTTCCGTTGGTAACATGCCCAAAAATCCACTGTATTTTGAAACATTATTTCAGGGCCAATGTTTAAGGCTTTTAATACTGAGAGCAAAGTTGTGTTGTACTGTAATGATTGCTATACTTTGATTTGTTATATAACTGATATATTTTGAGAGAGATGGAGATTGTAGAAAGGTCACGAATAAACAGGAAGAGATTTGCAAAGCATTGTTATGGCTTGGCCTGATTATTTTGAGAGACTATTATATTACTTGTACAGTGTTTTGTATTTTCACTTTGTAATAGTAATTATAAAGTCTACATGTCAAACTTGTTTCATTCAATTGATACACTATTTTTCTCTGTGTTAGGTTACTGGAGAGGGATGATTTTTTTTTAATAATTTATTTGTGTAATATAAGAGATAGCTTGAAATTAGAACAGATGTGGTACAATTTGAGAAATGGTAGTGCATAGTGGCACTTGAAAGCTGTGAGATGAAAATACTTAGGTGATGCCCTTTCAATTGAGACCATTTTTTCCCAATAGAATTGAAATCTAATTAAACAGTTTTCTTTACTCCACATGAATAAAAAATTAATAAAATTTTTAAAAACGTTGAGAACACACATTCAAGCACGGAAAGATGGAGGTGGCTGCATGATTAAACTGAGGTAAAAATAAAGAAGTCTTTCATTATTCATCACAGGAGCAAGCTGCACTGTTTCGATAAATGAGGGATGTAAAATGCTGGTGTGAAGCCGTTGTCTTTCTCTTAAAGTAGAACGTAAGACCCAACCAAGCTCCTCAATGGAAATGCTAATTCCACATGATTAATCCTTTCTTCTTTTCTGTCAACATGAATATTAAGTAACTTCCTTTCCAGGGTCACTGGGAAGTTGTAACTGTTTTGCTTTGGGTTCCCCTACCCTGAAACACAAAGCCTGACCTTAGGGCCCAAAATGACCCTTATTGTTTCTTTCTGCCTCTTTGAACTATGGCTCTTATTCCTCTCATTCTGGAGGAGGGAGGCAAGTGGTGAAACAAGCAGTCAGTGGAAATTACTGACACACCAGGAACAGGTTTTTTTCAACTGCATTTTAAGTTCCCAAGAGGCTTGCCTGGGGAATGCTTCCCTATTGCCAATGTCAGCCTGCTCTCGCCTTCCTTTAAGTAAAGGCTTAACCTTAAGCTGGTTTTATCTATATTTTTACAAGACTGTATAAGTATTTCATCTGCCATGTCTGTATAATTTACAGTGTCTACTTACTCTTGACTTTATAGGTCTGATACTCCAAAGTGTTGTATTCCTCAGTGTGATGCAACTATATTTCTAAGTGGATGTTCTCCCTCCATTCCATTTCACCTTTATATAATATATATATAATAATAAAGGCTTAAAGGTAAAAGACCCTATATTTTAGTTACCACATATGTATAGAGGCATATCAGTCACTTCGATTTAAAAGTCAAATTTAAAGTTTTTGTGGTGTTTGTGTTATTTTACCAAAAGATGATGTTTGGATGACTGATTTTTGCCTTTTCATCGGAAACAAGGCTAATAAAATGTTAAAAATAGATTGAATGGAGGCTTTCAAGGTAGGACATACTCTCCTTGCTTTGTGTAAGAAAAAGAAATCCTGGTTTCACAACTCATTCTTTGATGTAGTTCTTCGTGGTGCGCTCAGTAAATCCGTAGCATAAAGATATTATTAAATCAATACAGGGATAGCTATTATAAAAACTGATTTAAAAGATGGCTGTGCCCTGTGGATGCATTCCAGATAATAACTTGACCCTCTCTTTCCTTTATACTGTCCCTCAGTGACCCCTGCCACCTGCATACACTTTTGTTGCATTCCTCTCAGCTCCTAATCGTGCATTAGCACCAACTGTTTCTTTGGTGTGGAGGAGGCAGCAGATGTGGCACTGGTGCTTTGTATGTTCTTTGACTCCTGTTAATGGTTAGCCACAGTGGCCCTTTTCTTTTTTGTGAATATCTGCGATATCTTCAGGTTGAGCTGCCTTTAGTGTGTAGTGGTGTCTTTTCTGGAGAGTAGAAGATTCTCATACTACAGCCATAGGTCACCAGTGTCTGGGGCTTTCCCTGTTTATGGTAAACCACGATGTGCGTAAAGGTGTGATAACTTCCACTCAGAAGAAGTTACACATGATTTATTTGTAAACTGAAACATGCATACACACCTGAGTTCTGAAGATATGTGTCAGTTTGCATTGTTTAAGAAATATGAAAAAAACCCCAATTTCTCCTTGTGCTTCACTCATTATACGGTGCATTAGGTCTCTCGAGATAGGCTATGTAAAATTAGGTTCTTCTGCAGACATGGGTATTAAGTTTATATCTGTGAGCATTCTGACTCGAGATTTACATTAGCATGCAAAACTTACTGTTTTAGTATTTTTCTAAGCATTTTCACAGTGTTATGTATTCCCCCTTCTGCTAGGTTTCTATTTACTACTATTTATTACTACTATTTACCACTATTGCTTGAAATATGTCTTTAAAGTAAATTATGTTCTTGTCCATGAGTTCGTAAAAGCACAGTGGGTATGGAGTGTTTTGTTTAGGAGTTGCCAAGGAGTACTGCTGGTCAGTAAGAGGAGGTTGCAGACTTCTGCTTGAGAGTTTCATTTTTAGTTCAGCAAAAACTGAATTTATAGACTTGTGAATTTATTTTTGTCTCTGCTTAGGCTATGTACATTCTGTCACAAGATAGTTTTGGAAACCTGTTGTGCTTCTTGAATAATTTTCTCCCCTTCCAATGTGGTATTACCTGAGAAGATCAGAATATCCTGCTTTATACTGACAGCTGGAAGTCACAATGGAAGGGCCAGAGCTCTCCTGTTTGTCCTTTGTCATGTGCATGGGATGCTCTAATGTTTTAATTAAGTTTACTGGAACTGCTTTGAGGCAAATTTTTTGTGATTACTCAACAGAAAATAATTGTAGAATGTTTTGGGTTGGAAGAAGAATCACAGAATGGCTGGGTGGGAAGGGACACTAATGGTCATCCAGTTCCAACGTCCCTGCCATGTACAGGGCCACTTTCTATCAAACCAGGTTGCTCAGAAGTCCATCCAACCTGGATTTGAGCACTTCCATGGATGGGGCATCCACAACTCCTCCAGGCAGCAAGGTCTGTAAGAAAAACAAGTACTCCATGGATAAGCTCAGAGGGAGCTTTTGTGACTGTGGTATGTGTGGCCACCTGCTTTAGGGAGAATTTGCATTTGGCTTTGGGTGTTCATTTGTTTCTTGTATCACAGTACTTTGCCAAGGAAGGGAGGACTCTGCTTAATGTTTTAAGTTGCAAGTAGGTTTGGTTTATGAGCAAATCTGTATGTATGTAATATTTATTTATTTAAGTGTGTAAATCCAGTGATTTGTTCTGTGAAATTTTCTCAACTTGGAAGTCTTTAAATGTATGGAGGGCTCTCTTTGCTATTCTTGTCTTTTTCCCAAATGTGATTTGCTTTATGTGTGAAATGCCATTGCATTTATTTTAATTTCAAAATCTAAATATCAATACCCAGATACCTCACTGTAGTTTTGCTCATCTGATGATTAAAATTGTAATAATGCCCTTATTGAAGCTACTGATTCAGTGTAGTACTCTTGCATTCCTTTTCATAAATAATAATTAATTTTATTTTTGCTTTGCATATTCCTTAAATAGTTCCCACTGCTGCTAAACTTTCATTTGAAATGCAGTTTATAAAACTGGGAGAAATTCAATGTATTTAACAATCTTACTTTTTCTAATGATTGTCCCCCTCTCCCAGGTATCCATGCACTGGTTTTAGATTGACACTAGAAATTATCACAAATGGTGTGATTTTTCCTGACCATCATATAGTACTGATTCTCTCTCTGCACAAGGCTGAGGAGTAGCAGATGATCCAGGAGAAGCAAGAGGCTACATATGATGTATGTGATGAAATAATATGTGTAGTAGATGAGACACAGGATTTGGGAAATAGGAATTATTATGTATAATTCTACTATATATAGTGTGTCACAGCCTGTGAGGTGGGAAAACAAAAGGCAAATTTGCTTGGTACATGCTATCATGTAGAGCAATAATTGGTTGACATCTGTAAATAAAGGGCTACAATAGATAGCATAAAACTGATGTAAAGAAAGGCATCAACTGGTTTGCCACAGGGATCTTTTTATTTGGATTGTGTCTTGTTTAACATCTTCGTTAATAATCTGAACGAGTGGGTAAACTGCATGCTAATTAAATTCACAGATGATACTAAGCGGGGAGGTGTTGCAAACATAGGGTGGCCAGATTTTCTAAGTGAAAATCTGGACCACCTGTCATGGCAGGCAGAGAGAGGAAGGTTTTTAGCAGGGACGAGGGAGGGGGTGTGCACAGAAGGACTTGACAGCTTGTGGGAGGGGAAGAAAGACTGCCCACTCCACCCCCTCCTTAACCAAGCACACCCTCTCTTTGCTTCTTCAGCATGCTGTGGCTTGGATCCACTGTATTTATACTGTTTGCTATCCCTAGATTATAAAAAATTTACTAGGTACTTATTAGCTGGTAAGTAAAACCTCTTATTCAGGTGTAGATGTGAAAGATTGAGAGGAGGGGAGGAAGCAGTAGTGAGCTCCAGGCAAATCATTCTGGTAAGCTCGCTTTTCAGCTACTGAAAATTTACATGACACAAGTTTGGTTTTTTATTATTTTTTAAGGTGAGGATTGCAGGCTGACCCTTCCATGTTAATCTGATTTATATTGCTCTTAAAAATGGGAAGCAACAAATTTTATGTATAATCTGTAATGGCAAAAGGCTGTTATGCCTCTCTCTGAATTTGAGGACTGTTAGTAGCTGATCTTGTGTAAGTGGTTGTGGGCCAGCAAGAATGCAACTCATGATGCAAGGGACTGAGTACCAAGTGAAAGTTTTCTCCTTTTGTTCCTGCTTATGTATGATAGAAACTACTCCTGTTCCTCCTCCAATGGCCCAGCTTGTTCTCTCTTATGCTTCCCTCAATATTTATTGCTTGTTGTGTTTTCATTATTTCTCTTCCTTGACATTGCTTGGGGGAACACAAGTGACACATGGAATGTTTTCCTTTCTGTTCTCTCAGGATTCTGAATAACAGACTTGAAAAAACTTCCTAACTTTGGCAATCTGTGATTGTGTGAACACCTGAATGATGAAATCCACTTTTTGCTGAACATGCTATCAACTTTTTGGAGGTGTCATAGCATTGATCCAGGGGAAAGATCAACATTGTGCTCTTCGTGAGGCACCCAGTTTTAAAGCAGTGGCACTTCTCTTTCTGCATTTTGCTTAGGGCTCAGAATTTTACCTATCCTTGGCTTAGAAGGTTAGCTTCATCCTTTGACTCCTCTTACTTGTGATGCATTGGTTAACCTGTGGCCCATATTGTCCTGGGAAGTTTTTTGTAGTCGGCAGGTTTGGCTTTGTTTACATGTGTAGTTGTAGCATCATGAAAGTTAATTTACTTGAGAAAGGATTGGAAGGTTTGGCAGAACAAAGTGCTTTCTAATTTTCTCAGCATCCTGTGTTTTTCTTGGAATTTTGTTTGGACAGCCCCTGTGTTCTCTGCATATTCAATGGCAGCAGTGCCAAAACTCATGCAGTCCAGTATCATGTGTAGATGTTTGTTATATATTTAGCTGTAATGCAGTTTGGGGTTTGTTACCTCGAACAATAGATGGTTCAAAGTGTAATGGCCATGTGACTAATGAGGAGCATGTCATGCTGCCTTCTTGAAGCCTTCCACTCTTGGCTTTTGTTTCCCAGGCATCTTACCCTGGCAGTGTTATGCAAATTAACCAATTAATGACAGACAAAATGGCCTTCCTGCATCGCCATGCTTGTAATAAGAAGGGCAATGCTGTAAGTCACGTACCTATTCAGCGAGCTCTGTAGGCCACTGCCAGGGCATGATTAGCCTGACTGTGGAAGACAATTGCAGAGGCATCTGCTCGGTTAATTTTGAGAGAAAATTTACCAGATGGAGGCTGAAGATTTAAGTGATTAGAAGGTAGTAGATTGGAATACAAATTGGATTAAAAGAAATTAGATTGATATAAATCGAATTGAGTCACAACAGTTTGTGTTGTTTGTACCAAGGGGCAATGGATTATGGGAGAAGCAGATGCTCCAATGAGATAGGAATTAATGTGGCTTTGACGGTCCATCTGGGAAGGCCTGAATATCGAGTACATCCCTAATCTCTCTCTCCATTTATCAATGCCATAATGTTAATTAGTACTTCATTCATTAAGTTACTTACAGAGGAAAAAATCTCACCCCTATAGCCCCTCTCTGCTTGAGGATTTGTTACTGTGCCAAGAAATGGAAATCTCTCTTTAGCCGAGCTAGTTACAGTTGACTGTTGCACTAGACCTGTGTCATTTTACTCAAGATTACTGCTACTTTTGGCCTAAATTAAATTTATTGGGCTTTGCTTTGCAATAAATACAGCAACATAGTTTTTGAAGTCCTGCCTTGATCTCTACAACTAGCTACCACTAACAATCCACCTTCTCACATATTTAAAAATGTACAATATATTTTTTTTCATATAGTTGCATAGCATTGTGGCTAACGACCAAACTTTAGCTATGACATTAAGAGTGGGGGAAAACCAAGACAGTTTATGTGTGTATCCCTAAGATCTTGGGTAGGGAAATGTTTGTCAAAGAAAAGTGCTGTACCTGACACACCTGAGGTGGGGCATATCCTCAGGTGTGCAAAACTGGCTGATGACGGAACTGTTGGATTTTAAGCACGTTTCACTTACACTGGAAGATAAATATTTGGGGTGTTTTTAGCTCTGAAAGGTGACCCAAAATCATAGCTTGAGTTTTTTCACTGAATGGGAAAAAAAAACGAAAGGAAAAAAAAAAAAAATCCTGTAAAATAGTTAACAAATATGCCAGAACTGTGAAGGAATGGAGTTAAATACTTTTTCTAGCCACAGTCTAGAAATGAACATGAGATAATTCAAGGATGCTTAGTTAGCAAAAGTCAAGAGGATTTTTCACTCTTTCCTTCCCCAAGTGCACACAGAGGTGTGATGCAGAAAGGCTGTGTTATGATAGTCACACAGAGTGCAGGCACTGGCAAATGTTAGTCTTCATGTGAGTACCACTGTAGTGTCAACCTTAAACTTTTCCTTATATTTTCCCATATATATTTGATTTGTTTTCCTTCATGGTAAGGAAGCTTTGATTCTAGTTGACTGTAAGTTGCAGTTTTTAGTTATTAATCAGAGAAATATTAGATATAAAAACATGTTACTGTTCTGTTTCTGGAACCTAAAATGACAAAGGTATCTACCAGGATGTCTCACCTTATGCTTATATGTTCTGGAGGAAACAGATTCACTGCAACTAGTTTTTCAGAAGAAAAGGTTCTTTTATCATGTTTGAGGGTTTTTCATCTGTTGAAAATAAATCATTAAAAAAAATCCTGTCTCCTGAAAAATTTATGATTTGTACCTCTAAGCAGAGAGTGTAGTAGGCATGGGCTGGCAAGAGGTTGGAGTGGAGCAGAGCTGGGACAGCTGAATCAAGATGATCAAAGGGATATTCTGTGCCATATGTCATCATATGCTCAGCAATAAAAACTCATAGAAAGGAAGATAAAGGAGGGACATTGATGGTTATGGCATTTGTGTTCTCAAGCAACAGTCCTGCATGCTGAGGCCCTGCTTGCCAGGAAGTGCCTGGACATCTGTTTGCTGATGAGTAGTGAATGAATTCCTCTTTTTTTGCTATTTTTGCTATTTTAATGCATCTATCCACAGCATTTTCCTTCCCTTTTAGCTGCCATTATCTCAATCCACAAGTGTCTTGCTTTCCCTCTACTTGCTCCCCGTCCTCTGGGAGAGCGTGGTGAGCAAGCAGCTGGATTTGGCTGTCATTTGGGGCCAACCTACCACTGTTTAAAGATTGAATTTTATTTCCTAAATTTGTTTAGACAATATTTGTTATATTTGCTAAATATAGTGATTTAGAAGTCTGAGGTTATAGCTGAAAAGGTGTAATCTACTTCCTCTATATTTCTTATTTACTTCTTCTTCTGCTATTTTCACAAATTTTCTTTCTTACAGTAAACACTGAGAACTGCCTGGGAGTTTTTGTTTGTTTCACCTATGGTGCTGCCAGACACTCTGATTTCTGTGCTTCTGTGTAGTGCTGTTTGATATGGGAAAACATGGAGTAAATAAATTATATTCTGCAAAGAAGCTCTCAGAAGGTCACAGCAGTCCCTTTGCCATTCCAAGTTCTGAGAGGTGGTTGCTTATCATTAATCCATGCTCCATTAGTAGAATCAACAGAGATCTCTATAAAAACAGGATACTCCAAAGTAGTGTTTGCAACTTTACTGTTTCAGAAAGTCTCCCTCTTTTTAAGATAGAAAGGGTAAAATAATGCTGGAGAAAGATCCTGTGAAATGAATATTCCTTGAAAGGCAAGATTCTACCACCACTAACAGCAAGGGCCAATAAAACCTCTTGCTGGACCTATGCCTTCAGCCTAAAGTACTAGGAAAGAGTGTCCTAATTTGTGCCAGCTTTGGGTGTAAATATGTGGAACAGAAAAGGTGAGAGAAAAATCACTGAGGGCTGCTTAAGAAAAAGGGATCCGTAAGTTGGCACAGATATTGCAGTGTTTGTGTTCTGTCACCAGGCCCAAGAACATTAAATCCCATTTTGGCTGCAGAAGTTGCAGAATTGTGTTTTGTTATCTAATGGGACAGATAACTGGATGGCTTCTGAATGAAAAGAGAAAAGATTCACTTTGTAAATGGAGTTGATGAACTGTTTTGGATAAAAAAAAGAGTCATTTTATTAGCTACAGGTGTAATAGTAACAAGGTAGAAAAATTACCTTAAAATACACATGACAAATTAAGTAAGGAATTGTGAAACATGTTTGGAGAGCAAACAAAAAGCAAAGATATAAGGGAAAAGATTGTTTTTTTTCTGGGGGAGGGAAAGACACACACATGGGAGACGATGTTGGGGCAGGGGAGCTCCAAATATTCTCTTAACAGAAGATGCTCCCTCACATTATATGTATATATTTATATGTGTATAAAAGTATATATAATTGTGCTATAAATATATCAGGAGAAACTAGAGTTAGGACACTTAGATGTGTGTCCATAAATTTGAATTTTGTGTGAAGTTTTTCATTATTAATGACGAAAATTCCTTATACAAAGAGAGTCAGTAATATGATGTTCAGTTATCAGTGTGATAACCATTGAAAAGGTGGTGACATGTTGGTGATCAAACAAAAAAAAAGTGCAATATTTGCAGTAAAATATTTACTTTCTAAACATGGGAAAACAAACCAAAAATCCCAAACTTCTAAATACATAAAAAGAAAAATACGTCCTGTAAAGCACCAATATAAGAATTGTTCTTTTGTGTTTGGGATATATCAGGTGTTTATAAACCAGAATGAAACTGGATTTTCTGTAGAAGTTGTTTGTTTTCAAGCATTGGGTGGCTGAACTGGTTTTTAAAATGCCAGCTAGCAAAAGGGAAATAAAGGGGCAATTATAAACATACCCCTAAATCTTGGAGTGCCTGTACTTGTTCACCTGATTCTTTTTGTTGACATATGTAGGAGAGATACTGCTTGTGAGAAAGTTCATGCAAATTCCAAAAGCCTTCCACTTTTGAGCATATTTATTTTGAGCTTATTTACTCAATAGGGGGTTAGAAAAAGTAGGATTAGAATGTTTCTTCACAGAGCTTGATCTGTTTTCTTGTCCATGGTTATTTGGGAAGAGTTTTCCAAACTAGTTGAAGCTTCCAAAGAATGTCATTGACAAATCACAAAGATGTAATTTGGAGATTTCTAAACCAAGATATTACAATGAGTTTTTGATATTTATCATACTACTTTAAATTTTGAGAGCTTCACTGCAAAATTAATATTCATTGGCTGATACTTGGAACTTTACAGAAGGTTTTTTTAGGATGTTTGGATCAAGTTTTAAATATTGATATTGTGTACTTATAATTCCCTAGACATTCATAACTGGTGTGGTTCAGGGAGTCTTTGTGACCAGTGTCAACAGAGAACATAGTGGCTGCAGGATAAAATTCACAACTTCAAAGTTATAATGCCTGTTCTGCTTATAGTAGAAATTCCTCCCTTCTCAAAATATTACTTTAAGACTGCTTCAGATGGGTGAATTTATTTACAAATGTAGTCTGATTTCACAGATTGTAGCAATTTTATTCTAATCTAAGAACTATTTGACTCATGGTTCTTGAAGGCATCTGGACCCTGTTGTCATTTAAGAGCTTTTTTATAGCTGTTGTTTTAGCTTAACACTGTTAAAAATGATGTGTTTTTTCTAATTGCTCATTTTTAAAGCTTTTAAATGTATCTTTTAATGTTGCCTTGGATGGTCATTATCATCTATCAATAGAAAGCTTTAGACTTTGGAGAGCCTGTGGTTATCAACCCTTCTATGCAAAAGCAAAGTTTACTTGCTTCTAATGAGCCACTGGTTTCTGCAGTGGTACCAGGGAAGCTGCAAAGCTTCCCTTTGCCTGGCTGATACAGAGCCATGGCCTGCTCCCCAGGCTGTGATAATGTGCCCCTTGTAAAACAAATTACTGTGCTGTCTGTAAGCAAGGTCTGCTTTTTTACCTTCCATCCTTGACCTGAAAAAGAGCTAAAAGATGATTTTGGAGTCAGGCGTGTACTTATGCTTTGCTTTGTTAAATTCCAGAGTGATTGGGAAAGAGTCCCAAGGGAAGGGCTGTTGTGCTTGAGCTCGTCTGGATAAAGAGAGGGGGTTTTTTTTGTGGGTTTTGGGGTTTTATTGTGAGTTTGTTTTTGTTTTTGTTTTTTGTCTTGATGCTTTTTTTTTCTTTCATATGCTGTGTACATATTTTAGAATAATTTGGATTAGAAGGAACCTCTGGAAGTCGCCTGGTTCTTGCAGGTGTGTGTGTATTGTGTAAATATAGATGTGGCATGTATCTACATACAGCATATAAACACAGAGACATATGCACACATACACAAAAATGCTGTCCTTTTTGCTTTTCATAGCTGGAAGTGTTCCTATTCTCTCCCTATCCTCTTCACTTCTTAAAGTCATTTTTAAAATCTCATTATTTGGAGTTGGCGAACATTAATGAAACTCACACTTGAATTGGAGCAGCTATTCTAGTTGCAAGACCTAGAGCTTTTTTTGAGAAAGAACCTACAAGTGAAGATGGTTTGGGTTTGCTTGGTTTTTTTGTGTGGTTTTTTTTGTGTGGGTGTTGATGCAAATTAGGTAAATAATTGTCTGATATCTTCTTTCAGGGAGCATAGCTGTGGTAGATATTTTATTTCTTGACTTGAACTCTAAACCACACTGCTTTGCAATAAACAAATCGATGTAACTTTCTCATTGAAGCAGTGACTTGTATTCATAATACCACTTTTCACCTGGGGAAAAAAAGATTAATCATTTGCCTGTGAATCTATATTCCAGTTTTCAGGCCTATTGTGCTCAGTCCTGCTCTCTTGACTGCATCCCTAACATGCTGTTCCAGCTCAGGCAGTGTGCTGGAAATAAATTTTGAAGAGTGGTAAGGCTGCAAAAAAAGTGAAATGTGACACTTGAATGCTGGTATGTGAGGAGAAACCAATTGAAGAAAAGTGAATTAGAACAAAATTGCGTTAAGCCTTTATGTTAATTTTGGAATGCTTCCCCTGAAATAATTTTATACAAGGAATAGGGTGCTTGTACTGTGGCAGTGGATTATTATCCACATTAAAAATAAAGGTGTTTGTTGTTTTTTTTCCAGTGTTTCTTTAGTATTAAAGTTGATTACACCTTGTTTAGCAAAGTCACAGTTTCATACACGAGAAACTTAATGAAATCAACCTTCCAATAAGATTTGGTCAATGTTTTTAATGATAGTTATTGATCTCTCTTGTCAGCATTTCCTGCTCTCCCTCTTGGCAGACACACTCTATAGGAAAGGTGACTTATCTGCAGGCACATGTCCTGGGGAAGTTAGGATATGTTGTTTAATGGATTAATTTTGTTCAAGGAAAAGCTTTCAGAGGACCTTGTCATAGCTGACACAGCTTTGAACAAAAAACTTACCTTGGAAATAGTCCTATCACTGTGTCTCTTCACATCTGCCAAGTCTCAGAGGAGGGGGAGAGACTGTAAAGTATAAATTTTCAAAATGTCGTCCTTGCCATGTCACTTTGCATAGAGGAATGCACATTGAATAATCAGCCTGGTGCCAGTGTAACAGCCTATACTCCAATTGAGTTTTCTCATTATCTTGACTTTTTTTCCACATTATCTTTTGTTTGAACTAAGATGTGACTGACTGGATCTCTACTTGGGATCTCGGCTTATCGTCAGTCAATTCTGTGCCTAAAAGGGTGGTGAAAGCAACAGACTTATTCATTACATCAAACAAATGTGTGCAATAAGTGTTTCTGATAAGTACTTCACTCGTGAAACGAGGCATATGAAGAAGTGGGAAAATGAACAGTGACTGTCCTTCAGTAGATTTAACTAAGTAGCTGTGAGACTGGCTTTGTGGAGTCTGTGTAAGTCAAAAAAGGAGCTGGAGCCTGGCTATGTGACAGATCTGATGTAGCCAAAAGAGATTCTGCAGACACTTCTGTAGCTGTCCATCCATTTAAAACATGATGTTCTTTTAATTGGGATTTCAATACCTTAATTTCAGTTTGTTTTTTCTTTTTTTTTCTTAATTGGTGCAGTGAAAATAACCCAAGATTCTAGCATAAAAGAAGGTTCTTTGGCATTAAATATAACTTTGGAGCTGTCCACTGTGTAGAATCAGATGTACACAGGCCCTCTTCTTCTTGCATCTGTAGTTTCCTGTTGTAGGAGATTCATTTTTCCCTATCACAGTTTTGCTGTTTGTCTTCTTGATAAACAGTCCTTTTGCATCGTCTCGGGGAGAACATGTGTTGTTGGCAAACTCTTGGAGGAAATGCATTCAAAATGCTATCAAAGGCATGAAACAACTAATAACTCATATTATTAGAATATGAGGAAGAGCAGTTGAGGGAGCTGGGGGAGTTTAGCCTGGAGAAAAGGAGTCTCAGGGGTGGCTTTATCTTACAGCTTCCCTAAAGGAGGGTGTAGCCATGTGGGAGTCAGTTCTCCCAGGTAACCAGCGACAGGACAAGAATACACAGTCTTATGTGCCAGGGGAGGTTCAGGCTGGACAGCAGGAGACATTTCTTTAGAGGAGGGGTTATTAAACATTGTAATGGGCTGCCCAGGGAGATGGTAGAGTCACCATCCCTCAAGATGTTGAAGAAGTAACTGAATGTGGCACCATGGTCGTCTAGTTGACAGGGTGGGGCTGGTAAAATGTTTGTCTCAATTATCCTGGAAGTCCTTTAAACCTAAAGGATTTTGTGACTCTGTGATATGAGTTTGTCTTTCAATTTCCATTGTTACAAGAACTTCTCTTGCTCTTGTTAACAATACTTCAAATTCTTTATGAACTTAATATACAATACTCCTGTTCAGCATGACCTGTTAGAACTCTTGAACTGGAAATATTCCAAATGTATAACACAGAGTAAAACATCACATCCCATTTTAAACATCCTTTTCACAACTATATTATGAGAACAGTAGGGGAAATTGGAGAGTAGGTGGCAGCTCTGTACTAAGGATGATCTGTGGTCTCCATAGTGTTAAATGGCTGTTGGTCCTGTTACTGAAAATCTAGTCCCAGCTTTCTGTTTTATCCAAGTATATCAAAGCTGTGTTTGGAATGTTAAAGGAATAAAAACGAGAACCTTCAGGAAGGATATAAGGAGTAGCTGTCTTAGAGATCAGCTGAGGAAGAACTTTTCTCTGTATATAGGAAGTCAGGCAGGTGAAAGTTGGAAAAGAATTAGAGATGCAAATAGGGAAAAATGGAATGTCAGTAAGAAGTGATGACAGGTGCTGACAACATCAGAGGGGAAGAGGAAATTTCAAGGAGGTTCTTGAAGGTAGTTCAGAAATCTGTATTATGAAATACCATCTCAGAGTGTTAACATGTAAACTGATGAAATATTGTTTCTTCTTTAAAATCGCTCAGTGGTTACAATACAATTGCTGTCCTCTCTCTTAACCACCACTGGCCCAGGAGCCATGAATGTTCTGTTGATTGGAGAAATATAGAGAAAATGTCTCTATTTAGCCTGTACTGTTGCTTTTCTGGTATGACAGACCATTAGCTTTGTAGATGCTTATTTAGAGAGAAGGCTTAATAGATTAAATCAGTGTTTGGTCTTTATGTGAAATAAATTAAAATTGGATGAGTGTGAAGTGCAATAAATGAAAGTCTCTTCCTAGAAATTTGAAAGATAGTGGACTAGGAGGACTAGAAAGTGAATTGTCAAATGCCTTTTTCTATGATGATCTGTATATGTTACACAGGCAGCACATGACCTAATTGAAGCTTTCCAGACCTTCCCACCTGCAGGGAGCCTGCAAGAAAGACGGAGAGAGACTTTTTACAAGAGCATGGAGTGACAGGACAAGGGGGAATGGCTTTAAACTGACAGAGAGTGGATTTGGATTAGATATTAGGAAGAAATTCTTAACTGTGAGGGTGGTGATGCCCTGGAACAGGTTACCTGGAGAAGCTGTGGATGCCCCATCTCTGGAAGTTTGGACACAGCTCTAAGCATCCTGGTCAAATCATAGCAGGGAATTAGATGATCTTTATGGACCCAGACCATTCTGTGGTTCCTCTTAGGATATGGCTTGCATAATGACTCTGAGAAAATGCAGTAAGAAAGAATAGAGCATTGACTCTTTGCTTTAGTCTCCTTTCCTCATTGCTTCTGTGTGTCTACAGCAAATCTATTTCATTTATTAATAAAATTCTTGCATCTGATTAACTTTTTAGGGTCATTTGACTATAGGATCAACCAGGCTAAACTTATAATAGTAGGCATTCTGTTTATATGCTACTAGTGATGCTGTAATTATATGGTACACCGGATCCCTGAGGAGACCTGCGAGGAAGTCTGAGCATATAAAAGCAGATCTGTGAGATTGGGTGGTAGTTGTGGGAGACAACCTGACTGTTGGCACCCTGATGTTGAGGTGGTCAAAATGAGTGGGTGATCGTTGTTTTTTACACTTCCCAAAAGAGCAGTCTTGGAGGTGATTCTCAGGGTATGTCTTGTCCAACACATCTGAATTAAGTTAAAGTAGGGGACTGGAAGAACAGAGTGTTGACAGCTGAAGTACAATATGAAGGCTATTTTTTTTGTCTGCTTTGTCAATGTTCCTCACTTTTCTTACTTTCTTTCCCAACTTTGATTAGGAATATGCAAGTACATAAATTAATAAGCTAGGAAGGAGAGTGTAAGAAGAATTGGTGAATTTATTTCAATATGTGTGCTGGACAGGGACAGCACATATATAACTGGAGCCTTCTATTGCTTTTTTGTGACAAAGTGTCCCCCAGCAGTCTTCTCTTGCTTGGTTCCAGTGTGAGGGTGGGCTTCTTGTGTTCAGTGTCCTGACCTCAAAGGATATTAGCAATGACTGCTGCAGAAATGATTCATGTAAAGGTAGGTATGAATGCAAGTGTTCTTTACCTGTAAAGTGACACATCTATAGTGTCACCAGTTATGAGAACTACAGTGTTTCCCATCAGTCAGCATTTCTCAGGCCAGCAATTATCAGTAGTTAGCAGGCTCTGATGTCTGAAAATGAAAGCTGTGTTTGTTGAAGTGACAAAACATTTTATTGCAGTATCTTAGGCAATGTAAGTTGATAACTCAGTGTTCAATTTAAAGTGATGATTAATTTAATCATGCATAAATATGCCACAGCACGCTATTAAGCTGGACATGAGCTGGCCATGAGCCCTGGCAGCCTGGAAAGCCAAACATGTCCTGGGCTGCATCCAGAGCCCCGTGGGCAGCAGGGCAGGGAGGGGATTCTGCCCCTCTGCCCCTCTCTGCTCAGACCCCACCTGCAGGGCTGCATCCAGCCCTGGGCTCCCAGCACAGGAAGGACAGGGAGCTGCTGGAGCCGGGCCAGAGGAGACACCAAGGTGATCAGAGGGATGGAGCAGCTCTGCCGTGAGGAAAGGCTGAGAGGATGGGGATTCTTCTGACTGGGGAAGAGAAGGCTTTGAGGAGATCTAACTGTGGCCTTGCAGTACCTGAAGGGAGTTTTCCTGGAGGAAAGATGGAGAGAGATGTTTTACAAGAGCCTGAATTGACAAAACAAGGGGGTATGATTTAAACTGAGAATAGGTTTAGATTAGATATTGGGAAGAAATTCTTGACTTGAGGGTGGTGAGGCACTGGAACCCTCCTGTGGAATAGCTCCAACAATTCTAATATTTTAGGAATTTTGGTCTTGCCCACCAGCATGTAATAGCTCATGTGAAGTCATTGCAGTCTATTATAGTAAAGACTTAAGCGCTCCTAAACTCAGCAGTTGCTCATATGCTCTTGGCATGCACCAGATGGAAATCCTGGGGGAGGAATGGAAAAGGGAGCTCTATGGGTAACCCAGGATACACATATCTGCCTGCTTTAGGTCATGCTTACATCTTGCTCTGCAGTAAAAGTATCCTCGCCCTGACAGCTCATGGGGTTAACAGAATTGCTGTTCCGTCTAAATGAAGTTGCCCTTGTGAGAGAAGTTGGGGGGGACCACAGTGAAGGAATCAAAACTAGAATCAAAAACCACTTGTGTCTGTCTCTTTCTGATATGTAGGCAGTGTCTAGAGACAGGCAATGAAGCCAAGTTTCTGGTTTTGTTTCTTTATTTTCCTGATTTATTTCTAAATCAGCTTAACCTTAGGGAATACCTGTTGGTGCTCAGTTCACTTTGGAAAGAGGGAGCTTGATGTGCTCTGTGAATGATCTTGTGTGTGTTTTGCTTCCTCCCTTCTCTAAGTGCTTGATGAGGGGAATTCCTTGTAGCCCTGGAGAGCTGAAGGTGAGCCCAGCCATCACAGTAATGTGTGGTCTGATTGTCCTTGGAACACCTCCTGAGCTTTTTCCTTGCACATTGGCATGGTCCCTGCTGCTCATATCTCAACCTTCTCTTCTGCACAAATTGCTTAATTAGGATAGAGTGAGTAAGCACTAATTTTATGATAAACATCAGTACTGAAGAGGAAGAATGAGTGCTATTGTGACCTGAGGAGGGGTTTTTAATTGGGTTGTATAAGGTACAAGGTTAACTTTTTTATGGGAGAGAGCTTTTTGCACAGCTTTAAACATGGCCTGTAAGTCTGGGTAGGATATACTTCCAGGAGTTCTGAACGCTATCAACAAACCTTTGTGTGCAAGAAAACTGATATTTTGGATTTGTGTTTTGCATTTCTTGCTACTAATTTTGTTACCCTGTGTTAAATAATTATCATAATTCAGTTGTATCTGTTCTCTGCCTTAAGTCCCTCTCACTTTGTAGAAACATCTTAGCTTTCCTTTTCTTCCTGATACTGTTAATAGAAATTTCTAAACACAGCTAGTGGGGTTTCATTTGCTTTTTGAGAATAAGTGATAAATTAAGTTGGTAGCCTTGTGTCTGGAGTATTATAAATGATTCTAATCAGAGTATGAAGTTGACTTTTTAGTACCATGTGCTGTCAGATGTTTATCTTTTACTTTAATGGTGATTTCAGTCTTTTTTGATGTTGTGTATGGGGTCATGGACTAGGGTTATTTTTTAACTGGAGATTCTCCTATTAGTTCTGGGTTGGGTTTTTTTTTGTTGTTGCTTTTTTATTTTGTTTTGGTTTTTTTGTTTGTAGAAGTGAGAATAAAATATATCTTCCAAATGTCCTGTAAGTTTATCTGTGCTTAGCTACAGAATATGGGTTTTTTTCATGTACAGGCATTGCAGATTATGGATTTCTTTGTTCTTCTGGTAATAGAATCTGGAAGCCTCTGAAAGAGCCAATTTGTGCAACAGCAATGTAACACTTAACTGTGGTGGCATGCCTTAGTTTAATGACCTGAGTGTTAGTAAAACAGGAGTCCAAAGGTGGATTCACTCTGCTGAATGGATCCTTATGCTTTTCCTCATAACTTTTGTAGTAAATGAGGCAGTGAAAATATTTTAAAGTAGGTAGAGCCTAGAATATAATTAGGACATTGATGTTAAATTGCTTTTCTACAGCTCAGCAAAACTGCTGATCAGAAAATTGAGACAAATGTTTCGCTAACCTGCAGAAGCTGGTTTACCTTATATTTAAGAAGTGCAGACCAATTGGAGCAGCATGGCACCTCCACTCAAAGGATTTTCAGGATCCATGCTAAAAAAGATTATTTTTGAGACACAATGAAGAGGCAAAAAGTGCTGTGACTGTTGCATAAACATTTTTCCAGGCTCATATAGTCTAATTAGATATTCAGGAGTGAGAGTGTCTGTACCATTAATGCCAAGGAAGTGTTCAAGCTAAAGTTGTATTTGAGTGCTGAGCAACCTGGTCTAGTGGAAGGTGTCCCTGTCCATGGTAGGGGGTTGGAATGAGATGAGTTTTAAACTCCCTTCCAACCCAGGCCATTTTATGATGCTCTGCCTATATTGTATTTGTGTGTGTGTGTCTGTACATGGAATCCTGAAACTGAAAATTTCTAAAGTGAGCTGACATTTGAGATTTCCCTTTTGGCTTTCTTTTTTTGCCTTCTCTTTCTCTACTGGGACTGTTTGTGGAAAAGGGATAAAGCATACATGTTAAACTTCAAAGAACTGTTAACTAATGGGGATGGTAAGATACTGTGGTTTTGGATGTCCTCCTATTGAATCTGGCAGATGAAAGGATGAGAAAGTAGTAGCTATGAGAGGAATCTGGAAGCACATAGTGATCTAGAAGTAAATGTAAATAGGAAGATTATCAGAAAAAAAGAAATAAAGATTGTCATCCTTGTATATGTAAGGGATCCTCCTCTAAGCACAGTCTGCATCTGGTATGGGTTTGATAACACTATAAAGGGTTATCTCTGTTAGTCCATCTCAGGTTTTTAAGTAGGGGAGTGTCTGATTCAGCCTCTGATATCAGACAAAGCAATTTCAAATGTTGTATCAGTTTGTTTGTTGTTTTTGTAACATTAAAGGAGTAAGTTGCGAGAGCCCTTTGTGATGCCTAAGGCACAAATAAATTGTGCTCTGTTCTTTTCTTTAGGATCCCGTCTCCGCCAAGAGGACTTTCCACCACGGATTGTTGAGCATCCTTCAGATGTGATAGTGTCTAAAGGAGAGCCAACTACTCTGAACTGCAAGGCAGAGGGACGGCCAACCCCCACCATCGAGTGGTACAAGGATGGCGAGCGGGTGGAAACGGACAAGGACGACCCGCGCTCCCACCGGATGCTGCTGCCCAGCGGATCTTTATTTTTCTTACGCATCGTGCACGGGCGCAGGAGTAAACCTGACGAGGGAAGCTATGTTTGCGTAGCAAGGAACTACCTTGGAGAAGCTGTGAGTCGCAATGCGTCTCTGGAAGTGGCATGTGAGTAGTTTTATTGGTTTGGTATTCTGTGAAACTTCATGTGGCTTTTATGCTGTCACCCAGAATCCTGGATAACAAACGAGGTGACAAACGGGGATAAGTACAGCATTTTGTCATTAGCTGTTGCTCTTAGTCAAGGCATTTTCATATGTGTTTGTTCAGTAGCAGTGACCATACAGAATAAGTGATTTATACTGAAATGAGGTTCTAGCCAGAGTATAATCATGATTGGCACAAACTTGGACAGAGGATAATCTTCCCCTGAAGAATAATCTAATTTTTAAATGATGTCTAGAGTTGGTTATACTGGAACTAATATGGAAAAATACCTATCATTTAATCTAAGGTGCGCTGTCTGTTTCTCTTTATCTCATCATCTGTTACCTCAACAGAAGCAGACAGCATCTTGGTGACTCATGTTCTGTACTGCTGGAAACCTCAATATATGCTCCTCGATCATAAATTTGACCCAGGCCTCATTCATTATGTGGATGGCAAGTGAAATTGTTGGCCATTTCTCATATCATCCAGAGTGGTCGTGGTCTTGATCGATTCTCTTTGTCTTAACAGAGAAGTCAACAGGGCTCTTTCAGAGCCCACCTGGCATGAGTAGTCTGCTTCCAGCAGAGTTAGCAGATACATTCATTATATTCTCAGCAAACAATCAGACATAAAATATAATCAGTTGTGCATGTTGGGGTTTTTTTTGCTGCTTAGTTATATATGTTGAATCAACACTGATCTTTTCATTCAGAATGTGCATCTTCACATAGACCTGTATATTAATAGATTTATGAGTGCTCTCTTCTTGCTGGGCTTTAGTTTTTCATCCACAGCTCTTCATCTGACAGTAGTTTCCCTAAAAGTGTGTTTCAAGTAGGGCTTTAGAACAAATTTGTACTTCTTAGTTGATAAAGAATGGATTAAGTCCACAGTAAATGGTATGTTTAAAGGGGGGAGACACAGAAATATTTGTTCCTAATGCAGTCTTCAGACTTTCATACCTAATATGGTGTGATCTAAAGGCTTCTGTTTTCTCAGAAATTGCAGAAAATGCCATTTTTGAAATATGTAAATGGCAGGTAGAACAGACTTGTTCACTACATTTCACCTGTTGTAACCTAGATTCAAAACTGTGTCAAAAAATGAAAACAGTTTTGGTGCACTATCAAAGCAGAAATTAATGTGCCAGTAAATGCATCACAGAAGGTTTTTCAGTTTTGGTTGGTATTTGGGAGTTGAGGAAAAAACAGTTTAAGGAAGGCTGAAATCTGGGTGAGTATTACAAGATAAATTTATTGGATTATTTGTGTCTTTCTACATCTGTTTTAACTGATGAGAAATCCTAAGAGAGATACATAAACACTTGAAATTTTTGTTCTAATCCTGTTGAGATTCAGGATCTCCTATTGAAGTTCAAAGGATTGTTCCAGTTGTACCTTGAGTCATCGAATTGAAGTGACTGATTATTTTAAAATTTAAATATGCTCAATGTCTTGTCAGTTTTCACTGATCCCTCGTTCATTGACTATTGTGAGACTCTTGTTACACCATCTCCGGTCTCTGGAGTTTGTTCAACCACTGTAGCTGGTGTCAGGTCAGGCATGAATCATATGTGAGATAGTAGCAAACTTTAATAAAGCTGTTCTCCTTTGTCAGCTATTTTAGGGCAGGAGCAATGTGAATGTGAAAGTGAGATATGAAACCATAGCTGAAGTTTTTGCAATAACATTGTGCTTTTACTGTTTTGATAGCTTTGAAATTTAACTGCCTGAATCCCCCAGTTAAAGGGTTTAGCAGTCTAAAACAGGCTCTCCTATTTCACTTCAACAGTGCTTTATCTTTCCTTGAGCAGTACCATGGCTGCAATTACAGAAAGGTCTTCATCAAAGAAAAACATGTAATACATACATTGCTTGTTTATTTAATTTTAGAGATTCTGCTGTGATTTTTAAAAACACATAGCAGTGCCTGGTGTGTATTAAAGGCATCCTTTGGAAGATTGCAGCAAATAGTTTTTTGATATAATTTTGATATAATTTTTGGTTGTAAATCTGGTTTTTGAGTGAGTTTCAGGGAAAAATTGGAGTCTCTTACTTGTTTTTCTGCTGTCAGCATTTCTGGGCTGAAGATGGGCAGGTCTGTAGCAGCCCATTTGCCCACTTAGGAAATGAGTCGCTGGTGACAGGCTGTTGTCAGCAGTGAGTCCCCATTCACCTGTCCTCAACTCCTGCTGGAAAACTGTTGAGTTGCCTGGATGCTGCAGCCCTGTCCTTGGGGCTGCACACGATCCGGTCTGACTTGTGCTCTCTGTCATGGTGTTGAAAACTCTTCTTTCCACACCCTGCCAAGCTGTTTTCATCACCACAAACAGGATGGTTGTCCTTTCCTGACAACAGAGTTATGGGTTATTATCTGACTGTAGGTGGCCTCAAATAGTGCCATGAGGAGCAAACTGCTGCTTTTCACAGGTTTACAGTGCTTGAGTGTGCTGCTTTAGAGTAAGAAACTGTGCTTGATTTAATTTTCTTATTAAACTGGCAGTTACTAATATACTCTTGTAACTTTTGAGTGATTTATGAAGAAATATTTATTGGGTTTGTATATGTGTTAGATGTGTTTGTGCTTGTGCATTAATGTGATAAACAGTGTTGTGATTAATTTTCTTTTTTTTTTTTTTTCACCCCCTCCATGGGTGCCTGCCACAAAACCGTGGGATTGAAAATCTTCTGATGTATCCATATTTCTGTGTAAAGACAGAATTTAAATTCACCTGGGACACAGAATGGTTCAAACCATCTTGAACAGTCATTTGACCCTTGTGTTTTATTTTTTTTGAGTGAGTTTTTTCAAGTTGCTGAAATCCCTAAGCTCTTTTTGCTTGGGTAACAGTTTACCTCTTTCCCAAGCATGAAGAATTTAGGTACCAGCCATTTTAAGGCACATAAGGTATGCTTCTAAATCCATGCCTCTTCAGAGCACTTGCATACAGTCCTAGGCAAGTATTCTTGTATTGATGTATATCCTCAGGAAAATTTTTCCATGCTAGTAAAACTGTGAAGAACTGTCATTTTGAAAGTTACTTAAAAAACATCATTAATATATTAAATGTTTTTTAAAATATTTTTGCATTTAATTTAGAATATCTTCATTCCAGAAGATATTTAAGAGGAAATAGTTGGAATTTTGAAGAAAAAGTTATTTGAAGGCACAGTTTAGGATTGATACAACTCACTCCATTTAATTGTTTTAATGCATTAAATCCTCGTGTGCTTCATGCAGATTAATTCTTCAGTCAGAGCTTCCTTAGGAGGAAAAAATAATGCAAATGCTACCAGTCAAACAAGTCTTCCAAATTGTACATGGCAAATTCTCATGTAGTGTTTTTGTTTCATGGTTAAATCATTAAAAACAGATGTTCTAGTCTTAAAACTCTATGAAGAATTGTATTCAAAAGAGTAAAATATCTTTCTTTTCATTTTCTCCATTAGAATTTTTTAGTTGAAATTGAACAAGAGTTGGCATTATTGGATATATGTTGATGTTCAAATTTTCTTGGGGGAGAATTTAGAAAGGGAAGTAGGCTGGAAAGAGTTTGATCTTTCACCAAACTGCTTTCTTATTCAAACACCAGGAGTCTTACAATAAAAGCCCATTTTTTTTTTAACAATGCACCAGTTGAGGCGATGGAAGCGACGTGGTGGAGTTGTCCAGGGGGAATATCAGGAGACACATTTGCAGTAGCGAGCGTAGCTTGGATTTCAGCTGGGAGCGCCGGGGCGCCACATGTGCGATGGGGATGGAGCGCGAGGGTCCCCACGCTGGCCAGGGCTGCCTCTGATCCAGCCGGACTCAGCGGCAGCCCCCAGGGAGAGCAGCTGGAGCTCCAGGTGTTAAATATGTGACAGCAGCTTGATCTATCGACCACTGTTATGGGGGCTTTGGCCTAAATGAAAATTCATGAAAAATTGATGAAGTCCCCAGATTATTTTTTTCCCTTTTCCTTTTGCAGTGCTGTGCCAGTGCAGCGAGGAGAGATTAAATGAGGTGTTGAACGCTTTAGTGGCGAGGAGGTTGTGGTTCAGAGGTCAGGGGGGAGGGGAAATAACACCCATTTTCTACCTTGCTTTCCTTTAAAAGAAAACATGAAGCTTTTCAGATTAGTTGGGATTTGCTGCCATTTTAATATAATAATAAAGCTCAGGAATATTCACAAATGGGATTTTTTCCTGCATGGGTTGGCAAAGGCTGGGAGCATGTGGGTGGGTGCAGAAAACAGTGTAAGCCTCTGAGTCATAATTCAGTTGGAGAACCAGAAATAGATTGAATTTTGTAATGGCAGTATAAATTTGGGCTTCCATCTTTCTGAGTCTCTGCTTGAACTGAAGTCATTTGGAGAAAGAAGAGGTCTTGCATTATTTATATGCCACAGATTGCTTGGATAGCAGGCTTTGGAACACTCTCTAAACATAATGATCCTGTTTGTGTTAGATTCAACACTGAATTATGTTTTTATCTGTAACAAGAGAGGTAATAGTAGTACACTGAGTTTAGTGTGAAGTCAGAGGTGTTCTGCAAAGCAAGCCTAAGTCAGATCTTAAACATGGGAGACAGTAATTTTACAAATAAACCAGATATATTTAAATGTTCAGTGAATAAAGGCTGAGTGATATAAAATATATGCTCTGCAATCACCTCTGCATCATAATGCTGATGGCTATTTGCTGGAGCATGTGCAGTAGGCTGCAATATGTTCATAATAATGGAGTTAATAATTTTCTTTGAGATATTCAGAGTGAAAGAAGAGCACAGTGTATGTGACTGTAAAATGGGTAGATGATTTTTTTTCCATCTAGTTTCTGTTTAATGTGTGATAGTAACACATTATTAACTTTGTTATTGGTAATTTTAAAGTCTGATTTACTAGAGGTTACTTTCACTTGTGGAGAGTGTGTGCTGTTACTTATACCCCTCTCACCCTCATCCTTCTAAACAGAGTATGAAAGGCTTTCTGTCTAAGTTGGCACTCTTCTGCTCTCATCATGACAGAATAATTATTGTAGAAATTGGAATGCTGGAGACTGCGGTCTGCTCTATGAGCAATATCAGGATGCTGAAAAGCATCATGCTTTTTCTCTAAGAATAAATTTAACAAATCATGGCTATTATCACAGCATGCTTAAAGAAAATTAAATTCCTCTTGTAGAAGAGAACAAATAAAATTGTATCTGATTACATTATCTGGGAAAAAGTAGATTTTGTAAGACGGTGTGAGTACCTTAAACCTTCTCTGTACTTTTGAAGCTTGCAATAACCAATTTATATAGACTTTTCTGTGAATTAGGATGTAGCCAGTAGGAAAACCATTGTCTGAAAACATTACATAAAATGGCATTTCTTTTTAGGGCAGTAACTCTTAGTTATTATTAGAAATTAGAGGTTGCTAAATATAGATGAGTAATAACACATCAGATCAATCAAGACCTGACTTGATATCTCATTGCAAAATTTTCTTTTGAGTAAAAAAAGAGTTCTGATTATTTACTTTATTAGTATCAATAATAATCAGTATCAATTAGTATAAATATAATCAGCTTTTAGTTGATTTATTTTAGTTGATTTTAGTTGATTATTTTTATTTCTTCTGAATTCACCTGAGACAAGAAACCTACATATTTGAGAGGGTGTGATCTTTGTATCAGTATCCAGAATTAACTAGAATTTTTATGAGAGGTGCTCTTCATTAGGATAACCCAAATTCTGTTGGTAACAGATTTCTCACAAACTGTTTGTTTGTGCTTCAGCATTGATGCCTTCCATGTAAGCAGAAGCAGTACTTCCCCCACCATCATCCATTAGGATTTACACAAGTCATCACATTGTTACATCTTCATCTATTACCCTTTGAACTCCACCTGGACGTGCAGATTTAAATGTTTCTGAGGCTAAAAGAGCTAAGGACTTCTTATATTTTAAGTAAATCCAAAGATATTTAAAATTCTATTGCACATAATATCAAGCTCTACAATGCCTGTAAGTTTCACCAGGCCTTGTTTTTATTCTCCTTTTTCTTGTTTTTTTTCGTACTGTGGCCTTAAAATAAATTATTTTTTTGGTAGACATTCACAGCACAATGAATGCTAGAGAAAGATAGATGCTCATACAAGACAAGCCAGAAGAGTGTTGTGAGCACTTCAACTCAGTTGGTTATGTGTGCCTAGTGAAAAATTTCCTTAACAGCTGCAAGAGCTGTTTCCACTATGTGAATTAATACTTAAGAACAGAATAAGTCTCTGCAATGTGCTCTCATGCACTGTGTTCACACAGACCAGCATCATCCCTGTCATCCTTGCAGAAGAAATAGTTGTCAGAGCCAGAAATTATTAGAGAATCTTTTTGTAGGTTATCTTATTTATCCTTGGAATTCTTCTGCCCAGGACCTACACTTTTACCCCACCTAAAAAAGAACTTCATGTTACATTTTTAGGAGGTATTAGCAGTTGATCTGATTCTGCTTCTAATAATTTCTTGCCCATTCCTCACTTGATTTTTATCACCTTTTCTTCCCCTGAACTTTGGTTTCATTTTATTTTTTAGAATCAAATGTGCTGTTTATATACTCTGAATGCTCTACCTGAGAAAATGTTGACAGCTAAGGAACAACTGAGCAACACAGAAACCTTGAAAGAAATCAGCTCCTGATTGATCTGTTAGTGGGCTCATCATCGTGTGCTGATTTTTTTTTTTGGTTGACATTTCTGATTTTTAGTTCATATGGGAAATGAAGGAGAACAAGATAACACTGAATTTTTACACCTCTTTTCTCTTTGCTTGGAGGCCAGTAAGCACTATTTGAATGTTAATGGAAATATTAGCTATTGACACGTGCTTCATTCATGTTATATTACTCTGCAATGTTAGGCTTAAAGAAGAACTCATTTGAAGCAATGCTCAGATTATGCCTTCGCAAATTTTTCATGATCTCAATTCTAACAAGGTTCATTACTGTGGTAATTAACAGCAATTATAAGGATGATATTGGTGGATATTTTACATATACATATCTTTGTCTCTCTCTATATATATTGCTATTCTGATAATCACTCTATTTTCTGAAGACTCCAAACCCTTAACCTTCTTCCTTATTTTTTCCCTTTGTTCAGACATGTACTTCTCTTGCTCTTAGAGGACTAAAATTTAATCATGGCTTTGATACTACTTAAAAAGTTCACACAGATTTTATACTTCGTATAAATTTCTAATATGTGGAATTTATGTGGGAAATGAAGTGGTGGTTTTGTTCCACTCCTCTTGCTTGAATTTTTCAAGTGGCAGTGATGTGAATGTGTACTGATACTTGGGAAATGGCTTCATTGTGATCGAGAAGGGAGGCGTACACAGTCACTTTCTGCTGTCTCATAGATCTGTTTGCCACTGTACAAAGGGATGTAGAGTTGTAAAGAACTGGGCGTCCTGGATCGCTGACTTCCTGTATTCCACGCAGCTGTACTTGGTAATTCTGTGCAGAAACATTTCAAGCTGCACTCTGAAAAGCAGCTTTTGATTGCCCTCCCCTTCATGCCCAAGCTCACTTCTTTCCATTTCTGTTGAAAGCCTGTCTTGGAACTTAGGCATTCTAATGGTGAGAAAAATCATTTTCATGTTCCCAGTGTAGACATAAACATGCTTAATTTAGGCTAGTTCTTGTGATTTTTGGAGCACCTCTCCTATGAGGAAAGGCTGAGAAAATTAAGATTGTTATCCCGGGGATGAGAAGCCTCTGGGGAGATCTTACAGCAACCTTTCAACAATTAGAAGAGTCTTATAAGCAAGATGGGGAAAGACTTTTTTGGCAGTACCTGCTGCTTTAGGACAAGGTGTAATGGTTTTAAACTGCAGGAGGGTCGATCAAGAGTAGGTATAAGGAAGAAGATTTTTGCTGTGGAGGTGGTAAAACCCTGGAACAGGCTGCTTGGAGAGGTGATGGCTGCCCCATCCCCGGAAATATTCAAGGTCAGGTTGGATGGACCGCTGAGTAACCTGGTCTAGTTGAAGATGTCCCTGCTCATTGCAGGGAGGTTGGACTAGATGGCATTTAAAAGGTTAATTTCTGCTCAAACTATTCTGTGATTCTGTGATCTGATTTTTCTGTAGTTGTTTTCTCTCCATTGTATTTACAGACCACTGTGGTGTCACTTCTCATCTCTGTTATTGCTAAGTTAAACAAGAAAAGCTCAAGAGTTTTCTTAGAAAATATTTGCTTGATCCTAGTAGTCATTCATCACCTGTTCTAGTTTGCATATGTTTTCTGAGATATGAGTGGGTAGATTGCATGTAATATTTCAAGACTTGCATGCTGTGCACAATAAACTAATGTTAATAACTGTCTTCACTGGTCCCTGATCTATCAGTCATCTTTAACTTTTTATAAGCATTTTGTAACTCTTAGTCATTTTATACTAGTCAGACACAGATCTTTCTCTTCCTTTGTAATTTTAACAGATGAGCTCTACTGTGCCATAAACTTCCCTGTGATTGGTTTGAAAGAATATGGCCTGGCATTTGCTATTATTCCACTTCAATTAGTTCTCCTATACTAATTTTCAGTGTCATCCCATTCTTCCTGTCTAATGATCCCCTGTTGGGCCCTGCTGGGTTCATTGCCTAATCTTGTATGCCAAAAGAGATGTTGGCCTTGGTGTTCAAAATTGGCAGTTCCTTAAACCACCTGCATCTTGCTGGAGGACTTCTACTAATCGGACTCAAATCTGCCTGTTGCTCTCTTTGTATGCAAAATCATTTGATGAAATAAATGAGAGGGAAACAAGTTTCTGTCAGCTTATGAAGTGATCACCAACCTAGTAAGGCTGAGCCATCTAAACATTGCTTGTGGGAAGGAAGTAGTTTCTTTCTGTTATAATCTCAAAACAATCCATACATGAGAACCTGAGGAAAAATATCCTCAGTTTAGAGGATAAATTGAACAATAATCTTGCAAAAGAAATGACATGGGCAAAGCTTGGAATTATTTTTCAGGTCATATTGTATACAATAAAATCCCCAGCTGCTGACTGTTATAACCCCACACAGATGACAGATAAAAGGGCAATAATTTTGTATTTTACCAGTGATAAATGCCAAATGGAACTTTGGGTGTGTCTAGAATGTGAGAATACCTGTGTTTTCTCCAGAGCAGCACTGTTGAGGTAGTTCCATGCCATGTCTTTTATTTCACATGGGAAGCAGTGGCATAATGACCCACTGGGGCTCACCAGCTGGTCCATCCAGTGCTATGGTCCATCTTGGATAGTAAAAAAACCACTGGTTTAGGGAGTACACGAGGTGTTTAAGCTCATGTGTTTGAAGTTTAAGCACATTAAGTTGCTCATTGAGTGGATTCGGGACAATTGTTGTTCTTGTCTGGAATTCAAAAAAGGCACAGGTAGTGGAGAACCTGGAGTAGTTGGAAGCATCTGGGTGAAACACTGTTTCACCTTAGCCACTGAGATGTGTGTTATCTTTACTGAAATGTTGTCTTTATGATAAAGAGGCTTGCATAGAGTCAAGCTTCCTTTGTTTTTGTGCACATTGCACCTTTTCTCTTGAAGTATAGAGTATTTAGAATGTTTTAAAATTAAGCTGATAACAAAGCCCATATAGGAAAACACAGTCTGGTGTAAATTTGGGGTTGTTGAAGCAAACTGGAAAGTTAACACTTTTCAGTGTTTGTCAGAATGGGTTTTTCTTCTAGCAAAACATCTTGGTTACTGAACAGTAAATGGCAAAAAAAAAAACAAACCAAAAAACCACTTAAATTCATTTTCAGAAAGCATTTGCTTTTGTGTTCTATTTACATTGCTTCTAACTCTGTCTTCTCATTTATATCTATTTCTTTTATGTTTCAAACTTAGAATCAGCAACTAGAAGTCACATTTTCCTCAAGTAGTCTCATTCTTGTTGTTTGTTCAGATTATTGGAGGACGAATTAAGTAGCCTGAAGTCTGGACACTCAGCTGGGAAAAGTGATTGAAGCCACTCTGGATGCTGAAGATCTGTACCTTAGAGTCCCTAGTCCTTCCCTTAGCAGATATACAATTTTTATTGTACTGCAGAAGCAACTTAATTACCTGTTTCAGACCTGTAAATTCCTCTCCTACAGATGCCTGTCTGGAAGTCGGTGGTGACAATACTGAACATCAGTTATGTTTTCTTTGAGATTCAGAACCATCTGTTAGAAGCCATGTATCATGTTGATTGCAGAACCACAGGCAGAAGCCAAATATTTTGATTGGTAGTATGATATCATAAAAATATGAGGGATATTCTTCATTTTATTTACCTTTCTCTGCCTACTGGAAAAAGACAGGTGACTTTCTTCATGTTTTTGTGTTCCCATTTGAGCAGCATCTGATCCTGACTGTATCACTTACTGCAAACTTTGGACTTCTTAATAGATTTTTATATGTGTTATGTAAAACATTGATTGTAGCAGTCTTGTTGAAAACTGTGGAAATATGACTCCCTTGCTCCCACCCTCCCCCTTGGGAGCATCTAATATAAATAAACCTTTCAGAAAATGAGCTCTAGGGAAAGAAGTTGCAGCAATCCTGACAAAACTGTTTCCTTTGTCTTTAAGAAACCGATATCTTACAAAAATGCTTCAAAAAGCAAACCAACCATCTGAAAAAAAAAATAAAAAAATTCAAAACCCTAATCACTACCATTCCACTGCCCTCCCTCCAAGAAAAGAAAGGCATAAAAATTGGATGTGCAAATTATTGTAGAATTACTTTTTTCCCTGCCAGTGTCATTAATCTACATGATGTCTACACTGAAGCCTTTGCTTTTACGTTTTTTGGAGAGACTGGGACAGAGCCCTGTTATTGTTTCTTTTTTTTTACCTGGATTTTCTTCTCAGATAGCTAGGTCAGATTGTAAGGACTTGTTTTCTATTTCTAGAATAAAAGCTTGTCTTTGACTATTCTTTATATAATTCACCTTCTAATTTTCCTATTCATCAAAATATTTTGACTGGCTATCATAGATATGCTGTGTGCATATGTGCAGATCTAAGTTTATATGTCACTTTTCTCATTATACACCTGCATTCTGAACAAATGAGAACTTGGTTGGATCAAATTTATGCTTTTAATTCCAGTAGTGCATGTGTGCTTAAAGATAACTAATAATACTAATTTCCATCTCTCCTGGAAATAATTTCACTTTTGCGGAGTGTTTTACTATGAGGTGGATGTAGAAAGCACAAGTTCAGAGTTATAAGGAAGGAACAGTTTAGTATCAGCTTGTGACCACATTCCTGCCAGTTACAAACAGACTAGGTGAACAAACAGGATATAGTGTGCAATATAGTTACAAAAAGAATAATTATTTGCTAAAGTTGTGGGAATAAAAGCTCTCAAATTATACTGAATATTGTCAGTATTGTTTAGGACCGGAGCAATATGCAGCTATTTACCTATCATCTGTTTTAGAGATATAAATATATATAAATATTACACATATATATATCCATATATATGTGTATATATATATGTGAAACATTCTAAACATAAACTTTTAAAAATTAGGATTTATAGTTGATGCACATTAAAATTCCTGCATAATGGACGGAGTAGGAGTTTGTCATCTGTGCTGTCTATGCTTCAAAGAAGCTTCTCTTTGTCAGCCACACAATGTGTACAATATGAGTGGGATGAATTGTGTTGCCCTCAGCTGTCACTGTGTACTAGAGCCAGTCTGCAACATCATGTACCCTTTTTTCTCCTTTCCCTTAGTTACAACAGAAGTATTAAACTGGCATATATATTTTCTGATTTTTAATGGGTTTTTTTTTGCCTTTCTGCTGCTTCTTGATACCTACCAGCTATTTTTAAAGCAACTTTCTTCCTTATTTTCTTTTTACAACCAAGTAGAATAAAACCAGCTCAAGGCACGGTGAATGTAAGGATTTATACTTGTTTCCATGTGTAGCATCAACTGCAGGGAATATGTGTATGCTTGTGCCAGCTGTTTTTCCACATCTATCCCAAACTCCTCGGTTGAGGTCACCTCTGAAGTGCCTGCTACAGTGAGTGATGGAGTTATTGAGATTCAGTGACAACCCTGACCCTGACCCCCTTGTGGCCTTGGTTTCACTCATCCATCTTCCAAGCCCCACAGGCTGTGATGTGCTGTGTGGAGACAGAATTAAACAAGTGTGAATAAACAAGTTCAAAGCTTTCTGTCATGGCTGCCAACACAGAACATCAGGAGAATGAGACATTAATAACTCAGTGCTGGGCAGGCATGTTGTTTTGCCATAGGAACACCTGGGGAAAGTACCACTTTCTATGCAATCAGGTTTTTGCATGCCAAGAAAAGTTTGCTTAAGACTTCTGTGAAGGGTGTGAGATTTACCCTGCCATTCCTCTTAGTCAGGACACTGGCAGCAGTCAGACCAGAGGTAGAACACGTCATTCAGAAAGGTCCTGAAAAACCTTGTATGGAAGCAGCATCCTTTGCTTGTATTGTGTTATCTGGGCTATGATTCATCAGAAGTGATTGGAGGGTCGGGGTTTTTTTGTGGTTTTAACCTCATCTGGTTACATGAAAAGATTCTGAAACGTGTTGCTAGAATTATTTTCTTAAGGATAATCTTATGGGATCAGTTTTGCATTTTGCTGTAAACAAAAATGTTTTTCTATAGTACGGTTTAAGGTTGAATCTCTGTGGGTAAGTGGCTGAGATAAGATGCTTGTGACAGTGGTTTAGGTAGTGCCTGTCTTCCTTCTATCAAGGCACTCATTTCACCCTGTGGCACCTTCTGATCTGTTGACTAGTCAGTGATTAAATACATTTATTTAGTTCAATGGGTCAGAGATGTTGGTGTGGTTAGAAAATTACTGATGGATTATCAGTTTCATCACCTCTGACATCCAGCCTTACCATAGTTCATCATCTGAGAATTCATAACATATTTGCCTGAGCAGTAACATGCTCGGCTACCTGTGTGATCATGGGTCTGGGAACTGGCAATGCTGTGCTCAGGATTGATAGGACAGACGTCACAGGAATTAGAAGGGCATCATCTTTTTTGGTGAAAAACACACTTATTAAAAAAAACTACTGCAGAGTGTTCTAGGGTCAGTGGCAAACATAATAAATTCCAAAGCTGTAACACACTGATACTTGTCTTTTTAAGCATTTCAAGAAATAAAAGTGATTTTCAGAAGGAAAGAAGTTTTGGCTTTAGCGCTACTGGACACTTATAAAACAGAAAATATGCAGCAATTTTTCAAGTCTAAAACTGGAAAATTCATATGAAAGCAAGTATAATTTTAGAGACCTATTAATTTCATCCCTGTTACACAGTAAATCTCATTGTTGTCTGACCACCTACCTAAGATTAGGGGGAGTTTTATGAATCCCAGTCCCAAGACAAGCCCAGATGGAGGTGGCACATTACTGTTCTTCCAGGTTACAAAACAGTTATTTATGGATCAGTGAGTTGTTGGTACTCCTATGCTAACATTTTTAGTTTCAAAAATTTGTGTGTACCTACAAGGGAAACATCTTGTATCAGAAGGTGAGGTACAAAATCCAGTCCTTTTTTCTTGATTTAAAGCAGCTGAACATATCCAAGTGATTTCAATCTTATGGTAAGAACTTTAATAAAGGAAGTGAAAACATCATTCATAAATAATAGCAATATCATCAGCTTCTTAGCCCAAATATCAAATACACATCATGTACTATAAAAGAAGTGTAAAGGAAATAGTGAACAGGATTTGCTTCAGAAAACAAGTCAAATAAACACTGGATCCAATGTTTAGGAAAAATATGAAAATTAATGGGAAAAAAATACCCAAAGAAAAATATCATACATACTTGGGATTATTGTTGGAGTTTTTTGTTTTGGTTTTTGCCTTCCCATGGAACTTGTAATAGGATTCTTATGTTGAGAGTGAAGCAAATTTATCTAATACTCTTTTGGGTTGTTGACATCAAAGATAAGAATAATGCTGGTTGCAGTAGTGAAGTGAAATCTAACACAGCAAAGACGTTTCAAGTTTATTTGTTCTCATTCTTCTTCAGGGTACTGCAAAGTGGTCCAGATAACAGAGCCAGAATGGAGGTTGACTCTGTGTAGATTTGAGCAAATACAACTTTTAATCTATAATCTCTTGGACATCATGAAATGTGATGAGGGAGTTTGTAGGGAAGTGTTGCTTTCATCAGTTGAAGTCTAATAAAGCTGCTGTGTTGGCATTATACCAGCTTGTAACGAATGTCTTGATGGAAATAAATTGTTAATGTTTTGCACTGGTAGTGGATTTTAATCTTTAAGGTTCAGGGAGTTGTATTCCTTAATTCTTACCGTTCTTAATCTAGTGAGTTTTATTTCTGGAACACTTAAGAGCCTATTTCTTTTCCTTTTTTTACTTCATAGGTTTTTCAAGTACTAATTTCTATCATTCTTTTGAATCATAAACCACTTTAAGATTCATTTAATATAGCAGTTCCATAGAGACATCTTTTAATTCCACACAGTTTACAAGTATGACATTTGAAACCCTTAATGTCATGTTCAGCCAAGGGGAAAAGATGCTTTGGGAGGAGGTAAATTGATTGATTTTTATATTATTTTTCCAGAGGATTAAAATACAGTTTTATTACTAGTACTTAAATAAAAGTCAGGCTCAAACCTTACTTTCAGTGTTTGTAATCAGTTAACCAATGAATGGACTTTGTTTCAAGATCTAATGTTTTTTCATGAGTTTAAAAATATTGTCGCTATAAAAATAAATCTGAGTTAAAGCTTTGTATAAAGAAACAGTAGAAACTTTTTTTTTTCATTTTATTAAATTTGCCATGTACGTTGTATGAAGTCCGTACTAGCACACATTTTTATTTTCTCCTTTTAGCTAATACTCCTTCAAGGTTTTGATTAGAATGGAAGAGCAAGTGCTGTGGTTTCAGTCCTCTCTGCTACAGATTTTAGTTTTACCACCCTTATTTCACAAACTGTTGGGCAATGCCTCTTTATCCCCAAAGGGTTTGTGTGCTGGGTGTGCTGCTGGTGTGAAATGGCCCAGTGCTGGCACAGGAGGTCCCTCCTGTGGGACACTGTGCTCTTGTTGATACAGGAGCTGTGTTTGCCCACTGCATCTGATCAGTGTTCATCCACAGGCACAGCTTTATACACAATTTGCTCCTTTAGCCCTGAGAGACTTCGTGTGCTATGGCTGCTTATTTTCTTACTGCAAGAAATGCCTTGGCTTTTACTGCCTGCTTGATTTTTCTTTTGATAAGTCTTTTGAATAAACTGAGAGGAGAAAAATTATAAGAAGGCATTAATCTAGAGGGGATTATGCCCAAGTGTGGAAGAATATATGCAGTACTTGAAATGACTTTTAACCCAAATTTGACATTTGACTTGCTTTAGAGTTGATAATATCCTTTTGAGATCTCTGGCTTATTATCAGCCTCATTAATTCTTGTGACTTCTCTTGTTTCTTTTTATTGACACATAAGATGTGTTATTTTAGAAAATGAATTCCAGTTCTTTGTCACAATTCCCCGTTACAAAAACGAAGTAAGGTTAAACTACACATATGCTCAGAATATGACAATAGTTCTGCTCTTTCACTGGGGGAAGCATGCAGGAATTATCAAGTTAGACCCTAGAATTTGCATCAATTGTTGTGATGTCAAAGCTGCCATATTAATATTCTTAGTTTTCCATTTCAGTGGTTAAGGATAATGCAGATCAATCTAATGAGGTTTTAGGTACACGAAGTACTTCTTGCTTTTACAGCAGTATGGTCTTCAGTTAAAAATAAGCTTTTTAAAACATATAGTCATAACTAATAAAAACTTCTAGTTTTAAATAAAAAGGGAATTTAAACAGGAGGGAAATTAGGTACGTAAGTTTAAACAGGAGGGAAATTAAGTACGTAAGTTTTGTCTGATTTTCTTAAAACTGAACATGCACATTGTATTGAGAAAGAGTTTTTAAATCTTTATGAATTTGTAGAGTTTGTTTTGAGCAAATTTTTAGGTCAGCTTAAGAATGAAAGCTGTTTTCCAAAAGAGAATGATCTATAACAGTTATATTCGGTGGGTGATGCTCATTGCTCTAATATCTAGCTGCATTAATGTATTTTCCTAACTAAATACTGAGAAGAAAATTCAGAAAGCTTCCTAAAAGCAGTTGTGAGCTTACATTTTTAGATTCAGAGCTGGAAAAACAAAGGCACATCAAATTTATGCCAATAGTGTGAAAACTTTATGGTCTGACTCACATTTTTGCTCAGTGTACTGTGTTTTATTAACACTGCAAGCCTTAAAATAGGTTCAAAAGAAATTTTTGTGATGTCTTATCCTGACAGCACAATGATCTGGTGAAATAATGTCACAAACCACATCTGACAGGTTTAAAGTTGAACACAGGTGGCCTGTATTTCCTTTTTCCTAACTCTGCTCCCTATTACAGGCACAGAGGTCGGGCTGAACCTGCCCTGCCTGTATTCTGTACAGGCAACATGGACAAATGTGGACTCTGGTGGTGGCCAGCCAGAAGCCACAGGGTTCATTTGAGTGTAATGAAATCTGAAGAGGAACCAGGAATGGAGAATCAAGCCATGTCTCCTTAAATGTAAACTAGGAGCAGTTTGATGAAAAAACTGGCCTATTCTATCTATTTAATCTAGTTTTTAAGGAATTTAACCACTTTGTTCCTTAAGAATCCCTGTGGAGATGCTTTTGAACAGAAGAGCAGTTTTACTACAAGAAATTGTTGTTTTTACATGAACATTTATTATATTAAGTACATATTTTCCTATTTTCTTCAGAGATTTAAGAGTGTTCTAGTGTAGATAGAAGTTATGTGAAGATAGTTACTTTGCCACTACACTTTTTTATGAGTGGATAAGATTTTTATTTTTTTTTAACCCTTTAACATTTTTAAAGGCTCTTTCCTAAACTTCACGACAGAAAAAGAGAGGTGTGTAAAGATAAACCAGAAGTTATTTTGGCTCCTTATGGCACACATGTTTGAGAACTAATGCTGTGTGATTTCTACCAACTGACACTTCCTTCCATAACATCTTAGAAATGAGCTAGCTCAAGATTCCTGGGCTATCCTGAATAAATTTTCTTTTGGGTGAAAGGTCAGTTAAAGGCTGGAGGTGTTTGGAAGAAGGAAGGAGGGTGATTTGTCCTGATTTTTTATTTCTGGCTCTTTTAGTGGCTTTTGGTTGCCATGCATGTTTGACAGACACTCATGATTCCTGTCATGGCAGATCCACGTTGTCCATAGAAATATCAAGTCTTGACTTGTTTGCTGGGGTGCCTGAGTGTGTTTGGGTGTCAAATCTTAGGCTGCAATCCCCTATTTGAATTATCTAAGTTAGGACAACTAAAAAGTGGGGCAGATTCACTTCTTATGTTATAATGTAGATATGTTCTTAATTTAGGTGTGGCAGGGGGCCCCTTTGTGATAAACATATTCCTTACTTAATAATAACTTAATTAGCAAGGTTTTTTTCTCTTTTTGTGCAAAATTTTCTGTGTTTTCAAGGAAGAAATAATGACTCCATATCTTTCTGGCAAGTGAGCCAGTTAATTGCTTTTTTCTGTAGCATCTAAGTATGAGCTGAAGCACCTTGTTAGACACAGTGTCTCTGTACATGCACCTTTTACCTACATCTCAAAATATAAACAGCAGTGAACAACCTGTTGTTTGTGTCTGTGCTCACAGTTTCACCCAAGCAGCCAGTAAAAGTTGATAAATTATCCTTAGACCTTGCCAGAGAATCCAGTGTATGTTGACAACTCTGCAGAGCTCTGCAAACTCCCATTTAATAATGAACAAAACCCAAAGGAATGTATGGCTATTTCTGAGCCTTCATCTTATGAAGGTTCCCTTTTCCACTGAAACTCTTGATCTTTTTAAGTCTTCAGATGGGAAAGTGCCTTTAGCTTCAGTTACCCTAATACAGTTTCATTCTTGAATTTTAAAGTTAGATTTTTCTCCAAATTTCAAATATTGTCTGTTATGTCTAAAATTTGTACAACTTAATTCCTTAAAACAAAAATTCAATTAAGCTGTCCCTTGATTTCTTGGGGTGTATGTGTGACTGTGTATTTAACACAAATGCATCTGTGTTTGTATAGCAGTGTTGTCATAATGCTGAACAGTTGTCATCTAAGTCAATTGCTTAGTTTATTTCCTCTTCTTAACCATAAGGTGTGCTGTTTGGAATTGTTGTAGCTTAGCAAAGAAAATATGGAGTACTTATACCACAGTGAAACAGATACTTAAATTTTCTTAGGGGACTGATACCTTTTGCTTTTTTCCCCCCGTACCTCAAAGATACTGATTGATCAAGCCACATTTGTTAGGATCACTGAGTATCACTTGGTCCTCATCCCCTGTGTAGAGATATGATCCTTGGCATGGATTTCAACAGCTCTAAACAAAACCAAAAAAAAGACATGCACTCCTTTGAAAACTTACCCAATGGCAAATGACTCTTATGAAGACTTCTCCAGGCCATAAAACTGGCAGAGTGACCCCTGTGTGTCATGAGGAAACTTGGCTGCATTCAGGCAAAGTGGTTCAACCTCAGCACAGCAAACAAAGTGTTCCTTTAAAAAAATTGGCTGTAGTCTCTGGAGAAGGGAAATTCTGGAGACCACCGTGAAGCTGAAGTAAGGCTTCCTATTGTGTATTCAGCTCCCAGCCATTGTACACATTTGACCCCCAAATGACAAAATAAATGAAAGCTGCTCTTCAAAGTAATGCAATCAGTTCAAAAATATTGTGCTAATAAAGTTATAAATTCTAATTGAAAGATTTATGGCAATCCATTTAGTTGTTACTAGGTTATTTGTGGCAGACAGATACAGAGTAACCTGATTAGAATCAGCATTGTGATGACTTGTAGCTGCAGAAGAGAATAAAGCTTTAAACCATTGTCATGGCCCATTCTCTGAGATGCATTTGGAAGCTGATTTGAAAGAAAATATGACCCTTAAATCTAGTTTTGCAGCTGCCCCAGATACGTTGGCCCAAAGAAAGTGCCAAAATGATTGGCAGGTCTTTCTTTACCTAAATTTTAATTTGTAACTCAATTTTGCAGATAGAAGAAATTAAATTGAAACACACTTTTCAATATTTTTTCAATTCATTATGTATTTAATATCTCACATTGGGAAAAATAGTCTTAATTCAGTTAATAACAGAAATGCTATTAAGGAGTTTATTCTTTTGGATTTGATGAGCAAACTTTATAAAAATATGCTTCCTATATGAATGTGCCCTTGAAAAATGTAAAAGCAAGGCCTTTATTCATGTATAGCTCTGTAGTTTTAATTGAGTGGGAACTTTGATTTACTTTAGATTTGACTTTAGAGTTAAATAACAGTTCCATAGCTGCTACAAAGACAAGGAGGCTAGTTGCTAGTGTGGTACACATTCATAAATTTAGTATCTAAAAAATGGACATTGTTTTCTTACCTTCTTTAATATATATATATATATATATATATTCTTATAGTTACACCCTTCAAATTATTCTACAAGCGAGAATCAATTCAGTTTTGTATTCAGTTTGTTTGTCCTATTTATCATAAACAGGATTAATTGGTGAGAAGGATACAGATTTGTATAATCATGAATATAAAATGCATCAAGTTTTTGAATACTGTAATAATGTGTATTGCAAATGAGTTATTGTTCCTAAATTTAGTGCACTTGAAGAATTTGGCATAATAAAGCAATAAAATGATCCAAGTTCAGGCTTATTGGCGAGTGCTGGTCTTGGCCATTCTGATTAATACAGAACTTTTTCTGTAATATGTCAATTGATGTTATATTTCAAGTTATAATCAAAATAGATATAGTTGTTAAGCTGTCAAAGGGAAGCATATTGACAGAACTGCTTTTGTATTGATAATTAAATGATTCTTATAGCTCCAACCTTACAGAAAAAGTACCCTTATTCCTTCCAGAATCAGAGTTTCTGGCATTCATTCAACAAACTTTTTCTGTAATGCAATAGGAGGAAACACTAATTTACTGTAATATCTAAAAACTGAGAGTGAGCTATAAATATGATCAATGAATGGATTATTAAATTTTGTGTTTAATGTAGAGCTGGAAGTTCTTTGACAAATTGCAATAGTGTTTAATTTTCTGTTAGTATTAACTAATAAGTATATTAAAATAGTAGGAAGTAGTAAATAGGAAGAAGTATAAAAGTGTTTGTCTGTATTGGTACATTCTAGTAAATTTTTATATGTACATGTGTGGTACATATGTATCTGTTATATTCCAGATAATTATTATTGTCATTTTAACACTGTCTACTCTTTCTTTCCAAGGTAAGAGTAGTTTCTGTTGTCTATCACATTACTGAGTTGTGATCACTTCATCTGAAGAGCCAAGTTAAGCTCTGCCTTTGGGATGGTTTCCTGTGACCTCTGTGATGGGGGAAGCAAGGGAAGGAAACCAGGGAGAAACTTTGCCCCTTTATAAGCATGGGCATTTTATGAGCCATGATCCTTTGAATACCTCTTGCCAAATCCAAGGAAGGATTCTGGAGCAGACTGAAGTACCTAGATATTTAGGATTAGAAACTTCCCTTTCACTTTGCTATCAAAATCTATTCAAGACATCCCATTTTATGGGGTTGAACTACCAGACTCTGAGCTCCTAAGCAGTTACATACCCTGAAGTTTTCATCAGTGTTACTTGTGTTCAATCCCTAGTGAACAAGCTATTCCCAGCAATTTTAACTTCGTTCTGATGGTGGTCATTTGAAGCTCAGAGGCCTGAAATGGTTGAATAATTCCCAAAGTGATGGATTAGCATCCAGAGAGCAGTTGAGGTGGTCAAAGGTGCATGATAAACATAATTCATCACCTGGATATTGCTGCTGTTTCTGGGGTTCCTATGGGACAAATGTAAGGACATTTTGGGAACTGGCAGAACTTCTATTTTTAATCTCTGAATCCGTATTTAATAATATTTCTTTGATCATAAGTAGCAAAATCACTGTGATTAGAGCTACCAGTACAGCTTTGTGGAAAATGTTAGTGCTGGTTTTCTGCTGTCTGGGAATACTGTTATGCACAAGCTGTTGTGGTATGACAGCAAAAGAAGATCCAGAGCTTGTCATCTCTTTTCAGTTAACTTTTATTCCACTAGATTATGATCATTGCACAAAACTTAAAACTCCAGACAGATTGTTTTAAGAACTGCAGTAATGAAATTTTATATTTTCCAAAGCTTTTCCCCTTTGGAATTTGTATGAAGCACAGAATTACAATAATGTGGACTAAATAGCTGGACTCCTTTAAATACTTTGGTCGTAGTATCAGGAAGGGTGTTGAAAGAGCTTCAAGACTAGTGAAGCAGATCATGAGCTGATGTGCATGGACTCTGTATCATTTGCTTCCCCAGAATTTTGCTGTAGGAATGTGCTGTGGATGGCCTGGCCTGCTGCTGTTGGTAATAAAAGCTATGGTGCCCCTTCACTCCATCTGTAGCAGTCATGGTGATCCTGGAGATGCTGGCACAGAACTTGCATTAATTCCAGAGAAGTCAAAGGAAACATCATTTCTCTGCATGTGTCATGATTTAGGAGTAGTACTCCCCAGTACAGTTCCCAAAAGAGAGTCTCCAAACAAGACACTGCTCACTTGCTTCCCCCACCCCTTCCTGCTCTGGGGATGGAATTGAGAATTGGAGTCACAAAGGTAAAAATGAAGGGATAAGATAAGAACAATTTACTGGGACCAGCAATGAGATAAGAAAACAAGCAGTAACTGCAAAAAATAGTACTAACAAAAATGTACAAAGAGAGGGTGATCTACATGTGAAACACTTACCAAGCCAAATGTTGAAAAACAATGGCAGGAAGACTTTCTGCTGAGAAGTGAGAGAGTTCCTTTGCCCAGCCCCCTGGCATTGAGATCAGATGGTATTAAATAACATTCAGGAGTGGCCATGCCCACTCAGCCCAGGGCACAGCAGCCCAGAATTCCTGGATTCAAGCAATGCAGTGGGCTCACCCTCCTGGCAGCTGGGGCTACAGGTGGGCACCACTGCACCTGACTGCTGTAGAAGAAATGAGCTCTGTCCTGCCCAGAAGTAAGACAGCATATTTTTCTCCAGTTTAAACACACAGACTCCCTAGTTCCAAGTTTCCTATTTGGGTTTGTTCTATCTTATTCTGATACTTAAAAGCCAGCAGTAGACTCCAAATGCAGGATAACCATCTGCTATTTTAATGGGAAAGAGAAACTCTTTTTTTGTCAGTTCTCATCTTAAATGTTTATTTTCCAGATCTATTCTACTTTTACTTTGCCTCCTAATCTCTTAAGTAGCATTTGTATAGACTTATGTTTGTTTCACCAGTTATACAATCTGGAAAAGAAATTCCTAAACGAAGAAAAGTTTGTTGTAAGCTGGATTTTGAGACAATTTTAATTTGCAGTTGCAGTAAGTCACAATCAAAGCAATTCCTTATCAATCTGTCAAGTGGCTGTGGCAGTACTGAATTGAAGAGGGTTGTTCTGGGAAGTCTCAAGTGTTTGTCTCAGGTACCATTGCTGTGCTCTTTCAATCAAGAGTCAGAAATGCTGCGATGGGCATATTTTGTTTGTTCACATCACTGTCTGTCAACACTTCAGGAACATTTTCAGTCCCCTTTTTCCTGCTGCTCTCCCTGATCAGAGCATGACTTGCTTACTAAGATTCTCATAAGATAATCATTTAATAGCAACTCTGAGCCAGAAGACAAAAGGAAAGAGAGTTCAAGAGCTCATTGCTAATTTCTCTCCCAGCATAATCCAATCAGTACAGCTCTCCAGCCAGGACTTATAACCCTTAATAAGTCACTCTATTCGATTAAGAGGAATTGATTTTCTTCTACTGTGTATCATAGTGATTATGATGAATATGGTATCTGCTGCTCACTTCCCTATCTTCCCTTCTAGTCTCCATTTGTTTGCAGGGTCGGCAGGTAAACGAGCCAGGGAGATGACATGGCATCATTAACTGGAGCTGGTGTCAGCACTGTGACAGCTGTGGAATTGAGGTGTCCTATAGATCAGAGGAGGAGCTGGTTGTGAGAGTCTCACACAGCAATTCCATATTTTTGACAACTCTACTGACAGCCTCAAAAGCAGGAAATTATGGGACAATCATTTGCAATTGTGACTGGAAGAGCAACTTGCATGGGTGGTGGTGTGGTGGTAGCATATTGACCGTGATTTAGAGGTTAACTAAGGCTAAAGCAGATGGGTGAGGGGGAAAAGACAGTTCTCATATTTCAAAAGTAAAGCAGGATTGAGTATTCTTCAATCAGAGATACCGGTGGAAAGATATTTTGGTGATGTTACCTATTTGTTTGGTTTTTATTTATTTATTGGCAGTAGAAAATTTAATTGACTTGAATGAAATTAATTTTTGGGGAGGGAAAATAGGAGTAGAAAGGGGAATTAGCCAAGTCTCAGTGCTGTCCAAGGTGGTTTTGGGAATGGTCACATAAGGGCACACAAATGTTTATATACGTTTAATTTATCATGAGTGCAGTCAAACAGCAAAACAAACATGATAACTGTCTGGGAATTCTTTTCCCACCATGGAAGTTACCAGCCTATGCCTGAACAGCTTTCCTCCTGGATGCCTTCAAGCTGTAGGCAATATAGCAGGTGATGGTGAGCTTTGGAAAGAAATGAGCCAGTTACATGATTCAACTCTTTTAAATGTATAGTTCTCTCTCAAAACTGCTGTTAAAGTTAAAACATAGCACACTTTTTAATAATTACTGTTATTATTTTCCAGAACTATTGCTTCTCCTCTATGTGGGTGTCTACTTAAGAAGCTTTATTTTCAAAACTATTTAATTACATTCTTGCTGAGCAAGGGAAATTGCCATTTTGGTGTTGAATTATATAACTCGAATAAATTGTAAACATTTTCAAAATCATGTAGTTGGACATCCTGTATAACCCAAACCACAACTTCTTTAGAAGGATAAGTAATGTGTGGCTGGAAAAATACATGGTGTTTTTTTAGGGCCTGAATTTGTTATATGTTGTTTTGAATAAATATTGAAATGCCTCTGTAAAGATTTCAAGTGAGGGAAATCACATCTCCTTTAGGATGTTTTAATATTGAGATGACCCAAAGGTGAAACTTCATGAATTTTAGGTGTTCTCTTCCTGTTAGGCTTCAGATCACGTTTCTTTTTAAATTATACAAACTGAATATTCTGCAGAGAAAAAAGTTTTGCTGCCCACACCACATTCTGAGGTATTTCTGAGAAGTCATATGTCTTAAATATTGCAGGTGTTTCATGCAGTTGACATTTACTTTCCCTGCATAGCCCTGTGGAATGCCTGTAAAATGGGATTCACATTGCCAGGTGCTGTCTCATAAGTGCAGCTTTCAAGCACTGATTAGATGGAGTCTGATGGTTTCAGGAGTGCCTGAAATCTACAGTCTTTGGATCCAGAGGCAGTTTTGAGGGAAGTAAGAGTGATTACATTTTTATCAGCTTTCAAAATACTTCAGCAAGCGTGCTTCATTTACACTGAAAGAATCCCCCAAAAAATCCAAACTATTAACTTGCAATTTGAATTTTCCTAGTCACAACTTCTAGCGATGAAATACTGAAATCCTGGAATGAGAATGTCACCCTAAGGAAGAAGCCTTGGAAAAATGCAACTTGCATATATATTTATCACCTTAGATAGTTTTAGCATCTTGAATTTTTTAAGTATCAAATTATTAATTGGGATTTTCAGACTTCACAAAAAAGGCATGTGGATAGTATGAAATTGTAGAGCTTTTAGTGCATTTTAAAAGTGTGGACAGTAATATTGGACAAAATGTCACAGGAATAGTGTAATCACTGACAGTTGCTCACTGGGCCAACATCTTTGCTGCTGTTTTCTTACATCTGCACACCATTCCAGTAATTTTTACTTACTTTGTTAAATCAGGAGGTTGTGTTCTCTGGGTCATTTCCTTTGCCTCTACGATATAATATTCTATTCTGTTATTGTGGTTTTTTTTGTTTGTTTTGAAATATGATCTTACCATAAATCTTGAACTGTGCCCAGTTTACAAAGCAATGTTTATTTGTATAGATTGCTTGCCACTTCATTATCCAGCAATGTGTGTTGTCTGAAAATTGGATTAGTAATGACCTTATATTTTCTTCTCGATTACTGGCAGGTATTGAATTGTTTTGAGGGTGTGAACCAATATCATCATGACTCTACTAGGAACTTGTTTTTTCATTGGCAATTCCCCAGTGATATCTCTTTTTCTGGATTTATCAATTACCACTTTCAAATCCACTTAGTACGTGCCAAGTTTAATTTGTGGGATGCTAATTTCCTAATGCAAATATCATGTGGTCAGATGCTTCACTGAGTATATAACCTCTATTCTGTGAATGTGTTGATCATAATACAGTGAGATGTGATATAGTCATCGTCTTCCTTCTGAGCAGCAGCTTTAGTGGTTTTATTCCGGATTATTTGGCATTTGGATCTCTCTTTTGTAAAAGCAGTCTTGTCCATATGGTGTGGCTTTTGTTTAAAAGGTGTTTCCTGTTGGTTGTTGCTTTTGAGTATGCATGCTGCTTATGCTGTGAGAGACACAGAAGTGTTCCAGTGCTGTTTACTTGATGAAAATGCCTTAAATGCATATAAAATCTGGTTGTTATGAACTAGAAAGTAGAATAATCTGCTGTGACAATGTTACCCAATTTATAACACATGGAAATTCTTCAGCAACTTCCTTCTTATGGCTTTATCTATTATTGGTTTATATTTGTTTTGTTACTTTAGCAGCAATGGATACTGACAAAAAAGGCTTGATAATTAAACTTTTATTTTGACCCTAAAATGACCTATTTGAACAAAACTTTATTATGCATATTTTTCTCTTGAAAGCTATAAAATGTTCTCATTCAGGTCCTTAGGACATTGTTTTGGTTTGTGCAATTTGGGGATGTTGGAATGTGCTTAGGGCCCTGGGAAACCCAAGGTTGGAATAACAGAGGGGGCTCTTGTTCTGTCCTTGGCTGAATATCTCTGAACAGCACTTAGAGGATACAGAATGTCCCTGGGCCAAACTGTTTTCCATCTAGGAAATCTGCATGACCTCAGTTGTCACCAGGCTTTATAAATGATAATGTTTATGAATTTAGTATATTTCTCTGCTTCTCATCCTCACTTGAAACTTTGAGGTTTCTGATATAAAGAGAATAGATATATGATTTACTTGCTAGAATTTGTGTAATAATGTAGGGTTAACAGCACCTGATAACATAGAGAAAATTGTATTACCCAAACCCTGCTTAAATAATTACTTATTTTCATGAAAGCATTAACAAAAACATAGGATTCATTTCAGAGTGAAAGTTCCAATGTATTTTGATAAAATTGGTCTTCAGTTGCTCTCTCAGTACTTAGTGCTTGTTTTATATTATAGAGTCTAACAGGTTCACTGACAATTTTTCCCCAGCTAGAATGAGTATCTAAAGTTAACATTCCTCCCTCTCCTCTTGGCATTTCCACTGGGAGGACAATAGGGTAAGCATCTTAGGAAAAATAGCTAGGAGGCACTGATTTAGTTTTGAGAGAGGGAATGCTCTAATCCCCAGAGCTCCAGGGTATGCTAAAGAGTAGTGAATGCCTTCATTCTTGTACAAAAAAGCTTCTTTTGTATAAAGCTGTATTTTTATCAGGAAACAATTTCCAACATATGAATGCTAAAAATTATAATCAGTATAGATTACAGAAGCAGTAACTCTAGAATATACTGGACTCTTAGAGGGGGTTCTGTGGTTAGGTTTTGGTTTGCATTTTTGGGGTTTGTTGTGGGTTTTTTTTTTGTACTCTTGAGTCTGATTTGAATCAAGGTTGAACATTTCTTTACAACTTGATAGTCCTAAGCAAAACACTATGCTTGAGTTACAAGCTCTTGAAAAATGAGTTCAGAGTACTGATGCACTCTTCAGTCCAATATAAAAAATGCTGCTATTGAAATTGGTCATGTGCCCAGTAGGATCACACAGAGGAATAGAAGGAATGGTGGAAGAACATAATTGGGTGATGGAAAAAAAAACCAAGACCCTTTTGGATTTGTTGGCTGCTTTCTCTGAGCTCATCTGATACTGTAAGTCAAGCATAGAAGTCTCAGTGGGCATTTGATGACTGCTCATGATACTTACTACATCATTAGAATTTTAAATAGAAACAGTTGAGGATATAATTAATTAGTTTATGTTAGTAAAGTGCTCTGTAAATACTAGCTATTATAAAATAAACAGACATATTCTGGAAAAATTGTACAAGCATCCTTATTACGGTAAATCACTAGGTTTGCTAACATAGTTCTGCTTGTTAAGGGGAATTTATAACTGATGAAGGGTTCAAAAGTGACCTGCAGCCTTGAGTCCTTAATTTGTCATGGGATAAGGATTTTATTGACAGGAAAAAAATAAAGCTGTGGTGCTTCCAGTACACCCTAACCTTGACCTGGAGGAGACACCTCTGGGAAGGATTGGGGAATTCTTGAGCCATGCCCTGTAATTTGTGACCTTTCTGTTACAATTGCCAATAAGGAGATCCATTACTCTCTCCTAAAATTTGGATTTTATTAGTATTAACAATTTTTTCTACACTGAGGCCTAGAGAAATGGCTTCCCAATGTAATAAACAGTGTCAAGGCACAACAAAAAGACCATCTCTGTCTCAGAGAAGTTATATTTGAACTCTTAGCTGTGCACCCTGGCACTCTTACAGATGACTGCCTGTCAGATTTCCATGTGAGGCACTCATATTACTGTGGGTTGAATTGTTTGAGTGCTTGGGTGCTCCGGTTATTGTGGGCTTTAGGAATTCTTTCACTCTTTTAAACCAAGTTTTACATTTCAGTTTAAATTCTTGCTGCATAGCGAATAATCAATATAATGTAAATTTAAAAAATCTGTAGCTAAATAATCTCCATTGCAACTGCAGGGCAAAACATTCTTTAAGCATTCCTTTTGCTAGGGTAACTTTAAAAATCTTTGCTGGTTTCTTACTTATTACAAAGTTTGATAGGAACAGCAGCCTTTCTCAAATTACTACTTTTTTCTATATTTTTTTTATGAATCTGAACTAAGTTCAATTACTTTGCAATCAAGGCAGATTCTGACAGCCTCTTATGTAAGTAAAAGTACAGGTGTTATACTTGTCAACATATAATAAAGAAAAAAAAATACACGGCACATCTTCACTTCCTTGTGGCCATATGAAAGTCCAAAGCAAACAGAAAAGAATTGGGAAGGGAGGAATGCTTTGGATACATTGCCTTTGTCAGCAATAAATAAGTTATGTTGTGAAATACTTCCCAGTTTAAGTTGCAGGAATGAACATTAATATCCACACTCTTAAACATGTTTTTTTTGTCATTTTCTAAGAGTGCAAATGCCCCAGTTAAGACACATCCTTACAGGAATCTTTGTTTGAATACTGTTAAATAAAATGCATATTCAGAGCTAGTTCTGATTTAAAAAAATAAGCCAACAACAAACTTTATTCCATATTCTTCTTCCCCTACTTGGACTTGGACCTCTCCCAGATACTGACCAATGAAGTGTTGTGGGAGAAAGAGTGAATGGTTCTTACAGGAGTTCTTACACCTACTCAGTTCTTTCATCTGCTCAGGAGGATACTCTTGAGAGAATTGCTTTGATCCTGTTTGTAAATCAGTATAATCCCTGTAAACAAATGTGAGGGACTGAAAATGCTTGGTGTTTCCATGTGATTGTTTAACCAAGTGAGCTTTTAGTGACAAAGATGTGCTGCTTTCCTGCTTCTGGAATGGACAACACTGAAAATGCACTTTGTCAAAATGGATGATTGAGTGAAATCTTGGAAGCACAGGCAATGTAAAAATGTGGGTTTTAATGCCTTTCACTCTTAATGTTCCTAGGCTGTATTTACTAAATAATTCCCTTTCTAAGTGGCTCCTACACAACAGTATTTCTCAAGCTATTGGTGACATATGGAAGAAACTTAATTTTCAAAGGTCAGCAGTAGAAATGTATGGATGTATATATGGGTTGTATTTATGGATTGATGTACCTGAATCAGAAGACTGAAAGCAAATTCCTCTCTCAAGTTCTGAGCTTGATTAAATTAATTGATAAAAGACTACCCGTGTGATTCTTCGTAAGTTCCAAAGACACTGAGATAGAAGAAAAAGCAATAAATGTTGGCATATTAATGATAGCCATCCTCACAAATCATCTTAAAAAACACACAACTGGAGACTTAAGGATGAAAAGCAGGGAAGTCTATGCTTGTAGAAACACGTGCAATATCAGGTTTTGTATAAAATTCAAGATTTTCCTGAATTTCATGGTCTTTGATTTCCATCCTTCCTGTAATTATAAACCCTTTCACTCACTCACCTGCTCTAGAGTATAAAGAAATACAGTCAGACACTTGCCTGGCAATACACAAGCATTTTTTTGACATTTTTTTCCATGGGAGTTATTCATTATGGTAATGGTACTGTGTGATGTGCAGTTTCTGGATTTATGACCCATTCTCGATAAGCGTGAATCCAGCCTGCATGTGCATCTTTGATAAGGTTCTAATTGGATAGCAGTGACCTTTCTGAATGTAATTCTAGGAGGAAGATTAAAAAGCAGTCCAGAAAGTGACAGGTTTGGGACAATAACATATGAATTCAGCTCTGCTGGCAGGCATGAGATGTAAGCCATGATAAATTAGAGGCAGGCCAAGCAGGCTTGCTGCGTGATTGCTCATTTCTGCTGCATCCTTGGGTAAAATCCCGTGAGTAACACCAATGATGCCATATTTCTCCCATATTCAGTGTTTACTGATTATGCATGCTATGAAATAATACAGCAGGGAAAGTTTCAGGAGACACCAAGGGGAGCCTGCTGAGCACTACACATCTCAGTGATACTGTCTCCTCCTGTGGTGGGGGAGTCATATATTTGTTGTCCTCAATTAACTACTTGCTAATAGTTTGTTTCATCTTGCTGCTTCTGCTGGCTTTCTGCTCTCCTTAAACTACTTTTACAAAAGGGATCTTCATGCAGTGTAGGATTTAGTAGCTTACAAATTGAAATTAAAATTAATCAAGATGAGTCTGTACATATTTATTTTTTTCCCTTTGAAAGTAAGGTAACTATGAAGTTGGGCTATAGAACTTGTTCTACATATGTGCTTAGACACTTAAAATGATGTAAGAATGCACTGGAAATGAAAACTGGAAAAAAAGTTGTAAAATATATATTGAAAGTTCACTTCAGTAAAAGTTGTGTACTTTGGTAACATTGTCAATTATCCAGAAGAGTTGCTAGATGCTTCCTGTATTGAGATACCTTTTCAAGATGACATGTGGTCTGTGTTTTAGATGTCTTTTTACAGCTGTATTATTATTTCTACCTATTTTTTGTGGAGAACACTTGATGATTAAAAATCAACATATCAATTTATATCTCAGCTTTTCTTGTTTCATACATACACAGATAAAGGGCTGTTGTGACTGTTGTTCATAGTACAGTTTTTGCATTGTGACAAAAATACTGAGTTTCAAGTCACTTTTTAATTTAGATGAAATTCTTGCTCTGCTGTATGAAATCTGAGATCACCAAATTGAAGGGGGGGATATGTGTCAATGTGGTAAAGATAACCATGAATAACCTGTTTTAAAGGCTTTGTGTTAGTCATTTCTATTCAACCTCCAAAGTGGAGAATTCAAATGGTTATTAGCTTTAGCCTTTGAAGTAAAATGATGGTGAAGGGAGAAAGATGTTATGAATGTAAATAGGGATCTGGGTAACTGAGTAGCATAGAGGTTACTGGAGTTGTAAACAGGGATTTGTAGTTTTATTTAAGTTTGTAAATTTAGTCATATGGGAAATAAAAACTGATTTTGTATTTTGATGCTTAATCTTATGACAAACATATTTAAATCAAATCCCCTGGTACTGGTGATATTTGTGAGAGAGGAATGTAATCATTTATTAATGCCTTGGTTTATTGGAGCATGCTGATAAAATGAGCTGTCGCTACCTCCTGATAGTTTGTTTTGTTTTACCCTAATCTATCTTGAAATATTTAGAAAGTAGGTCATAGTAAGAAAGTCAGAGTTTATAGGGCATAACTGTCATTTAAATATTAATAGTCTGCCTCATTGAGATACCTGAAAGTAGATAGAAAATTAAATATAATTTGCTGTAATAATTTGGCAGCTGAAATTTTGCAGATAACTTTTTCAAGAGAAAGGCGATATTTTGGTTAGTCTTGTACAAGTGTTTTAGAGAGAGGTTGAAAAGATGAGGAGTTCCCACTGTTAGCAAAACTTGCCAGCACAAATGTCCACTTCAAAAATCAGCTGAGACAAGCTGCATATGAGAGCCATGGGGCTGAGAGACTAGAACCAGGAGCAGCCCCACTATAGGTGTGTGTTTAAATAGAGTCTCTCTGTGCCATGTGGCAGGAAATTAAGAGCTCGTTTTACAGGTGAGGTGACAACTGTTCAACACGTGAACAAGTGTTATACTTTCTGAAAGTGGAATTGTCAAATATGATTACTTAAGGTTAAATAAGGTTCAGCATTTAAATTTAAGGTCATATCTACTTGATTTTTCGTAAATTCTTTGGTGCTGTTAAATTCATTCTCTCATTCTTGGGTACATAGAGAATTTGGGATCTGGAGGATCTGGGTGCTTTTGTATTATGCCATATACCAATAAATGGGGTGTTTTTGTCCTGTGAGGTATAGGTGTTTATTTTGTAATTTAAACTTTTGAATATTTTAGTGAAGTGATCCACATTTTCACAATTTCTGAGAGTGAACAGTTTGAAATAATGGAGTGTGCAGTGCAGTAGAATAGTGTCCTATTCTACCCAGATAGTTCAACTCTGCATCTCTGCTTTTCTTCTTAGACTGATATTTTAGAATATAACTGGAATATGTGCTATGATACAATGTAAACTTTGGTAACTATTTCATAGTCATTCAGAGCTATGAGTTGTTAGTGGCTGTTCCTTTCTGATTATGTGGCTAATTAAAAGTCTAGATGAAAAACAAGCAGGTGTAGGGAAAAAAAAAAAAGTAGTGATTCTTGCTGTTTTAAATTCTTGTTGTGGCATTTAAGCTGGTGGGCTTGGTGCAGTTTCTGTAGTTATTTAGTTCAGGCATTTCATTCAGTTTTCCTTGTTACCATACCAAACCAAGTGTCTTGCTTGGTTGCTTTGGTTTTTTTGGTTTTTAAATCCCAATGAACTTGTCATCTTACTATAAAAAAAAATCTCTGAAAGTGGGCATGGGCTTTGAGATGGGGGTCATGTTGGCTCACTGACCAACAGCATTGAAACACAATCAATACTACTGAGACAGAATCTTGAACGTCTGTTGAAGTTGTTTGTAATGTCTTAATGCCACATCCAGTAGGATGGAAAAAAACCCCAACAAGAATGTAAAAGGAGTACCAGGAGGTAAGATAGTTGGAATCGCCTTCTGATGGGAGAGAAGGAAGTAGACGTTTCAATTGCTGAAGTATCTCATTTTATGTGGGAAACTCATAATACACACAGAGCTGTTTGTTTTATTATGAAGTTTTCACAGTTAATTATCTCCTCCCAAGCAGATGAGGCTGGTGAGTGAACACATCTTGATTTTCATTAGCAATTTTCCCCGATAAGAAACAAAGTCCATGTTCCAGATGCTTGTTGGTTTTGTAGCCCCAGTGCTTTGATGTTTTCCATGGAAAGGCAACGTTTGTCCCCCACAGGCAAACTCCCATGCTGCTGTTCTGTGGAGAGCCAGGGAAATCAAAGAGCCACCTACTGACCCCACCTATTGTCTGGCCTTGTCGCCTTCTATCAGTAGCATGCCACAATCAGCGAGCTACATGTGTACCTCGTGCTTGCCTGGGCTTTGGCAGAGCTGTGCCTTGCACCTGTTTGCTTATGCATGAGCTGGGCATGTGTGAATCCAAAGAGCTGACAGAGAGGCAAGGAAAAGGGGGAGGGAAGGAGGGAGAGGAGAGAGGGAAGTCACCACCAGGCGCTTGTCATTAGGCTGCTTGGAGGAGTCAAGGCACAGTGATGCTGTGGAGGCAGAGGGGGCATTGGCGGAGTCCACCAGTGTTATCAGATTGGGAATTTTAACAGATGTGGGCAGTTCATCATGGCACATGAAAGGCATCTGAATTTTCTATTTATTTTAATTCTTGGCTTTGATCTTTGATGCAAAAATATTACCTTCTTTGTGGGCGATGGGGGGATCTGTACTTTTCTTGAAAAGAACCTCACTTAGAATAAAAGCTGATAAAAGTGCTATTCAGCATAAGTAAGGATGACAGAATGCACCCTGATACCAGCTAACAAATCTAATCTGTCCACTCTCTTGGGTCTTGTGGGCATATGTTTACAATTGTTATAGAGGAGGGTCCTCTGATTTTTCCTTACTATGTGTAGGAGCCACATTTAACTTTGTTCATCAAAGGCTTTTTAATTTTTTTATTAGGCATTTCTCATACTGAATCTCCAATATGAGGGTGTGGGAGCAGAAGCATAAGAAAGTAGATTCCACGTGCTACTGTATATTTCTTGTCTTTTCAGTGTTTTGAGTAAGGTACAGGAAAAGTTTATTCCAGGTCAACCCCATAAAAGTAGGTGCAGGGCTACATTCTTGATTTCGTGTTTGTACCTGCCCAGAGAAAATTGATTATTGGCCTCTAGGCACAGAGATATCAAATACCTTCACTCATATCCAACTTTTTTGATTCTTTCATGTGTTTCTTTCCTTCTTGCTTCAGGCTGTGCCTTGGAAATCACGCTTTGCCTCAAAGCACTGTATGTAGATAATGTCTAATTTGGATATTCTTACTCATGATGTGGCTTTAGTGAGGTAGGGGTGATTCTTTGCAAGGGATAGGAACATAATCCCCATTGAAGAGTTAAATAACAAAGTGCTGTGGGATAAGGCTCCCTGATAACTAGATATTGGATGTGTTAACTAATATCTAGCCTTATACTTAGTGGGTATGTCAAGTAATCTTTGCTGTTGTTCAGAAAATGCCTGAACAGTTTTGGTTTCCAAATGATGCATTTTCTATTGATGTATAGGCTTTATTAATGCCAACTGGTTTTAAATTTCTAAAGCTTGGGACTTTTATGTGTAGTCCTTCAGAAGGAGATAAAAAGAGATTAAAAATCTGAATACCTTTGAGAACATGGACCCTGTGTGAGTATTGCATTTAAAAGTGAGGTTTGGGTTATCAGAGGATCCAAGGATACTCTTGTGGTATTGCAACTCTATCTCAACAGATGCTTTCATACACAGAATTACAGGAGAGCAAATAAATTGCCAAATTTCATGAACCTAGAGCTACTATAAATCTTACTTGCCTTGTAAATGGAATTTTCTGCCAAATACACACCTAATTACAAGTGTTACACTGATCCTTCCATTTTCCCTCTCCTTTTTTAGGGCTATCTTTATATTTTGATGAGACCTTCAAAAATTTAAGAAGGTGGAAAAATTTTTCTTCTTCTGCAATAGGAATATTGGCTTATTTTATATGGAGAAGGGTCTTAAATGTGATTTTCAAAATGAACTCCTGTTATTAAATTCATATTGTTCTTCAAGTACTCCTGTAAAACCTTTCCATAAGGTAGAATTTTCATGCTATAAAATGTAATTTCTGTAAGTATTTTAGCATGTTAGAGTGGATTTATTTATATGACTCATTACTGTATCAGAAAAGTTCTGTGCTTTTTTTCCCAGTGCAAATGATCCAGTGCTTCTAATAACCTTCTTCCAATGTTTCACCTCTAGTCCATTGTCCCATACAGCTGTTATCTGACAAAAGGGGAAATAAAAAGAAAGAACAAGACACATTTCTGAGGTCTATTTTGTACATTCATCTATGGTAGATAAAGCATGGTCAATCCTGTAGTAAGTAGAGCAGCATTTGCAATTGAATATGTGTAATAAATTCTGGGAAGTCTCTACCTCTTGTGTTGCACAACAAAGTCTTGGAGCTGTTGTGTCTCTGTGCCTCACACAGCCTGAACAAATGAACACTTCTGGACTTTGCATTCAGAGTTTCAGTGCTTGGGCAGAAGGATGTACATCTGCAGGCCCTTGCATGACTAATTTCATGTCAGCAATGGGTTTTACTGCCATTTAAATAAGAATTTATAATAATAGCTGTAAAGTTTCCAGATGGCTAGACTGGTAAGTTTTAAGGCCACTAAGCTTAAAAATATTTAGATTTTTTTTTAACTGACTGTCTTTGTTTAGCACAGAAATTTTCAAATGTTTTCTTCAACCACTATTTACTAGAAATAGTCTTTATTCCTCATGTTAACCCATGTATTGTAATGCAGCTGCTTTTCAGTAGATTTTTTTTCTTTGACAGCTGTTTTGATCAGATTGACTGTGTACCTAAGGAACAGCAATGCAACAACTCAAGGCCATGAGTACAGAACTCTTTGTGAATTCAAGGGGTGTAATGGGAATTTACCCATATTGTGACTCCTTCCCAGTGGAACCACTATGTACAAAACCATTTACTTGCCTTTGGGAGTTTATGCCCTGCTTAATCCCTGACAGGTTTAAAATTTCCAGAAGTAACTTTTGCCTTCTCTGCAGCTTTTCTGAGCATATGCCTCAGAGAGCCATGGGTTTGTACTCTGGGGTACTTCTTCCAGGGCCGCAAAGACTTAGGACCTGTTGCTGATAGTTGGACTATGAAGACATCCATAAGTTTCTACTATTCTGAACAGAGTTAAGTTCAATAAGCTTCAGAGCTGAAGAAGAGTCACTATATCCCTTTCTTATCTGTTCCTCTACTTTAGGTGTAAAATCGCAAAGGAAGTTTACTCTTCACAAGATACTGAAAATACAGATGGACATTTCAAGTAAAAGAATAAAGTCATTCCCATTGGACTCTTCTATAGGGACTGATTAGTGTTTTATTTTTCTGTATGTTTTGGGGTTTTCCTTCAAGCTTTTTGAATGATACTAAGCTGATTTTCTCTCTTTAGCACTGGAAATTTGTGTATCAATTTGATTTTGGAAAGTTCTTTAAACCTTCACATCTGTATTTGTTGATGGATTTCACCTGTTCAGTTACAGTATATCTGCAGGCTTGTTATCCCAAGAATATAAGATCATAAAGAAGCCAGAGATGCACATGAGGTGTTTGGGAGTCCTGTGAATTTTACAGGTCTTATGAAGGTTTTTGTGGTGACATTAGTATTTATTACAGGTTAGCCATTGTGCATGGTGGATGATTTTTCATATGAGACTTTTAGTATTTTTGAAAATGGTCAGGACATACAGCAATGCATTGATGATTTCCAGCATATTTGTCACGAGTCCTGTACTAGTCATGGGGATATATTCCCAGAGGTCCCTGTTGTTTTCTACATCTTTCAATTGGTTTAGGTCCTTTACTAGCATTACTGAGTCCCTAACATCCCTCTCATCCAATTCACAGCTTGAACCTCCTTGCCTACTAATACATACCCTTGCTTCCTGAAAAGCATACTTTGGAAGGAATGCTTTATGAAGAATAGATTAGTGGCTTGGTTACATCCAGCTTTATCACAGACATGATCTGTATAAAATATTTTAATGACAGAATATTTCATTTCTGGTTTATCTTTTCCGTTCTCTTGTTTTGGCTGTCAATTAGAGTTCTCTTCTCTCAATTTTTTTTCTTTACATTTTGCATATTTTCTTTTTAGCTTAATCACTTCTAACTATGGTTACAGATAATTTGTGAAATAACAGGGAACCACATAAAAAGCAGAAAAGCAAGAGGAAAATGCTTTTCCAGGAAAATGTCAAAATTGGATAATTTCTTTTCTCTCTCTCATCTGTCTGCTTTTTTTTTTCTACCCCCTTCACTGGATGTATAATTACCTCATTGTTTCAGTAATGTGAAACAAAAATTAGATGCAAGAGGGAAATCTAAATAGAAGGACTCTAAAATGCTTTTTCAAAATGAAGAATTTAACTAAACCACTCTAAAGTCCCCTGCTGGGCTCAGGCAAGCTGAAATTAATTCAAGAAGGCAGATAAAAATTTTAACCAGCCCGAGTGGAGATGACGGATGTGACAGCTCTCAGTTAAAATGTCTTTTAGTGGCAAATGCATGCATATTAGTCAAGTGATGTGACATAACCGTCCTGGGTGAAAGAAGATGAACCAGTGACCATTTGCATTGAGAACAAAAGAAAATTTAGAAGATTGCAATATAGAAAAGAAGGAAAAAATAAGTTAACATTGTTTCTATGTGTAAACCTGTACCTTTGAGTATATACACACATGTATACGAAAGAGGTAGCTTAAAAGATCATGTGGGTATCAGATGGGAAGTAACTTCTGTTTAATATTTTTGAGTTTTCTTTTTACAGAAGAATTCAAAAAGAACTGTAGGCTTGTTTGAATGGGATCCATGAAAATATGACTTTTCCTTACTCTGCAATATTGGCAAAAAAAGGAAAGGCTGAGGTGTGTGCTGTTAAAGCATACACTTCATTTTAGAAGTATTTCTCTTTTGGAAGATTTTTTGGCTCCTTCGGTGTCTCCTCAGACTGAGGAGTTGTACAGGTTGAATGGAAGTGGATTTTATTCAAGGATCATGTGAGGAGGCAGCCTATTCTGAAACACTACAAAAGAATAAATAATAAGAAACAAATAATATGAGAAATGGACCTTGAAGAAAATAAATTACCTGCAAAGAAAACTCACTGAGAAATATTGGTCAGTTTACCGCATGATTTTTATTTTTTTTTTAATAAGTTATATTTTACAAGCATATGCTACCAAGTCACGGTAGCTCCCAGTTAGAGCTGCCTAGCTAATTTTATTTTAGTATTATTCTTATTTTTCTCTACTATAATCAAATTGTATTATCATAATTCTGTTATTCAGATGCACCTCTCACTGTGTACCTCAATAACGTTCAAGGCCGCATCTGGAACTTACTACCCTGAAATGCTGTGGGGAGAGTGGGAGCAGGGGCATGGGAATATCTTTCTAGTAACACTTGGTTGCAAAATGAGACATACTTCCAAACTCTGTTATAGAGGGAATTGTCTCTAAAGGTTAATGGTTGAAATCTTAAAACTAATTGGGCATTTGGGATATGGATACTTTTGATATCTTTCAGTGTGAGAATGTGAATAAATTGATCCTTAACATCTTAATTTTCATACCCAGTAAAAAAACCCACCATTTGTTTTGTTTCCAGTGGTGACATTTTCAAATGTGCCCTTGTGCAGCATGCTCTGTGATCCTATTTCACTTGAAAGAAGCAGCATTCATTAAGGGAGTTTTAACTATTGAACAAAGTACTCTAAAACAGGGTCAGAGGGGTAGGGACTGTAAAATGCTGACCTGTTCAGAAATAAACTGCAATTCAGCAAGCCTATGGCAAGCTACTCATTAACATTTTAACAAGGGTAGCTAATGGCACAACAACCTGATTACAGCAATGTGTCTGTATACATTTGTTCAGCGGATTTTCTTTATCCCTGTTCATTCTTTCTTTGAAAATAATGTTTGTAATGTTTAAAAAGGTGATCTGAGCTATTATAAGTGATTTGCTGGAGAGACTAAGTCAAAAGAGGAACATTTGATGCATTTAATTAAAATCATGTAAACAAACATAGGTTATGGGTTTTTTTTTGGTCTCTGATGCTCAGTGCAGGCGTGTACATTGAGAACATCAGGGTGTAAATCAGCTTCTCTAAACCTGCAAATGTTCAGGTTTTCTCACTGTCTTCATCAAGGTTTGTCTTATGACACTTTGGCTAGATCTGAATTTGAAATGGCTGTAATTCCAGTTCCCTGGCTATTCCCCTGACCCCTGAGCAAGGCTTCTGTACCCTTTTTGTACTTCAGTAACCAATCTATAAGATGAAGACATTAACTTTTCCCAGCATCACATGGACACTAAATATTAACTGGTTTTTTTGAGTTACAGTGTCCATACAGTTAATGTACACCCTTATGGACAGTGTGCAGCCTTTCTGGAGGAAGAGAGCAAGGTAGTTTCTATGGGTCCACGCCTGTGACCCCAGAGTTTGCTGTTGTGTACCTGGAGTTCATAGAATTGCTCAGGTTGGACCTAAGACCACTAAGATCACCTATGATTGATGGGTCTGGAATACAGGAAAAGTATCTGAAGAATCTCACAGCTTCATGTTGCTGTCTCATTCAGTAAACTGTATATAGTGAAGAAGGAGTATAACATAAAATGTGTAGTAGATTACACCAGAATAAACCCTGTATGAATAAAAGTATCCCTGCTTAAGAGTTTAAGTGAAGTCACTCTTAATTGGTGTGCTTAGCATGTTGCCTATCAGGATTTTGTCTGCCTGTGTCAGTAGGGAATAGATTAATATTTCAGGAGGAGGGATGTTGACCACAGAGGAGATTTCTGCTTGACTGGCTTTCCAAATTATGTCTAATTGAGGAATATCCAGATTATTTCTCTGTCCCCATAGTAAGGGCTTTCCAAATTATGTCTAATTGAGGAATATCCAGATTATTTCTCTGTCCCCATAGTAAGGTTATTTCAAGCACTGAAAATTATTTTATATTTTGTATATTTAAAATCTAAATGTTGCTTTCAAGTGTCTTAATCTTCATTGGGATTAAAATTGCAATTTTAAGACCTTTGTGATGTGCATACCTCACAAGACAACAATGCTGCTTCAGCTGTTACATCTGTTTGTGTTTGGTGGATTCTATTTCCAAATTAAAGCAGCAAATGCTGCCAGGGTATTTTCTGTAAATAAATAAAATTAGATTCTTTAGAAAAAAACAAACAAACAAGTTATAGGAAGGAATACAAGGCTTCAGAAAGGCTCAGGAAATTACTGGAGTGCAGCGAACTTTCTGATTAGCAACAGGTGACTATTTTGGGTGCTGAACATTTTCCACTTGTTGTTGTGGGACTCCCAGTTTGGGCTATGCAGCCTGTAATGTGCCTATCAGATACAAGGGACTTAAGTATCCAAAAACAGTGGGAGTCAGTTACTTCAGCAGCCTTAGTGAGAACAAGAACTTCACTGCAAGCCAGAGTTTGGAGCATTTTGTCCAAATGACTTTTCTGTCATGGGTTTTAATTTCATTATTTCTGGTTTATCTCAGTGTCAGCTTCTTTTTTTATGGATCTTAACTTTATTAATATTATGTTGTAAGATTTGAATACATCATGTTTATACAAATGAAGGTCATGTCTCACAGTAATTAGGGTCTTGGAAGGGAGGCACGCTAATACAGAGATCCCTTTAGGATGCTGTGGAAGTCCATTTACTTTCACATGTGGTTTCAAATGCAAAGTATGCATTAAGATAATGTAGGAAAAATAGCATAGTTAAACTCAGTGCAAGATCTAATGGAAGGGGAAGGTGATACTTATCAAATATTGAAGCAAGTTATTTGTATGCACTCACACTTCAAAGATATATACTTAGATGAAGGTGTTTGTGTCTGCATGGTCAGATCCAGATCACTTGTGCAAGACAGGAGACAAGGGATGGAAGTTCCTCTTGACTGAAAATAACAGGACAGATTTTGGTCTTAACATAAACATCATATCCTACAACTGGGAATAACATCCTTCAGCATCAATATAGGCCATTATTTTAAACCTTTGATCTGCTCTTATTCTGGTGCTAATACACAGATTTTCATTTATATTTTAGTCTTACCAGTCTTGACTTTTTTTCCCCCCCGATACATCTGTACAATAACTTATTAAGAAGGGTATAAACTATTCTCTCCACAGTAACTCTAATTTTAACTCATTGGAAACCATGGGAATCATTATCTTTGTAATGTTGTGCTACATACACAGCTAGAAATCTGTGGAAGTTATGATGATAAGTATAAGGCATTCAGGTGAAATAATGAAGGGGCTGTAATTCAGTGTACCTTTATCAGAGTGTATCATTTCAGATGTAAAGAATTTCTCAGAATTTTTAACAGTTACCATGACCTTGAATTTGCTTTTTTCCCTCTCTTTGCAAATCTGTCCATACAGGGCTGGTTCACACATGATCCTTCTCACTGCTAAGTGACATTTTCCACCTTTTCTTACACACACATCCCCCTCCTGCTTTCCAACCATCCTGTCAGGTCTATCTGCAACTTACACAGTTGCTATGATTTTTCAGACTGGTGAGGAAGTACTTTGCTTATGAATATCATTATTTATTGTGATTTGCTCATATTTTTATAAGTTTTGCCAGCAATTAGGGCTTTATCAACATGTTAATGCTGATGCCTTGATTCTGAGTTCTGTGTGTAAAAGGCTTGGAGGAGCTGGACATGGAGCATAAACCCCATGGGTCTCAGCAGAGTTCCTAGTAAGGTGTTAACCCTGAGATTTGTGGAACTTGCAGCCGCTTTCACTGAACCCATCTAGCACTTGGAATAACTCTGCCATGTGTCTTTTTAATTCCACAATCTGTTCTCCCTTCCTTTGCAGTAATTTTGGCACTGTGCTATACTCGGAGGTTCCGTGCTGCAGAATGCTTTAAGGGAGGATGTTTTCCACTTCACGTGGAAAACTCTCCCAGACCTTTGAAGCATTCTCCAGAAGGATGACACACTAAGTGCATTATTCCCGAGTGTTTGTAGATGAGCTGCCTCAAGGCTATGGTTTAGCATTTATTATTACTGGATCTGTATTCCAAGTCTAAGATGAGAGCTCTGTGCTGTTTGGGGGGAGGCAGATGGTATAAATTTAATGAGTTGTTACTGGTTCAGCACTAATGTTGTGTAAATGTTACCTATGTCTTGCTTCGTGATTCTGTGCACTCATACCAAATGTACTCCTATTATGCAGCCACTACTGGAATTTGCCTCAAAAATCCTGACATATTGATTAAAATAATAATAACATGCGAGATTAGTTCCCACAGGGAGGATTAGTGGAAGATAGAATCTCATAGTCACTGACTTGAGCCACACTGGTGCAATTGTGCTAATTTTGAAAATCTCATTGATATGTAAAACTTTATATCTTCTAAAGTATTTTAGTATTAAGGTATTTAAACCTTATTTTTCCCAAAATATGTAAATCAGCACAAAAAGCTAAAGATATCTCAACTTGCCTCTTTCTTGTTCCCTGTCAGGTCTCCCCAGTTATCCCTTCTCATGTCAGAAGGAGTTGTATATCCAGAAAGTTCCTCCAGATGGAGGACCTAATCTAGGTTGAAAAAATCCTCTGTGGTGGTTAAGTGCACACGTGTGTTTAGCCAAATTTAGAAGTTTGTCTGTATCCCTTTTAAACTGGCTTTCTCCCCAGGCCAGTTCCAAACAGGTCACACAAGTGCTGTACTTGTGGTACAAGTACACCATGTACAGTGTGCATGTACAGGGGAGGATGGTGCAGTACAGGGGAGGATGTGGAGCTGAGAAACTGGAGAATGCGGGGCAGAGAAAGTCAGCTAGGACTGGGGTAAATGAGACCTGCATTTGGCAGTAAATTTAACACTGAGCTTGATAAAACCCTGTCCTTAGGCAGGAATGTAAAAAAGGCACTCAGAGAGGAGTCTCTTAGCATAAAAAAGTGGCCAGCGTGGCCTGAGGGACAGAGACACAAATGATGCTGTAATGCTAAGTGTGATTTAGGTTATTAGAAGAAGATAAAGGAATAATAAGTATTTTATGGAAGAACTGTATTACAGGAAGGGGAGAGGAATGACAGTCTGAAATGCACAGCAAATTATTTCTATATCTAATCAAAGGTTTAGTGCTGGTTCATCACCATTTTCCACCTGCTGCTTATTCTCAGCTTACCATTTGTTGAGTCCTATAAATGTCGTGAATTCATCAACTTCCCTGTTAAGCTTTTCAAATGCCAGAGAATGGCAGCAGGTATCACTGTGGGGCCCTTTCTTCTCTCTTTCCCAGTCATCTTTGCATTTTTCAATAATTTCTTTGAAATCTCTTCTGCTTCAGCTTTTTCTGTTAGTCATCCCTTGGTGGTCACTCTAATGACTGTACTGTGGAAGTGCTGGGCAGCCCTGTCTCTTACCCAGCCTACTGAAACCCAGGGAGTATTCTGGGAACTGCCAACACTGAAGTCTCAACTTCTCCGTTGGTGATGAAATCAAGTCTGGTTTGGCAGGAGTTTATGGATGTAATTGCTTAGATACCAAATTAAGATGTCCCAATGTCAAGTGAAACCCTACAGATGAATTATACCAGAGTTTTTCTTCAGACTGCTGTTTGTAGTGGTTGCAGAAATATGCTTTGCCAAAAAGCTGTTGTTCATATGCAATAAGTCTTCCTTTTAATATTAACCTAAAGTTTCTCTGTTCATGTTATGGCAATACCTACAGGTCTACTATACTTACAAGAATCATAACCTCGTGAGTATTGCTCAAACACAGAGAGCTAATGAAAAATGTGCTGTCTAGTGTTTACTATTTTTATGTTCCTCTCTTGTTTTGAAACTTATAATAATTATTACCTTGAAAACATCCACACTTACTTGTTTTATTACAGGTGCAGTTTAGACAGTAGGGTGAACATAAATAGTGCTTAAGAAAACATTAAAAAGCTCATACAGTATTTTGCATAAAATATTGTATTCTATAATAAGTACTACAGTATAATTTGTGGTCTTATTTTATAGTGTTTATATAATTAAAAACATATTACAGAAAGGAGGGACTGTTTAGATAACACTGGAGAGAGCCTAATGTGGAGCTAAAGAAAGCTGTTGATTTTAAGGGACATTTTAATAAGAAAAAGTATGTGGGGAACAGATATATCAAGCTCTTTTTCTCTTAAGCTCTCAGGAGCAGCATTCTAAAGGATATATTACAGGTAGTTATCTGAGAATGAAAGTTCTATTTCTGTGAAAAATCATTTAGACCCCATCTGTTTATATTTCACAGAAGTGGTGAGTGCAAGATGTATAAGTGATTGAAGATTGTGTGACTTGTAAAGGGCAAAAGTGTGAACGAGACTGTCTGTTTTACTTCTCTTGGAAAGAGAGTTGCATTTTATAACCCTGAACCTAAAACTGCTTCATTTCCTGCCAGAAGAATAATTAGAATTAGCACACATGCAATGCTCACTCTAGAGGAAGGATTTTTAAAGCGGCTTAGGGAAGGGAAATAGGGGAAATTTTCTTTAAAATTGAGGTTGACTACTAAGGGCTTTGAGCTGTTAAAAGCATCTGGTTTTAAATGCAGAGGGGTGAGGAGAGTGTGGTTTTCCTAGTAGGCCTCCTGTGAAAGAAAGGGAATGGGGTAAGAAAAGGTGTTCTGTAATCCACTGTATAGGGATTGCCTTAGGCCTAGCAAAGGAGCAGGGGAGGGAACCAGAATGTATCTAAAACTGTCATTTAATGTTTGGCCACGCTAGCTTGGGTATGGAGTATTCTTGTAGGCACTAAAATCCCTTCTCTTTTATTATAGCAAGTGGCTACAGAGACTCATCTACTTAAAGAAGCAAGGAAAGAACCCAAGCAGAGATAACACTGACATTCATCCAAGTCCACTGCATCATCTTGTATTCTGATGGTTTTGCAAACTGGTTTCATCTATTTTAGTGGGGGACAGTAAATTTCTAATATTCTCTTAAAAACACTTCATAAGCCAAAACCAAATAATCTCAGAATTGCATACAGCTAGGCAAAAATGTTCCTCTGAGTTCCCATGAAACTGTCTTCTGTATTATTTTCTTATTTATTAGTTGTTGTTTAAATGCCTTAACACGAATATGCTTTAAAAGTGACCCTTGTAATAAGGACAGATGAAGTAGGGTGACATTGCTATAACCTGTCTGCACCCCAAATGTTCCAGTTCATTGCCTGTAATGAAAGGGCGATTCTGGCTATAATATCAGCGTTTCCTATCTTGGATAAGAGTTAATTAAGGAGTACAAATGTTTCCTATGTGAAAAGTTAACTTTTAAAAAAGTTGTTTGTGATTTAAATGTCATGTGAACTTTAATGTCAGGGTTTGTAGACAAGTCAAGAGCATTGTTCAGAGAACAGATGTTGGAAACAGGTGCAACATCCTTGTATGTTTAGCAATACCTCTTTCAGAACCCTGCTTCTCTACAGCTCTGTATCATAAATAATGTAATCCTTCTGCCGTTGTGCTGAAAGCCAGGCTATGTTTGGATCCAGTAAAGGGCATTATTGTGTCCAAGGGCTGAGCTGGTTAAAGTGGAGACACTTGAATACCCACTGAGAATTTCTATAATTTCCATCCTTTCCTGGAAGGGGCAGAGAAGGCGGATTTCTCATTTTTATTTCTGGGCTCAGTCTAATCTCAATCTTTTTAGTCACAGTGGTTTAATATGAGAAGTATTTTTTGGGGTGGGTTTTTATTGCAGCTAAGTGGGTGACTTTCCCAGGAAATCTGCAAGAGTTTCAATAGTGATGCTGTCTTTTAGCTTTTTATTTCATCTTAATAAAAAAATTTAAAGAAAGGCAGATTGTTTATAAGCAAAACTCAGTTGAATCTTAATTCATCTACGGAATTATATTCAACCTTTTTAAGGATTAACCTAACACTTGTAGAATATTCAACTCAAGGCAACAAAGAAGTTGACTTCCTTAATGGTGATTCTTTTTTGTCTTTCTCCTTTTTCCTGTTGGTTTATATGGATTCCTGCAGGTCTTATATAAATAGCAAAGGTTTGTTGATTTAACTTAAAGCAGTTTCAAAAATAATTTAATCTAAATAAATATTCCTTTCTAGACTTAAGAACATTTTGTTTGGTTTATCTTCATGCCTGATAGATTGAAAACAACTACAGCAAATCTCTTTAAGTGAATTGATAAAACATTCTTTCAGTTATTGAGATACTACAGAAAAGGAACCGTATCAGCTCTGGGTGGGGAAAAAAAGTAATTTAGATCTAGCATTTATGCTTTTCCTGTTTTCCCAAGAGAATTAAGTATTAAAACATAAAAGCACCTCTAAACTGGGGAATTTTTCACTGACACACACACATGATCCAGTGGAAGGTGTCCCTGCCCATGGCAAGGGGGTTGGAGCTAGGTGAGCTTTTTAAGGTCCCTTCCAACACAAGCTGTTCTGTTATTGCACAAAACACCTGAAATTACATCTGAACATATGAAATTACAGATCCACAATGCTAAATACCAAAGAAATCTGTAGGAAAAAACAATTGTTCTCTATACACCCAGATACTCTTAGTTTGGAATTCACTTTTTCAGCCAGTATATTTTGAAGACTGCTTAGCCTAAGGGACCCATCTGCAGTAGAAAATGACAAACATGTGCATTAGATGATGATTGGTAATGCTGCATGATAGAATAGGGAAGCCAAAGCGTGTCAAGCCAAAAGCCCATTCCTGTGAAACTGTTAGTAAAGTCCATCAGAAGCCTCTTAGAGTAATCAACAGATTGTGCATGTGTTACGTCCCAAATGAAGGTAGGAAAGCCAATCAGCAGAAAGATAAAGACACTTCCCAGGGCTTTCATCTCCCTGTCCCCCTGTTTGCATGGAAATACTGCTAACAGCAGACATCACGTGGCCCTAATGAGAGCAGGTGTGTTCCCTCATGGATCCCAGCCAGTTGTGGGTGGTAATGAAACCAATCTGCAAATGAGATTTTAAAGGGTGCAATATTTCATCACTGGCAATACTGTCAATGTGCAGGAGGCCCTTCCCTCTCTTCAGAGCGGAATGCGATTAGTTGTAGATTAAGAGGGATGACAGAATAGAGTTCAAAGCACACCCTCCATAGTGTCAACAGGCCTTAATGATAACATAGTGCCGCTTCCCTGAAGGAGTTTCATGTCTTATTCAATGTAAATGGAAAAAATGTGGCATTTTAGAACCAATGATGTGTTTTTCTATTGATGCTGTCATAGTACACAGCTGCTGAAAGAGGGGCTGTTTGTCAGATCCCATTTTCCTCAGTGATTCATCAAACAGGGCCAGTTCATGCATACAGTATCAGAATGGGAATAAATAACTTGCAACAATGCATTGGACAGTGTAGTGCTTTATTCATCTCCTGCCTGCTTTGATGCTATCCAGTGTGACAGAGATTTTGTGTAGGTTCATCCAGGTGGGTGTTTGGTATTTTGCAAGCTTCATGGCTACTTTTTTGGGAGCAGGACTTAAAAATAGGGATATTGAATTAATGGATGAGAAAAGCAGAACTATGCATTTACATTCTTTCTACTATGAAAATCTTATGCTCCTTGAAAGTTCTCTTAAATTATGTAGCTTTGTCAAATTGCAGTCATTCTAAGAAGGAAGAAAAATTGGTTTACTATAACTCAAAAAGTGATTAAAATCTAATTTACTCACATAACACTTTCTATCACCTCTAGCATGCAAATGCATGACTTGACATTATTTAGTGATAATAAAATAAATGTTTCTGTTTCAGAAGGGTATTGGCACAAAAAACTATGAGTTCTCAAGAAGTTCAGGGCATTTCTGGCTGATACAATGTGACCTGGATGTAAATCAAGATACTGGATCCCTTTCCATTGCTAGTATGGGAGGGGGGAGTGTGGCTCTTAAAATTTATCTGAGGACTAGTTTTAATTATTGTGGGATTTTAACAGTTTAGGATCTGATGTAAAAATGTTAGAAGAGGGGGTAGGGGGAAGACAGGCATAAGGAAAGCCAATAAAAAGCTTGACATGTAAGAGGCTTCTCTTTTGGGACCTAGATGTTGACCAGTACTGTGGGAGCTGGGCTGATTTTCTAAAGGGAAATACTGCAGAAGTTTCACACAGTCTGACTTTGGGTGCCTGAATTATTACACTAATGCCCAGAGATTACCTAGAGTGGTTTGGAAAGGACCTTACATATCACCTACTTCCAGCCAGAGTTCCTCTTTAATGTCTGCCTAAAGAAAGGAGGAAAAATATTGTAGCTTACATGCAAATTGTACCCCCCAGCTTGTGTGAGGTTTTGAATAAGAGAAAGTGTTAATCTCTTCTTACTGCTTGGGATGTAGTTTAATTTTCTCTTAAAATCTGCTTTCATTCTCTGAGCTCGAGGGATTCTGACAAGTTTTGTGTGTAGTGTGTTCTCCTGGGTCTGCTGGAAGGAAAGGCTGAAATAAATTTCTCTTATTTTGAATCTCTCTTTGTCCATAGTAGCTAACCTTCATAGTTGTTGTTCCAGGGCACAGCCTTTATGAGGTCTTAAAGGATAAAAAGCTTCTAAAGTATGGTTTAATAGTAATTTAATTGGCATAATGGTGATAGTATGTAGTAGACAATTTTGTGATTGTTTTGTTGCTTCATATTCCAATCTTTCAGCCCACTTGACTGAAAGATCAAAGTTGGATGACAGTTTTCCACAATGTCCAACTATTTTATTCAGCCAAATCACAGGAGAAATAAAATAAAAAAAACTTTCAATAATCTGTTCAGAATAGTTCAGGAGGGCACAGTAGTTGAAGTATTCCTGTGAAAAAGATGATAGAATCCAGCAGCATTCTTTCTCTCTCTAGGGATATATAAATTAGCATAATATGAGTATAACTGACATAAGACCATTATTAATTAATTTTAAAAATTATTATACACACATACGTGTGTAATCATAATTTCCATGCTTATTACATTTGTATGTACTAACACATGTAGATCCCCACACACAGAGTATACATTACTCACACAGTGTCACAGCAGGGTAAGTAATTTTTCATTGGTTAAGTAATTTTTCATTGATGTATGGTAAGGTGTGGACAGGATTTTTTCCATTCTTCTTCACCTGAGACCTCATTTACACATCAGTTAGAGGAGTGCAGGAAACTGTGGTGTTCTTTTCAATGTGGGTTTAGTAACTGCTTTCATTAAAAACTTGCTGGTAGTTTTCTGTCATGTTTTGATCAAAATCCCCAGGCAGTGTTCTGTTCTGGAGAGTCCTAACATGAGTAGTGGGCTGGAAAATGTCACTAGATTTAAGATAATGATTTATCCTTTCGTGAACAGAATTAATGGATGTGTCTGTGAGCATGAGAAACCAAAATCCAGTATACTATTATATTTTTGACCTGATTAGGCATCTTTAGCATTGCCTTCAGGAGAAAAATGGTCAAAGTAAAGTCATCAGTAGTTTATCCAGTGGTGAGAGAAACAGGTAATGCAGAGGGAGTCTGGGGCTGGTGGGTGGGTGATGGCAGGATGCAGAGAAACTGGCTTTCTGGTTAGAGATATATACTGAAACATGGGATCCTTTGTCTTCCTAACTACAACTCCAGCTTGTATGTGGTGTGTATGTAATCCATCAATGTAAATCCATGAGAATTTCTGTGTAAGACTGCTTGTCCCAGAGTAAATCTTCCAATATTCCCATTCAAGGGGCATCAAGGGCAGAAATTCTAAGAAATTAAAGAGTAGAGAAGAATTAATCTTCAGAAATGTGGAATGAATACTCTTGTCAGGTATTTATGATGTAGTTGCACAGCAGTAACATGTTGGAAACAGCTAAAAAGTGAGAGTTGGACAGAACTCTTCTCTGGGCTGAAATCACCACAGCATATACCTTTTTTAGAAGCTGATGAAATTTATGGATTTCTCAGTTCCACAAAGAATTATGGCCATGTAAAATATTATTAAAGCATCTTATATGATTGAATGGTTAACAGATTGCACGAGTAAAAGAGTACTTGGAGTGGGGAAGCCTGGCAATTGCAAGCCTACTTCAGCACTGTAGCTTGTGGTCTTTGAAGGAGGCTGGATTTACAAAGGACTGTCTAGGGAATGAAAGTCCCAGAGGCTTTGAGCTGTTTATTTAAGATTTGAGAAAAAAAAAACAAACTTGAACACAACACATGATGGTGCTAATAATAATAATTGTAATAATAATAATATATATATTTTGAATTGGATATTTGTATCCATATCACAGTCATTCTGTGTGTGAAAATGCAAGCCCAGCATAATTTTATAATGCTTCATTTGCTAATGGAGTAATGTAAAGCAACTGAAATACAGCTACATAATCGACAAGCAGTGCTATTACAGCTCATTTATCAAACATGTTAGGCTTATGACTGCAGTTTTACATTGTTTATTAGTCATGTTAGTTACACCATTTCATGGCTTACCTCTTGTGATCTCAATTGGCACAACACAGATATCTGAATGATTTGAGGATGATTTAACAGTCAGTATTTTTCTCTTCAGAGGAAGCTGGGATCTTTTTCTGCAAAAAGATAGTATGGGTTATTGTCCAGTCCTGGCTCTGCACTCTGTTTTAAAGGCTCCAGTGGACCAGAAAAAATACTCATGTGTTTGGCCTTGTAACTCAGGTGAAGTGCTAGTGCATACTGATGTGAAAGAGACCATGCACTTCACTTTGTGGGACCCACTTGTTGGGTACATTACTTGCTACTAGGAGTTTTCCCTTCATAGTATTTCTTACTTAACTGATAATTACTGGAGGGTTTTATTACTGGAGGTTTTTGCCTTTTCAGGGGGAGTTAGAACCAGCAGTGCAAAAATTCTATGCAAATTTCAAAAGGAAGCCACAAGAAATTCAAAAGGAGTGTTGTTTCTGGTGTGAGGTAGTTTTCTTTGCTTAATAGAAGAAAAAAAAAATTACAATGCCTTCAGAATGATGAAAAATTCACTTATTTCTGAAAACATTCTCGTGTTCACCTTCATGAAGAAAAGAGCAGATGAGAGAAGGCTTCACCACAGTGCAGCTTCCTCAAGATGGGAAACAGGAAGGGCATGCTGTGACCTCTTCTCTGCGGTGCCCAGTGACAGGACCTGGGGGAACAGCTTGAAGCTGTGTCAGGGGAGGTTTAGGTTGGATATCAGGAAAAGGTAACCCCAGGGCAGTGGTCACAGCACCAAGGCTGACAGAGCTCAGTAAGTGTTTGGACAATGCTCCCAGGCACAGGAGAGTTGATGGGATTGTCCTGTGCAGGGCCATGGATTAGACTTGCTTGGTACATTTGTGTTCTTTCCAACTCAGGAGATTCTGTGATTCATACCATGTTTTGCTCATGTGGCTTTTGTTGCAGATATTTTAAATGGATTCCAGATATACAAGACAACAAAATTCATAGTTGGCTCCTTTAATTCTTCTCTTGAGGCTTAAATATTTTTTTAAATGCTTTTGAAAAAAAATGCAAGTTCTTTATTATTAAGGATTTTCTGTAATTTATTTTTTGTGCAAAAGATCCTTCATGTTATGGTATACCTATAAGTATTTTACAAAATGGAATTAATTTAGAGTTTGGGTAGTGAAGGTGATTATTTTTAGTGTATCTGTAATGGAAAGAAAGAGGATTTGGAAAGGCAGAGTAGAAATGTTACTTCTACATCATTCTACTTATAACTTTGATGCCAGGCTATGTCTGGTATTTTGTATTGTTCCATTTGAAAAACAAACCACTTACCTAAGCAGCCCTTCTTAAGAATGTGTGCAGAGGTGTAACTGCGTAGGAAAACACTGGTAGTGTTATAGGTAGGTAACTACTCAGAATTAAGTGAGTATCCTTTTAATCCTTGTCCCCATGCCCTTTATTTCTGTTATACATGTTCCCTTCATTGTAGTTGTTTTAAAAACATTCAGAGGTTTCTCTCTGTCTACAGGGGAATGAAGAACCTGCACAAAAGCCTGTAAATGCAACTCCCCATTAAAAATCAAACTCCCATGAATATTATATGAGTGAGAATTAACCATTTCCACTAGTCAGAAAATATAATAAAAACAACTGAGGTCTCAAGTAGAGGATTTTCATCACTTTTTAAACCTCCAGCTTAAAACAGGCCAAGTGTAGCAGTGAAGTTATATTTCAGTGTAAGGTCCTATGCTCTGTATTTTATAATGCCATTTATTTAAAAAAAAATTAAATCTATAATCAGTTAACAAAGGTCATTTACCCCTACTGAAATTCTGATTTTGAACAGTGTGCAGTCCCATGTACATTAATTTCCACTGACATTTGTATCTCCCCCTTTGCCTCCATGTGTCTATGCTAAGGGAGCCAAAGTTTATTAGTCACAAGAGGAGATGATCTTAAATACCTCTTGCTTTGAATTTAAATGGGGCCAGTCTAGCTACTTTGAAATTAAAATTAAATTCAAAATTAGCACCCTTGATTATGAAAGAGAGTGTGAGAGAGCAGTCAAGTGTGATTTTTTTCTGAAAAAATTATCCTTCTGTGATACTACTATATACAGTATTTGGTAGTTATTGACACTAAGCTAGATTATGACAGACCTCTTATATACATGGACATATGTGAAAAAGAATCTACTTCGTGTCAGGCATCATCATGGGCTGCCTGAAATTCACAGTGCTTAACTTCAGGAGAATGCACTGGCAGATTCTCCACTGATGTCTGGGAAACAGGTTTTACACGTGGTCTTTGGATATAAAAGGCACCAAGAAGTAGGGAGCTATGAAGTTGAATGTAAAAGGATCCTCTTATTGCTTCATAAATCCCAGTGCCACATGACATAAAAGTGCAGGTTAGTTATAAATTTATGCTGCTAATTCCAATTCCACCCAACATTTTTGATGGGTGAACATGACAGCAGCAGGCACTATGCCATGCTGTCAGTCTTCCCACATGGCCAGCACTGGCTTCATATTGTGTGCTGTAGTGGAGTTTGCAGCAATCTGCCCGTGTGTCTGTGCTGATCAGGAGCAACTGAGCAGGAACATGCATCTGTTATCAGTAATTATGGAATTGTAGCCTCAGTGGCAGTATTGAAAGAGTTAGAGAATTATTGAGGTATTTTGGGGAGATAGCTGTTGCAGCTGCTATTAGTTCAGTATAATTAAATGCCATCTTGTTATGGCATAGTCGTGAGGAGGAACAGGTATTCTTTCTGAGATGAGAAATGAATGCTGGAATTTTACAGCATTTTGTACTTTCTCCCTCTGAAGAAAAACCTAAAATGTAACTCCAAATGCGTGAATGTCACTGATGTCATTATTTCCAAGTCACTGAGAAACATATTGTAGTGGTTTAATACCTGCTCTTTTAATAATTCCTGAATTCATTAATGATTGTGTGCATAGAGTTTGCCTGGGCTTATTTCTTGAATAACTGAATTCAAGGTGAAAAACATCCAAGTTTGATTATTTTGGTTCTTAACTGAACTATCTTAAAACATTTTCAAAACACTATTTTAAACTTTCTTGGAAGAAGTGCACTGTGCCTTGGTGCAGAGCCTATATTTTATCTGAACTGCTCAAGTTACAAGGAATTTTTTGTAAGACAAAATTCCCTTTCAAAGGTTTATTAACTCTCCTAAGTACAGTATCATAAAATTAGAGAAGTGTTTCACTTAAACTTTAAACCTTTCTGAAAGGTTTTAATTAGCAGTTTAATGATCAATGCAAAGGAGAATGGGACAGTGTTTGTCCATTAAATTAAAGGAAATTAAATAACACATTTTGGTTTTGAAGAGTGTGCTCTGTTGTGACAAGCATAAATATGTTTCTGAGAGGGTTGATTAGCCTTTTGGCCTCTCTGCTTGATATTTTTGTCATTCTTCTGTGGAAGTTCCTGTGTGCCTCCCATCAGGATTATTGGAATTTGGAACCTTATCTATAATTGTCTACCAATAGGGGTGACATGATGTCTCTTCGCTGCATTAACTTTATCGTTCCCTGTAAAACATTAACACAGCAAAAATCTGATTGTGTAAATGAGACCTATGTCTTCATCTTGATCAGAGAAATGAAATTTGTAATTCAAATTAGGAAAGTTAATGAACTTAATGCACAGTCTAGGAAAAGTGTTGTAATGTGCCAATTTGGTCTGCCTATGGATACTTCCAAACATTCCCATTAAGGTATTGATTGTGTCCATTTAGCAAAGTGAAGGGGACAGTGAACTCCCTAATGGTTTACACATTACACCAGTAGTGTCTAGACCCCAAAGGAAGGAAACCCATTGATAAGCCTTTAATTTCCTTAAAAATTGAATTTAGCAATGTAATTATTAATGCCAGTATGCATCTTTTGAAGACCAAAAGAATATGCTTGCCTGTGGCAGGCAGAATATTCAGCCTTTTGTGTTTATTGATATCTATGAAGAATTCAGTGGTCCCACGTTGAAATAATGGTGGTGGGTCTTAGCACTGCAAATAACAACTATGGTCTCCCATCACATAAATGACTGATGTACTTCAATAGTAACACTTTATGTGGAGACATAATGTTGTGATCATGATTACAGTTTGGAAATTCAAATTCTGTTCCTTGTACTTTCAGAAAATTTTGTTTCTGCATCAGTCACCAACAGCTGTGATTTTATCTTTCATCAGTAGCTGTTGGTGGTTCACAAAGGCTATGAGACACATGATCAGATGATGTTGCACAAAACTTTATTAGTCGAGTCTGGAGTTGTTGGCATATGAGAACTTAAAAGTTATCTTGGGGAAAGAACAAACAAGCAAACAATTCCCCTCCCCCCCTTCAAAAAAAAAAAAATCCAATAAACTGAAGACAAAAAGACCTTTTCCTAGTGGTTGCCTGTGAAAAGTAATAAAGTATATCCTTGGACAAGTATCCTTTGCAATGCAGCAGGGGGTTTCCCCAGGCACTTTTTTGGTGAAGATGCCTTTGCCTGGACTTGCAGGCTAAAAGCCAAGAGGCAAAGAGTGATCCAGGCACCTGTACCAGTCTGTGTCACAGAACGCACTGTGACAGCGGTCACAATCTGCCAGTGCAGGGCTGTGAGTAGAAGAACACTTGAGGTAGTAGGAGAAGCACTGCCTCAGTATCCTCGGGGTGTGTGCTGATGAAAAGTCACAAGGTTACAAGGGACAGTCAAGTTACAACGTTAGAAATGGAGGGCCTTGGGAATGTTACGATAGTGTGGAGGAGATTTGGTGCTGTATTAGCCCCAGGTGATTTCTAGATTGTGTATAGAAGAGTTGTTTATGAGCTAAACAATAACAGCTGCTACCTTAGCTCTTCATTCCAAGCAGTGAAGTAATAATCTACAACTGCACTTGAAGATTCTTTAATATTGTTGTGAGTTGTGAAACGAGATTCTATATCAGTATTTTCTTCCTCCTCTGTTCAGGACATTTGTCTCAGAAGATTCATGTTCCATGAGTTTTGAATAACTGATTTTCTCGTCTTGAGAGATTGTATGTGCCAGGTTGTGATCATTTTACTGTTTCACCAGGCTAATAGTCTACAGTTTTAGGTTACTGGGTGATGTATAAATGTTTGTGGACTTCGTGTTTAACAAACTGTTCTGATTGCCAGACAGCGTTTTTAGTGTGTCTACACGTGGTAGTTAATTTTAAATTAGGTCAGTTTTTGCCCAATATGCATCTATTTCCTCTAAAGCACAGCTATATATAAATGCAAGCCTGCAAGGGATAAGGAGTAAAAAGGATGCAGTGATTTCGTATACTGTTGTTAAAGAAAAAGAATATAATTGAGAAAATATACCTTGTGTGAACTGAAGTAAAGAAGTGAAATTGATGGGAGTAAGATATTTTAAAATTGAAATAGAGGACGTTGCAAAGACCCCAAAAACTGCTTCCCACATTTAAGTTTGAGAGTGCTGGAAAGTGTTAGAAAGGTAGCATGTGCTAAATGGAGACCTTGAGCAGCCGCATGCTCGAAGGCAGAACAAGTCAGTGCACTATTGATTGGAGTACGGGGCGATAAATGTGTAGCTCCTGCCCTTAATGGAAGCTGATTGTTCAGGGACGTACCGGCAAGGCTGGTCGATTCTTTAGCTGTTGTTTACTGGGGAGGACGATATCAATTTTCCAGAGGGATGATTGGTGGGATGTCAAGGCTGTCACCCTCTTCTTCTCATCACTGACAGACAGTTGAGTGACAATTACAGTGATGGGACATTGTCTGCATTGGCATATACACCAGAGGATAACTGGCAAACAGAAAAAGGCAGCAGCACTTTAAAAAAGATATAATCAGCAGTTGTCAGGACTAGTTACATATATGATGTCTGAATAACAAGGCCAGAGTGTCCTGCCTCAGATGCTGACATAAGATGTACTGTGTATTCTAAGGAATGTCCACACAGAAGTTAGCTCTGAGAAAGTTATTGACTGTTGCTAGAAGTCACTGGCAATCTGCTTGGGAATTAAGCATCAAGGGACTGTATTTCCATGTGGTTCTCCCTGAAAATAAGAGAGCTTTTCTGCAGAACTCCAGCGTGGAGAGGGGAGCAATGTTCTGAAGTGTGTGCTGAGCTCTTTCAGGAGGTCTGTGTTGGAATTCCTTCTGACTACCCCAACAGTTAATCAGATGCTAACTGTGAATGTGGACTTTGTGTTACACATTTAACCTGCCAGGCCAGAACACACAGACTAAGCTAAACTTTACATCTTGAAAGTCTTATTTTACACTACATAGATCTATAGTAGGCGTACATGAGTACTTGTGAATTGATATCTTGTAATAGTTACAAATCATTATGCAATTGACTTTGCATGTGAAATCATACATAAAACTTAAGATTTCAGTGGTGCATGCTAAGAACTGGTGAATCCAGTTGTGCATTACTTTAACAGCTGTCAATTCCTCTTGCTCTGGAAGCTGAGGCAAGAATGGGGCTATCAGGAAAGAAGAGACCCAAGAAATTGTCATTAGAGGACACAAAGTAGAAAGTGAGGGGTCAATATCGCAGCATCCGAGATTTCATTTCCAAGGAAGCAAAAGCTTTTATTTTGGGGTTTTCAACCCTTTTTATAAGGTGTTCCAATACAGGTTAACCTGATTGGTACAAGGAACAACACCTCTCTCGTCCCATTGATGAGACAAGAGAAAAACGCTCTCAGAACATCTGTGTCATTGTTTTGAGAACTAAAATCTTATTTACACAACAGTCCTTGAGAGAGAAAAGTTTCCCAAAAGACTTTCCCTTGGGAAACAGATCAGCCACTGAGAGCCTGAAACTCTCTTAGGCTCAGAAAATCATGTCCACAAGAAATGACTTAAAGGTTAGATTTACAGCACAGAGCACATCTGAACTTTTCTGCAATCATCTGTATTCCCCCCTTTACTGGTCTTCTTGCCACTCCTGCCAGAAGCTCTAGATTGAGTGGGCCTTTTCAGAGTGTTTTAGAGGTACTCTCCTCAAACCTCAATTACTGTTTTGATCGTACGTTTACATTTACTTCAAACTTTTACTTGGAATATGGATCCTGCTGAGACTTTTCTCTGGTGTGTTTCCCAAGATCTCCTGTAGCACAAGAGAGGGCAGAACACTCAGCTCCCTGCTCCACTAACTCTGAAACAAGGAGAGAAAATGGGGGCAATGGTTTTAGGAATGATCCTGTTCTTCTCCACAGGCCTTTATCTCTAATCCTGCCTATCATGGATTAAGAATAAAATGTCGTCGTGGTCAGTAGTTCAACAAAGTTATGCTGCTGCAAAGACAAATGTATGAATACACTAACAGTAAATGTGAATGATGCCTCTCAGACATATGATCTCCACATATAATCAGTGGAAAAAATGGTGCAGAGAACAATTGGTGCAATGAGGAAATGACAGAATGCTTTTCAGGCAAAGTGGCACAGGTGCTCCAACCCCATTGCTTTAGTGTTTGCACCTTCCACACCTGTTGAAATTCTAGTGCTGGTTAGATTCTCTACCTTGTACAATACATATTTGCACAGATATAGGAAGTGTGTGGTATGAAGGACACACATGCTAATTTTACTCAGTTTAGGTCCCTTTTCCTCTTATTTTCACTTTTTGACTTCTTTACATATGGTAGCTAACTTGCTTTGATATATTAGTTCCTTTCTATTTTCTATTCCTTTTTCCTACACATTTTATGTACATGCAGGTTCTTCGTAGTTTTCTGTATAGTGTGTTTGTTTACTACCCATATTTTATTTATGTACTTCTCTAGCATTTTCTAATGACACTGATGTTTGTTGAAGTTAAAGTTTCTTTTGTTTTCTTGATTTTTTAATATTTAGTGTTCCTCCCCACCAAGATAAAGTTGTACCTTAGAGAAGTCTTTATAAGCAGAGGTTGTGATTTGTGACCCACTGGTTTCCAGATACAAAAAATTCATGACAGGTTGCACCTAGAATTGCCTGGTGCAGCGGAGATACACTATGACATATGAAGTTGGCTGTCACCCAGCTGAATGGCATTAGAGAATTACATCATACACTTATCTTCCCTTTTTCTATTTTTTTCTGAAATTATGTTTTCCTTGAGTGCTTTTTTTTTTTTTGACTATGTTATTATGACATTTTTCAGGTTGGTGGTGTGAAAGACCATGATGTGGCAATATAGGGACTTACTTTGTATTTTTATTTTAAAGAAATGGTTCATCATCCTGCACAAAAATACCGATGCATACAATTAATACGGAAGTTTATTTTTGGTTCGTCTCATGAAAACACCAAATAAGTATGATTATTAATGTCTTTTTTTCTAGGCCACCAGCTAATTGCTTTTGCACTGTGCTCATTAAAAATAGATACTTTGCCTTTCAGAGGGCTGTCTGGGAAACCTAAGGCAGGGCAAGACTCCTCTGGGACACCATCAACTGACCATTCCATCAGGCAGGGAGAGAGTGGCCCTGGTGCTTGTCAGAGCCGAAGTATATTTACTTCATCTCCCAGCAGATAAACATTTGCAAGGCAAATAATAAATTAGCCATTAATCAGGAGAGTGGCTGTGTTTGATGAACCCTGAATAGAGTGGAGATGTCAGGTAACGAGACAGAGTAAACTGACATTGTAGACTGAGCCATGTGGAAATGACTGTTAGCAGTTCTGAAAGCTTTTGTGTTGCATTTTCAAGAGGCTTCCAAGGTTAAAGAAGACAGAAGACATGAGGCTACCAGCAATTTCTAGTTTTCAAAATGGTAGCATTATGCAGTCTTTCACCTCAATTAGATGTGCAGCATTATTGGAGCTAGATATGATACAGAAAAAAAAAAAGAGAGAATTTTGCAGACAAGGTACAGAATGCCCTATTATTACCAAATTATTCAGGGCATACATTTGTTCAGACTTAATGATCTCAATACATCTTCAGGTGAAAGTTCAGATTTCTGATTGACAGTGTTTCTTAAATATTAATTTCTGCTACATTATGTAGAGGATTTTTTATAGCATTTACAGTGTAAATAAGTGTTTTTCTCCAAATGGTGGGGCAATGCTACTCTGTTATTATCCAGGCAATTTTATTAAAGATTGGGTGTGTGCTTTAATGGCCATACTTATAAACAGAACTGAAAATAATGGCAGAGTTTCATAGCTGCCATTTTGGGGTGCTTAATTTGAGCATCATTCTAGAATTACTAAATAGTCTAGGGAAACTTTAGATGTGACAAACTAGTGGGCGGTTGGTGTCTCAAAAGAATTAGTCCTAATGTGTTTTGGTGTGAGCTTGTAAATGATTTGAAAAGTAAGATAGGAAGGGATTCTGTAAGATTTCCCAAACTGAAATAGGGCTTGTAACACTTCTTAAGTGACAGGCAAAATTGCCATCCTTATAAATTGTACATCAGTTGTTTAGTCTTGGTATGATCTCTATGTTAGACATGCTCTTAGCCTTTGGGTGTTATGAAACACTGCTTGAAAAACAGATCTGCACCTTTTTTCTTGAATGCATTTTTTTCTAAGATAGATTACATATACAGTTGCAAGTTTTTGAAGTAATCAGAACATTCAAGACCTTTCATTTTCATCTTCACTCATTCAGCACAGAATAGCTCCTGCAAATGAGTTTGCAGGCTCTCAGAGGAACATCTTTAGTTTCTAAGATCATCTGTGTTATTGTTCATCTCAGTGCTTCCCCTGGCTCTTGAAATCCTTTAAATGACTAATTTTGAATTTAAACTTGTTCAGTTCATTATCAGCACTTGAGGCAAACACCTTAGGAAAAAAGGTAAGCTATTGTGTGTGGCAAGCTGCTTTCTCACAAAATTAATAGACTTTAAAGGAAAAGATTACTGTTTACTTGTTTATTGCTGGTTCATTGCACATGCATGTTACCTGGTGTGATTTTGGTTTAAAAATGTCCCTCCCTGCCATTATTCGAGTTTCAGAAAGGAGGGTTTTTTTTTGGCAGTCACGTGCATGATTTTCTTTTTTTAGTTTGAAAAGGAATAAGACAGATTTCTACAGGATTGTCGTTTTTTTTTTTTTTTAAATTTATTTATTTTTATTTTATAAGAACCCTCCTCCATTACGTAACTAGCCAAAGATCATCTCTGTCTCTAAAACATTCATATTGTAAACCATCTTATGTGTCAGGAAGCATCATTTTACTATGACTGGAAATTGTGCTGCAGGTGAATGTCTCAGCAGGAGAAAGCTTTCCTTCCTACAGTTCTAATTCTCTTGAAAATTAAAAACAGAGGCTTCATGAGAAAGAAATCTCTGAGCATGAAATATTTCTAATTTATGCATATATAATAGGAGTAAATTGGAGTGGCTTAGAAACAAGGCAACAAAAATTCAATAAAAATATTTTTCCATCTAAATCATCTGGGAGAGCTGCTCAAAGGCGCTTTTTGTTTGTTCTGGGTTTTTTTTTAAAGTTAACTGTTGTTTAATAATATACTTGCCTTAAGTTCTCTTGCCAGTTTTTGTAGGTCACAGAAGATCTTTCAGTTTTTTAATCTGCCTGTATATAGAAAAGAAAACCCACAGAGAGTGAAAGCGAGATGAATTATTCTCAAATCTAGATGCCTTCCCTTATCTCTTGTGATCAGAGCAAATCTCAACACTCATTTATAATATAATAGCATACTGTTCATTTTTAGTCAGCAGTATGATTCCAAAATTAATGGTGACCCTTCAGATTTCAATTTTCTGAATTTAACAGAGCCTCCAGATGGGAAACCAGCCTTCAATACTTGTTTGAAACACAGGATACCTGTGAAATACAAGTATGTTCCTGTGAGAATGGTAGTAATGCTTTGAAGAGAAATGGTGCCTCCAATGTTTTTCATAATGCTGTTTTGTTATAAAGTTCTTTTCCTTCACAGTGTGTGGGAGTTAATAAATTATTTGGGCAGAAATAGCCGAGGCCACAGAATGTGTATAAGAAACTCCTCATCAGATAACTGTCAGAAAACTGATCTTGAAAAGATAAGTTTGCAGATGAGTGGCCAGAAGACTCATGACACAGATATTTTGGGCTCTCTGGTATTTTGTTTTTGGGAAGGACTTCATTTTTGATCTATCCATCCAGGGAGATCAAACATTGCAGATTCTTATTATATTAAATATTAGATAATCAATATTACATATTACATATTCTAACACAGTGTTACTGCACATCAACATCAAAAGAAGGGAATTACACTTACTTTTTTGGGTTTTCTTTTAATTTTTTAGCACCAGATTATTTTTTTCACAAAAAAATCTTCAAGTAAAATAATGACAAAATATACTCATTATGATGCTCTTTTATTTAAAATTTATATTGTGGTAGAAGCAGACATCAGTTGACTAAAAAAAATCCTTTGTTTTGCATGTGTAGTTTTAAAACTATTTGGAGGTAAACTTTTCCTGGCTTTCTGTTGTTTTTCTTTAATTGCTAGTAGTTTAGACACTAAATGAAATGGATGTTTCAAGCTTTTTTAATAGAATTTTGAAATCCTTCTTAAATTTACAGCAGCAGCCTTGTGCTTAGCTTCCTACAAACCCCTATACTCAACACGACAGAGAAGTGTATTCATATGTAGATAACATGCCAAGTATTCCTGACTGACTTGGTTAGGTTTCAGAAAATGGCCTTTAGGTTTTCTATTGTTCCATTGATTATTCAAGTTTAATAGAGGTTTATGTCAGAGAAATCAGAATGCCCATAGCCTGGTCATTCACAGAAAGATATTTTAATTCTTTGCAGATTAGAAATTTGTCGCTAAACGGAAAAGCAAGATTTTTTAATATATACATAACAGTATAATAAAAACAGTACATGCATTATGCAGCAAAATAGGATTAACCTTAGTGTATTTGCACTGAGCCTGATGGAAAGAATGTTTTCCTTAGCTACCCAAAAATACATGTGTGTCTTGCTCTCAAGGTGCTTTGCACTGGTGTTAGTGTCTCAGGATCACCAGCTTGTATATATCGGGTAACAAGGTAGTTAAAATGTCAGTTCCTTTATTTATTACAGGCCTTTTATAATTCTCAGGCTTTGACGTAGTCACTCCTCTATTCTGATTGAATAATGTTAAAATAGAGATTATAATTTTTTACTCTGTAATCACTGGAGGACAAGGGACTATATTAGACTGCATCGTGCAGAAAGCATCTCTTAATTTTTTTTCAGTAATTTTGTGGGTAAACAAGAGAGAAGTACAAAAAAAAAATCCTTTTTTAAATCTTGTTTATCCAAGTTACAGGGAAACTGGGATGATGCAAAGTCATAGCCATCAAAGTAGAAAACAGTGGTATAAATGTAGAAAGGCAAGTTATGCAGTTACTTTGTTATCAGTATCACAAAATATTTCACACTTACTTTATTGAGTGGTGGTTTTCCACAGACTTCTCAGTGTGAGGTTGAGCTCTGTTCAACCCAGCTGTGGCTAGATAGCAATTTTGGAATCTTGGGCTCTGCACCTGCCCTTGCCATCTATGATTTCTCTTTGCTCTTTTCTTGCCTCTCATCCTTTGTTTGTAAATGTGTCCTGGTGAGTTGAATGTCTGCTAAGTTTGTTACCTTCTTTCCTTATTCATGTTGAAAGTTTAGTGGCACAGAACTCACCTGAGGGGAATGGTACATTACCTGAAAAACTAATCTGACAGCACAGGAACGTTGGGGAAAAGGCACAAATTGAGTCTGTTGTGCTTTCTGAATTGGTTAATCAAAGTCTACATTCTGCCTTTGTTTCTGGTCAGCATTAGGAACAGAGAGGCCACTATATCTTTGGTCTGGATTGAAATCATAATTCAGCAAATGAACTTCACTTCCCAGGTTCACTGAGTTTATTAGGAAATCTCCACAGCCAATGCTGCTTGCTTTCTTTGTTAAAATACGAGTTCATAATATTTAGGTAGTATTTCTACTTAACCTTTTCACTGAATAATCTCTAAACTTCAGTAATTTTTAAAAAGGCAGAGATGATATTGAACTTTTCAAATTAATTCTGGTGGCTTTTTTAATTTTTTTTAATTTTTTTTTTCCTGATGAGCCAGTAACATGATATAAATATACATATTGCAAAATAGGGCTCTGGACAACAAACTCAGTAGCTTTGGATTCTCTGTTGATGCACCATGGTTTTACTTTCCCAACAGTGAGTTTTCAGAAGCCCCAGTAGGATTAGTGGAATATACTCATATTGATTGTAAGAGACTCATCATACTTTTTCTTCTCCTGTTTTATCCCTGTTATGTCTGCTTCTTCACTAGAGTGCTCTAATATGAGCAGTTTCCTTTGTACTAGTCACCATTACGTGTAGAAAAAGATCAGTAAAGCTTGTAAGTCTCTGAATTACATTTTCTTTCTCAAAGCCATCTGATTACACAGTAAAACTCACAGTTAAAACTTTAAAGATACTTCTATCACTTTGGAAATTTTTTGCTGTTTGGCTTCCCCACAGAAGTCTTCTTAGCCTCATCACTAGTTTTTGGTCTTTCCCCTGTACCTGTTTCGAGTCATCCATGTGTTGGGAGGAAATAAGCAAGTTCCTACATCCCCACTGCAGGTTTGAAACCTCTCTTCTCTCCTCAGGGGCACTGCAAACAGAGGGCTCCTGTCTCCCATGTGAGAACTCCAAATGCTGAGCTCTCTTGGTTCAAGCTGGGTTAAGTTACTCATCCCACTTTTGTAAACACCTTTGCTTCCCTTTCTGTTTTGACAGGAATTTGCAACTCCTGTTTATTTGTTGAAATAAGAGACCTAAGTGCCAGTCTTTGTGAGGCAGTTCAGTGTTATCTTCTCAGTTGAGGGGAATGGATTCCAGTAGTGGGAAAACAAAAAGGGGAAAAAGAAATAGTCGTGTGGACACAGGACAAAGGGTTGTTTTAAACATCTTTGTGCTTATAGAGAATTTGTTCCATCCTGACTCCTATTTTTCTTCACTTAGTTTATGGGCAGACCTTCCCCTAAAGCAGGGCAATAGCTTCTACCTGTGGGGAATATCAAACATCAGTCAAAGAAATGCTCAACACTCTCTTATCTCTTGTCCAAATCTTATCCTTATTTAAAATCCCATTTAGCCTATGCAATCTGAGACATGCTTTTGTGTCTGGGAGGCAGCTAAAAGTGTGTGGCATTTTATATATGGCAGTTCTGTGTGGTTGGTTTTACCCATACCATATATACGATATACCATGCAGTTACAAAGCAAACCAAAATGCATACCTTGCTAATTTTCCCTATTTCAGCTTCTGCAAACTGGATCAGTAACTGCTTTGCTTATAATTTGTATGAACTGTCCATCCAAATGGGATGTTTCCAGAGGTTCTGAAACTGTAATTTTCCCTTGCTGTCACTGAAGTGATGGTTTTGAGCTGACTGTATGTTTTGTACAAAAATAGAGTAGAAAGAGTAGTGGAAGGGGAATTTTTAGAAGGAGCAGGCTGAGCCAGCTGCAGAACAGCAGCCTGTGTAGGTCAGCCCATGCTGAAAGATGCAGCTGAGGAGATAGAGCTGTTCTAACTGCAGTCCATTTGTAATGAGATAAGGGATACTGACAGCAACACTGAGTTAGTGGCTCCCCTCCAACGAGAGCTATTGACTGAACATTAGGTTTTGCATGAGATGGTGATGCAGTCGATAAAAGCATCAGGCCTTGTTTGGAGTTACACCACCGATTACTCCCTAATTTGCTGCCTGGAAGTGAGCCACAGGCATTTCAGCCTTGTGTTTAGTGTTGATGAGATCTACAGCCAACATTTAATCTTATGTTTACTAGAAAGCCACTTGTAAGGAGGATGCAGCACCACAAAAGGCTAACTCTCTGATGGCTTTCCAGCAGCAGAGCTTTGTTTTAGCAAGTAACCCAGTTCAAAGCTGCAACCTGATAAGGATTGTTCGCTCTGAGCTGTAGCTCAGGGCAATCTGTTAAACCTTTGATGAGTGACTTTTTTTTTTCCTTCAAGGTATGTGCGATGTTTACCTGGTGACTAAATCAAAGTATTCTTTTTCCAAATTACAGCAGTCCCAATTCTTCAGTGTGCTCTAGATGGACATGGACATCTATTCACTTGTAAAGTCTCACTGCTGCAAGTCCACAGTTGCCAGGGGCAAGCAGTTGGCAGAGCTCTTTTGCCAGCCTTCTCCTCTTTGCTTTGACAGATTTTTAATCAATAGTGCTTTCTCAGCGCTTTTGATTATTAGATTTATTCATACAGTGAATTAATTTGAATTATTTTTGTTGTTGTTGTGTCTAGGAAGTTACTGAGCACATACAGGAGATGTGTCATTTGCCTTGCATCAGAACTACAGACTAATCCTGTTCAGCTGAAATACAGCTTCAGGTGTAAGCCAGCAAATGGGAAAGGAAAAAAATGCAGAAGAGAGTAACTGAAGAAAGTAACTGAAGTAATCTTTAAATATCTTTCAGGAATGCATTTGTGAGATTTCAGCATAGTTCTTTTTCCAAGAAATTGGTTCATTCAAGTGCCTAAAAGAGAAATCTCAGCCAAAGGAAAAAAAATATAGCCAGGAGATATGTTGCAGAAGTTAAGTTAGTTAGGAAAGTTGAGTTAGTTAAGTTAGGAAATTGTGAATGTGAGGTTTTTCACTCCTTGGCTTTTCATGCATTCATAACATATGCTTTTCCTGTCCAGTGGTGATTTGGATCCTCTGCGCAATGAAATTTGCAAATTTTAAATAATTACAGTAGGAAAGAGTCATACCACAAAGAAAACAGAGTTCCTTGAATTACCACTAACCCTAGCTGTGGTTTAAATCCTTCAGAAGAGGTCAAGTGCCATCTGTTTAGGAACCTTACTGGTTACATTACAGGTGGCCAGTCTCCCTAAAGATATCCTTCCTTATCATTAGGCATATTAGGAGATGTTTTTTCCCATTTTGTAATTCCTGTTGCATGAAAATTAATTGAGTTTCTATTCCTGTTCCATAGGAAACTTGAGCAATCTGTGTACAACCTGTGAATTCTGACTAATTGCACATACTGTTTAGCACTATGGGATTTGTGTTTGCTATTGCTTTGTTTAAAGTCAGTCTGGATAGGAATATATTTGTAACATTACACAGCTGCTCCAAGGGTTCTGTTCAGGCTTAGACTGCCCTGTCCATCCAGTGAGGTCATTCACAAGGAGGTCAGTTTTGCCAGCCCTGCTGTAAATCTGCTGATAGCCTCTGTCTGACTTTAGAAATGCTCCAGTCCTTTCAGCATGGGAAAACAGTCACACTCTGTCCAGTTCATTGGCATAGCTTTGTAATGACTTTTGCTATATTTATCTGAAACTTGAGAAAAAGAAGTTTGTGTATCATGTAAGCCTTTTTTTCTGTCATTTTGTATACGCTGGAACCATTCTAACACAGTGACAGTCATGTTCCATGAAGAATGGTGCTTGTTTTCTTGTTTTGTGTTGTGACTAATAGAGGGTTCCACAGTCACTTTCAAAGAGATGTCTAAACCAGGAGAGGCTCCCAGAAGCTGCAGAGTAGCGCAGAATGCAAAAAGCAAAATGACATGGGTTTAAAGTAGGAAGTTTCTTTAGGTTGTTGAGCACTCATCAGAGGTGGAAAGCTGGAAAGGACATATTTTAAAGTCCAGAAACTTGAGAACAAAAGTCCTAAACTATGCTGGAGATGCTGATGGAGGAAAAGGAATGTTTTGTGGGAAAAAGGAAGGACATCAGTTTAAGGAAATACATGCTGGTCTTATGTTATCTGCTTGTGGGAATATGCAAAGGCAAGAATGTTACTGTAGGGTTTAATTCCCTGTATCTGTGTGTCCATTGCATAAGAGAGTATAAACTTCAGCCTGGCCCTGACAAAGTGCACCCAGAGGTGGGACTCCTGGGAGAAAGTGCATTTAATTTTCACATTTACTGGAGAGGTTCATCCTAGTTTGGATATCGCCTCTAATGTTCCTGGGAGCAGGGTGGGTGGTTGTATGTGCTTATTTCTGTCAATGGTTGGCTCTGATTAAGAGAGAGTTTATGCACAGCAATACACCAGAGGAGCCATGGACTAAACCAGCACCATCATGCTGCTGCCGAGATTAAGTGATACTGTTCTTCCTTTTGCTGGAGGGCAATGTTTTCCTCAGAACAGAATATCCCCAAGCTAGTGTAGGGGATATGAAACTCATGCAGATGTATTCAGGCTCTTATAGCTGTTCACTGTAATGATTTAATTAAATTAATTAAGCCAGAACAGTACTTGAACACTGAATAATTTATCAAAATAGATTTACGGGGAGAATGAAAACAGTGTGTCTCTCCAGATTTTATCTGGTGTACGGGAAATTTTGTTGCGCTGTGATCATCCTCTGTAAACAGGCAGGCCCTGGACAAAAGTCCTGAAAGCAGCTGAGGTGGGTGCCATGGAAATCTCTTCTCAGTGCATGTGATATGGTACAGAATTTAGAGGCAGGATTCTAGGCAATAAATGTGTAATGAGAGTGTTTGTGAAGAGAGGTGACAGCACAGGGGTATGGGGAGCCCTCCCAGGCTGAGATTTCTCATGAGTAAATGACACAGAGAGCTGTGTTCAGAACCCCCTGTGGTCTAGGGAGGAAAGTACGGGAACATTTGCTGTAGTACACTCTAAGAAGATTGGCAACATCAAGAGTAGCACCAAGGGTGGGCAGGGATGACTGGTCATTGTTAACCTTTTTGGGCCACTGTCAACATGAGTGATGTGTGATGGACTGTTGGATTTTCTTGAGGCTCAAAAGTCCCAGACTGAAACAACAGTTTAGATGAAGCTTCTGCTTCCAGCTTGCTGGATTTTGATGGTATAGGATTTTTCATTTTATCAAATGGGTCATTTTCGGGGTTTTATGACAGCTGATGCTTGTAAAAAGACTTAATTGAACATCTAAGCATTAATTACATGCACAGTTGATGAGATGTATCTTGGTAGGAAGGAAGAGGATTTGAAGTACTGCAAGAAACATTTATATTTTTCTTGAAATGGACCAAAGCTCAGTGTTTGTCATAAACATTTTAAACCTAGTGTCCTTATTCTGCTTCTGCTTTTAATGCCATACTGTGCTCTGGTCAGTGTCCTGCTTTTGTTCCTGGAAGAAACTTCAACTGTCTTTCACAATGAAGTTGCATGAATTCAGAGTGAAAGATAACTCTTTAATCCAGCATCACACAGGAAGTAAATATGTGTACTAAATAAATTGAACCTATAGGAGATTCTTTCTTAGGATGGCAGATGGTGGTTATATAAATTGGAATTTGGATCCTACAACGAGAGAACTTTACCAAAACTCCCAGGGCTCATGTCAATGCAGTGCTGTCTCACTCCAGCCATGAGGTGTAGATTGAACACCACATTGGCTCTGGTTTAGGCTCTATTGAAGTTCATGGGGGAAAGAAATCTCCTGCTTTTAACCTGTCCCTGAGAGGAAATAGTGTCAGCTTTGAACCACGAAACCGCTTCCTGGTGCACCTTTGTTTTCCTTGGAGGACTCCCATGCAGCCATGGTCTTGCTCAAAACTGGGATCTGAGATCAAAGCCCAGGGCAGAATGGCTCTGGAGGCAGGAGCTGAACAGAACCAGCCACAGTACAGTGAGGTTTCTTGTGGGAAACCTCTTTAGTCCTCCAGAGACTGTGGCCATAAGGAAAAACACAGCTGAGGAAAGAGCTCAAGTGATGCTGGGCTGGATGCAGCTGTGCTGTTCTTGCAAGAAAGGATGCACATCTCTGTTCGTGACTCTTGGGTTGCAAAACCAGCAGCTTGCAGACTTGGTGGGGTTGGCAATGCTACCAGAAAATACAGCATTCACACTTTCCTTACTCTCCCCTCTAACATGTAAAGGAATACCTCTGAAGCTGTGAGAGAGGTCTTCTTTTGTTTTGTGTTGTTTTTGGGGTTTTTTTTGTGGTCTCTGTGTAAATAAAAACCAGTAGGATTAATTACCCTCAGCAACTAATTCTGTGAGAAACCTTGCTAAAATCTCCTAATTATATAGAATAAATGTTAAAATCTAGTAACCACGACTGGCTGCACAATCTCTAGAAGAGATCCTGTCAATTTTCTTTTAATCCTTTATGACTGTGGCTTAAATTGTGATCTAAGGGTAACTGCTGTTCCAGAAGGCTACTTTTTGCAGACTTGTGATAGTGAACTGTATTAAATCTGCCTGAACAATTCTGTGCCCAGAATGCCTATAGGTAATTACTATCCTGTTTGTTAAGGTGTAAGGAATAATTACTCTAGAGGCATCCATATTACTGGACAACACACCTGCCTCTCAAGAGACAATGGTATTAATTGTCAAGTGTATATTTTTAACTTCCTGCACAGCTTACATCAGCTTGCTTTGCAAAATCTGAAATCAGCAAGTAATTTAGCTTTCTTTCAGTGCTTGGAAAGCATGAGGATTTTAATTTCCTGAAAAGGCTAAAAAAACCCCCAGAAAGCAGCCATCAATGATCATTCTAAATCTGGTGAAGTGTGGAAGCAGCATGTTCACTGAAGATAGCTTCTTCTTGTCCGGTGTGCACCCTATCATATTTTTGGTGATGAGTTTGCATTATTCATACCAGATGGCATATTTGTTTTACTATCCATCAGATCTCATAGTATATGAACTTGAAATATTTTCCTCATCAAATACTGAACTGTTGCATTTTGTTCAAGGACACAGCTCTGATTCAGCTTTTTGATACAGAAGGGGAAAAATGACCCATATCATCATCATCATCATCTTTGCTATTGTGGGAATTTTCATTTGAAAATGTATAAAAATGCTATCAGAGATGTTTATAATGTTGGTTACAGCACTAAGTCAGTACTGGAACTGTGCAGTTGTACAGTGTTTCTAAGAGTTCTTTTTTTTCTTAATTCCCCCAGGGCACTGCTTTATTGAAGAGGTTTATATAATGATTTGTTTTGTTTACAGTGCACTAAGGTGGTGTCTCATGAGTACAAAGCTAGGAGCACATTAACAGTTTAAAACACATGTGAGAGTACGAGCTACAAATGAAGACTTTTACCATTTTTTGCTAAGATTATCAGCTAGATAGTTCACCTGGAAAAACTGCACCTAAAATCCCTAAACTGCAACTCTTGATGGTTTTTAGATGAGCCTACAGAGGAGAGTGACTTTATATTTACAATTTTAATAGTGTTTTCTTCAATTAACAATTAAGTTCATAGTTCCAAGAGCAAAGCCTCTGGCATTGCTATAGTTTCTAGCTGTAGTAAGTGTAAAAGGCACTAAAGTGGAAACTGGGTTATAACTATAGTCTTTTATAATTTATCAGGAAGACCAAAAGCCAACTGAAGATCAATCATCAAGCCTCTATCAAATTTTTCTTTCCCTTTAGAATTCAATTATGGGATTAATCATTAGCAGGTAGAGTCCCTGATATTTGAAATGTAATTCTGACTTCCCCTGATCAATACTGGGTGATAGAATTTTATTTTATATGCAAAATGACATGTTGGAATCACAGAATGTGTTCTGAATCATACCTCTGTGTGAACATACTCAAATGTGAGGCAGTATAGTGATGAAGATGAAATTGCATTGACTTGGTTTACCTGGAACAAAAGGGCTGCTCTGTGCTGTTGTAGTACGCTTCTGCAGAATTAATTATTGTAGGAGTCTGTAATACTTCATTAGAAAAGCAGTTTGTAGAATTTAAAATAATAAGAAAGAGCTTGTTTCAATGAAAAACAAAGAATAACAGTATTGTAGACTTCCAATTACTTAAATGAGGCCAAAATTAAGATAATAGTATATTTAGAATACAGGAGTTTGGTAAAATTGTGAGCTAGATTACTTGTCTATTAGCTTAGATTACTAAGCTACAATAAAAGATTGTAGATGTTTTAAACTCTTTTTAGTGTAAGATGATACCAGACTATAGAAATTTAAAATAGGGTAAATTACTTTATTGTTGCAAAGGTTTAGAATCATGTTTAATACCATAAGAACTAAAGCAGTCTAACGTAGATCTTTCTCACAAATTCTTGTGTGTCCAAACAATTACTCTGTTTATCCACAAATTTCTCAATGATTTTAGTATAAACAGGTGCATCTCAGTGTGGGTCCTCTGAGGTTCAGTTCTCCTGTGCAGATTTAGATTAATTTATATGTAATTATTTCTGTCAAGTCCAAATAAACTTTGTTCAGAGTGATTGAAGTGTGTCTGCAGGAGCTTTTTAACTCTTAACTAAGCTTATTTATCATACCTTTGGATACTTCAGTTAAGGGAAGAAAAAGAAGATACAGTTCATCTGTCTGGATATTCAAGATGTCAGATTAGGTAGCAGTACCAAACACTTCTTGCTCTGCACTCTCTGCATGTTGCTGGCTGTTTTTATTATCTTTGACTATAAAAAGTTAATAGTGTTTATTTTTAATAACAGTAGCTGTAGTACTTTTACTAATTTTTGTCTCTCGAAAAAAACTTTTTTCCCATGTGAAGTAGGTAGGAATTTTTGCCAGTGAAGTTTGGATTTCACATTTAGTTGTTATTGATTTAATATGGTGGCACCTTATGTGATATAAAACTTCCTCCTTTGGTGACAGTCCAGCACACTTGTCTTTTTAAAAGACAACTTCGCCACAAGTGCCTTTACCTTTATTTTTCTCAGGCTGAAGTTGTGCAGGTGAAAAACAGACTGAAAAAGATGCAGCTGCCAGGACACCTCTCCTGGATACACTGCCACCCTCTTTGGGCTCTCAAGCATGTGGTCAGGACCTGCTCCTCTCACACCTCTGTGAGGGCTCTTGGGGTAAAACTAAAACCCTTCTGAACAAAGCTGTGACAGATATGATGAGTTTTAGTAGCTGGTGAGTGAGTGGTGTGGAATAAGTTTCCTTGTTTGCTTTGTCCTGGCTGTTCATGGCAACATTAAGAAAGTCTGAAGAAAAAGACCTGCTCTTGGACACACAGTTAATATGGGGCATTGTTCAAAACCTCATTTTATGTCTATTCTGCTCTTTTAGTCATCCGGGTTTTGCTGGTTTTTAAAAATTACTTGTTCTGGTAGCAAACCCAGTGAAAATTAGATCTGGTTTTGTAAGCCCTTTTTGGTATTTTCAGGGAGCTTTGGTAAGAAAAAAACATAACAGATGCAGGTAGTGCTTCTTCAAAGTCCTGGCAGACACAGGGTCCCATTGCAAAAGAGCTTTTCACATAATTGATCTTATCAACAGTATATTTTAAAAAAATTAAAAACCCTTCCCACATAATTTATGTTACTAGTTTTTTGAGGAACTGTGAAAAGGGAAAAGTGGCTATATTGCAAGCCTTGGGCTTTGCATTTTCTAGTTTTCATGTCTTTAAAAATCTGCCTTAGCTATAGGCATTTTCTCTTTTTTTTTTTTTTTTTTTATTTCTCCTCTCTTATAAAAAAATTAGTATTTTTCTAGGTCCCTTGGACCAACAGCAAAAAAAGGTACTGATATACTGTGATTCCATGATCTTTGCTATTAGATTAGCAAGTGACCTTATACACAGAAAAAGGTTGCTCACAGGCTGTTTTCTTCTCTCACTACAAGGCTTCAGGGCTGCTTGTCACTATTACTTCTTCCTGGATGTGTAAATTGTTTTAGAAAGCCAATAACTGTCATAAGAAAATGCAGAATTCTTCAGTGCAGTGTGAATTTTTCAGGGTTTTGATTCTCCATTTCTTGATTTACTTACTTATCTGTAATAAAATTAATAGTTCAAGTTTGTTTTTCAAGTACAATGTGTTTTCAAGCACTGATGACTTAGTGTGTTTTGAATATAATGAAGTGGGATTGAAGTTATAATTGGTTCAACCAATTTCACCAACTGTTTCCCACAACCTTTTCAAAGTAGTTTTATAACTAAATCAGACCACATAATACAAAACTTGCATAAATGAGGTCCAGGCTGTTATCCTCCATTTATATTATAGAAAACACTTTACATGTTTCTAGAGTAGAAGTATAAATGTAGACAGTTAGTAATTGAACACAAATGCATTTTTATGATGAACTTGAAATGGAATGAAGCAGCCTAGAAATTGAAGATGAATGTCATTGTGCAGGTTTGAAAGCTACTTTGTTTCATTTGCAGCAGGTGAAGTAGCACATTAAGGAGCGTGACTACCCAGCCATACAATGTTCCCTTAAAGAGCTGTGATTTGTAGCTTATTCAACCAGAAATTTCCTAAGACAAGGATAATCATTCTGAAAGCAGAGTACACAAAACCTGACCTACTAGCCTCTTTTTTTTCTTTAAGCTTTTATCTCGCAATTCATCTGGGGAGTGGGAGGGAGAGAATTCTATCTACTTCTCAGACAGACAGTCATAATTTCTGCTCAGAGTGCAGCAGAGATACGCTGCCACATTTGCTGTAGCACACAAGTCCATCCTCAAGGGGTACAAATCAGAATAGAAAGAAAGAGTGTTGCTGTCAGATGTGCCTTTGGTCTTTGCCCTGCCTGAAACGTACCAAGGAGGGATCATGGGAAAGGGAGACAGAGGAGAGGATTGCTGGACAATTCCTGCTTTTGTCCCTTCCTAGCAGTTATGTAGACACTGCAGTAGGAGTAAGTTGAAAAAGGAGAGCAGGCCACTGACACCAAGCAAATTATTTTATTTCACCACCTTTCCTGGAGTATCCATCCTCCTGAAAAGTATCTGAAAGTGGAAAGGTGGTCCTGCCCACATCCTGCCTAGAGTTGGATGGTATTTATTATAAAAGCAGTAATCCTTCATTCTTCCAATATATTGATCTCCTAGAGAAGGAAAAAAAAAAAAAACCAAAGAAAAACAAAAGGTGCTTTCTCACTGTGAATGAGAACAGTTCTTCCTTTCCTGCTCTGGGGTGAAGTTAATTTTAGAGATGTGTCCCTCCCTTTGTGAAGGGCAGTAAAGAGGTAAAATTAAGCTCTGATTAAAGATTCCATTTTAAGTTGGAAGCCAAGGAGGTACTCTTTATAGAGCTGTGTAACTATTGTGCTTATCCCTTACCTCTGGTAGGTGTGAGTGAGATGCTTGGAACAAGTGTAGGTGACTTGCAGAGTTACAGCTTTAGGTAAAGTTCAGAATTCCTTTCTAGGAAGCAGTGTTCTTTCTTGTGCATGTCATCTTAACACTGTACATAACCTTGATAATTAGAATATGTATAAAGGAAAAAAAAAAAACAGGGAAAAGAAAGAATTGGAACAAAAGCAATAGTGTGGGACACATCTGGATTCACAGTCCCATGTGCTAAATCAGATAAGATTTTCTTTCCTTTATCACAGAAAGCATTGCCTTTCATCCTGGAAAAAGCATAGGCTGCTTTTCCATGCTGGAAAAAGCTTACTGCTCTTTTATTCTCTCAGCATCTTCTGTGGCCACAGCACATTTTCAGGTCTCCTAACAGAACTGACTTGTATGTTCAGATTTTGTCTGTCCTGGACATCCTGAATCCTGTAGTTGGCAGAGCCTGGTTGTGTCCCAGGCAGAGGCTCTGTTGGAGTGTTAGGAGGTCTTGTCTATTTGTGAAGAGAAACTACATGACCAGGTTTGTGCTTTCTCAGGTATCTTCCCCAGTTTTCTTTCATCCAAAGCCTTAATGCTTTTCATTTTAGGTTCAAGAGTTAGCAATTTTTTTCTTGTAGTAATGTTAATTAAGGATGCTCTTTACAGAGTGCTGACTTGGTACTTTACCAACTTGCTACTAACCCCTAATATACTTTCTTTGGAGTTTTACTTGAGAGAAAAATAACCACTAACCCAAATTTGTTTCCATTTGAGCAGGGAATGAGAGTGCTGACAAAAGTGTTCCTTTGCTGAGAAGAAATAATCAAGTTTACAGTGGAACAGACTTAGCCAGAGGAAACTGTAATAGCCAAAATCAAAAGGCAGTTTTTGATCAGACCCATTGTACTTTGCCATAAAGCTAAATTGTACTTTTCATCTGCACTTACCCTGTCTTCAACATTGGACATGGCACTTGCTTCTTAAAACAATCCATTATTTTTCTTAAAGAAAACGTATACTGATTGATGATGCTATGAAAATTTCATCCAGTCCTTGGAGAAAAAAGAATGGAATCAAGAAAATAAGAGGCTTTGAAATGCAACTTTACTATGTGGATTTCTGGATAAAGAAACAGAGTTGGAATTTAATTTCACACCTTAGGAAAACATGTTTTTTGAGAAAGCTTATTAGTTCATTTTTCCTTACACGTGTATCTAACAAACATAACAAGTTTATATGAAGCAAAAGCATATAAACTACTGCAGAATGTCTCATGAACCTTTACCCTGACTTGTAAACCACCATGTTTCAGTGCTGGGTCTCAACTTGAGTAGAAATTGCTAATTGTAGAGTTGGTTCATGGTGCTGCTAAATGTCCACTAGGGGTTTAGGTGAGATCACAAATCTGTTGACTCGTGACCTCAGACACACAGGAATGTGTCGGCCTCCAGACCTGAAAGGCTAATACACAACCCCACCACTGCCATCTCCCCATCCTGGTCTCATTCTCAGTAAAATCAAGGATTATCAGTGCTTTCTGGCTTTTAATACTTGATAGGTATGAATACGGAGTAACTACACAGCAAAGAAAAACAAGAGAATGTGGACTAAAACAATGGACACAGGGAATAAAGGAAAATTATACAGCCCAGTTATGGAAACATATGACATTTGTCTGTTTCTCACAATTCCACATACTCAGATGAATCTAAGGAGATCAAGAAAATTCCCACTTCCTTTCATGGTTAACACTCAGAAAAAAAAAAAAAATAAAACAAGCAAAATTTATTTTAAGAATCCTTGTTCCTGTTAATAGGAATTCCAGTGAAACTTTCAGTTTCTTCCAGTGCAATGCTAACAAAAGTGGCTGGTAAAATGTGCTAGAGACAGTAAAATTACATTTTCCTCTTTGAAGAGTGATGACCTGATGATTGAAAGCACAGCTGTGGACATGACTAAGGTCTTTGCTTAAACAGAGATGGTCCTAATGCCCCTAGCAATAAGCTGAATGAAAGATTTGGGAATTTTCCTACATTACATAAATTTAGCAAACTTAGCAAAATGTGTTGTGTAAGGCTTATCTGAGAACAACTTGTATACTATGAAATGAACAATGAACAGAGGAGAGAAAATTTTAGGTGGTTGATTTAATTTTGCAGCAAATTTATTGTTTCCCTTTTTTATGAAATAGTAATGCTGAAATATTATATGTTACATGCAAAATTAAGGGCTGCACTAATTTTGCAGATGATTATTCTGCACTTTAAAGTGCCGCTAAACAAAAAGGTCCATTTTTCAGGACAGGTTGTGAGTGATGGATCACTTTGTAAGGAATGTAGAATGATATTCTACAATATTGAATCTACCAGAGTGGCTTCACTCTGTGTGTTTTCCAGGGTGGGGTGGGATCACACAAGACCCTCCTTGTATTTGCACATCAGTGTGTGGCGGTCCTGAGCCCAGTCTGATCCCAGGTCTGTTCCCATTGGAGTGTGGTGAGATGTTGTTCCTTGTTTGGCACAAGATGATGCTGCAATTAAAACCAAAACAGTGGGCATACCTCCTTCATTTTTGCTTTGGGAATGGCTGTCAGGAGAAAGACTGCTGAGAATAGTAGAGAGGGTTTAAGGTAGCTATTAAAGATTTTGATGCTGTTAGGTTGAACAAGCTCTTTTGTAATTTAATAATGTTACTAATCTTGTTGGTTTTTTTCCTCAATAAGCGTGATTAGCAATTTCAACCTTACTTTATGATTTCTTTTTTTATGATGTGAATTTGCCCTATCTCTCGTAGTATGGTGGAACAAATAACTTTATTAGATATGAAGAGGTCTTCTTGAAATGTTCCAAAGGTAATGACTGTTTTTGTAGGGTCTTTAAGACATTTGCCAAACCAACCCTTTTCACTGGATCTGATTGCCATGGGAAACAAGATTTTCCATGAAATTAAAGAGATTTAATATTTAATGGACTTTAGTATAACTTTTAAATATACTTTTTTTTTAATAAAAAAGTCGGGATAATAATGTTTTCTTGTCAAACATTAAAAACTGTTAGAATGGATGATAAATTCTTCATAAGGAAACCTTAATTTTTTTTTCCAAGGCTGATATGATCCCTTAAAGTTAAAATTTTTTTAAAAAAAAAAATCAATGTGGTTGCATTTACAGTTTCTTAATGAAGAACAAAGCCGTCATTTCCTTGTAAAAATGAGATGAGCCTTGAGCAAGCTTGTTAGATGTGCTAACAAGTCCATTTTGTTAATTCTTTTTTCTTGACAGGACATTCTTTGAAGATTGTGAAAATAGATTGATACAGAATGGATAGAGAGTTATCAGGCCTCAACAGAAAAGCATTTAACCACATGACTAAGTATTTTTTTACATACTAGAACATCTCTCATCCACCCCATGAATAATTTCAGATCTATGATTTAAATTTTCTTTTAAATTCACCGTTTGGTATTGTTCCCATGTGGGTCTCTAGCGGAAACTTCTGATGTATGTATTTTGGCAGTGCTTCATTTCCCCTGTGCTGCTGTTTATGAAAATGCACATTTTGCCGACACCTCTGTAGTTTCTGCTCACCTTGTTCACAAATCTCATGACCCTTTTTATGACAATTGGAAGGATAACTTTTGAGTTAGAATTCACATAGTGGCTGGTGTTTATCTATTTTAATGTGAGTTATGCCACTGCCTACTGTAGGCAGCCCTTTGTGACATCAGAAGTTTAGAGGAAGATGTATATAATGTGTGATGCAGGTTCCGCTACTTTAATGAGGTACTTGTCCTCTGGTATGTAAAAACTACATGAATATTTATGGCACAAAATCTACTTGCCCACCTTTCATTATGTTGATGAAATTGTAATGAGGCTTCGCTCACCTGTCAAGAAGTTGCTTCCCTTGGACGGATTAGCAAAGAGAAAATTTGCAGCGCAGTTTGTCTGGGTTTTCTCTCTGAATAAGAAACTCTCTGCTTTCCAGCGCGACTCGATGTTGAGTTTGGAAAGACTCACTGCAGTTCCTGTGCTCTGTCTGCAAGATAGGTGACAAGAAGGGAGGGCAATTCAGGCTGTGTTTGAGCGCAGGATGGAAATGCCTGGGCCGTGGCACTGTGCCTCGTGTCTCACCCGAGGCTCATTGAGCGGGATCCCAGCGCCCGCTCCAAGGCAGCGTGGGTGTCGTCCTGATGAGTCGGGGGCAGCCCGCCCCTTGGCAGACCCAGGGCGTGATGGATGTCCAAAGCCCTCCAGACTGACTACACATTTTTCATCATTAATCCGGCCTATTGTGAGCTGGTCACTCACATTGATTCCAACTAGAGGGCATCATCTGCTGTTAAGAGGGTGATGACTCGCTAAAAATGAAGGCCTGAAACTAATCAAATATAGTTAGAGCCTTTGCTGGCAGCTTGCTTGGATTGCTCTGGGGTACTAATAGGGAAGCTGCAGACATGTGGGCAGGTCCCTCCAGGCACTTGAGAGCCTTTGTATAGGAATGCGATGGTTTCCTTTGACGTGTTATCATAGCTATTACTGAGTGAAATGGTGTTAGGAGAAATTCTGTCTCTTTCTGCTTTTTTTCTTTTTTCCCTGTTTGTTTGGCATGAAAAAAAAAGCCCAAAAGCGGATGAATTTGGAACCGTAATATAACACCCATCCTGTCAAGTCAAGATCAGACTAAATGATTGTGCTACAAAGAGGAAAGAATTCCCTCTGCAGCAATCTTTGTCTGCCTATCGAAATCATCTGCCTGTCTTTTCTTCTATTTAGCTACTTATTTATCTATTTATCTAAAGGCTTAATTTCTTTTGTTTAAAAGTAACGCATATGCCCGGCTTGATGCCTAATTCAGTGTTTGAATAGTTGTAATTTGCTTGTATGGAATGAGTCCAGCTGAGAAGCAAAGGCTGAAGATCTGTGTAAATCATAGCCTCAAGTGAAATTACAGATTTTACAGAAATTATAGAAATTACTGAGTTAATGTGTTTGTAAGCAAATTGTCCCCCGTGGTTCTTCTTCACCTCACTGGGCATCTCTTCTAAAAGTTCCCGTCACTAGAGGTTCCTCATGGAGGAATTTAGCACTGTCCATTTCGAGAGAGATCCCTTTTCAAGAACGTATCCATTGCTGACAGGAGGCTTTCCAAGAGTCTGCATTGCTGGGGGGGCCCCCCACCCCTCCTGGGATTGTTTTCTGGGGTTCTCCTACTGGGAGTGCATGTTGGAGAAAGCCAGAATGTTTAATTGGTAGCTCGTAAAGCTCTCTCGTTGTGAAACGCCTTGCCCACAGTAAAAGGTTCGTAAATACATCACACAGCGTTCTACTTTGTTTTTATTACAAGATGTGCAAATGATGCCTAGTGGCAACATTTCAGAATGTGAAGCTGTTGCTCTTTTTGAGCATTGATTTAGTCCTCTTGTAAGCAAGTTCAACTTCCAGGTCATGTTTTCTTAGAAAGCTGTTTATGCTACAGGAGTAACCACTTTATGTTGGGAAGAATTGCTGAGAGTGCTGGTCTTGGCTATTCATTTCGGCATAATGCATTGATGAAGTGGTCCACTAAAAAAGGATCCAAACAACAAAAAGGCACCACCCCCCACCCCAAAAAAAAAAAAAGGCAACAAAAACGAACCAACCAAACTCCAACACAAAACGAAACAGGGCTAGTTTCCTCAAAAAAAAAATGGACAGCTGTTGTTTGGAACTGAGGGGTGAGAGGAAATTCCCTGCTGCAGACTTTCTTAGCCTCAAACAATCTCATTGAAAGCAAGCTAATTGAGGAGCTCCAAACCAGCTTTGTGACTGGAATCAGGGCATGCTGGGGAGGAGCCGGCAGGAAATTTGCTTCACAAATGCCCTTCTGCTCTAAAGCAAAATGTGAATATAGATGCAGCCTAAGGGTCACAGTTTAGTAAGGATAATCTGGACTCAGCCAGCTCCCACTGAATTTATCTAGGACGCCAACTTTTTCTGCCAACGCCTAAGTTTGAGCGCCTTTAGCTGTGCTGCTGCCGCTGTGGGAACTGCCTTCCCACACCTGAACAGGCAGAGGGTGGAAATGCCCTCTGTGGAGACTTTGCCACAATTACGGACTTCACCCAAGAAAATGCAAAACAGTTCAATTACTCATGGGACTGTTCATGTTTTTAAAAGTAAAACTGCTTTCTTCTGCACTTCTTTGGATTGTGTAGTTTTGTCGTGGTCATTCAGGGAACCTCATGTTTGAATGAAAAAGGTGAAAAATAATTGGGTGTCAGATATCAATTTCAGTCATACATTTTCATTTGTAATACCAGACCTAAATGTTTGCATAACAGATGCCTTGATAAACTGTATAAATAGTTGCCCAGATTTTCTAGGATTTAATTTAATTTTCCTCTGTCAAATCTAGATACTGTCCAGAACAAAGAATATTCACATTCTTCAATATTAGGTTTCTCAAACAACTCTCTTAGCTTTTGTTGCTTGTTTATATTCTAGCACTGTAGATGGTTAAGTATTTTTAAACATAATTTATGACATCTTGGTAATTTGATTCAGAGAATGTTATAAGTATTTCTTGTCTATTCAGCATCTTCAATAAAGTGAGCTATTTTAATTTCTCCTACCCATAAGTAAATGAATGAATTATTACTTTGCTCACACATTTAGAGGCCAAGCAAAGATTTTACAAATAATATCAAAGAGGAGAAGAGGCAGCCAACTGTGAAATTACTGATCATCTGGATTTTCCCTCCAGTTTTGACTGCATATAGTGAACCGGAATAAATGCATTTTCTGCAATATACAGCACTTCTACCTTATAGTATTTTATACCAATTTGCTTCTTTTGATTACATGTCCATCTTACTAGAGCAGAAGTAGTATACTGGATGGTTTGTAGTTTATTTTCTAGTGAACCTTCCAGAAGAGGTTATATAGGGCTGGGAAAGGAGGAAAAGTCTTATTAATGTGTATTTGCCCTTAATGTCCTTAAGAAAAATACTCTGAGGAGAGATTTCCCTTCTAAAAATGGAAATAGTCTTTCTTTATAGTGTTTTAATGCAAAGAGACAATGTAAAATAACTGATGTGTAATAATCCTTTTGCAGTGTAAAGTGATGTGGAACAATCTTTTGTTGAGTGTTTGGGAGTAAACTGCATGTATTAGACCTTAATTTCAGTTGCTGCCTGGGAAGGAATGAGCTCATTCACTGAACAAAGTCTGCAGCCCTGCTCCTCCATCAGATAAGCAGAGCTAAGCCTGTCTTAAAGGAGGGCTTTAGGAAGTTATAAATAAGGGACCCTCAAGACCGACCTGTCTCATGCTTGTGGCAGGTTTTATGTGCCCTGCGTTGCATATGCAAAGGGTGACTGTGTGTGTGATGAAAGGGAAGTTTATCAAAATATCAGTGACCCTGTGACAACAAATACTTCAAGGCTAATTTTAGAGTGAGAGTGGCATGTTTATAATGAAATGGGTGAGATAACTGTCTGTGATCTCGGTTGGTGCAGCCCTTAAGAAGAAAACCCCAAATACTTTCATTAAGAGGACATCATCATTTTGTAGGTGGGAAACTGCATTCATTGTGCATAGAGACTGTGCTTAGTGGGAAAGCTGCTTCAAAAATCCCCTGTTGCTGGTGGCTGAGAGAGCATAATGTGGCAGTGGGTTGGTTGATTACTTTGCTGCTGGACTGTTCCAGTAGATCACAGCACAGAACACAGCCTCATCATGTCCCCAAACAGCTCCACTGGCAAAACTGGGGAGGTCAGAAAATAGCAGAACAAGTGACAGGAGGACATTGCTGGGACAAGGTGTAACTTTGGAAACTGGCATTGTGAGCAGAGAAAAATACAAAGTCAGATTACATTCTGGTACACTTCAAGATAAGTATGTGATCAAATATTTTGCTATTCTGGAGCTTTTATTGTGTCACTTTGTACCTTTTGCTGCTTGAAACAACAAGGTGACTGCAGTGTGTCACAATCCCGTGTTTTTTTGGAGCATGTTTAGATTAGGTTTGTAAATTAAACTTACAAATGGGTTAAATGATACATGATTTATATTATTTTAATCTCCTTAGGCAAACCTCATCTTTTTTGCCTTCTTTCCAGTTCTGTGACATTCAACAGGTTCTCCTTAAACTCTCTGCAGTGTTTTGCACTTGTTATTTGTTTTGCATAGATAAAGGGAGATTGTACAAACACCAAGGATACTCATGTGCTCACATAAAGCATCTGTGCCTCTTTTGTGGTGCTGGTGGACCATTCTGTTGCTGTGGAGTTGAGGTGTGATTTCACAGCTCCCCAGTGACACTTAGAGGCTGTGTCAGATTGCTCCATGGCATCTCTTCACAAGCTTTCCATTTGCTTGGCTCTCCTGATGCTGCTGATTCTGTAGCTGTGTCTGAGGTAAAATGAACTAGCTTTGCTAGGGTAACTCAATTTGACTGAAATTTTTCAGGTAACTATAACACAGGGCCTCTAGAATGAGAAAATTGGAGCTGTACTGAGAGGTGTAAGCTGTTCACAATTCTGTCCTTCGGCTCATGGAGCCATTGGCAGGAAAAGATACAAGAACAGCTGCAGATGTAATCCTAAAATGCTGTTCAGTGCAGAAGTGTTGGATATTACAGAGAATTTATTTTTCATGCCTTTCTTCTAAAATATCAATATCCTGTGGTAAAGAAAGTAACTTTTTTTTCCTATATAAGAGAGGTTCAGCTTTTGTCACGTGTATTTTGCCTGTGGGAAATAAGAGCATTCATTGAAGGCATTGAATTGCAAGTGTTGCAAAGTATTGAGGAAACATCAGCCACAGTATCCAACTGAAATTATCTATTCAGAAGAGAAAATGTAACATCTAGGTAGCTAATTAGACAGATCAATGCTCTTGGAGGTGGGGATGTGCCAGGACCTCATGCCAGCAGTTATTGCCTCATGTGGTCTTAAACCAGCTTCATAATCTGCATGATTAGAGGAAGCATTTTTCCTGTCTGTCAGGGGCAGACAGAAAGATGCTCTGTGACTCCAGAGGAAATGGCACATTTCCCTCTGGCTGTACATACACATCACATTCTATGATATTTGGAACTGATAGATTTTCTCATAAAGTTGCTTTTCAGGGACCTAGGTAAATTTAGCACCAAAGAAACAGGAGATAAAAAAAAGGATTACCTTTTTTTCCCCTTATATCATCCACATGTTGATGCTTGGGTTTTGAGAAGCACCATTTGTGCATGCTATTATGTCATGCAAATTTGTTGTGTTTTAATCTATTTTGGTGTGTTTCCAGTAGAGCATCAAAAGCTGGTAATGGATAGCAGCGATTCCTAGGGAAGTGAGTGATAGAGTATCATAATCTTTCATTTTGTCACAACAGGTGTTTTAATTATGTTTTTAGATGTTCAGTAGGTAGATATTGGTTGTGTTAAAACTCCTATCTTTCAAGTTGTGTCTTTACTTGACCACAGTGCTCAGCAGCAGCATGCAGGGCCAAGGCCATACATCTTGTGAAGCAGATGTGTGTCTTGGCATGGCTGTGAAGTATGGAAGGTCAATACATACTTGTGACTTTTCAGTAGGTGTTTAGTGTGGCTGCTGAGCCACAACATCAGGGCTAGAGAGGAAATTTTATTAAGATTTTCATGCAGTGGTGGTATGTTCAGGCTGTGTGATTAACACATTCTGCAGCACATTCTGCAGCTGTAACTGCGGAGCACTGGCACACAAACCCCTGAGGTGGGGAGGTAGTACAGTTCCCACCACCCTGTGTGAGGATTCTCCATGCTGTCTGGCCTGTTTTCATATTGAGCAGGAACACACCAGGACTGTACAAGCTGCCATTTTTAAATGATTGTTCTTACAGTGCCTTTGATCAGTGATCAGACGTGCTTGGAAACTCCAAAGACACAGAGAGCCTCAGCATCTTGCAGGATCTGCACATTTAATCTTTCTGTTACTTACTGTCACTCCCCACTGCTTTTCTGCTGAAGATTAGATTTGCAAAACTGTTAGGTCTCTTTGCTTTTTTCAGTTGACTGAAATGTATCGTGTTCCAGGGAACCCAGTTTGTGCATGTGAGCCTGAGGACCAACACCTGCACCTTCACATCCTTCCTGCCCTTGATCTGTGCCAAGCATTGATAGGTAGCTTGGAGGCAGGCAAGTCATGGCATAGGGTGGGAGGGAGGATTTAGTCAGTTTTCTATGGGAAATAATAAAATAAAATATTTCCTTTAGAATTAATGCATTATGAAAAAATAAAGTCATGCAGGCAAGACTTTTAGAATTGTCCGATTTTTTTTTTTTTGAGTAATCTCAGTTCTTTCCTGTCTGAATTGAGGCATCTCTAAAGTATTTGTTTTAGCAAGGGAGATGACCAGTATTTCTAGAAAATTATGCCCTTTGAGAAAAAGGGGAGAATAGCAGGTGGGGGATCCTGATGTAAAAAAATTCAAAATCACAGGTAAACTAAAAATAATAAAGACTCCCAGTTTGAACTACACTGTTACAGACTTGCCCTGTTATTCTTGCCAATGGTTGAAATTGACCCCTCTGGAAAGAGCCCACCCTTGGTCTCTGCTGTACTTTCCTTCTACTTGAATGCTATTTTGAGATTTCAAGTGGAACTTAAGTGGTAGAGATGCATTGGGCAGTCATCCTGCACAGCTTTGAATTTAATAGTGGTAGTGGGGAGAGCTTCATGACACAGCACAAGGACAGAAATTCAGTCCATGGAAGAAGCCTGTGTTGTCTTTGTAAGAAATACAAAGAAAGGGAATATAAATGTAGAGCACTTTTCTAAATACTGTTATGTTCAGGCAAGTGCAAATGTCCTGTGATGAAAATTATTAAACGAGATATTTAAATTGACTCCACTTATGAGAATAAAGTAATAAAATTATTTTTAATGCACATCAACATTCCCACGTACTTCTGTCAATATATTTGTCACAAATAAAGTCCATGTGCTCTATGACTGCTCTTTACATTTCTATTTTGTATTTTTATTGATCAGAATGCATTGCTATCCAATTAGGACAATGTTGAACTTGATCTTTGTGCAATAAGTGATCTCCTTAATTGGATGCATGTCCATGTTACAAGTTGTACTGCTCAGGGGATGTCTAGTGTGGTAACAAATGACAAGCCAAGCAATGAATGTGAAGGGTGAGCTATGAGTGTCCTTTCTTCCTACGAGGGAGCACTTTGCAGGAGGAGCTGGAGTGTTCTGCCTGGAGGGATGTGAAAAGACATGGCCACTGACGGATGCTCCCCTGTTCCTCCTGCCACAAAACCCCCAGCCTCGTGTTCTCACACACACTGAAAGTGCTCCCTGGCTGGAATTTGGACCATTTTTAGTGAAAACATTTTATTTAAGATATGATTTTGGTGTTTGACACATTCTCTGAGTAGGCAAGTAATCTGCCCATCTTTTAGCAATCTGACTTTGAGTGAAGTGCATAGTTACAGTGGTAGAGACGTGTGCCATGTGCCTGCAAACTTCATTATGCGGTAAATTGTTTACCACCTTTTCATTGCCTCTGACCTGCTAAACAGTCCACTCATGAGAGCCTATTAGTCTTGACCTAATTAATATTAATGGACTGAAGCTACTTATAATTCAGGTTTAAATGGGCCATCAATCTTATGTTGGCTTGTGAGCGGTGCAGACCTCATAGTTTTGTTCCTTGCCCTATGTCAGTATCTTTAGTCTTCTGGAATTGCCACTAAATTTAAAAATAAACACCTGCTGTGCTTGCCAGTATATAACTTTAGCACTATAGAGAAGTTTGAAACAACATTGAAGAAAAAAAAAAAATCTTTTAAAAAAAGAAATACCAGGGTAAAAAAGCCAGCTCCTTTTTTCCACTTGTGGCATGCCTGAAGTTTTGCAGCAAAGTCACCAAGAAGAAAGCAGTGAGTTAGTGATGGCATGGTGGGGCAGTTGTCTTCACCTCCTGGTCTGGGACAGCCACTTGAGTCTTCCTCCTATGCTTGGGAGGTTTGTGGTTAGTGCCTGACGCAGTAGCTAAGTAATCAAATACTTAGTTTCTAATGAAAACTGGAGAACTGAGAAGCCATGCAGTAGCACTCTAAGAAAAGAAATAAATTAGGTTCTTTTATCATTCTCGTCCCCGTTGTACAACCAATTCCTAATGTAGAATAATTGTGTGAGCAGTACCTAATGTGCACATTGTTGTTTTCTAATGATTAGTTTTTTACATTTCATATCAAGAGCAGAAGTTAGAATTTCTTCAGCCCCAAAATGCTAATGGAAGCTGACACTCCTCCACCTGAAATTCCCATCACGGCAGATTCTTTTCAATTCACATACTAGAGGACATTATCTCTTGCTTGATCTCATAGAGCCTAACAGAAAGAAAGATTGAGTATAATTTAGTGGTCATGAAATCCTAAAGTCTTGGTATTTTAGAAGAATTATTTACTTCTATATTATTTTACTGTATACAAAAATATAATCTCTTCAATTGGTTGTGCTTAGGGTACTTGATAATAGGATACATTCTTACACCTTACAAAATTTTTCGTTCTTTAATTTGCAGAAGATGATTGTAATTCTGATCAGAGACTGAAATTTCCAATCTGTTCCCTTCAAACGTTACAGTGGAAGCTGAATCAGTAGGAAAAAAAAACATTTGAATTAGTAAACAACAATAAAATGATAGAGATATTTTTAACATAATCATTACTTAAATGGGATAGTATTTTAACACTATAGAGAATACCCTAACCTTATGGGATTTTTGTTTTTCTTTACCTATATTATGTTTTAGAAGCATCTCCATCATCATGCTCTTTTAAATGTAATTCGGTTCCTGTGTAATGCATTATATCATCAAATATTCTGCATGGCATTCTGGAGAGTATGCTATTTATATACTGCAACCATTTAGTCATGTAAGAGATGCATTAGAATAATTTTCCTGAACACAATGCATGATTAAAGGACAATGTCAAAGTAATTTTTCAAATGATTTTCCCCTTTCTGTGCTGTTTATAATGGCTTTTTGGAAGAGCAATACTTGAGACATATTCATTTGAAATCGAATAATGTCTCAGAACATTTTCTAACTTGCCTTGGTTCATTTTAGTGAGCTAATGAAGAGAGATTAATATCTGTTTCACTATTAAGACATTAATGAATTTTAAGTCCTGGGCACCCAACTTTGTCATTCATCTTTCCTAAGAGACAAATTATTGCATAACTTTCAATAGTGCTTCAGAGTTTTATTACATCTATAATGAGAATACTTGTTTAAACAGCAGCATTTTTATTCTAAATGGCTAAGGGGCATAATCCGGTTGCAGTATAAATAACTTTGCAACTCAGTGATGAGGAAGTTCTTAGCATATTTTGATTAATAAATGTCTTGAGTCGCATTCAGAACAGCAGCCTACCTATGCTTCTGGCTTGACAGAAGGCGAGCAAGGGCAAACCTTTTTTCAAGTCATGCCTTGGAGCATTTAATTCACATTCTTTAGTTTTTATCTGTTTTTATATCTACTGCCACTCTCGTACGAAATGCTCAACTTTTATACCCAAAATGAAAGGTATGTTTGGCCAAGGTTTCATCACCCAGGGTTGCTGGATCTTTTGTCATCTCTGGCTCCTAAATGGAATCTCTCCCATCAGAATTTTGTTGCCAGGGGTAGTATTAAGGGGTTACACCTCTTCAGAGATGTAGCTTAGTAAATGTAAAGTTGGAGCAAGAGTGAGCTTTAGATTTCATCTATGTGTGTAGTCTCTTGCCTGGAGGATTTTGGGCCTTGATAGATGCCTGAAAGTTGTTGCCACAGTAGCAGTAAAGTTGTTGCTGCAGATGCTCAAGAAACATTGATTGCATTGCTGTGAGCTGGGGAAAGTGGGAGAGCCCACCTGGATCTGCTTCTCTCTTCTAACATTCTCCATGACAGTGGGGGTGAGGGGATTATTCAGGATCCTAGACTAGGTCTGGAGGGATTCATGTGACTAGGATTATATGGTAGTGTTTGTATTTTGTCTCTTCTGCTGAGATCTTTGGTCCCAGGCTTTTCTCCTCCGGCACACCAATTGTTTGTGGCTCAGATTTTGTTCAAGTGGTTTGGAGATTTTTTTTTATTTTTTTTAAGAAAAAAATGAATATGGGTAGTTTAGGTAATTCACCTATTTCTACAATGTAGTTCATTAGCATTTTTTTTCCTATTGTCACTGGTGTTCTTGTTTAATTTTTTTAACGTCTTTCTTTATCTAGCTGGGTTTTACAGAATTCAAGCATACTATGATCAAAGATTAATCTGTTGTAGAATTGACACTGATCTCAGCGATAAGACAGTTGAGTCCCAATTTATTTTCTTTTCAGAATATGAAGGTCTATTGCACTGCAGACATCTGGTGTTTTGGGCACTTAAAGCTGCAGATCCCTGACAACTCTGTTATTTCTGTTTAAATACGCATGAACTGTTGTTTAGGTAATCCACCCTGTCAAAATAGCATTAAGTGTAACATATTACTGACCTTCTCCTTTGTGTAGTGTAGAGGACTGGAGTTGTTACTTATGCTTGCAGCTACAGTGGCTGTGTTGCCTTTCTTATACATTCAAATCTTTGGAAATGTGGAGATTATAGAGGATGTAATATTTGTAATAGGTAGCTTCATTTATTCATACGTTTTATTCATTTAGCCCTAAACAGGATGTGGCATTCATCATTTAAAACACAATCTTGGTCTTAGGGATAAAGAAATGTAATGAGGTAACTTGGCAAGCTATAAGCCTTACTCTGCAGGTCGTGTAAAACATACTATGAATGCAGTACCTGTCCCCCTTCCTGACCTTCAGTCTGGAGGGCTGCAGGAGCCTGAAATCTCTGTAGTTGTAATTTGGCTTTTGGTCTTGAAGGAAGCAAGCTTTCATCAGCCCAGAGGTCATTTTAACAGTGATAATCAGAGCAGCACTTCAGTCTTCATACATTTTCCTCAGGCAAGAGGGTCTGGGAGCATGTGGCAAGTGGCCACTCCTCTGTCAGACAGATAAGGCAGTTCAGTGATTGAATTGCTTCTGGAGTAACAGAACTTCTTGGGATGGCATTGCACACAATTGGTATTTCAGAGAAAACAGGCTTTGGGTTTATAGTCAAGCCATGGCAGTTCACCTGCTGTGTAAACATACATACCCCTTTCAGTGGAAATGATGGTCTGTGTCAAAAATAATAAATCATGTCTTTTGATCTGCTTTTTTTTATTATGATTTTATTTTATTGGCTTTTTGGGTGTTTTTTATGTTTTTGGGGTTTTTTTGTGGGTTTTTATTATTTTTATTTTGTTTAGGGTGTTTCTGTGGACAAGCTAAAGTGAGAAGTGGTTTCTCAAGGGTCTTCTGAAATCAATCTCTGCAAGTGTTTTGAGTTATTAACCTTGACTATTGAGAACTGGCCTTGAATAGTCTTGATATGTTTGTGGATTTCTCTGCCACAGTTACCTGAGAAAGACTGCAGAATATGTAAAATTCAGAATTGTGTATAAGCTTTGCAATTTGGTTTTCTAAGGCTGAAATGAAATCGACTATAGTTGTTCTGTTCTTTTTTGTTTGTTCTTAACTTTATAGTGTAAAGTATTGCTGTAACAATAGGTGTGATTTAAAAGGTACAGGCTTGTCTTGCTGCAGATGAATGTATTTTTTTAATGGGTACTTAATCCTTGTGAAAGGTGCTGGGTTGTGACAGCACTTGAAGATGAATTCCTGTATTTTTCTGCAGTTGTACAGCAGGAGACAATGGCAAGGCATGCTTCTCTCACAAATATGTCTGAACCATGACCTAGACAGATCACCTTTAGAGATGAGTCTCTGTGCCCATTCAATCCTTGACCTCCCTGCCAAGACTCTCTCAGTGTTGCCAATTTATGATGTGGACCTTGGGCCGAAAGGACCAGATCATTTCAAGTTGACTACCACACCAGTTGTGACTGATGGCAACTCGGTAATGACCTGGGGGTGGTTTCAAGCCAGTGGTCACTGAGGAAATGCTCCCATCCTATTACAGATCTTCTGAGACATCTAGCTTGTGGGACTGGTGCTCTTCATTGTCAGAAAGGACTTTCTTTGTCTGTATCCTGTGTTCATTTTCATTACGTCTTCAGTGCATCGTTTTTACATACCTGGGGAAAAAAAAAAAGTTGGGATTGCTTTTACATCAGGAGTTGCAAATTTAACATCAATGTGCAAAAAATTTTAGGAAGAGAACTGTATTTAACCATGGCAGGTACACTAGGGTTTTATTTCTTGCTGAGCCCTGCTTATGAGCAGTGAATTTCCCAAAGGAAGAGGAAACCATGTGCATGAATGTGGCAGCAATGACTCTCCCCATTCACTAGCAGGTCATGCACAAACTGATGCCCAAGCAGATGCTTCCCATCTCTGCAAAGGAAAAGACTGGAGATCTTAATTTTTTTAAAAACCGGGGAAAACAGTGTTTATGTGTCACTATGCAGTTAAACGTGTGTGCATGCATGTATATTCTAAATATGCACATGTTTAGACCTCTTCAGTTAAAGTATTCTGCAAATAATTTATGGAATGCTGGCTATAGATTGGTAGATCCTATTCTGAACCTTTGCTAGGTTTTTACACTTAACTGCAGCATTAATTCAGTGCCTTGTCCTTGTTAGTATTTTCAATAAAGTTTGTAGGCACGCAGGAAAAGAGAGCTTTGGAGTGATTATTAAGCCTCTATTTCTTGTTTTATTATAATTACCCTCCTTTACATTAGGAGGAATGAGAGCCAACTAATGCATTTTGTGAGATTTTTCTCTCCCTTATCTTTTCTTTAATAATTGACTCAAACCCAGCCTTTTTTTTTTTTTTTTTTTTGTACAAACCATAATAGTGTCAGAGCCCTTCTCATCTTTTCCATTCTTAAACATTTGAATAACATTGCTCATTTGGAACTGTCTTAACCTCAGCAATATGCTTAGGCTATTTGAATTTTTATTCTCTTTTTCCTCTTTGTTATTCTCTGTACAATTTGTTTAATGCTGCTGTAGCCATGCATTACTAGTCAACCTTATGTATAAATTCCATAATAAATTAAATAAAGCTCTGTATGGGTCAGCTTAGACTAGCCCGATTAAAAAGTGATTTACTAAAGAGATAGAGGTAGCAGGGTGGTAGAACATGCTTCTAAATCAATTATGAGTCCATTCACTGTCGGCCTATTGTGTGTAATAGTGTATTAAAATGCATTCTATATTGTTAAAAAAAAAAATTGACTCTTTCATTGAAACTGAATTAACATTTGCAAGCGCATAATAGTGTTTGGAAAGCAATAAACATTTAAATTCAATCCCTTATTGCAGGCTAAGTGTATACAGCTAGAATTGTAATATCTAGATAAGTCTTTATGTTGTGCTCATTTCATTATTGAAGCAAGATGTTCATGCTAAAGGTAAGACTGGGTGGATGCTTGTATTTATAAGCCCATCATTACAAGGAGAAAGCCTCACAGGATTATAAAAGTGAAGTTCATTTTGAACTGAAAAGTAGTGTCTGCATTTGTACATGTATACACATACATAGTATATATATAAAACATGTAAAATATATATATATATATAAAATATATAATATATATAATACCCATTGCTAAATTTGTATTGGGGCACATGTTAATTCTGCCTCACCTACTCCTTCCACCCCAAAGGCTGTAACCTCTCTTTTCCTCGTGGAGAAGCAGAGGCAGGGAGCAATCCAGCAGGCTGCCAGGACTTGATGAGCTGTGCCCATTGAAGGCTGTGCCCATGCTTGCAGCTTGGCACAGACCCTATCATCCACCAGGGAGCTGCCTTTTCCTCTCACCCAGGGACTGCAGAAGGACTCAGATCTCAGCAGGGACTGCCTGCAAGGATTCACCCAGGCATTAGTGACCTGGATGCATCTATGCCCTGAATTCACAGGCAGCACACTTGCATCTTGATACTCCCATGGTAGCACTCAGACAAGGGATGCAGTGGAGTTCTCTGCCTCTAGAGCATTCCTCTGCTGGGAGTAATACTGCCTGTAGTGGGATTTGCTTAGTTCAATTAATTTTTATGGGGTAAACTCAAAAGGAGCTGAAACTACAGCTTTCATTTCAGTTTTACTTACATCTGCACTTGCTTCTGTGTTTCCAGTATACTGAAGTGATATGAGGGGTTCCATAGGAAACTGAACAAGCAATGCAATCTGCAGAGTCTGGGAGTTTAAAAGACATTGTAGTGTATTTTATTTTATGGAATAGAAATAGTGGGGCTGTTGTTGAGCCCTTTTTTTGTTTTATAGACTTTATTTGCTTCCATTGTATCCTAAACGGTGAATGAGCACCTCTCTGCACACACTCCTGCACTCAAGTGCATAAATCCATAACAAGAAGCTGTTTGTATCTGAAGCAGATCAGTTTACAGCAGTGCTGTTCTTTCTGTCAGCATGGATCTGGTGTAGCTCCCAGTGCAAGAGCTGAGCTGGTATGTTTGTAAAACATTTGGTGAAGAGGCGCAGGCAATGGATGAAAATCTTTTGTGACTTGGGAAGCAGGTAGTGAGCATCTTCTCTGAAGTTCTGCAGTGTCTAGTGTTCATACCAGAGTTTCTAGAACTGCAAGAACAATCCTTTCAGCCTTGAGAGTTTTCCTGCATTTGTTCTGAAGGTGTGTGTGTAATGCAGGTTGACATGTAGGATGCTTGCAGAAACCTCTGAGAATTACCTAAGCACTTCTGTTACACCCGTGAAGGACGTAGAGCTGAGCTAGCATGAAGACTGATTTATTTCTCATCTCTGAAGAAATTTAGCCTTTTGGTTCTCTGAAAAGAGCAGGTGAAGCATTAATTCACTGGTGTATTATTTCAAAAGCAAAGAGAAGCATGTATGGCTTTAGATATTGTGCTTTCAAAAAAAAAATAAAATAGAGTTCTATGAGTACCATTATAGCTGTACTTGTTTTTTAAATACAGGTGTAGTATTTATAGCTTTTGATATACTTTGTTAGGACTGTGACAAATTCATGCAAAGAGGAATATATCAGCCTGCCAAAGGCTTCATATGGTGAAAAGCTTGTTAGGGTTTCAGGTTAATTTCCTGTCATTTTGTTAATCATGATGTGATTTAATTTTTTTTTTAAAGTATAGAACAATTAAAAAAAAATTACATTTTCTGTGCTACGTGTTTATGTTCTTTGTTTCTTTTTCTTATAACAAAAAATACTGACAAATTTTGTAGGTTACTTGCTACCTGATATTCAAGAAAATATGTGAATATTTAGCCTCACTTCTGCCTCCTGGTTCATAGTGCAATGCAGAGACTATCCAAATGAAATAATTGCTTTGTCTGGCAAATAGATTGTCTCATAAGAGGACTGAACTGTATTAAGTGATTTTCCCCTGGTGATTGGAAGTATCTCTCTTCACTGGTTCAGGTAATTCTAAGGTTGTGCCTTCACTCTTTCATGCTAGACTGCTTTTCCAATAAAATAAAAAATGTAGAACCTGCTACACAAATGTAATGTTAACCTAGATTTCTCTGAGGACAAAGGTGAATGCTATAGGGCTTGCTGAAGGCAGAGGAGGAAATGATATTAAAAGGTTATTAGAGCTAGAATTGGATGCATGGGACTGTACAAAGCTGAAAGGTACATATTGGGGTGTATGAATTTTATATCAGTTTACGTGTCTTTGGGACTCCTTAAGGCGAATCCTAACAGATTTTTTAAATACTTGAACACTACTATATTTTCCCTACCAGATATAAATTCATATTAATGTGTTTCTGGGTTAGAAGAATGGTCATATGCAGAAGAGGAAAAACTACTGGGAAATGAAAAGCGTAAAGGTCATTACAGAGCAGGCTTGCACATCTCTTTGCATTTTTTCTGCTCAGTACTTGACCAGGGCCATGGCTGGCCAAACTGGGCATGTCCAGTGAAAAAACTGGAAAGAGGCAGGAGTTTTGGTGCAATAAAAAGCTCCCTTTCTGATTTAAATCCTGATGTGAACTTCAGGACCTGCAGTTTTTTGACATGGAACAACGAGGAATGCCCAAAGACACAGCTGGCTTTTTTCATAGTACTGTACATAGGTTGAAATTACATATGCAAATGCTGAAATGCACTTTATGCTTAGCAAACCATCATATTCAGCAGGGAAGCTGCTTTCATTGCAGCTAAATGGGTGCAATCTGGATTTATATTTGCTGCTGTAGTGGAATAAATGTACACATCTGGAGAGATGTTGGGGTAGAGTACTAGTGGGAAGGATGGGAGTGCATCAGTATCTGTTTGATGAACATCTTATTCATGTGCAATTATGCAACTTGTGCTCAGTTGCATTGCAGCTTGAATGTGCTGCAGTGCTGGTGCTTCAGTTCTCTATAGGTGCTTTGAGTGTGGGGTGTCTGTTACACAAAGGTGCCCAAAAAATCTATACCTCTTTGTGCATAAGTACGTAAAAAAACCCCCAGCAACAATAACAAAACTTTGTTTCTGAATAGAAAATTCATATATAAGCATGTATTTCAAAACTGCCATGGATAATGTGTTGAAAGACAGAAGGGGAGTTATTATTGCTGCAGTATGCTTTATAAAATACATTTTTCTCTGTAAATTTGATCATTTATTTGAGCTCAAAGGTAACATCTAAAGAAGAATTTAATAATGAAAAATATTCAGTATTTCTATGACCCCTGCTCATTCTCAGTCCTTGGAAAAGCAAACTCATTTTGTATTGTTCTAAATAAGAAAAAATCATACACTGATGTGACTGTGTGGGACCCAGTGAAGTTTCTCTAGGTTTAATGATTCAAAATCAGAGGTGAGCAATGACAAAAAGGCTGTTCAGATAATAAAGCCAAATCTAGCAATGACAGTTGGGATTAGGTTTTTGGAAATAATTAGGCTTTGGGGAAATAGTATTTGCCTTGATGGTTTCTCTTTGTCAGAAGAGCTGACCTGGCTCCTCTGCCAGTCAGCTGGTGACCCATAAGGCAGGTTCAATTTGGAGAAAAGCTGGAGCTCTCCCCTCTCTCCTACCCCTATGTCTGTGTCCTCTCAGAAAGGGAGCCAGAGTGCTCAGCCCTCCCATCCATGGTGCACTGACCCAGGCCCATGCAAGAAGGCATGACCACTCTCCTCTCTTGTGACACCAAGCATCTGAGCCCTGTTTGCCTGAGTTACTGTTGCTGTCAAGAAAACCTTGATGTCTCTTGCAGCTAGCAGGTAAACATGCTGAAATAATAATCTCCTAAATCCCACTATGAAGAACATTTTAAATCTTTTGCTAAGGAAAACAATCAAGACAATTCCAGAACAATTTCCAGAATACAACACAGTGCAGAGTTTTTAGTCAGATGTTAGAAAATGCCATGACCCACATTGCACACAGAGTAACTGGATATTATTTAATAGGAGCAGCCTGCAGCAAAGGAAAAAAAAAAATGAAGACAATTATTTTCTTTTATTTCCAAATACCTTTTTATTTGGCTGAAGACCTTAATGACAGCTACTGTGCCTGGTGGAGTGGGCACCAGTACAAAAGCAGACTACCTGCACTCCATTTTGCCCATTATCTTACAACAGTTATTATAAACTCATAAACTCTATCATCCTTTTAGCAGCACAATCAGTTTCCAGTCTACCAGGCAGCTGTTGCCCAAGGATGATTTTAAAACAAATGCCTGTAAATTCCAGTGGTTCCCATCACACAGCCCTTCCCCTCATTTCCAGTGGTTGGACAATCAGGATCAGCACATGGGTCACTGGTGTGCAGGTTTCCTGGAGGAGGTGGGGAGGATCCTCATCTTGGGTGATGTTGTGTCCTTAGGCTTGCTAAGGAGAATTAATGGGATTTGGAGAAATACCTGTCTGGACTCTGGCAGTAAGGAGTGTGATCACAGGACAAAACCTGCAAGGAAGAAATAGGAGAGGGAGGTAAAAGGGCCTGAAAACCTCTTCTTGTCAAGGCATATGCAGAAATGCAAACAGAATTTCTCTCAGCAGCTGTCTTTTTTGTGTGTATACCAAAGGGTCTGCAGTCATCTTAATATTTATGCTTCACTATTTCTTCTTTTGATACAAATGATGACTAGGCATTGATGTTATGGGCCAGCTGTAGCACTGTCTTTGTTGTTATAAGAATATAGAGATCTGCTGTTCTAGATGTGATGATGTAGAATAGAAGGAACTTCTGTAAAGTGGGCAGTACATTTAAGTAGAAAGTTTGATATGTCTGGGACAAACATATAAGCTTTATAGCCATAAAATACACAAATACTATCAGTCCTGTGAACCAGGAGCCATGAGCATTTTCACTCTCTCTAAAGAAATGCCAGTATTTTATTGCACAGAAACTTGTTTATTTTAAGTTTCTATTTATGCCCCTGCTGTGGGAGGGAAGACTTCATAGGCTTTCTTTCAGCATCACAGATGATGTTGTTGCTCAGCAGCCATCAATATAGCTTTATCTATATTTAGGGAAAGTCTAACACCTTTCTGGCCATATGGAAAATGATAAGTTAGCACCTGCCATAACAGGAAAATAATTACTGGGTAAAGTATAAATATCAAAACATGATAAATAATGGTTACCCCAGCAATCCTCAGCTGGATAAAAGTAGCATCTGCCTTCAGTTTCTGGATATCACACCTGATTAATCTGAAGGCAGCGGGGAACTTTCTCAGCTGTGCTGTTTCTACTGGTCAGTGAAGGCAAGGTCTCTTAGGCCTTCTCTTACCCTATCACCCTGTGGTGATATCTTTGAATCAAAATGTTTCATCCAGATTTTTTTTAAGGAAAAGTGGGAAGTAAGGGCAGGGATGAGGCAAAAATGAAGCATTGGCTGAAAGGATTCCATTTCCTCTTACAGATTTTTTTTATGGAAAGTTCATCTGAACAGAGCTCTGTTTTGTTCTTCTCAGAATTTATTCTCTGTGTTAGGAGAGATTCTACCAGTCCCTTGCATCACAGAGCCTGACTCTCACTTGCTGTCAGGTCACCCGTACAAATACCCTGAGCATCCAGTTTCATTTGGAGATGTCATCTGACAAAACTTTTCAAATCCAAATTGAATTTCCAAAGCTGGTGGTGGGTGTTAGGCATTGTTCAAAGCACATCACAGTTTGAACCAAAGCCCTGATGAATGATGTTGGTGTTGCTAGGCCAGCAGTGTCCCCAGATATTCAGCTTTATGACTATTTATTTGGTAAGAAAAAGGAGAAAATACAGATCTGTGTGTGGGTGCACATGTTAAACAGGATAAAATAGGGGAATGGCCACCAATCTGAAGGAAATTCACTGATAGAAAACTGAAATTCTCCTTTCACGGTTCCTGTAGATGCTTTTGAATAAAACTGTCTGTCTCTGACTTGCTTAAAATAGTGAAGTGTATGTCAAATCTTTACTCCTGTTTGAAATGAAAAGCAATGGTATAATGCTCCATAGTGTGCTGAAATTGCTCCTGTAATTTTAGTGCTAACTGTTAATCCACCTTGACTTAAGAGACAAAAGGACAGCTGTATCAGGGACTGATTTTTATTTTTTTTTAATTTCATATAACCTCAAATGTCTGCACATGCATAGAATTCCTCAGTAAGTACCTTTCCCCTAATAAAACTTTAGAGTTTGCTGTAGATTCTGCATGGATATTTACTTCTTGAAATCATCTTATGTAGCTTGAGGTCCATTAGCTTCCTAGAGCTCTGAGACTTTGCCCTTTGCCTCAGGAAATTAAATATTTAATATTGCTTTGTTTGCACTTACTTTGAAAAACATTCATCCTTCATTTGGGTACCATATCAGAATTCATTGGGAAGCAACAGCTGATGTTGCCAGATGGAATCAAATCTCAGCCCTCTCCTTCCCCTTCTGCCATCAGGGGTTGTGTCAGTGTTGCCATCTCAGGAACCCTTGGGGCTGATCATGATGAAATGAAGGAAAATTAGGACAGTGGTGGAAAGCAGGCTGATATCCCAGGTAGTAATGAAGAAAAAGGCTCAGTTTGCTGGCAGGGATATCCTTCTTTCTCGAACAAGCACTGCAGGATGTGTATTTTTATATGACTAAAAGTCATATTAAAATCAGTGAATCAGTCAAACTAAATATACAGGACTCATTTTTCTGATGAGTTTTGCCTGAAATGAACAATGCACATAGTTAGAGTTTAGCTTGCCCAGTTAAGAACACATTTCTTCCAAGAAGAATATGATGTGACATGGAAATAGGCAGGATGAGTGTCATTTCTGTATTGTGTTTTCATTAAATTTTTTACTATCTTTGTTGCTTTTTCTCTCTCTGTCTCATATTTTATGGTGGCCTGAGTGTTTTGGTCGTGAAGCATCTTTTCTTGGGATGAATTTATTTTAAAAGATGTACAGTGTGCACATGATATAATAGAGGCTTAGTTTGTGTGAACACTGAGCACACATTTCTTGTAAACTATAGTGCTTATATATAAATTGAGAATGCTTTGAGCAGGCTCTCCAAATGCTTAGCTGTGTGATATCAGCATTGCTATAAAGGTAGTTGTCACAGATTTTAGGTGTTTCATCTTGCTCAAGTTTTGTTCAGAGATTTTTACAGTACAGGAACTTTGTAGACAGGTTCTTACATTTCATGAGGCCATGTTGTAACTTATTTAATAAAATTACATTGGATTTGGAGGTTTTCTACTTCAGTAGTTAAAAAATGCCACTATATCCATTCTATAAGTATGTGAATGTTTTAGAATTGAAGACAAAAATAGCAACAAAGTAGAACACTTCTTTCAATTTTGTTCTAAAAGAATTACATAATTGTTTGATTAAATTTAATTACACAAACTAAGGCTGCTGAAGACATCCTTCTGTATTTCATAAAATAAATATGAAGGAACTTCTTTTTTCCTGTAACTTTAGAAGTGTGTGTACTGATATAATGTTAATATTTTCTCAGAGTTCATAATGAGGTTTTAGCAAGTATTTTATATGACATAAGGCACTCCTGGGAAAAAGGAGATATTGTGTGATCAGAGGTGGACACTTTGCACTTCTGTGGTTACAGTTTAGTTCAGCTGTCCCTGTGTCACCATGTGATGACTGCTAATGTTATTTAAGAGGGTGGGAATATATTCAAGGTGTTAGGTTGTTTGCTCGTTTATATTTTTAAGTTAATTTATTATAGATAACTACATAGTTAAAACTGGGGGGCCTTATGTTCCTTTTGCTGGTTCACCTGGACATTCATTTTATGTAAGATTATGTCAATATTTAATAGTGGAAGGATAAGTTTTCACAGCATGTTCTTATCCAGGACTAGAAACAGTAGTATAAAGTAGTAGAAAGATCCATGGAGGTATCTTCCCCTTTGTTTTTTCATTATAAGGGAAGACTTTGCCCAATAATGGAGGTACCACAAGGACTTGTGTCCCCTGGGGATGACCAGAGTGCAGCCTTGGACCTCTCTGACTTCTGTGCTCACCAGCAAAAACTGTAGAGTGGAAGCATAGGCTACAATTTTTATTAATCTCACAGGATTTTCTGCATGTGTCCCTGCAGTGTTTTCAACGTTTCAGGAAATGTTGTCCTACCTTTTGTGTCTCAGGCAAGGTGTAATGGTCTGTTTGGAGATTTAAACTTCTTAGGCATTGCATGTTCTCTGCATGGCTCAAAATTTTATCTGCATGATGCCTCTTTAACAAAACCAAGAAAATTGTTAATTGATCCAGAAACACCTGCAGCAGTTGCTCTTAAAAGAGTGAAATCTGTTTTGTCCTCCTGTGACAATGGAAGTATTTTATGGTATGCTGAAGCTTTGTATTGCTAATGCAAGCTGCTTAGGAACCTAAATCCTACTCTTGAAAGATAGCATTTGTAATAAGTTTAGTATGGCTGATGCTTTAATGCAACTTCTAATAATTATGATGTCTTCAGTAAATGGCAATTACTGGTGAGTTGATACAGAGTGATACATTCAGTGGAAACATGTCCAAGGTCCAAGAGACTCGGCTGTAAGGGCACAACCTTTTCTCAGGGGCCCAGAAACCCGGGCAGATGACAGCAGAGGGTTGGAAGGAATGCTTCCAGTGGTGCACCCAATCTTCTACAGCAGATTTCCTGGCCAGAGCAGCCCTCACCTTTACTCCTAGAAACTGTGAGCACAGAAGTTGATCTTACCATCTGCTGAACTTCTACTGAGCAGCTATCAAATACCATTTAGTTCTGTTCAAATGCTTGGTTTTCTAAATGGTGGTGACTCCCCAATATACCATTCTGCCTGATTTCTCATTGCTTATTCATATTTGCTTGTGATGTGCAGTTGAAATATCAGTGCCCTTCATCTTGAGAAAGCTTGTAGTTAGTTACATGTAACCCTTGTGAGTTATGAAACTGAACAGCAATATTAACCCACTGTGACATTTGAGATTACAAATTAGAATAAGAAATGGGTATGATAAGGTTGTCTTAGTAGTCGTTTAGGTCTGGTGGATTATTGTAGTGAGTTCCATTAAAGTAAAAAAAAAGGATAAATATTAAAATTAGTAAGTGAACAAGAATAGCCTATTTTTTTCTCAAAAAATGCATCAAGATAAATTTGGGGAAAATGAGATCATGACTTTAAGCAGCATAATGCCTCTGTTTTATTAATATGCCAAGTAACATGCCAAAACAAGAAATCAAAAGCAATTTGCCAATTTCTCCCTACTAAAACCCAAATACAGCACTCCACACAATGTAGTAGGAATCTTAATTTGATCTTGTCCCTCTAGATTGAAGTCAGCCATTAAGTTCCCAAATAAATTTAATACCTTATAAATGTGATTGATTGCTGATGTGGTAATCCAGTTAGCTGCTGGGAGGTTTAATAGCTGGAGAATCCATTTAAAGAAGAATAAGGATCTTGAGGTTAGGATGCTGGAGTGTTTTCAAGAGGTCTAATTTCAGTTCTTTGGCATGAATTTAGCATAAATCCCCTTCTCTGTGCCTGTCTTTATGAAATGAGCATTTCTGTCTCCTCTGCCTGGTGGGTGTAAACAGAATGGTCCCATCAACACTGATATAGACATCAGGTTCTACTGTAGGTTTTTCTGTATACTTTTTAAAGATCAAGCAGACAAATGTTACATGCAGCTCGTGTGTTATTTTTAAATATTGTAACCTACTGAGGAGAAAAGGATCTGAGAATCTCTTCCCAAGCTGATCTCTGAGCTCACAAATCTTTCTCTTCAGGACAATGGTAATTGTATTTTTGAGTACAGTCAGAGCTTTAACACTGTTGGCACTGCTGGTTTCACGCTGAAGTTACAGCATCTCATTAGTATGTCACTCCCTCAACAGCAACATACCTTTACATCTGAAATGTTCTTTTGCTTGTACTCATGCAGGACACTGAATGATTTTAGCTTTTGTCCTTTTCTTCTGCAAATGGTGAACGTTAAATGCTTTCTTTTGGCGACAGTTTATGTCAGAGTTGTGCCTTTCTTTTTTTGCATTATGGAAATCTACTTATTGTTACCTATACTAGAAGAAAAATCATAGGTAGTGTGATGTGGGTGCATAAAAGCATTCAAAGACAATGTTGGTATGACAGCTAATTAAAACCAGGTACTTTAATGCTGAAAAACAAACAAAAATCTTTAATGTTACTGGGCACCAAAGTGTTGTGAAAGCAGAATAGAATTGCAGAAGGCTTGTTCAACAGACAGCTCAGAAGATTTATGGAGTACAAAGGAATATGAATGATTTTCTGGAGGAAAGCTGTATTATTGTGGCTCCCAAATGACAAGCCGTTTTTGCCCTGGTGCTGGAAGACTGCTTTAGTTGCAATGCAATTATAGGTGATTTTTCAGCTTACAGTGCTAGATACCAACAAAACAGAGTATTTTAAATCAGTCAGATTCTTGCCCCTCCCCAAGTTCCTTTGCAGACAATCCTTCAACCTGATCCATGGAGTAAGTCCTTCAAGTCTCTTTTTAGCCTCATCACAAAACTGTGGTATCATTCACATTTTGTATGAAAAAATGTAATGTGTAGTTTTTATCTACGACTTCTTTTAGCCCCAGTATTAATATTAACAGCCATGTAAAAATAGTGTTGGGAAGAGGCTGTACATTTAATTGTTTGCTCTGATCTGAATGCAGGTTGGAACTCTGTTTTTAAGTTCAGATGCATTCCTCTAAAGCCATTGTACTACTACTAAGTTACTTTCCATTATTATGAGGAGATCTTATGATCAACAGGTATTTTACAGGTATGATATGCTGGTAAGTAATTTGTAGAGCTGTTTTAATTAGTATTATAAACATAAGGCAGTCCCACTCTCCTCTGAGCTGTGCAGCAGAAGGGCTGGAGGCAATGGCCATAGGTTGCAGCAAGGAATGTTTCAGCCAGATAAGGGAAAAAATCCTTCATGGTGAGAAGTGTGATTTGTGGCATGGACATTGATTCTCAGAGGGGTGTTGGAATCACCATTCCTGGGTTAGTAAAAATCCATCTGGAAAAGACTGTGAGCAAAATGACTCCTACTTTGAAGCTGTCACTGCTTCGGGGAGAGGGTGTCACCAGGTCACCTCCACAAGGCCTTAAATACCGTTTTTTCTGTGATTCTGTGAATTTTATATATATATATACATAGACACACACACACACACACACAAAAAAAAGTGATGGAAAACATATTGCCTTATGGTTTGGTACTGGCACAGCCTTCCAAGGTGTTAAACATACAGGTTAAGTAGAATTTGGAAGAAGTGTCATTTTACTTCAGGAAAAAAATAGAAGTAGCATCATAGAAGAAATGCTTTGAAGTGGCAGGGAGGTGTCATGTGTTTGGCAGTTAGAGATAACAACATTTAGGCCTTGTGGGAATAGATTCCCTTTCTCCCTCCTCCCACTCTGTTTTGCTTCTAGAGCTTGCTTTTGGCAGTAGAAAATGTCATTCTATGCATCATACAACACTTCGGTTACATTTCCTAAAATAGGATTCAGTTGAGGATACAGTCAGCATATGAAACCAACTACTGTACATGGAAAGCAGACATAAAAGACTTGTGCTGAAAAAGATGAACCCATTCCTGTTTCATTTTCAGAGCATGTTGGCAAGAGTTGCAATTGCTGACATTTTGGGGCCAGCTCCTGAGAAGTGCAGCGCTCAGTTGTCTTGCTCTGTTATTGCCACATCAACATTTACACAGTTTGTTTGTGCAAATGTGTTGTCAAAATGAAAGCATTTGTTTTAAATCAGACCCATTTTATTTCAAAAGTGAAAGAAGATTTTTGGCATGTATTTTGCCAAGCCATAGAAGTTTATGTCTAGGAGGCAAAGCAGCGGAAAAATGGGGGTATAGTGTGTCACAGACATGGAGAAGCTGTTTGTACAATACATACAAAAGCCTGGGAATGAATAGAGTCTCTTGTCAGTAAGTTCATGACCACCTAAACCTCACTTGACTTTAAAAATTAAGTGTGGCACAAACTAGAACAGAGACTGTGTTCATTACAGTCATCCATTTGTCCACAGTTTTCAAAAGAGGAAGCAAGATGTGACTTTGGCATGAATATCATGTATTTTTGTGTGTGTGTTTGAAGGATGTGGAATACTGAGGTACAGAAAACATCAGGGCAGGAGGTTTAGTTAGGCATGAATAAGCTTTCTTTGGAGATTTTCAGAGAAAGCAATAACCTTTAATAAGCCCTGGGAAGGAAACAAAATCAGCCTCACCCTGAATCCTACAAAATTTCAACAGATGCATGACTTGGGCTACTTGAAAAGATGCCAAATTTCTGGTGGAATTGTCCCACTGCTCTTGTGTTTATTGTGAGCACGTACTCAAGAGGGCAGGAGAAATTTTTATGGTTTTGTGTTATTTAAGAAATATATGTGTAGCTGGCCTTGGAGGCCGAATCTGATTGACTTCACAACACCCAGGATTCTACCTTACTTTAAGGAATTTTAAACCAACCTACGTGATTTATGGGTCTGAATTCTAGTACGGGAAGCTGTGCTTTCTCAACTGTCTCTCCATTCATCTTAAAAGATTTTTAAATTACATTAGCTTTCATTTGCTGTTCTAACGAGGTGGAGAACATGATACATACAGTCCAGTCCTCATGATTGTGCAAAAGTTTTCCTGATTTAATGGTGCTCCTGTTTAACAGCATAGTCAGTTTCTATGCCTTCTGTACAGACTGGGATCAATAATGATGCAACACAAGCACTGAACATAGAACAGTGAATAGGAATCCCAGCTTTTATTTTCATAAAAATAACCAAAATATCTGTGCAACGCCTATAAAGGCTTTTAACGACTTTGAAGTATAAGGCATGACATGTTGTTTTAATTTATATACAACAAACACCACTTTTCGAAAGTTGCTATTTGGGTTTTTTAAAAGATGAAACTGATGATAGCTGAAATGAAATGAAGTAAGTTTTATGCATGTTGCATTTTAACAAGTCTGCTGTCTCATTGGAATGCACTGCCTTCTTGTGCTACATTTTATTTTTGGAATTTAATAAGGCGCCTGTCATATCTGCCTCAAGGCTAAAGAATATCATGAGGGAGAAATCCAAAGTACTGTCATGTTTGACTGACAGGGGGCCAATTTTAATTTTTTTATGGGAGGTGGCTGATATTAACAGGCTGTAGTGCTGAAGATGCACTGCTCTACCATCTGCTTTAAACACCCTGTGTTGATGAGCCAGTAATGACGTTGCTCAGTGACATTTATCAGGTGAATTTGGCTCTGACACTCAGTAGAGGATTTTCATTAAAAAATTAATTCCGTGCATTTTACAGTGAAGCCCATTGTGATGATAGATTCTGGTACAGTGCCATGTATCTCCAGAAGCTGTTCTAATTACCTGAGAAACTTGGGAAAGCAATAAACTACTACTTTCTATTTCTTGTGTGTACTCCCTTAGCATATAATTAACACACTGACTCACTTAGCTTAAATCTCTGAAGATCTATGTCTATGTGATGATTACTAGCTCTTCAAAGTAATAAGCAAATGCACCTCAGTGGCTCAGTGGTTGGATGGCAGCAGGCTCAGCAGCCTTTGTGAAGTGCAATCTGATGATGCCATTGCCTAAATGGTCACTGGAAAAGTGACTGGGTTACAGGAATAGTGGAAATGCTGCAACTTAGGCAAACGTTTTAAAACCCACCCAACTTCCAAGAGAAGATCTAATAAAATATTCCATCAACCTCTTGAGTCCAGTGGGAGGGAAAAAAAAAAAAAAAATCACCAAAGTCTTTTTTCAGTATTTATTGTAACATTCTTTCATCTTGGATAGCTTTATTTCTCATTAGCTAAACATTAGGAAAAAAAAAATATTTTCTAAGAAATTAACTTAGATTCCTTAAGAAGCAGAATCTCTCAATTATATTTGACATTTTATCTAGCATCTTTTCCTGTTCTTAGATGTGTCAGATCTGCATGTGTCCTTCTCCACTTCAGAATGACTTTCAGGTGATCTGGGAGGAACAAGGAGCCTTACCATAGCTTTTCAAGCCCCTACAAATGCACCCTAGTAGGTGCTGGCACTTCCACTGACAGTCTTGGTAAAAGAGGAGAGACTTAATAAATTAACCCAGTAAGAGGGGTTGTTGCTCAGAGTTTATTAATACTCATCTCTGTTAAGCCAGATTATTTTCAGTGACTGTTTGCTTTGAATCAAGGCTGAGCACAAGTTCTCAATTTATTGTAGCACATAAGGGCATTTGTGCCAAATTTATGTACCTAACTAGAAGAGATGCTTCCCTCAGCCTATTGCTAAAGTACCATACACAGAGCATTGCAGGTGCAGCATGAAGCCTACTAAAGTCACATTTACTCTATCATGGCATACGATGGTATCGCCTCAGATAATTGGGGACATGATATCTGAGCAGAGCAGCTGAAGGAACGACTTGAGAGCATTGAGAGAACAGATCAGGCAGATTGCATAGCATTATGCTGCTGATCATCAAAATACTTAGGAACAGTTTAATGCAAAGCAGGTGAGTTATTCATTAATGTCTCTGGAGATGATTTGATTAGCCATTTCAACAAGTCAGATGATTTTAGATTACAAACATTCTATATAAAGTATTAAGACTTTTTTTTAAAGTAATCTCTTGTGTTTTATAGTGATTGGAGAGGTTTATTATTTAGAAACAGACTATAAAATTTGTATCAGCATTTTTATGGAAAATTTATAAGGAGTTTTCAAACAGATTTCTCGACCTTCTGGAGGGGGGAAGTGTGTTAATTCTCTGATATTCTCCAGTGTTTCTCTGTCCTTCTGTTACACAGCAATAATTCTTTATTGTCTGGTTTAGTAACATGAATATTTACAAGTGTATTTGGCTCAGCAAATCATTTGGTGAAGACCTGATGCTAGCCTATATCTGGCTTGAGTGTCATATGCTAGTGAGAGAGGGAGAAAAACAATACTCACTTAACAGCAGTCCTGAATGAAGTCATTTTGTGACCTTTTGAGAAAGGACTGTTTTGGGGGCATTTTCAGGCAGGCAAGTGTCCTGTGCCTGTATCAGTTTCATGTGTACCTGCCTGCTGACCGATCCTGCCGAGGTCACCGGGGCCAGGCCTTCCAGCAGCTTTTGGGATCAGGTCCCCTGGAAAGCACCACACTGATCTGTCCCCGGCTGCCATCCCATCTCTCTGTCCCCTCTGGCACGGCTCCCTCACTCCCTGAAGTGAAACCAGCCCAGGGAAAGTGCTGGGTAGCTGGGAGATGGCATGAGGCAGAAGGGGCTTGCTCAAATGCAGTATCTCCTTTGGAGACACATCTAACCCTTCCTTCCCTTGCCCTTTCCAAGTGGTGATTTTTCCAGCTGACTGCCGTGCCCAGCTGTTGGTGCTCCTGTCACCTCTGGCCCTGGTGCTGGTGGTGCAGGCAGAGTTAAATAAGCATGTGGCTGCCTGCTGCTGAGCTCAGCCAGCTCACTCCCAGCCTGAGCAGATGGTTGTGCTGCTCAGCCTTCAGAGACAGGCTCTTTCTCTTCTAACAGCAAATTAACCCATGGCTGGAGGCTCGTGGAAATGTGGGGGGTGGTTTTTTGCTAGCTTTTTTGTTTCTTGCTTGTTTTCCCACATAAAGGTCTGCAGGGCCTAAACAGGAGTCTGTCAGTATGAAAATTTAGCAAAACAGTAATGACTGTCACAACAGGAACTGTTATTTAAATATTAATGTAAACCCTAAGCAAACTTGAGACTTTTTGTTGTTCATTTTATGTTCACTTACTCGTCCACCTCTCAAGGCTCTGATTTTTTCAGGTTTGAAACACAATGAGGCAAATGTCACTGTTCTTTACAAGGAAGCATCTTTAAAGCTATAAGGATTTTTTAATCCCTAGCTGCTGGTCATGAGTGAAAAACCATGACACAGAGTATGTCTTGTTTGCCTGGGTCTTTCATTTAAAAGGAAAAAAAACCAACAAAAACCACCTCTGCTGATGGAATGGTTTCTTGCCTTTTTCCTCACACCTTTTCCTACCAAACAAGTAGTTTGTCCTGGACATCCTAAGCCTTTTTGACAAAATCAGAATTAATTGTTGTTCATTTCAGCCACACTTCTGTAATCATTTCATACTTGTAGAAACAGAAGGGTAGATTAGGTGCATCCCTGGAGTTCTGCAGTTGGAGTTAAGAGCAAGAAAAAAAATACTGTCCTGAAGGAAAGAAGTGTGAAGTGGGTGCCTTCCTCTCTCCCCTCTCCCTCGTTTTCCTTTCCCTGCTTATTTTCTCTGTGAGCATACACCACCAGCAGCTGGCTGAGACCAGATCTTCAAAAGAACAGGGCTTCTGAGGAGAAAAAGGACCAGAGAAATAGAAGGAGGAATACATTTTCCTTTGATCAGAAGAGAGAGCATGTCTGAGTTAGCAGAAATCCTTCTGTGGTCATCAGCAGGTTAATGCAAGAATTGATGATTTTATGATATTAATAGCTGAAGCAGTGGTGTTGCAATCATATAAAATATATTAAGGGTTATAAAACTATTTTCATCAGGCCAGCACTATTTGTTTGTGTTTGTTTTCAGCTGTTGAAGTGAAGGGTGCTTCCTTCCCTTTACAGCCATATATCTTTTGTGATCTTGGACTTTGAAAGAAAACTTGTGGGTAGCTTAAAACCTGGTGTTTCTGCAACAAAAAAAATCAATGAGCTGTTAGATCTGCTGCTCGAGTTTTGTATCCTATACTTGGTAGGGCATTATAATGGTGTCAGAGGGTACAAATGTTCATGAAGAGAGGCAGAAAAAGTCCTGCTTTAGCCCAAAGGTGATCATTCCATTGTAAAGGGATTACAGGAGAAGGGACAGAGTGCCCTTAAATGCAGCAGCAGGGTCCAGAGGAATTCCTTGTGTAGCTCTCTGCTGCATACTGGAAAATCTTGCTTGAAGTAGAGGAATTACACAAGAAACAAGATTTTATAAGAACAACAAGGAAATTATGTAGGCTTTAAAGTCTGGCATGACTGCTCATGACAATTTGTGGGATGAAACAACCAGACCATTTGGATTTGGAAGCATCTAGATGAATGTTAGTTCGTGTTTGGACACAGCAGAAAGAACTGTCTTGTGTGTACTGACATGCAAAAAGCAGCATTTTGGCTTCAATGAGTGAGTACTTTTTGATTCCCTCCTTTTTCCCCTCATGATGCAAAAGGACAGATGATTGTTAGCAGAGATAATAAGCTACATAGTAATACCTGAAAGAGTGCACTGAATAAATGAAGGCTGTTCTAGATGCTAAGAAAGCTGTGTACAAAATGTAATGTTCTCACTGAAACACGGTGTCTCTCTGGGTGAAGCAGGCAGACTAACCAGATGCACTTATTAGACACTGCTGCCAACAATTTGCTTATTTTCTTTTCTCTACATGCTGAAAGATGTAATTATTCACGGATAACAATTCTAGTGGCATGTATCCTTTTCTCCTTTTTTCTTTTTTTTCCCCCCCACAGTTCCATTTGTATTTTAATTCCAGTTGTGTAGCTTTATTGATGTACAAATCAAACCACAACTTTTTCCCTTTCAATAAGTGGATAGGAAATAAATTGAAAGGCCCTGGAAAGACAAATATTTGACAAGACAAACCGATTGGCATTTCCACTAGAGAAGCTAAGGTTGCACTGGCACCTCACTGTTCAGTTCTCTCCACAGGAAATATGTCCAGATTAGACTCCACGGACTCAGAACTGTGATTATGGGTGTAACCTCTAATGTTAATGTGTTCATGGCCTTTTTTTGCCATGAACAAGTGATACACCAACAACTTCCTTCTGTTTTCTACATTAGGACTGAAGTTAAGGGATAAAAATATTACAGGGATTTTTTTGTGACACCTCAAAAAGTTAATGCCTTTTACATTAAAATCCTGATGTGCTCAGGAGGAAGTGTAGTGTTATTAACTTAATTATGTCAGCATGGTGTTACACCTTTTTTAAATGCATCAGGGTGAACACCTCATAGATATGAGACATGTTTATACAGTTTTGTAGAAGTTTTGTCTCATTTATATATACACTATATGAATCACTGTCCTGTGAAGTTCTGCTGCAATCATAAGTTCCTGAGTAGAATTCCAAAACTAGTCTGTCCTTTTTGAAATATCATGTTCTGCAACATCTAATGAGGAACTTTTTCTAGTTAAGCCAATTTTCAGCATTTTATGGCATGACAATGATTTACATCTAAATAAAAAAGCCTCAAAAATTTAATATATATAATGTCATGGCATTTAATTAATAGTATCCTGATGTTACTTAAATCTGTAAGCAAAAAGTAAATACACTACTCAACTAGGGAAAATAGAAAATAAACTTTACTGAGTTTCTATAAAACTGACAATTCCAGAGACTAAAAGGGATTACAAATCACCTGAAATAAGAAGAGTTCTTATATGTTCTTTGTTATAAGAAAGTTTACTTGCCTCTCTCATTTGTCCAGAACCTGTGTTCACCTTCTGATTCTTCACCTTAAAGGTCACACTGGGTTTTCAAAGATTAAATGTATCCCACAATTTCCCAGAGCTGGGCAGCAACAATGGAGATATTGCAAGAAGGAATAAATGAAATCCATTGAGAAGAAAGGATCCACTAAAGTATGAATCTGGTTTCCTGAGCACTGTAGAAGTGATTGTACTGGAATGAGAGGATCTGCTGGAAGCTGCAGGTATTTCTGTCTGCACAACAGGACACCAGCCTTTTGAAGTCTGTCAGCTGACTTCAGTGGACACTGTCTTCAAATTTCTTTTTGAGTTTGATTTTTTTTAATGGGAGGTAGTTTCAATAGACATAGCATAGCTTCAATGATAAAAGAAAATGTAGTATCATAGTGGGAGTAGACTGAAATCTCCAGAAACCTGAGCTTTCCCAGTAATAGTCGTGGCCACTGCTGAATTTTTAATTTGTATTTTGTGATTATTTTAACTTTTTCTTTTAGGTAAAACTCCTCTGAAGCAGCACTTAAAATAATGCAAAGTGTGAAATTGAAGTTCAAGTCAATTTATAATCATTTATTCTTGTAGTGCAAGTACAATTTCAGATATGATCTGATGATTGGTTCAGCATTTTTCTATCATTCTATAAAAACTTTTGCAACAGTTATTTGCAGCTATAAACATCTGTGAATTTTTTTTCTCTTTTCTGTTGCCTCATTTGGTCCACTGTGCACACACTAGGAAGAAAAGACTGTAGATTCTGGATTATAACAGAAGAAAATGGGAGGTAGTGAAAAAGCTGAAAATATTTTTGGTTAATACTGAGGGTGTCCAAGTATTTTTCACTTTTAATAAGAATGATCCCAATTTACATCTCTTGAGGTCTGTAGATATTTTGTGAGATAAATTTGCTGCTTTCTGTTGTGCATAGCAAGTAAAATGTACACTTAGACATAGATGGGTTGTGAAGATGTTTTTATCTATAAAAACCCATGATGCTTGATCATATCAAAAAGACTGAATGTCTGGTTTATTCCCCTTTATCTTTGCATGCCAGATTACTGTTGCTAAGCAGCTCTAGGGTGTGGCTGTCACCTGTTCAGCTGTGTCACGTGTGGACTTTGCTCTCTGCTGTACGTTTTCCTTTGTGCTGTAGATGAAAGTCACAGTACAGGGGAATAAGTGTATATTTCAGATTGAAAAGGGATCACTAGCCTACTTGCTAGCAGACACCTAGGTATTGGCAGTCAAAACAAGGATCTGATTGTCATTTATTAAAAAAGCTAGAGGCTGTGACTTCTTGCTTTGAAAGCACATACAAAACTATAAGTTTAATTTGTTTTCTTTTTTTTTTTTTTCTCCCCACAATGGTACTTGCTCTTAGAAATGAAGAGTCTTACCCTGCAAAAATAGGATCCTGGAGCTGAAAGGAAGTAGGTGAATGTTTTCATCTGATGGTAGTAAACTGGACAGCACTCTGGTCATGGAAATCTGTTATTTAGTGCTCAGCTTTGGCATCTTTCTTTTGAGTGCCAAAGAGACTCTTGCTTGACCTCTGCCTCTGACCTTGCAGAGCCAGCACGTACGGACACGTGTGGAATAACAGCTGGTGGCGGCTGCAAAATCCACCTGCAGGTGTCAGGAGCACATCTGCCCAGCTGTGCCATCTAGATTTTTTGTGTCTTAGCTGTCTTCACTTCTGGCTGTGGTGGACAGGGGAGCAGCCCATGGGGTGTTTGCTGGGCCAAACCATTTAAGACAGTCCCTTGTCATCCTTGATGCTTTTTGCATTGAATCACTTAAGTGAGAGTGATTCAACTTCATTTATGCTTCATTTGAAAGAAACAGAACAGTTGGTCTTGAAATTTGGGAAGGCCACTGGGTATGTTAAATATTACATAAACACGGTCTGCTCTAGATTTTTTGCTCTGAAGATCATTTGTAGGTCAGAAATAAAGTTTCTATCTTCTTGTCTCAAAGCACTTCACATAATTGTATGTACATTTCATCTCTTTATGATTTGATAGTATCTCTGAAGCTTTTCCCAGAGCATGTGGCAGTGTTTCCTTAGCACCAAGTGTTAGGTCAGAAGAATAAAGGTGTACTGGATTGTTATTGAAAAGCTAAGTAGTGTATAAAACCTTTCTTCTAATACGATAAAAAGAAATAGTCATCAGTTTGTTCATGGTTAAGGTTCTTTAACAAAGAACAAACTACAAAGGTATAGTGGATTTCCTGTACTTTTAATTGCATTCTATTTTTCCTCTACTGTGTTGGGGGTGTAATTTTCATGTACATAAATTGCTTCAAAAATAAACAGGCTTCTATAACATGGAATTGTAAAATGCCCAAAAATTCAGTGTTATAGTGCAAGTGTACTCTGTCAAAAAAATACATAATTAGGAGGATTGGAGCAATTTGACAATTAGAAGTGATTGAGGATTTGTCTTAGAGATCTCTTTTAGAGCACTGGAAAGCTGCCTGTGTAACATGAGTTAACACAAAGTTCTGTGTCGGGGAGCTATGCAGACCCAGGCCCTCTCGGAAGCTTTATGCTGCCCTATAAAAAAATACCAAAGCTGGCTGTGAGTAGAGCCTGGGTCCTGCTTGGACCCTGCCCTGAGCCTCAGTGAGAGGAAGGCAAAACCCACCTCTGGCAGAGACAAAGGCGGCTGTGCTTGGTGGGGACAGGGAGCAGCCCAGCAAGGCTGTCCCCAGCCTGCTCCCAGCCTGACCTGCAGGACACTTCCTCGGGGTGAGGAGGTCACTTCATCCTGCCAGCTCAACGAGCTGCTCAATCCACAAGTGGCAATTAGGAGCAGCTGTACTGTGGGGTTGGGATGTGGACAGCTGGGAGCTGCACCCAGACAGCGCTCTCCTGACACATGGAAGCAAAAATTACAAAGGAGCACAGCAACTTTATGCTTTCTGGATGACTCATTCATTTTTATTTCCTCCATCACCTGTTACTGGTTTGTTTGTTTGCTTGCTTTTTTCCCTTTCTCTAATTCTGTTCTGTTCCTTCCCACGCAGTGCTGGTTGTGATACTTCAGCACAGTGTTCAAGATCATCCTCTCTAGTCAGGGCTTGCTCATTATCCAAGAGGATGTGGAAACATGCTAGACTAAGGAAGAAACTGGTAATCCTGTATGAACCACAGTAAAACATGAGGAAATACTTATGTTAAAAACTCCTGAACGTATTTTTTGAAGTGTGAGCTGAGCCAATAATTGGGTTCAAATCCTGACAGTCTGAGAGCACAATTGAAATATCTGAAGTTATCTTCATGCTCAAAAGGCAGAGCAAAGGCTGTAAGCTGAGTTACTCTCCCATCCTTAGGCAAAGCCTGTCTGGGTCATGTTTTAGAAAGCTACTGTGGACAGGCTTCTTTTACTGAATCCCTTCTCTAAATTGGAATTATTTTATCATTTCCTGTGCAAAGAACTGGAAAGTCTGATGTATAAAAAAGTGCCTAAGTCCTAAGGACTAAGATTTTTCCTCAAACCTTTCCACTTCAGATTTCAAAAGATTTTTTAAAAATCCTTTGACACTCTGGAAGTGTTCCTTTTTCAAAAAAATCCTTGACTGAATTAAAAAGAACAGTATCTCAAACCTGTCTATTTTTTCAAATAATGAATAAAGGATGCTGGATCATAACCCTTGTTTTAGTCTCTACAGCAACATAGCTTAAGTAAAACTTAAAGTGCTTCCTTTTGGAACTAGGCAACCACACATACAAAAAAAAGTAGTGAGTAAAAAGTACATATTACCTCATCTGTAGGAAACCCTATAAAGTGTAGGCACTCTTTTATGTTGCTCTGATGCCAAAGAACACATTTCAGACTTCATCTTCTGTATGAATAAGATTTGCAAAGAGTTTACTGGTGTTCAGTAAAATACTGTTTGACTGACTGGATTTGACTCAGCCCTGCTGAAGTGTAATGCTGTGAAGCTGCCCTGTGTGGTAGTTTTTACTGCTTCAATTTTGTACAGTATGTCTATAGCTGGAAAAAATATATGTCATTAAACACCTTTGACAGGTACATTCAGTAACTTTTGTAATGCACAGAGCAGCTCTGCCATGGAAACAAGTCTTACATAAGTAGGAATGACTGCAAACAAGATTAGCTTCTCATGTCTGCTTCAGCCTTCCAGAGTACCTGTGTTCAGGACTTGCAGGGAAGACCCTGTGGAGGCTGTAAAATCATCCAGAAAGTACTTTCTGTGTCTGTGCTTGTATATGCCTCTATCTATAGACAGGGACATTAAGAAATTAGAATTTACATCCATAATCCTATCAAAAGGAGACTTAACTTCCTGGGTGCTCACTCATCACCTCACTTCTCTCTTATTTGAAGTCACTGGCCCAAGTTCTATATGCTTTTATGACTGGACCTTGAAAGACATTAGCAAGTTTTTCAACATGCCAAATCTCCCACAAAAAAAAAAAATAAACCTTTTGTCTTGGTGCTTGAAGGCAATAAAAGATATAAAGGTCTGTCTTCTGGCTCCTCATTGTCACCTTGCTGGTGGAAATGAAATTGATTTCCACTTAGAAATACTGCCTGTATCAATTCATGCACTCATATTGTCTGCTTTATCTAGGGAGGGTTAAATACATGCTTTCCATTTTTTTATGATGTGGGACACTATCACACTTCTCCAGTTAAAACAAACATTAAAATAATATTGCTCGTTTCTTTTTGAGGACACTGTATGGAATAGCAGCAGTGTCAAACCAGTGTTCACGTGACTTTTTTAAGTAAGCTACAAAAGCTGAATCTGTTGTCAGTCATATATTTGGTAAAACCACAGCATGAGGATAGTGCACTTACCTTTTTGTTGTCTTCTGCACCCAAGACAGAGACTGTAGGAAAGGAAGGACAGAAAAAAATGCTTGCAGCAAGACAACTTTTGAAAGCGTGACTTTTGAGTAGTTACATTATAAAGTATTTGATTTTCTGCTGTATTTGGTTAATGGTTGAAATAATTCCGTTTTCTTTTTAGCTAAGGAGTATACTTCAGGAAAATTAACTATTTTGCTTATTGTTAGAGTTGGTTTAATATAGTCTCAAACTGCCCACAGAAGTTTTTTCAAGGTTCATCCAGTTTTTAGCATTCTTCTTGGTACAGTGTGGTGATTTGGACCAGATATCATGGAGAATGTTTTGTCCTGTAGCAAGCTGCTTGGGAGAATCTGATTGTAAATACAAATTAGATGTAATTGACCAATCAGGGGTTATTAAAAGCTTTACTTATCTAATGTGGTTAGGTAAAAGATGTGAAAGCTAATACCTCTCTGTTCAGTGATGCTATCCATCTCTCTTGGTACTGATAGGAAATAAAGGCATCTGAAAAATTAAAAATGCAACAGCGTGTTAAAATTTGATCCAATAAGATTCATGAAGACTGAAACAAATTAATAAACCTGAGGAAGTGCAACATTGATTTTAAACATAGTCTAGTTTAGGAATGAGGTACACAAGCCTGTTAGATAGTTACTCTTAATTACCTTTGAGCTCCAGGTAGTTGAGGAAGTGGCATATCAGCAGCAATGGGATAATTTTGGATTCAAAATAAGCTCTTTTGTACAGCTGAAGACACCTAAAAGTCTGTTGATGTTGGTGTTGTCATTCCATTCTTTAGATATCGATCCAAAGTTGGGCTGTGATGTGAGGGGAAGTGTGAAAGTTGGAATCAGCAAGGTCCTTCTGCAGGCAGCAGTGTCAACATCATCAGCTGACAATATGGGATTGGGCAGTTGTATAAATGCACATACAGAAAAGTAAGACTGTTAAAGCCCACTTCTGAAACTCATATATTTTCACTTCATGACTTGCAGTGTCTCATGCTGGTAGGAGATTATGAGGTATGCTTGGGAAGGAAATAAGGCAAGCAGAACAAGCTGAGATGTGTGTGTTAGTACACCTTGTTAGTACATCTTTCTGAAAAAAAATCCCACTGCAGAAGGGCTAAGGCCAGTGTATGTGGATAAAGTGAATAATAATAATAATGATAAAAGAAGTTTCTTTGTAAGTGGGGTGGTCTCTTCAGTTCATGCATTAGTGCTTGTGCTTCAGAAGACTAGTAATTTATTGATGCAGATGGCTATGTAAAGTGCATGCAATTTGTGAGGGGGCTTGACCCTTGACTGATGGGCCATATGTTGCAAAGCCCCAGAGGCATCATTTGACTGAGTTCTTTTCCTCTCTCTGTCTCTGCACCTATGGTCCTTGTTCAATCACCACATATTGAACTATAGACTTCCTAACTCCCCCAATAAATCTCCAACTAATGGCTCACGGAGGCCATAACTTAACCCTTTGCATACAAAAGAGCACATCATTTTGCATGGCATTTTTCACACTCATTGAAATAAATAATACATGACCTAGTCTAGTTATCAAGGACCAGGATGTCACAAAGTAGGACCACCTGCAGGCTTGTCATTGTGTGCACAAAGCAAATTCACTTGGAGCATTCTCTAACTTTGATGTGTGAGTGACGTTATTGAGAGCTGCGCTCTAAATGCACATGTGGGCTGTAAAAATTACTGTTGTATTTCTCAAATACCACAAGTGAAGCACAGTAAAGTACCTGATGTACCTAATGTCTCACCTTGTCTGCTCCTCTTGTATTATAGCAGGGTTAACAGCAAGGTCTCCATCACCTAGGTATGGTTTCAGTCGCGCAGAGGTTTGGCAAACAGTTACTCCCATTGACAATCTCTCCATAATCTTGTAAAATAGGTCACTTTTCTCTCCTGAAAACCCCTGTATGTATTTGTTAATTAATTAATGTATTCATGTGCAGTTAAATTACAGCTGCTATTCATTTCATGCACTCTCCTTAAAGTGTACAGTGCTGCAATTGCTCCTCAGCTGGGCTGGCATGGGATTCTGCACTGGTGGCTGCAGTAAGAGCTGTAGGCTCCTGTGCAGCAAAGTAGCCCTGCAAGACAGTCACTTACTGCCATTGAATTATTCTTATATAAGAAGCTGAACAAGCTATACAAAGCAAGAAACAGTGGTAAAGTCTGTGTGAGACAAGTACTGATACAGCTCTTTTAAATATTGGCCCGAAACACCTGGTAATGTAGGTACAGGGATTCAGCTTTAAAAGGCTGACTTAAAATTGGAAAGGCTGAAATTTTTCATAAGATTAAAACAATCTGAGGAAGAAAACCATTCCAGGTAAATAATGACTATTCCTCTTTCTCCACAAAGTGGTGTGAGGTGGTGGTTTAGGTGAGCAAATATTTTAGCATTGGCTACAAGGTTGTGACTTTTCTAGAGAGAGCTGAGGCATTTTACTATTTTTACTATTTTTAGAAAATCCTTTTACTGTGCTGTAGCTTTGTATAGTAGTTTAGTGCAAGAAACCTTCAGTGATTCTCCCAAGTATATTCTGGCAAAACTTACTAGGTAATGGGATTTTGTGTGAATAAGAAGTGTGACAGAGCTCAGTTATCATATACTTTTGTACTTAGGAAATTTATAAAAACTGTAGTTCATTTAGGTAGTTATTGTTCTCTAGTTTAAAGTCTGTTCATAGGTGATACTTTTGTTTTGTGAGTATTATCTAGAGGGAGGAAACAGAAAAAATGCCAGAGCAATTTGTAGTTCTTCAGTGAATCTGGGCTAGTTATTATGGTATGAAGAAAAGGGAGCTCATGGCAAACTGATGCAAATGAACAAACTCCTAACTTCCTCTCTTAGAACTGCTTCCTTAGCAGTTTGTGATGTGATGTAGTCAGAGAACGAGGTTATTTCAGCACAAATCATGCACATTAATCACGCACATTGTTGTTTTCCGTCACGTGTATTAAGGCCCGTAGGCTTGCCATTTTTATTCATGTGGATCCTATTTCTGTGCTGTAGCCTCTGCACCATCGTTTTATTACAAGTCTTCAGGCTTGAAGTATTCCATGTAACCAGAAGCCAGTGATAAGCATTCCCTCCTGAGGTTATTATTTCACAATTAAAGTGATGATATTGGAAACATTGATGGCAGTGGGATTTACAAGGGCAGAGGTCTTTACCATTGCCTAGAATACCAGAAGCAGTTGGAAACCTCATTTTTAAAATTTCCTGCATGCATTACTCCCCATGTAAAGACTGTATATATGGATTTCAATATATGTTCTGAATGAGTTGGGCCAGCATATAATTTAATGTGCATTTTATTGAGCTTCAGTCAGAATTTCATCTGCATTTCAACTGCATTATCCCAGGTTTGATTCCATATTACACCCAGTTCTGTTTCTGTAGTGACCACATGGGTTCAGATTGAGTGGGCTTTGTTTCCCGAGTCCCCACTCAAATCAGACAGACCCCATTTGAAAGAGAAAAGCAGAACAATATAAAGAAATTATTTAATGTTTTATAGCTAAAGCAAACTGACAAAACTGTAGGGAAGTGTTCTGGTATCATGCAGATTGATCATCTATCATATTACAGTAGTATTTCTGAAAAATGTGAGTGTCAACAAAAGTCTGGAACTGGCTGATGTGAAATATTAGGAGGTAGAGAAAGACATTTGTTCCCACTGATCATAAAGGAAGCTGTAGAAAGCTTCCTGGAAGAAATTGTGTTAGTGAGCAGGCACACTGCTGAAAGCCATTACCCTCGTGAGTTCCAGGTGTCAGTTTGGATATTATCACTGTCGTGCTACACGCAGTGAAATGCGCTGTCCTTGATGAGTTTGGGGTTTTGAGAGGCAGTAACAGATTATCTTTTCTGTCAACCACAGTTCTAGCAACTGCTCAGTTTTCTGAGCTTTGGTCTGGGCATTAGAAATGCTGGTTGAAAATAATGATTTTTTTATTATTATTAGAAGCTTTCTTTAGACTAGATATATTTATTGCATACTCTTCCCAGTGAACATAAATTAAGGGAACAGAAAAGAAGAAACAAATTCCAGTTCAAGGCGGTGCAGTTTTCAGTAGCTACTGCCCAGCTTTTCCAGCTTGGGTGTTGTATGCAACATTTGAATTGTTACACACCAGTCATTTGGACCACAGCCTGGAATTGTGCCACTTGTACTGATCTGAGGAGGACAAAAAATAAAAGAAAAAACAGTAGTTTGCACCAAATTGGACACTGGAAATTTTGAATTCTCTTCCTACTTATGCCCCAGTATACTGGGGCATATTATAAACCTGAGCAATTTGTTGTTCTTGGGAATGCCTCAGTTTTTAATAAGAGTTTTATCGTGTTTTATTACCTTGGTTGGTGAAGTTTGATGTCTACTTCTCATCTCCTAAGCAGACATACAAACAAACAAAAAAACCCCATGTACTTCTGACATAGCAAAGTGTAGAACTAGAAATTAAGCTTATTTCTAGGAATATCTTGAAACAGTCTGGTAGAAGTAAAAGTTTGTTGATATAATAAAGCTTCACGTAGGAGTTTTATGCTTTGCTGGGGTTTGTGTTTGGAGAATGTAAAGGAGAATAGGGTAAGATGCTGTATCCTGCACCTTAAACCACTTTTACAATCAGATCAGCTGAATAATTGGGAAAAAAACCAATCAGATAAGGGAATTTTCAGTTATGTGGTTTTAGATTTAGAGTTATTTCATTGGTGCCATCATCAGTGTCTAAATCTTACTGTCTAAAAGCTGATGTAGATATCATCAAATTTTATGAGTTTTAAGGGAATGGGACAATGTGAAGAGATTTTGGAGCTGTAGAAGAGAGATCAGAAAATCAAAAGCTACACCAGACCCTTTTGTTTTAAGGGACTTTTTCAGTCAGAGTATAAATCTGCTGTGTGAAACTGGGTTTTTTAGTAATTCTGGTCAACCAAGAATATTAAAAAGATCTCAGTCTTGCAGAACTATGATCTATTTTTGTTGTTCTTCATTTCCTATTATAGTTTATTCATGGTAAGGTTTTATCTTGAAGACACAGTAATTGAATTGGTGTTGAAGAGAAAGTTGACACACATAAATAACAAAAACGGACAGCTTAGGTCTCTATATATTTTAGATGCATTTTCATTGTGGCCAAAGGCTCTGAAGACACTAATAGTAAATTTCAGCTACTTCCTTCAAGATTAATTTATTATACCATAATCTTTGTTTATGATACAGGCAGAATAGCTAAGTAATACCAAATAAATCAGAGTATTTTACCATTATAAGATGAAACACTTTATGGTATTGTATTTTCTCTCCCTCTGTGAAATTTAGTGCACAATTTAGTACACTTGAGATACACATAATGAAAATAAGACTTCTGTGTTGGTAAAGTAAGCTAGGAAAAAGCAAGCATTTACTTCCTTTACTGAGAGTTGGTGAGAATTGTTTGGGGTTATTCTAACTGCAGTAATGATACCCCATGGTTTCTTCCTGAAAAGACATCTTCACATTTATGGACAAATTACCAGGGCCATCACCTGTGCTGAATTTGCTGACTCATGAGCTATTAAGTGCACTTAATGGGGTGACACTAATATGGCCACTGCTAGGGCACTAGGGTTGTTTGTGTTAATGCTTTTGTATTTAAGCTTTATTTTAATTCAGTGCACACAGCCTGATCCTCCTTACCGCTTATTTCAAGAAGAATACAACTGAGACCCATCATCATCTTTTTCTCTGATTTCAGAGTCCCCTTTTTGCTGATTAGAGCAGAGATTTTAATCTTCAGTTTTATTTGCAACAGCCAGAGCCATCTCAGTGGAATAGAGGAAGCTCAGGGGGACTGAGCAGGTTCTGCAAAGTTATTATTTTTTCCTGCATATATTTTAACTTGTGCTACAACTCTCTTTTTAGTTAAAATACTGATAGCACATAAACTACCTCCTGCTGTCCTCATCAATGCTGTGATGCTTGTGACAGTGTAAATATGGAGAAGTTTGTTTTCCTTCATAATTAAGTCACTTCCTAGTGTGTTTTTCTTGGGTGCAATTTAAAGAAGAGTCCTGTGTGTATTTGTTTGTGTGACACTTTCAAAGCAGAGCCTCATCCCTAGACAGAAATTAATGTGTCAAGCATTACCCAGAAGAGTATTTATAAAAAGCAGCTGAAGAATTAAGGGAACAGTAGAGTTGTGTAAAGCAAACAAAGGAACACTCTATGATTAAATCACTGCTTGATTTAGGCCACTTTTACACAATATGTTCACCCCAGAAATCAACCCATTATCTTCCAGATTTTTATTGGTCTGATTTTAGTGTTCTCATGAAAATCTGATGGCTTTAATAAATAGTGGAAACCAATAGAGTAGGGAAGCAGAGTAGTGAATTCATTATCTATATGTCAAAAGCTGTTTCATGGATGTGCATTGTTTCTATATCAAGTAGCTCAGGAGTATAGCATAATGTTAAAGCAAAAATGTGGTCTTCCCCATTACTTTCCCAGGACAGTTTTCTCATTGATTCTTCATAGAATGAATATATTCATGCAATCTTTTACCCAGGTTTTGGAGGGCACCTGTTTTGGCTTCTGAATATCTTTATTAACTAATACAATGCAATGCTGCAGTATTATTTTCAGAGACCTTTCTAAGTAGGGAGTTCTGGCCTTTAGTTTTTTGGTGGGGGTTTTTCTTTGTTTTGTTTCTTTTTCTTTTTTTTTCTCATTTAATGCACTTATACATCCCCATGCAGATAGCTTAAGGGAGCATTTGAATTTTATCTTTTTTTTTTTTTATTATTATTAATTATAGCACAGATATAGGAGAAGCAGTAGGTAACTGTGATTTCATTCATAGTGAAAATGTTCCATTTCTGCAAACTGTTCTGCATTATCAAGTTAGGCTATCATATAAATACCTCTAAATAAATTCTGAGGATGGGGGGAAGGAAGGAAGAACAACTGTTGATAAGAGCTCCTCCAGAAAATCATGAATTTTTCTTCAGAGGATTAAAATGTTCCAATAGCAAAGAACAACAGTTATTGTCTTCACTAATGTGTAGAAATTATGAAAAGAAAAGTAGGAAAACAGTTTAGTATTTCTGTTGGGTTGGTGTCCAGGTGATCTGTGCTTTGGGAAAAAGATGTGAAGATTTCAGTTGTGGTTCTGCAATTATTTCTATTGTGCTGTCTTTTCAAGACCTCAAAAGAATGACCTGTGAAATGATTTGAAAGTCATAGCTAGAGGCAACATACAACCTCACAATAAAATGAAACAGAACATTCCCTTGCTGGTGTTGTTGTTTGCCTTATGACTTGGCTGATAGAAGATGGGGCCATTCTGGATATTTTGCTCTAAGTGACCTTGAGGATGCTGTGAAAGCTTTGCTCTAAGGTGCTGAAATGATACTGAGTTTGTGTGAGTTCTCTCTCTTGGAATGAACAAAGGAGTGCCTATCCAGGTTTGTTATAATTTCCCTTTCCCACATAGATAAACTGAGGCTCAGACAAATTCACCTGCCAGTTTTTCACATGGGGGAGAAAAGCCTCATAGAAGAATTGAGTATGGAATCTCTACCCTCTGCTTCTCTGTGCAAGCAGTTGATAGGCCATGTTTACTGAAAGATTAAAAATTTCTAAATTCCTGCATTAAGAATGGCTGTGCAGTTTGTTTATAGTTATGTGGTTCAGATAAATTGTTTCATTGTTGACAATTTGCTTGCTGCCCTTAAAATAATCCTTTTTTAATTTACCAAACAAAAGAAGTTTCAAGATACTCAGTCATCAGTTTCCAAGTCTGTTTGCTGACCTAAGCATATATCCATAACCATTTTGTTTTGATATTAAGTTGGAAATCTCAGAAGAATAAACTTCTCTGTGGGTATTTCTGATTTAATTTACATTCAAAATGAGCTGACTATTGTGTTACATAGAGCTGCTCTTCTCTCCATGCCTGGATTTTATGTGGGAGTTATGAAGTTAGAACAGAATTTTTTAATTACCATGCTAGTATAGCCCTTAAAGTAAAGCTTTCATTTCAGCTGAGGATGTTTATTTCTAAATGGGCTCTAGAAAGGGAATTCTGTTTTATTTTTGTGGTGCTAAAAAAAAAAACCTAAAAAAACAAAAAAAAAAACCCAGAAAAAATTATTTTAATTTAGGATAATCCACAGGTAATGGTATTTTTGCATTGATACTAATGAAGTACAAAGGTTTTTAGTAACCACAGGATTACTAGTGAAAGAAAAAAATTGGCTTTCCTCAACAAAATCTCAAAAGTTACCTTGCAAAGGGTGTTCAGAAGAAAGCAATCCCTGCCAAATCATGTTTTGTTTGTGGTTCAGGTGGTCCCTCAATGTTATACTCAAGTTTCTCTGTGCTATTCATGTTGTAAGCACCTGACTGCCACTTAGCATTTATAACTTTATACTTCACAATTAACAAAAAGTGTAAATTATATAAATAATTCATTCATGGAAGTCTGTTCTTCTAACTCAGCCATCTAATTAATTTTCAGTGAGCAAAGAAAGCAATAGGACCATGTCTGAAATTGTACCGAACTGGGGACAATGAGATACACTTTAGCAGCTCAGAAGAAAGCTAAAACAGCTTTATGGAGGAAAAAGCAGCCACTTTGGATGGTGGTTCAGCTGAGAAAGCAGAATCAGAAAACGGCAATTGATTCACTAACTATCACAGCATCAGTCCATTCAGGAGGCTCATGGAGATCCCACTGCAGGTCTGGATCAAAGGAGCTAAATTAAAGCAGACTTCCTGGAAAGGACTGAAAGTGAAAAGTAGCATTAGGGAAAGCAGGAGGGCATCTGTGCCTAAGAGGAGCATTGATTTTGAATTTTTCATCAGTCACGTGGATTTAAAATCAAATAACACACCTATTGTGGCTTTCTAATTCTGCATATTCCATTATGACTCTCTTTCCAAATTGCAACATTCTCTTGCTGAATGTGCTTTTTAATAACAGGTTCCTAATGCTATGCACCCAATTTATCATTTCTTCTCTGTATAAGAATAAGTAGTTCCTTATTCTAAATAAAGCAATGTACAGTGCTTGCTCTTCAGTAACAAAACTGCCCAATTACATCACATATATCATCTGCTCTCTTAAGAAAAGAGAAATATCATGGTATCATGAATATCAATTATGTCATAACACATGGCAAATGGCAAATTTTTAATGGGAGTCACATTATGCCTTAATGTGAACCAATTTTACAGTGCATATAACTGTAAAATCTTTTACCACTTTCCAAATAAATTGTCTCTTCTGTTTCATGAGTGCCAGTGTGATAATAGCTCTTGCAGTGAAGATGGCAAAAGTGCAATTTTGTATTGAATAAATGTGTGTCTTAGGATTCTTTGAAAAGTTATGTTTTATTTTTTTCCCCTGAAATTATTTTATTTTTTGCCAGTAATATATTTTACTTTAGAGACAGTAATTTCAGACCAGCTGTGTGGATTTTCCAAGACTGCAGCATATGCATATTAGAAAGTCTTTATAATGAAGAGATAAAAATGTTTTTATGCTAAGCTAGGCAAAACTGTGTAAACTACTGAACTTGAGCTATGCAGTCATTCTATGAAAAATGAAAATTTATTAAGACTATATAATTCTCTCGCTCACTTTTTTAATTCAACTGGTTTAATTTTGTGTTTGAAAAGATGTTGTCAAGTCCACATAATAAGAATGTATTTTTAACTTCTTTAAAACATACTTAGGAATAACTAAAAAGTCGTCTTACCTGGATTAGTTGCATGGCTTCAGTGGAAAGCCAACCAGTGAAGCTTTCATTTTTGTGAACAGCCCCCAATGGTCGAAAACTACTTAATAGCACTCCACTGATTCCATTTTCAGAAGGACATATGTAAGTGTATGGAAAAAAAATGTGTTTTATTGCTGTCAAGTGATTTGGAGCTTGAGAAATCTAGGAGCAGGTTGGACAGCTCCTGACAGGAAGCCATGGCAATGGAGGGATCGTGGGTGTGCTGAGGCTGACTCAGTCACTGTGTTCCAGAGCCCCTGGGAAGATGGATTGTTAGTGGGAAGGACCTAGTGCCAGTCTGGTCCTGGAAATAAAGAGAAGTGTTTGGGAAAGAAAATCAAACAGAGTTCAATAGGTACTTTTTGTTGCTTCTGAAAATGTTTGTGATGGATCATGCTCTTTTTGATTTTCTAGGAAGAAGCACATCTTTTTTGTTTATTGGGATTTTTTGGGGGGATGTATGCAGTCTCTCTCAGTCTTTAGTTACTGAAGAAATGTGTAAAAATCAGCCAAAGAGGATAGAAGCATCAAATCTTTCTGTAACTATCAAGTGATTTATGGTTGAGACTCTTGCTTTCGTCCCTTTAAGACATTGATCAGTGTTAGTGGTAGGTAGAGAAACTAATGAAATAAAGTTGCTGTGTTCAGTTTGAAAGGGAGTGTCACTGCCATAGGAAATCTATAGGTTGATGCATAAAAACTTGAGCTGTTTCTCCATCTCTAATAGAATTGATCAGGTGTAACCTGGTATTAAATTCAGTTTTTCAGACTAAAGGCATTGCATACTGCAAAGAATTTAGATTTTACCAAAAAATAATCCAGACTGAATGAAAAAAGGTTGAAATAGATTTCATCCACTTTTGGCTTTTTTTTTTTTTTTTTTTCCTCCAACTTCTTGCTGTGTAGGTCTAGTAAATTATATTCTCATGTTTTATTGTTTGGAGAGTATATGTATAAAGCCCAAAGTTCAAACCACAGATTTTACTTGTATGCATATGAACTTCTAAGCTAGGGCATTTCCATCTTGATTTTGAAGAAGTGGTAGTTTACTGACTCCTCCTGTTTTGAGTTTTAACATTTGGAGAAAATATTAGTCTAAAATGTTAGAAGAAGTGTTTAATTTAATTTGTTTAAAAAAAAAAAGAAATCCCCATCAATACTGGTCAAAATGTTGCAAAAATTCAATGTATGGCTTTTGCAAGTGGTGGGCCACTGGAACAAGTTTCCCAGGGAAGCTGTGGATGCTCCATCCATGGCAGAGTTCAAGGCCAGCTTGGATGGAGATCTGAGCAACCTGGTCTAGTGGGAAGTGTTCTTGCATACAAGAATTCCAGAAAAGGGCTTGAAGTATGATTTTTAAGGTTCCTTCCAACCCAAACCATTCTATGATTCTGTGTTTGTTTGGTAGAGCCATTCTTCTGCATATTTTCTTCTCAAAATGCATCATAGAATATGTAATTTCTCAGTAAAGAAAAATGTGGAGAGCTGAATAAGCTGAAACATACAATAAAGCTCTGTAATTTAAAAAAAAAATAACAAAAAAAAAAAAAAAAAACCCAGAAAGCCCATAATAAATCAGTGCTCAGAGCAGGCTGATAAGAATGAAGTTAAATCCTTTGGAAATACTTGAACTACCAGAGGGCTTCAGATAAACACTGATTTTGATTTGGACTCTGGTGGAAATACCCCAAATTGGTGTCAGCTGAGTGTGTGATGGGTTAACAGAAGCAGTTTTTGTGTGCAGATGTGTTGTGACATAGTTTCTGGCAGTAGTGGCAATCAGCACTGCACTCCATAGAGGCTGTACTGCTCCTGATTTGAAAACTTGCTCTATCATTCTGAGCCTGCCTCAAATCACAGGGGTCAGGATTTTTCATGAGAGTAACCTCAAGGATAGCTGAAGAAAAAAGGCACTGAAAAGGAAAAACTCTCTTTAAGTAGACTGGGACATTCCTGAACTGTAAAACAAACTAAAGGATGAAATAGGAAGTTTAATATACAATAATACTGGATTTGGAAAGGAGACAATGCTAAATCAGGAAGCAGCACATCCAATTAATTGGATGTACCTATGCATGTACCTATGCATTTCAAATTTGTGGTTACAAAACACACAGTATCTCCTTTTGTCACAAGGAAAATAATTCTTCTTTTAAGAGCTAATATATAGTCCCCTGCAAGAAGAAGACAAGAAATAGTTGGTGGGAAAAGAAAGGAAAAAAATAGTTAGATAAGTCAAATAAAGAGCATCAAAAGACTCATTGCCTGTGAAAGAAAATTGGGTTTTATTGTTAATAGTATTATGAACTGTCTGGAATTTTTATATCTGTACAGTGTTTCTTTTCTGGACTTGTGTTTCTTTTTTTTTCTCTCACTCTACCTGTAACAAATCAACACACTGGTGGTGTGGTCTTGTTTTTTTTTGCTTTGCACTTGGTCTTGTTTTCTTTGCTTTACCTTCACATTTTTCTTCATTATCATCTATTCTGCGTAAAAAAATTGGATTTCAAGCGGGATATGGATGATCAAGTAAGTTTATAAACCAGATAATGAATATGCACAATCACTATATTTAACAAGATCCAACAATTAATACATCATATTCTTATAATAATATATAATATGTGCATAGCAAAGGCATGTGGCTCTGTTCTCTGGTTGAACCATGTATGTATGCCCACATTTCCTGTGAATCAAGATGCACTGTGATTAAATTACTTAGCTTATTATTAATCCAATCACTCAAACACTGACAAAATTGGTACTTCATTCTTGCCTAAATTGTAAATCAGATTCCACAAGCTTGAGAAAGAGATTGCTATGGTGTGTAAGAAATTAATACTGGAATTCAGTTTTGTAAATTAAATTTTCTTCAAAACAGTTTTTCAAACTGCAGAATTTCATTGTCTAGCACTTTTTCACTATTTGGTTGTAGGCTTTGAGTCTGCTAAAGGTGACTGTTGTGTTGTGGGAAAGAACTGTAGAATGTAAAGAGTACATACATTTAACTCAGCTGCCTAAAACTTCTTTGAGTGCCTGTAAATTTAATTAAATTCTACTTGTGGTTCAGTATCAGTGTGGAAGTATTGCCTTGGACCCTGACCCACATTTGGGAATACCTTTTCTGATTTCAGTGCCCTGTACTTGTCAGTTGTGTTTTTCTGATTTGGTTCAAGGATGGATTTTTAGAAACTGCACTTTTTTTCACAGAGGTCCTCTTCTGCATCCAGTCATAGCTGAAAAAACACTAGAAGTTAAGGAAACCACTAGAACCAAAAGACTAAAGCAGTGAAAGAAAATTTTAAAATTTAAAATGTACTGACACTGTGAGGCAAGCATGAACAGCAGGTTTATTCTTTGTAATTTAGACACTTAAAGTCCATCTGTCTAGAGTTTGGATTGCACAACTGTCACACTAAAGGGCATTTTCCCATTTGCTGCTTTGCTCCAGGCCACCCAGGGATTTCCAGTTATTTTCAAAGAGGAGTTAGTGTGGAATTGACAGTGGGAAGAATGCAGGGATGCCATTCTTTTCATCCTTCCCCTCCCCACCACCAAATCAAAGACAATAGTTTCACTGTGGACTACTCATTGAATTGTCTTAAATCTGCACAGAGCACAAATGCAGACAGTCAGAAGCTTCTAAAATCTTTCAGTTACTCTTGGCCTCTCCAATGAGTTACAAAATTTACTTTTGATTGTGATAGGATGCTCCAGCATATATTTAAAAACCCCAAACCTGCTGGTCAGATAATGTCAGGAAGAATTTCTACAATTACTCACTCAATATAAGCAATGCCACAAAGGTTTCCATTTTGGGGATGCTATCTTCTAGGAACATCACTTTGACAGAACTCTGAACTTGGTTCTGAAGAAATATGTGTCATTTGAGCTGCTGGAGAATTCTTATTAGATTCATAAAGCCTGCAAGAAAGAGTTAGGCAGGTCTAATTCCAGTTGAGAGAGGAGTCAACCATATATTACTATAGAACAGTGTGAAACATAAGGTTGCTTTCAGGAACTTACCAAGTTTTGTAGTTTATCTGTTATGTGATAAGGGTAATGGTTGTTTCTGTTTTGAAATTTTTTTTTTTTTGATTGTTTATTCAGTATTTATTTCTGGGATAAAGCAGCATCTACATTTTTTTTTTTTTAATATTTTTGAACTGTCATCCTGATAATCCTAAGATGTAGTTGGATTCAGCAACTTTGTATTGAAACACTTAATGTGTGTATTTATTGAAAAAAATATGAAAATAGCTGTGAATATACTGTTTGGATGGAAAATTCAAGATGATAACCCTTTTTAACCATTCAAAAGGGCATGAAAGAGCAAGAGAGATTTAAGAACTTCATTAATTGCTGTAGCATGACGTTACAAGCCACCTGCACTTCAGAGAGTTTACAGTGAAGCAGATGGATTGATGAATATGCCATCAAAGATTTTGAGAATGTTTGTTTTAAAAATAAACTGCATTCTAAGTCATTGACAATCAAAGCACACAATTTACAAAAATGCCACTGCTCTTTTTTTTCTTGTATTCCACATACTTTCAAAAGCATATCTTTATCTTTGGGAGTGGGGTTCAGAGATGATGTGTTTCATATGGAATAGATTTGGAGCAACCTTTGAGTCATAAGATTTATCTCTCTCATGTGTAATGCATGTCTAATAACTGAGGTTAGGTCAGTGTTTTTTTAATTTGGCTGTGTGGGTCCAGTGCTCATAAAGGTGCAGAAATATTCCTCTTGAGTACACTGGCTAGACTGAGGCAACAGGATACAGCATGAGCATAGATAACAAAATAATGTACACTGACAGTTTTACAAGAAACTTCATTTGTATTGTTTTTTCAACAGAAAGGATGCTACTCTCTGCCTCATTAAGTGGCTTTGAGATTAGTAAAGTTTTGCTCATCAAAGGATCCAGGAAACAGGAGTCTTGAACCAAAGTAAATGTACTGCAGAGTTGTGGTTTGACATCCTCAGTCCAATCATTCCAATAGCAAAAACATTACTATTTGTATGTGGTGGGGAGATGTTATTGCTCAGAGCTAAATATCAGATATCAGGGACAAAGTGAAGGAAAAACAATAAAATGTTCCTTCTCTTTTGGGTGCTGACACTGCTACATGCTTTGTTTCTTCTAGAATAGATTGAGTCATCAAAACTTTGTTCCATGTCTAAGCATGGGTTATATCAGAAACTTTCTATTGAGTTACTTTTGGAACCACTCAGAGAGTAAATTTCACTTTCGTCATCTCCATTTCCTAAAACCACTATAAACAGCAAAACTCAGTTAATTTTAAAATCTATTTTGGTATTAACTTATACTGCTTGCTAGATGAGTTTTTTGAGGGAAAAACTGACATGCACATTCTCAATTAAAAAAAAAATAAATCTAATTCTGCAGCTTGATTAGATGTTGATTGCTTTACAAAGTTACCTTTCCTTGCAGAGGAATTAAATATCTCAACTTCAGTTCAAAGAAAACAGAAGTTTATTTCTTCAAATACCTGAATGTGAAAAATAGTCAAAATTATCTAAATATATTTTAAAAAAATAAAATGCTTAAAAGGAAATTAGGGAAAACCTAATTAAATCTTTTATATATGGTATAATATTTTCTATGCAGATGCTTGGACCATTTGAAAATGGATATCCAGAGAAGAAAAAACAGTGGAGAAGGGGCATAAAAGACCCAGCATTTAAATTTAAATCTTTATTAATATTTAGAGCTAGATGCTTTAGTAACACAAATCAGTCTTCTTTTTTTATTTTCTCTTTTTTTTTTTTTTTTTATCAGGTAGTGGTATTCTCATCTAGATCTTCACTTTAGGAAAGAACAATCAGATATAAAAGGATTGATGTGTCTGTGGATAACAGGGCAATTTAGTCTACAGGCTGAGTCATTTACTTGCTTTAGGAAGAAAGAGAAAAATGAAAGACAAAGATTCAAAGATGAGGAAAATGGAAATACAGCCGTGTTGTGTCAGATTTGAGTTCTCCAAAGTTTTAAATGTATGATTTCACAGTGTCCTTCCAAGTGGCTTTGTTTGACCTTTGTACATGGAACACTAAGCATAATAGACTAAATATTTACTGAAGTCTTCAGTGATGAGTATTTGAACAATGCTGGGGTTTTTTTGGTTTTTTCCTTTCAATACCAAAGAATAGGAATAACAAAGAAGAAGAAATAGTATGGTAAGTACTAGTAGTGTATATAAAAAACAGTGTAGGAAATGTCAGAGAAAATGTCCTTTCTTTGTTAATTTGAGATATATTCATTGTTTTACATTTTATAGCTCTTTTTGGGTGGCAAAAGGGGAAAATGAATTAAGGAATAAAAACACAATAGCTTAAAGAGACCTTTAAAAGCAGAAATAAAGCAAGTTAGGTTCATCAAGTTAACATTTGCTAAGCAAGGATTTTCACCCTCACCAGTAAAGAAAATGAAGCAGCTACAAATGAAAAAGACAGGAAAACATTTTCATGAAATACAGAACTGTTTTTAGGGTGTCATTGTCCAGAGCAATCCTTGTCCTCGAGAGCCTGGTGGGACTGTTAGATTGTAGGTTTACAACAAAGTGTACCTGGTGTTCAGCCAAATTCTGGCCAAGTCAGCCTCGGACAGAACTGTACCCTTGGATGTGATTCCTTTTTTCTAGCATGAGCTACTCATCCTTTTAGGACACTAGGTGGAATGGTAACTGTAGTAAAACATTGCATTTCTACTTTAATGGGAAATATTTGCCATTTTACAGCTCTCTTCTAGAAGCTACAGCCTCCCTTACTGTTTTTCTTCCTTTTTCTTACGTACATGAAGGTAAAATAAGCTTTATTGAGCTGTTACTGTCTTTGGTCTTTCTTCATGTGAAAAATGATAGAGATGTTATCACTGAGTATTTGGTTGTTTTTATAATGTGTAAAATTTGTCATCTGCATTTGGCTGGGTTTCACTAGTATTCTTCAGTATAGGTCAAGGCAGGTTTAGGGTGATGTGTGTGCTTTTAAATACCTGAGCTACAAAGAAATTGGTGAAATAAACATCTCTACGTAGGATAGTACTTTTATTATCTCTTGATTCTTAGTACCTGAAATAATAATAATACACATTAAAGCCTGCCTTTATGCAGTTGCTGGAAAGCTGAGATTCTAAACACCAAGAAAATCCCTTTGTGATGCAGATGTGATTAGAAAGGTTGGAAGGCACAGAATACAGGGCGTGGAGGTGGCAAAGTGTGTTATTTTCCTCTTTAGAAAGAAGGATTTGCAGTCTTTCAGATAGCAACTTGCCCAGATTTCACTATCCTGTCAGTACTTTGGAGTGTCATCCTAAAAGATGACTGCAGTTCAGATGTGGTAACTGAGTGCTTTGATGTCTCTCTCCATCCTTGGCACATCATAATCCATTTTCCTCCTCAGATCACCTCAGACTGTGATGTTATACAGCAGAATTCATATTCACTGTTTAGAAGAGTCTGGGTGATATCATAAATGTAATGGAATCTGCATAAGTGATGTCTGATCTTTTCATTTGGCATTTATTTCAAAGGCTTCCTTGCAAGAACGTTAAGTTTCGAGGAAAGATATTGTCATCTCAACAGTTTATCAGAATGAGATTAAAAGTACTGTTGCTCTTTTGGTGTTTGGCTACTAACTATGCTGAATTCAGTTGTGTTTCAGTGCTTAGAACAAAATTTGGTTTGTTTTTCCTACTTTTTTTTCCTTTATAATACAGAGATCAAGTATGTGGCTAAAAACCTGGTCAAGCATGAAATAGTTTCTCAGTATTGTGAGAAACAGCTCAAATGGCCAGAAAATCAGGAAAATTGTCAACATTATTTTTTTTGCTTTTTTTGAAGTGATGCTCAGAAACATAAGAGCTCTAAATATTAAGGATAACACATACAAATGCATGTGATAAACTGTTAATGTTAATAAACACTGTCTAATGGGGGTCTGTGTATAGCTTTGGCAGTAGTCACAGCCACAAGTGCAAGAACTGGTGTAGATCTTGTGCCTTATGGCAACTGCCACTGACAAGCAATTAGAGTCCATTATGATGGTGCTTATGCTGTACTAATTAACATTCTGTTGTGCTGTTTTCCTTGTTTGACCGTGACAGCCACAGGCCCGATGGCCTCGGTGGATAATCAGCTGAGGAATTGCTAGCTGCAGTAGAATGGGTACAAAATGCATTTGAAGTGGTTGTGCTCCTCTCTTCCTGCACTTGGGGAAAAACAGGACCAGGCTTTGGCAGGAACACCTGGAAAAGAACAGCAGTACGTGCACAGGAGGGCTAAGAGAATAATCTTGAACTTGTTCATGCCCATTATGATTTGTTGCATTTCAATCTACAAAGACAAGTAATTATGATCAGACTGAATCCTATGTATGTGATTCCATATATGACTAGGGTTGTTTAAGGCTTGGTGAGCTAAGCAAGCTTTCCAAGTCATAGACTCTGATCTCTTCAGACTACAAGAAAAGTGTTGGTAAACTAAATGCTTTGTCTCAAGCCAAAAATCCAGATTTTCCTGTTTTGGGACTTGTTACTTCCAGTTTGGAATTGGGACCTTGGGAGTCGTAAAACTGTCCCAGTGAGCTACAGCCAGACTGTGCTACAGTTCTTCTCTAATGAATCCTTGGTAACATAACACTTTTACAGCTTGTAAAGGTCTGGAAGGAAGACAATATTAAAGGCTTGGGGATGAAAATTAGATGAAGGAACAGAGCAAGTGGATGGACAAAATTTGAATTCATTCTCCAGTATCATGTTTTTATATGTGGTTTAATTCTAGTGGTTTAACGAGATATAACTGTGTTTTGGTTAACATTTTTCAATTATTTTTGTTTTTACCCTGCCAAGAGTTTGCTGGAATGACATGTTTGCTGTGGTCAGAGCCCAAGGAAGGGGCAGGTGGTATGACTCAGCCGTGGCACAGTCACATCCTGGACAATTGTGCTGATATCCAGGGGCAGAAGCTCTCAGATGTGTGAAGCATTTCCCAGGCAGGGTTATGCCTGTTGCTCATGATAGATAGTTTGCCAGTTTTATGGCCAGTATCAAATTGAATACATTAGGTCTTGAAAACACATTTTCATTTGAGTTTCTGCAAAGGCAAAAGATAATGGATGGTTCTGACTGAGAAAAAAAGACCTTATATTAGGATCTTATTTGCTTCATGTACTGCCTTTCTTCATTATTCATGTTTGCATTAGAGACAAATATATCAAGGTGGAAGTTACCTGTCTTTATTTTGCTTTTTGTTCAGTTGCTAAGTGCCAGGTCTCTGACCAGGGACAGTAGAATGAATAATGTATGTGAAACAACCAGAGGATGGGGATGTTATCCTTAGAAACCCCTGTAGCGGGAAGGAAGCACAGTATCTTTGCCACATGAAACCCCAAGTAGTTTATTGTGTGTGTAATAAAGGATGAGAAAATATTCTTTACTGCATCTGCTCTCCTGGAAATGTAATGGAGGAAGTGTAAAATGCAAGTGATGACAACCTTATTTCCTCTTCCATCTTCTCTCTGACTTCCCTCCTTAGACTGGAAGTAGAGTTAGTTTGGAATATTCTGGAAGAACAGTTTTTCTTCAGGAGATTCCCTGAGGAATCTGTGCTGGACAGCTAGCTTGCATATCAGAAGTCAGCAGCTTCTGTGGCTGAAAAATAAGTGGAAGCATGGATGCCTGGAAGTCCTCATGGCAGTCACTACCAAGGCTCACGATTTGGAGCAGAGAGCTCGTACCTATTCCAAAATCCAGGCTGAAACTTCTGTTTCTGAAGCCTTGACTTGATGTTTTGAGGCAGATGGCAATGGCAGACATCCTGAGTCTTGGGCAGGAGAAACATCAGTGACTTTCTCTGGGAAAATGAAAATCTTTTGATTTGATGCCAGTAAGAAGTTAAGGTATCATAACTTCTAGAGAAAGAAGATGAGCTTTGCCTTGTATCATATGACTGTGCTGTGCTAGCTGTATTACCTGATCTTGTGGTCTTCTCATGAGCCCTGAGATGCTTTGAGACACATCCTTTATGTTTCTCAATGGCCTTTCCAGATTCTCTATAATTTCTGGGGGAAATTTATCTAGGCAATGGCTGTAAGCTATTAGTTGTTTTACTAACTTGAAAGTGACATTAGCATCAACATCAAACTCCTTTATATTTATTTATTTATTTATTTATTATTTTTTTTTTTATTTTTTCTTGGAAATTGATATTAGGTGCTTGGTATGAGAAATTACCAACTTCACATAGTTTGGGAATTGCACAAACATCTTGCAGAGGAGAAAAAAAAAAAATAAGAAGAAATGGAAAAAACACTGTTTTGGGTGACAACAACACAGTGAGTGACAATGGAGAGAGGAGATTTAAAATAATTTAAAATAATTAAATGGATAGGTGCAAATGATTCAAGAATAGCCTGTGCACAGGAGGCAGCTGGAGGAGAGAGTAAGCACAGTGGTGACAAGGTAGACAATAGAGATAAAGGTGAGGATAAGCAGAGAATAAGAGGCAGGGGAAGAAGAAAGAACAGTAGAGAGCAAAATTTAGGGTAGGAGGGAATATAAAGAGGGAAAAAATGAAATGAGAAGGAAAGGGGGAGTATTGAGAAGGGAAAAATTAAGGGGATAATACCAAGAAGCCAATTCCTTCTGTTGTCAATGAGCACTGAAAGCCTCCTTTATTTTTTGGTCTGTGGCTGCAGAGAGAGGTTTCTCCAGCCTTTGGAGAAGTAGGATGCAGACACCAGAAATGTGTGAACTCTGCAAGGAGAGGGCTCACCAGAGCCCTTGGGGGGATACTAAGGACCTTCCTGCAGGGAGAACTGTAGGAACTGACCTACAGTATGAATTTTTCATCTTTAGAGAAGGATCCTGTGCAGTCCAGCTGGTGATTGCACAGGGGTTGGGATCCTGCTGGAGTTCCTCTAAGAGTGTATGTAGTGGGAATTGCTGCTTAATAGAGGAGAAAACACTGTCTTTGCAATTGGGAATATTAATTTTATGTGATTCTTTGTCTAAAAATAACAATGAATGTAACAGGCTTCATAGGATGCAGATAAGGGAAGTTTTCATGGAAGGAAAATAGTCACTCAATGAGTATCACTTGTTGTGAGTGAAAAATATTCTTGAAGTTAAAACTCTACCAGGTTATTAGGACTGAAAGAAAGTCTCCCCTCAGTTCTGTTAGACAACTGGTGTGGGCACCAGCTTGTTCCTACTTCCAAATAACAACAAACTGGAGCCAGAACTCAGCACTGAGCAGCTGCACTTACCAAAAACTGAAACTCCTTATTTCACACAATAATAATTTAAACTTGCTGGAGATTAGGCTACACAGTGTTTTCAGACTGTGTGCTTTGTTACTGTGTTTTATACCACTTAAAAATGAATAGCTTCAGAAATGTCATTTTAGCTCTTAAAATACATTAAATATTTTGGGTGTAAGTGTGGATGGTCAAAAGCATTCAGGAATGCTTTTCACTCAAGCATCTCTAAAGTGTAGGACTGTGGCATATGGGAAATGTTCAGCCAGTAGTAACAACAAGTATATATTGAAAATAGACTTCCATAATATCACAGAATACTCTGATATTGGTACGTTAAAAATAAAACAATTAAAAAAACACCAAATGGTTGATGGTCTGAAAGAAATTTCATTTAGATATCAAAATACTAAATCTGAAAGATATCACACACTATCTGCACTTCAGTGAAGCAGGAACATGTGTTCAGATCTCACCCCAAATGAAGAAAACCTCATTTGAATTAAATGGAAATTCTGTCTAGGTAGGTAGTAATATAATCATCTTACCTTGAGTGAATCTTAGATTTTATAGCAGTATGTCTTACAAACTTCTTGAGGTGCTGTTCAATATGGCACCTCAAGCTTAATTTAAAAAAAAAAAAACAACCCACAACTAAAAAACAACAAGAAACAAACAAGAAAAAATACAAAAAACAAACCTCCAAAAACCCAAATAAAAAACCCACACCACCACAGCACAGGACAGTTAATAAATGTATGAAATTGTCAGCTATTGGAAGGTGAGGTAATTGGGTCACTGCCAATAAATCATTTAGGTAAATCTGCTTTAAGCTCCTTTGATAATTCAAGTATAGATGTATTAATTAAATGAGGTTTGATAATACAGTTTGGTCTTCTTTATGATACAATATTTGTCCAGGTGAATAATTGCTGAAAGATGGGAAAAAATACGCCCTCACACTCCTTCCTTACCCAAGTTTAAATAAGGTTTCTCCAGTTAGACCCATAAATTGTGTACCTCATTAAGCACAGGAACCAACAATGCACATATGCCACTAGTGTCCACTTTCCTTCAGAGATTTAGAGTGATGAAAAGATAAAAGGTCTGCCTACCAGATGGAGCTTGTCAGATTAGCAATTGGAGCAGTGTAGAGAGCACTGTCATATTGTTTTTTTTCTTTTCCTTCCCATTTTTTTTTCCTCAAGACACAAAGCAATCCCTTTAATAACACATGTGCATATTTTATGGTTTTTTTTGTTTTGTTCTGTTTTTTAGGAAGGGGAGGAAAAAAAGGCCTCAGCAGAAGGTTGCTGGTGGTTGTACCACTAGCAGAGTGGCCCTTGCCTTTGGGCACTTTCCTCATAATAAGGAACATTAGCAACCAGTGGCTCAGGAAAAGCAGAGTCAAATAAGTCTCTTGGGGATAAGTAGGCCACATGAAGTGAGAACCATTAGACAAAGCAATGAGATTACTGCTCCAGAAAGGGTTTACTACATGTATTACCACATAGATTTTACAGGGTTGCCAGCTCACTCAGCTTACAAATGTCCAACATGATTTAAAAGGTTATTATACTATCAAGAGAGAAAGAGGATGATTTTATATCACTGAAATTTCTATTTTATTTTGTTGCACCTACTGCAGAGTCCAGTCTAACCAAATAACCTGTTTTTCTCCTTAATAAGTGTTTTATGGGTCTCAGATAGAAAAAAAAACACTTTTTCCACTTTATTTGTATTAGAAAATTGTCTCTTATCATCACAAAACATTGTGATATTGTGTGTAAATCCGAGAATTGAGAATTTGAAGACTTGTCTTTTAAACTGGCCATGTTTATATGTGTTGAAAAGGGCATCCTTAATTATTGTGAAATTGGAGTGATATGTTTTAAGCACAACATGTGTTTTCTCAGTACACTCTAAAGAGTAGGACTGTTTAAATACAGAAACTTATGTACATTTATCTCTAGTTCAGTAAATTATATGAAGGTTTTATTGTAGCTGATTTTTAAAACAGAACCAAGGGGGAAAAAAAAGGTTTTGGGTTTTTTTGTGGGTTTTTTTTTTTCCATTTTATACCCCCTGGGTATTTTTTTATAGCTTAACAGGGACTTCTGTGGGGCAGTATGTTTAATTGTATTTTATAGCCAGACATAATTTCAGGCAGTAGTTTCGGTATTAGCTACACTGGTATCATATTCTGCTTCCCAATTAGAATTAAAATTGAAACTTATTAAGTACTGGCTGGGTTGTACCTAGTTACTATATGGCTTCCAGCAGAGTTCCTAAATTACACAATACAAAGCATTCTTACCTCTGTTTTTTACCCCCCTAGGATCCATTGCAATATGGAGCAAAGCTGTTTTGTGTGATCTGGATATTTTAAAGGAAACCTTTTATTTTTTTCCTTTCTTGTTCTGAGGCCTCTTATTTCAGTTTCTCTAAAACAGTAATGATTTCTCTAGACTTGCTTTACAAATGAACAAATCACACCCACTTCCACAGTGAGTGGCAAATTTATTTGTATAAATCTGCAAAATCTAATATTTCTAGTTTGCATGTTTGGCTGACTCCAAGTACAGTAGTGCCTTGGCTTGTGAAGAATGATGGCATTTACTGGAGTTTGGGGTAGGAGGTTTTAGTGTTTGATAATCAACTAATGCAGATTTTTTTCTTTTTCTTTTGTCTTAGCCCTAAAGCATTCACATTAATTCCCTGCATTCATACAGGTAGTATGTATCAAGATTAAATTAAAACATTGGAGAAAGCTTACTGCTGAATCTCTACATGAAAAGTAGAAAAATCAGTGTGTCTGTTGTCTTTATCTGTCACTGGAAGTTTGAGAATCTTCCTGTTGCAGTGGGCAAAGTGCCTAAGTTAGAAAGGAATCAGTCTTGAAAGAAACAAGCAAAAGTCACCACATTTCCCATAGGAGCAAGAAAGAGTAACAATTGATTTTTCCCATCAAGGTTTTCCTACAAAAGTTATTAAAAGTATGTTTCTGGTTTTTCAACTAACATTTCAGACTTGTGGAGAGAAGTATGTTTTTTTTATGAACCAAACATTTTACATTATCCAGGGTGGCAGTCCAAGGGGAAAAATCCTTGTACTTAATTCTTGTTAGAACTTGATATGAAAATGTAAACTGGCAAGGTGAACATGAGTTAGAACTGCAGGAGTGCTCTATTTGACCCTGCTCCACTGATGTCTAATTCTAGTGGCATAAACATGGAAATACATTTAAAAGATTTCTTGCTAAGTAAAAATTGCCTGCTAAGTTTTGCTTGGTTGCAGAGGACATAAGCAGTTGAATAACAATATTACAATTATTGAGTTATAACTATTGGGCAGCAGGGTTGCCTTGGTGGTGATGATGCAGACTTTGTGTAGAGACTTCCTGAGCCCTCTTGGGAGAATAGTTGTGTGCAATTCTACTGGAAGGAAAAAATAATGAAATTAGAAACAGGAAGATGGCATGAAGGACCTTGTTGCATTTTAGACAGGGTCACTAATTTGAAAGTTATCTTTTATTTTTCTGCTGTGTTTGGTTTTGGATGGGGGGAAGAGGGATTGTCTTGAGTTTTTTTGTAGGGAAAAGCAAATAAAGTAGAGCAGTCAGGTTCAAGTGCTTGGATATGGATGAAGCTGCAACAGTATCTATTTAGTACATTAAAAAAAACCTCCTGTTTCCTGGTATCTTGTGGTTTTAAAGGAACACCTAATCTGAGTGATTTGTAGCTGTGTGCATGATACTGGAGCCTGACACCAGTTGAAACCCTTGGGTACTGCCAAAATAGACACAATAAAGAGGAATTTGTTTGTCAGCTTTTCCTTTGTTTTTAACTGGATTTGTCAACCCCTTTTATCTGGAATAGATTTCAGAAATATTGTAGTTAGGTAACTCTGTATGGTCAGTCATTGATGCAAGGGTTAGATTCTTCTTTGAAGCAACATTCATTGCTTGGAATTTTCGCTTAGCATCCGCTTCTGCAAATAAAACTAAACTTTACTGTTGTGTTTTGTTCTTTTTGAAATCCATTTTTGTGCTTGTTTTAATCTATATATATATTTTCTGAATCATTGGGAGTTTTTTTTAAATTTTTTTTACATTACTAATGTAGTTATTCAGTTCATATTAAAAAAACAAACAAACAAAAAAACTATGGTCAGACCCTGATTCTGCTGAAAGAAATCCTAAAACTCTGACCAGCTCCAGCTGAGCTTGGCATTTTAAGTCTCATTGTGAATCCCCACCACACCAGCTTCTGTGGTGATGATGTTGAGCCTTCTTGCCCCATCAGCTCAGGTCCCTGGTTTCTATTGCACCATGATGTTTGTTTAGTGGTTACTGCAGTTTAGTGGTCAGTGCAGACTTCAGAATGAAGTAGAATGCTTCAATTTATAAACTGCCTTTAAAGAAAGAAATAGCAATTGCTGTCAAGAATCCCTATAAGCCACAAGACAGATGAGAATAGGTTAGTCCTTCTGAGAGTTTTTAGATGTCTGACATCTCTGTGATTAGGAACCTAGGTAGGAGATGAGTGTGTGATGGGTTCTGTGGGTGTTTCCATAGCTCCCTAATTTAGGGCTACTTTATAGTAGTGTCTCTGAGAAGACAGGCACGGTAGGTTTCAGTTTCCTAAACATAGACACCTACTGGCATTTGGAATATCCCAGAATGTTGCTCTCCAGTTGCTGATCCAGCAGCACAAGGGTCTTTTGCAGATCCTCTTTATCAGCCAGCCTTGTCCTCTGGAAATTCCTCACTTGTCCAAGAACACCCACCTCATGTGCTGCCACCATTTGGACCCCTCTATTTAGGAGGCCATACTGGAAAGCTTAATAATAACCATTAATTACTTCAGTGCCTTTTGGCAGAGTGGAAATCACCCAGCTGTATCAGGGAATCTTGACTGGTTTGGGAAAGCTCTTGTCATGAGTGATGAGGTGAGATAGACAAGAAAAAATGTAAGGACAACTTTCAAATTTCAAATGAAATTTGAAGAACTAATCATTAGGAGTCAATGTATTGTCTTCTACACTGACACTATTGGGTAGAGAGGTAATAGCATTATGGAACTTCCACTGGCATTTTTGTGTGCAGTTTTTAGTTCAGCTTACCCTTTAGAGTTATTTTGGACTTGTGAACATGAGAAAGGACTACAGAGAAGCCTGATGGGCTTTTTAGTTACAGATGCACTGGAAACATTTGACAGTGGTCCAGAGAAAATCTTGGTTTTAGAGTGACTATTGGTGGGGGGGAGGTGGGGGGAGTATTCCAGAAAGATACTGACATTGGAGAGAGCTCAGCTAAAAGCAGAACAAATTAAAGGGCTGAAGGGTCCAATTTACTAAGGATGGTGAATTTGAAAAGTTTGATGAAGTGAGTACTAAGAGGGATCTGTCTGTAACTATTAATAGTGCTTCTTTCCAAGGAGAGAATAATTAGCCTGCAGGAACTGAAAGTAAAATACACCTATAGGATAAAGAGAATAAATGGATGAGTTAAGGACTTCTCATGTCCTAATTGCTTATGTTCTCTGCCCCTACTTAAAGCTCGTATTTTCACTTCCAGGCTGTCAAAAAAGATGACTGCCAGGTTAGCACGTTAACCTTCCCTGCAATTACATCCACTGTCTTCCTAGCAACCCTAACATGAAACACTTCAATCTTCCCACTTTTGCTTTCAGTGCCTGCCTTGTGCATCTCTAACCTAGATCCTGACCCTGAATATCTAAACACTGAGACTGAGGTTTGTAAAGCCCTTTCAACAGGGGGAAATGGGTGCCAAAGTAACTTAGAAGATGGTACTTTTAATTTTCTTACCTCTGCTTGCTTGTCTTCCACTTCTATAAATGTCAATGCCTCATTTGTTGTTTTTTCTCATTTCTGTCTCTGTACCTCTTTCTGTGCTGCTTTTTATGTATCTGTATCAAATTGGAGCTTGCAGAAAAAAGCTTGGAAGGTTTTAAGAGGAAAGCATGATTTCTCTTGGGTTTGTGGCAGGATGATGAGGAACACAGTTAAACACTATCAGGAGATCAACAGTGATTAGTTAAGTTGCTGTGATTCAACTGTTAGCTGCACTCAGCAATTCCTCCCCATATGCTTGACTCCAGCATGCAGGGCTTTACAGATAAATTCGGAGAAATGCAGCTGTGGTAGTCCTGCATTAGGAGGCAGAGTGTGTGAAATACACTAAAATATGAAAAATACTAAAAATCAGAAGCAATGTGGTCTGTTTGATGCATGTATTTATTTTTTTTCACTACTCAAAGTGTAAGATTCCAAGAACTGTTAACTTTTTCTGCATAATAGTACATTCCTCTCTTGAACCAAGGAAATAATAACAGTAAAATCTGAGTTTCATAGCTGCTAAGCCCATCAGATTCCAGTTGCTTTAAATAACTCCCCATGTGCTCTCTTTTTCTGCCTTAAATTTACTGAGCACGTGAAGGGGGCTTCAAATCTTCTTGCAATCTTGGCTGAGTTACCTTTGGAAAGTTCCAGTAAACTCTCATAATTACCTTGGTCACTGTTTGCAGTCAATGCATTGATGTTATTGCTGTGTTTTCAAGCTAAAAAATTAGGTCCCATGGTGCCAAATGGCATTCATACATATGTTAAATACATTTTAATACAACACTATCTAAACCTGTAAATATAAAATATGTTCTAATTATAAATTATTCATGAACGCATTTGAAAAATGTCAAGCTGTTATGAAATAGTTTCTTTGAAATCTTTTCTCTCGTCAAGAGTAGAGCAAGATAGCAAAATATCACATTTGTCTAATGGGCCCAAGGAAAAACTCCTATAAAGTACAGTATGTGCTTGAATTGATAAAGAAAGTGGAAGAAAAATCCAACTTTTGGCACAGACAAGTGATGGTGTCTATTACAAAGCTCTGTTCATTTATACACCACCAGGGGATTTTAAATAGACCTTCCTGGCAAAGAAAAACAGCAGGGTAACAGAAAGCCATGAAAAACTCTGGCATCCTTTAGCTGAAAGAAGATAAAATTCATAGAAAGCTTAACTATGATACCTGACTACCTAAACTATGTTTGGAGAATGGTCATGGCTTCTCACTGTAGGCACAGGTGGTGTGTATTGTAAGGGCAGGATCAGGCAGTCTTAATGCATAAACTCTTTTAGATGAAAATTCAGTTTTAGAGAAAAAATAAAACAGGTGCCTTTTTAGAGTTTACAAGCTTCTTTTGGATGCTGAACTTTCAAAATATACCTTTAAACTATCAGCAGTGGGTGATAATGTCATCAGAGGTTTAGTTCCTGAAAATTTATGAAGCAGCTGTGAATTGTGTGGGCCAAGGGTGAAGAGAAGAGCTAGGTAGCAAGATGGTGAGGTATGGATGCTAACTATGAAGCAGGGAGCATGGTGCCTGTGGAATAGCAGGCCACATAACTTTCTCAGTCTTGCCTGGGAAAGTGGCCTGGGTAGTCATAAGGAGGAATTAAAACAATCCTCAGAGACAGAAAACAGCCTTGCAGTTGCTGTTTTTCTGTTCCTTGTTTTCTTGCAAGAGAAGGTTGAGGACTGGTGAACCCCACTGACCAATGATGGTGATGTGTTAGTTTACTAACCAATGAGAGTTTTTCTTTTCTGTACTTTCATGTATTGGTCTATAAAAAAGATCTGAGGTAATAAACCGGGAGAAATTTTCCAGTTGAACTCCATGAGAGAGTCTGTGTCGTTCTTCTCGCCGTTCCCAATAGAGCGACAGTGAGGCTGCACAGCACCACAGGCTACTCTGTGTCCTCCTCCCAGCTCTAGGAAAGCAGTAGTGAAATACTTCACCATTTTTAATGATGAAGTGCTTGCCCATGTCTCAGCAGGTTGCAGAAACAAGAAGTAAAAGCACAGACCAACTTGATAGGAGAGCTCATCCCAGCATTCTGAGCCAGAAATTTGGAAGTCGTGATGTATGTGACATCTCTGAGGTGGTGCTGACAGACGAGTTGTAGAGGAAGCAGTACGATGGCCATTAAGGTGCAGGGTTGAGCAGAAACAGAGGAGCTGCTTTTGTAAATAAATCACTATGTTTTGTTTAGACACTGTATTTTCTCTCCTTGAGTGAACAATTACTGCTGGGCAATCATAACAGAAAGACCTGCAGATTTTAATTTCATATTAGGAAACAAAGAACAATACCCAGAACTCAGTTGTATGTTAAATAATGATTTGCCTTGATAGAAAGCATTGCACATAGACATAATAAGTCTTTGTTGGAACAGACCTGTGAGTATATCAGCCAGTATGGAAACTGTTTTTTCTTGAACAGAAGGAATGTAAAATACTGTCCCTGAAGAAGGCGTTTGTTTGTGATTGTTGGTTTGACACTACATCAAACTCTCAGTACTATCTTTTCACATGTAGTACATACTATCCTTTGCCCATCAAACAAACAAGAAAGAAAGAAACATTTCTTCCTCCTATTTAGTGGAGTGGAAAATTTTTAAGTTGCAGAAATGACTAACATAGGATCATAATACCTAAACTCCACAACCATTTATTACTGGGCAAGATTAGGTCTTCATTTCAAACCACTGGGAAGTACTTCTTCCATTTACATTACCATCTGTAATTTTTATGTTTGGAGTCCAGTGGAAGATAGGAGGTTTCTTTAAACAGCACTGTGAATTTTATGTGTGCTGGCTGGCCAAAATGCTGACTGAAGTTCAAAAGAAAAAAATGGAGTGTTAAGGAAGCAACTATTATATATGCTAAACTGCTTCTAAAGATAACAGCAAAGTGATCTTTTCAAAGTCAGGGGAGGACATTACATATATTTGCCACGTATCACATCTCTTCTGTGGAATTTTACTTTTAAGGATTATCCCTATTCAGATCTTTACTGTTATTTTTATTAGTGTTAAATACACACTTATTACTAAATTAGTGATTTCCGTTATTATTGCAGTTATTCATTAAATTATAAGAAAGAGCTGTTTAACAGATATTTTTAAGTTTTCAGTCACACACATGTTTAGGATAGGTGTTGCTTCTGCAGAGATTCTTTTGGCACTTTGGATTAGGATGGAAGTCTGAAATGGTGAGTTTTATTTGGGTACTAAAAGGTACCAACATACATCTTGGTGTCCTGCCAAGTAAACTGTAAAAGCCAGGCATCAGGTACTGTATCATTACAGAACTGCAAAAACAAGTGTTCATGTAAAGAAACTGCACAAGTTTTTACAGTGAAATGGTCACATGATAGGTTAGACTGCTTACTGACTTTATTCCCTTGGGTGCATTCACTTAGTTGCCAAGGAATTTTTTGAGTGAATTTATGGAACTTTTATTGCACAACATTCAGATTTGAATCTACTTGCATGCTTATTTTATATATTCTATTTTGGAACCCATTATTGAAGATCTTTTAGAGGAGATACAGACATTTATATTTATGTCTTTTATCAGGAGTGAAGGCATGAGTTTGTCTCCCACTGCTTGTATGCTTTGTAACTATGTCAGAACTTAATTCTTATTTTAAGCCTACATGTTTAGCTGGGGTCTCTCCAGACATGTGAATCTGTCAGAGGATATGGAGCATTTCGTCTCACAATAGTCTTCAGGGTTATGACATTTAAGCAGTAAGCTTTTGGGGATAGAAAACTAGGACAAAGAGAAGGGAGAAGCTGCTCTGTGTCTGTCTATTCAATAGCCTATGTTAAGAGAAAATCTTAGTTTCTTCTTCAGGCATTAAAATTCAGTTGAAAAATGTAAATAATAGAAATGGTTTAGTTTTTTTTTTTAAATTTGATGTTTTACAAAATACATCTTTCCATCTAAGCAAAGGAGTTGTTACAGATTATTTAGAGCAAAAGGTGAATTAAAAAAATCAGTAGGAATTTCTTAAAGGCCAACATATTGTTTCTGGGATTGTTTTACAGAGGCAAAAAATTTTCCAGGTTCTTAAAATTGCTTCAATATCTACTACTATTCTAAATGTAATAATAACAGCAACAATAATGTTTTCTGTGGTTAAATGTGTTTATAAGTATGTGCACAGATATATATGCAATATGTACATATGCATGCACATATAGATGATATATATGGGATTTATAAAACTGTTTGCTAGGTGGGGGATTTACTGTTCTGCTGCTTTGCAAGTAGAATTCCTGTGGGAAGCACTACGTCAATGAAGCTACAACTTCAGCTGGCCAAGGCAACCTTTTGCAGATGGATCTTTTGGGGTTTTACAGACTTTGGGAAGAGTGGGAGGGGAAAGTGGTGGTGGCTGTTCCCACAGAGCCAGCCTTTTGGCTTCTCCTGCCCCTGTTTCTGTGCCCCATATACACCGTTTCTTGGAGTTCCTCGCTGTTTCAGCTGTCAGAAGCTGGCCAGTTTCTGCAGGGTTTCCCCTTGCACCATGGAACACGCTTCTCTTTTGACCCTGAGCTTCCATTAATGCCAGCTGGAATGGCACTGCTGAGTGTGAGTTGGTGACTTAGAATAAGATGGGAGCCACTTGAGCAGGAGGAGGATTCAGGAACAAATGCTTTACAGGAGAGCAACTGCCATATACTTTCATTAGACATTATACAGCCATATGGAACTAGAAGCAGAGAAAGATACAGCTTTGAAATTAAATTGGCTCGAGCCTTCTGTCAGTATGTAAAATGCAAGGTCTCCTTCTTTCCATTTCTGTTGAACCTTTAATTTTCTGCTGAACCTTTAATTTTCTGCTGTCCATCTGTTGACTTCAAGTTGCAGTCCACCACATAATTACCTTAGTGACTTTTAATGTGCATTTGGTACTAAGAACTCCTAAAGGTGGCTGCATGTGTCCCAAGACTTGCTCTGGTTGGAATTCAGAGCTTTTCCTCTGTGATGATGTTTTGTTTTCAAACAGTTGCTTTCTTCTTGGAGATTTGTGGCCTCTGACCTGTGGCAGTTTTTTGAAAGCTTCTCACTGGTAGGAAGGTCTGAACGAGGTAAATTAAGTTTCTCAGGAATGTACTGCAATAATTTAATCTCAAAGTTGTGGACAAGGACACTGGGAAATCAAGCCTGAATTGCAGTTCTTGAGATAAAAAATATCATTCACTTGAAGTTCCTTCTAACCTAGGAGTGTGAGGATTACAATACTGTCCTCACTGGATAAGACAAAGTCTGTTCAGGTCTTTCTGTCCCATTTAGTGGGCTTTAGATCAGATTTTCATAGTTACAGATGTTCATCTTAGCAGAAAGTAATGTAGTTCCTGGAAGAAAAAAGAGAGGTCTCAGGGAATATTCACTTTCCATATTTCCAGCTGAACCAAATATTCCTGTATTATGATTCAAGCATCATGTTCTGTTTTGATAATGATTCTAATTTCCATAATCTTTTGATAGTGGTCCAAAAATAGGATTTCATTTTTTTCTTAACATAATCTCAAAAAGAGAACACACCTGATACTTGTCATTTTTTGTCTCACAAGCAGAGGGAAAAAAAAAAAATCTATAAGTTAATATCCTGAAGTCAGAAATGCTGAAATTTCTATTAAAAAAAAAAAAAAAAAAAAAAAAAATCTTAAAATACCGACTTGATAAATTAGTATTGCAGGCAATAAAAATGTATAATTTCTGTTGCTTTATGCCGTGGTTTGGGATTTTATTTTCAGTGCTACAGGCTATAGCATACTTCATTCATCAAAAAAAAATAAAATAAAGTGTAAAATAAAAATAATAAAAAAAATTAAAAAAATTAAAAAAGCAAGCAGAACTAATCAAACCCCAGGATGAGAGTCTTTCTCCTTTAACTGCATGTGCATCTCTTAAGGGTTTAGTGTGAGCTCCAGCAAGCTACCACTGGGACCAATAGTGATAGACCTTTGTCATGCTGTATTGAGGGTTTATTAAGAGCTTTGCCTGGTTTATTTGGCTTTTTGATGTTTATATGTAGCTTGATTCAGGATTCCACCTTTCTCCAGTGCTCATTAGTCGTAGTGGCCTTTCTAAACCAGGTCTTTTGGGACTGGTGGTGATTGTGACAGATGGTAGAGGAACAGAATTGCTCTGGGACACTGCTACTCACTCTGTCTCTGTCCTTCTCTTGCCTTCTTTCCTCTTATTTCAGTGGTGATGTTGGATTCCCATGCATTTGCCCCTGGAGAGACACAAATCACAGTAGTTACTTATGCAGCACTCCAGACTACCTGAATAAACTCTCATGCTTCCCTTTGTCAAATAGAAAGCAATTATGTTTTCCTTTTTTACAACTGGATTTCTTTTTCCTTCTTGTAAAAGGTAATGCATTGAGAGTATTGAAGCCTAAAGACACAGCTTTGTAGAAAAGCATGTTACAGTTGAGCTAAAGCATTCTTTAGCTTCTTTCCTGGACTTATTTTTAATTAGACATGCTCTGATGGAGAAAAGTAGTATTTTAATTCTGGCCTCCAAAGGGCCAAGATTACTTACAGCAATATTCTCCTAATTTCTATGATCAATATATCCTCCCTATTTGTCTAGCACAAACAGGAATGTCATGTCACTGTCATTAAATCTGTGAAAAAAGGCAGTGTTCTGCTTAAAGAAGAAAAGCAAAACTCAGAGAAATTTTCAGCTGGGAAAATGGGAAGAAAATGAGGAGAAAAAAGAAATTTTGAGATTATGGGGGAAAAAGAGAAGACATAGAAGAGATATTAAGCTATATTATTTATAACCTTTTTATTTATTTTTTTTCCTGGTTGGTAAGGAGCTGAATAACTTCAGCTCTTCAAATCAGTCACAGTGTGGGAGATTTTTCTCAAGACACTGTAGAGAGCAAGAGAGCTAAATCCCAGGATTTAGCATGAGAATGGCACCCAATATTTCTGTAAATTCCAATACATGTTGAAAAGACTACTAGGACATACCAGGGTAATGTAGCAACACTTACAATACAATGTCAAAAATGTTTGTGCCATTGATTGTTTTAAACCTAATCCCATTTGTTGCTCTCTTGTTTGCCCAGTACTAAAGGCCAGGTTTATTTTTCTTTATTCAAAATAAAAATGTCACACAAGGAGTAGCGTATTGTCTCCAGACTTGCTGAGGTGACAGGCATCTTCCTCCCCTTCTCTGTCTTTACAAAGATTAATTGCCTCTTCAAACTCCTGTGCCTTTTGCCTTCAAATCATTCTCCCTTTGATCCCTCTCTTCTTTAGCTGCCCATCATCCCTGGACTCAGACATGAAGAAGCCTAAACTGGATTTGCCTGTGTATTTGTGAAATTCACTGTTGCGGGGAGCAGCTTGCGCGGCCTCCGTCGCTCATGGAGTATTATGGGATTAACTCTAATAGCGAGCTGCGGTGTGTCCTGGAGAGGACCTTGGAAAAATGGGAATATTTCTGTCATTTCAGGGTCAGTGCTCTGACTGTCTCGGTGGACTTTTTTCTTACTTGGGAAATAAAGCCTGCTTTTATGGTCTTTTGTGGTTTTTAGGGAGTGATCACCTAAACACAAACCATTTTGATCAGTGTACAATGCTATGGTAGATAATCATAAGTTCTTTAAAGTGAATATTACATGTAAATGAACCACAGAAAAGAAGGTAAATCAATTGCAAATACTAAATTGCACATATCTATTGGAAATGACCATGTTTGCTATTTGTCCTTTTCTTACTTTTTAAAACCCAGGGACATAAAGTGTTATTGGCTGTATTTAAAATGAAGTATTAAGAAGAATTCCAAAAGGTATTGTCATATACTTAAAGCAAATCCTGCCTTCTGCTGCAGAGGTAACCCCTTTTTCAAGCTAAATAAACAGAAATGTTATAATTTTTAGATCTTCAGGCCTTTCTCCACGTACTAGAATTTTGAAAACTAAAATTTGAACTCAAATCTGGCTCCTTTTTTCCTTTGTCAGGTTTTCAGATTTGTTTTGCATCGCAAGATGTTTCCAAAGTAATTCAAGTGGAAGCAGGCATGTGCTGTGCACACCACAGCATACAATTTTAATTTCATGGAGGGCAATGGGGTTTTTTTGTTCTTTGCCAGGCCTTTTATGAACATGCTGCTAGATCCCCTGTCTAATAGCACCTGCTGTGCTAGTGATGGGGATATGTGTAATGGTATGTCTACCTTGGGAGATGATGGGAATGGTGAGGGCAGGGGACCAACAGGGAGGCCAATGTGTGTGTGTACTTTCCAAATTCCTGGCTACGCCCCTGGCTAGATTGCAGTGATAAAAGTGGCCTGCTGTTAACACTGGAATATAGAAAGTGAGGATTAAAATATAGTGTATCCCTGCATGTTAATGACTGTCTATTCTCTGTACTTTCTAGCAAAAGCAGCAGCAGAATAACAGCCTCTCTAAAGCACAGCCACAGAGCCCAGTTTGCCAGACTGGCAACCATTCCTTGGGCTTGGAAAACCCTGCTATCTGTGCCAGCCTCTGTCACCTAGGGTTTCAGGGGATGAGGTGGTAGCTTTATGAATTTCACCTTACAGGGGACTAGTTATTAGGGCAGATGCAACCAGGGAGTTGACAACCTCCTACACACATTGACTGGACTGACATTTGCTTAGCGGTAACAAGCTGCCATAGTGTGGTGCCATGGGGGCCCTTGGGCTTGATTTAAGAGTGCTGACACCAACTGCTTGTTATTTCGTATTTTAGAGCTGTCAGGGAGGCAACTGATGTCAGCATAAAATTATTTGATAGCTCTAAATCATGAGTAGAGTATGAATCTATTGACAGCAATAAGCAAACAGTCAAATTGTTGAACCCTTCAATGGGAGAAAATTGACAACAGAGTGGTGTGCATACACTTAGATGGGCAGAAAATGTGACTGTAGCCCATCTGTGCCTTCACTCTGAAATCCATGTGGATGATTCAGTTTTTTAATATCATGGTAGAACTGCTGCAGTTACTACCCAGCAGGTTTTCTAGGAAAATACTGCACTGCAATTTTCATTGTGTTCCCACTGTACTTTTCATGTGGTAAATTGGATAATGGTAACATTCGCTTGTTGTACATGTAATCACAATTACATCTATATTCGTGAATGGCCTTCTTGAAAATTTTGTGTTGAGTTGAGACTCTTGAAGTAGGAAGATAATGTGGCTGTTACGCTCACAGTGAATATTTATGAAGCATTCAGCATTCCAACCCCCCAAAGCTGTGTCATTTGCTTTACCTATGTCCCACTTAATTTTCTTAGGTTTATTCTGGTGTAACTCCATTACCATACAGTAAATCAAACATGTAAGCTTCAATTGTGGAGTAACATAAAAGATTTTTTTTTTTTTTTTTTTTTTTAATCTCTACAGTGTTTCCTTTTTTCTTTTCTATCCCACTGCCCTAAGCCCATCACATGGATTTTGGGAGCTTCTGATTCTCTAATTCTGTCCCAGTATATACCAATTGAAAGCATTTAGTTGTGATTAAAGCAGATTGAATGAGATAATCCCTCTGAGTGAGCAGCTTCAAAAAGCTCAAACACAAGTCTTTAGGGACATGAACTAACTCAACACAAGCTAATTCCTGCATCATCTCCCATGTGATACGTTAGGCACACTACTTGTTTCATTTACCAGATCCCATTAGATTTTTTTTTTGTTTAAAACTGAATTTTCATGTAAATTTTAGCAGTCATACAGCATGGAACTGTACAATTTAGACTTCTTTAAAATGTGCAATAGCATGAATATTTCTGTGTTAGAAGTGGAAGCAGATATTTCTAATGGAAGCAGTGATTCATTGAGTGGTGACCTGCAGAGGAAGGGTAATAATATGCAAAGCATGGGAAATAGGATTGCTTCACTTTCAGTTGTATAATGCTTTGGTTAGACAGTATCCCACTCTCCAAGCCCCACTGCCTGGCCTCATGCTTAACACTTTGCACTTTTCCCAAGTAACAGTAGAATGGTAGCCAAGATTTTGAAGCTGAGGCCTTGTAAGTGCAGCTGGAGTTGTGAATGCTGTAATGTTGACAGCTTTTTCCAGTAAAGTATTTTCAGTTAAGGTTATAGCAGTTGTTATTTGTTTATATTTAAATTCCTTTCCTCAAATGTATTATTTAAGGGGACCTAAATGTTGAGATCTACAACTTCTGTAGGTATTAAAATACTGGGTTTTTTTCATTTTACCTTTGAATTTTTTTAAGGGGCTTTATTTGTCAGGATCCAAAGCTGATCTGATTGTGCTGGTCATGTGCTAGCCATGAGGCTACAGTGGAAAGTGATGTGATTGCTGTCCTCTACTGTCTGCTGTGGAGGACAGGCTCAGAATTAAAATGTTTGGAAATATGAAATGCTTTATTAATATACATGAACCAAATTCAGTCTTGGCTGAATGGTCAGTGGCGTTCTGTCCTTAAAAATGAAGTAATTGCTTAAAAATCCTTAAACAATGAAGTAATTGCTTCCTTCTGGTCTTCTCAAAAGTTATAAGATTATTATTACTTTTTATTTTGAATGAATTAATCTCACACTTTTCTTTTAAGCCTGCGTGTACTGATTTCCTTGGTCTTTTTCTTCTTTCCTTAATCTGAATGTGGTCTTGTTATTTAAGTGATGGTAGAGAGCTGTTCTTCATCTTACCTGGTTGGTTTTATTCTGAGACAGGTGCATAAAGTCAGCCTATCATCTGAGGCAAAAAACTTAAGGGAAATGAAAGAGTTCCTGTATTTGACCATTTTAGGGTAGATCAGAAGTGCTGCTCTTGAAAAGTGAATTTTATGATTATCCTATTACTGTCCTCTGGCTCCTGTTAAAGTGGGATTTTGGGCCATGAGGACTTTGCCCCTTTCAGGAGGAACTAAATCAAAACGTGCGTTTCAGAAGAAACTCTGATGTGTTCCTGTGCAGCCTGTGAGCTGTTCAGTCTGGTAGAGGTCTAGGTCTAGTCTAAAATGTCTCTACCAAAACCACGGATGGTGTGGACACCACATTCTTGGTGCCAAGCCCTTTATCCTACAGATCTACTCCTGTTATACTGCAGTTCTTAAAAACAGGGACATGACATGGATGAAGGTGGCATGAAACTGTGAAAGGAGAAACAAGGTGACAGTACAAGCTGTTTTCAACACATCCAGGTTTCTGAGTGCTGAATAAAAATCACAGCCTTTCTGATAACTGTATATATTATTTTTAAATAATTCTGCTGTGGCAAAAATATCTGTGCTCGAAATCTGAACCACAATCACTGCATAGTCTCTGTCAAGGACTTCTTTGCCACACTAAATTTGGTTTGGGGAGAAAATGCAAGCTAAAATTGAAAGCAATTGGGAAGATCCTTGGCACTTGCCCAGCTGGCAGTTTCCGTGTTGTGTTAGCTCAGCTCAGACCCCAGCCCTAAAGCAGAGAGGTGGTTGCTGAGTCTGGGACAATTTGCACATGTGGGAGACCATAAATATCTTGGCCAAGCACCACCTACCTCAGTCTTTTTACAGAAGGAAAAATAATGCATTGCTACTGAGCCAAGTTCTGCTGGATTTTGCTGTTGTTCACCAGCAAAGGAGAAATGAGGGATTAACTTTAAAAGTTGTAACTGAAAGTGAAGGGACTTTGATGTGCCTGAGAACATTGGCTTTAGCAATCTTGTGTTTAATTGAGGGTTCCAGTCATGTGTTAAGTGCACTGTGTCCAAATATAACTTGCCAATTATTACTACCTGAAGTTGTAACTAAAGGTATGCTTGGGTTTGAATCTGGGGCTGACCTATTGGACTTGTTTTCATGCAGATCATACCCTAGAACAGAGATGGCTCCAGTCTTGTGCCTCATAAGGAAAATGAAAATATTTTTTCCAAGCAGGGAAAGAGATGTTGAGACTTGACAGATACCACACTCCTTTTGCAACAGGAAAGTGAAGAGTCAGAACTGGGGACAGACTTCTTTCAGTAATGAGGGAAGATAGAAGAAGCAGAGCAGTTGTAGCCACTTGAGCAAACCTGGCTTCAGGATTCAGTCATAGAAAATGTTCATTATTCCTGACAAGTTTGTCTTAACTTGAAGTCAGCTCTGACTCAGTACAAAACTCTTCATGGTTTTGAGACAAATGTGGGAGGTAGGAAGAGTGAATAAGAGATGGGAAAGGATTCTTTGAAAAGGAGAAGTACCTTTGCTGTATCACTGATGTAAACCAGATAATAATTCCCATTACATGGCTGAACTAGTCATGAGAAAGGAATGAGGGATTTGCTGTTTTAAACCATTTTTCTCCTTTTTACTTAAAAAGCTGCACCAATTCTCTGTCTTTATCTGGTGTATTTTTTAAATGGAGCCATTACAGAATGGGATTACGTGTCGCTTGGAGATATCAGGACTATCCATGTTTCACTGATAATGGTCACTGTTTCAAAGACATTAACATTGTTACATTGGAAAAGATATTAACACTTTTATATTGGAATTTGCCAGTAAAATTATCATAGGTGAGATGAATAGATGCATGGAGCAGGAGATGAAATACTGGGGGAACTGAGAATGGGAATGGACAGACAAAAGAGAAAGGACAGCACTTGTCTGGACGGGAAGCAATTATCTATGTAACTATGACACTTTCATACTTGTCTCTGGGTTTTGAAAAGAGTCTTGATTGATTTAGTAGAAAACACTAAAGTACTTTACTTTTTTAATTATCATTACTTTTTTTTTTTGTAATCAGGTACCAGATTGCCTAAGAATTTTCTATTCTTGGCCTGGGCATGCTGAATTTGGTGCATTTTTAGGCAAGGAATTAATCATGCACACATGGACTGTTCATCTGTAGCAAGCAAAAACACATTCAAAGTCTTAGGGGAATGAGGTTACCTTATAAAAAATTCTTCTTTTTTGTGTCAATATTTTATCTCTTCATGTAGTCTAGATACTCTGAAAAGAAGGAAAACTAGGAATAGTGATTGGTATTTTCTTGGGAGACAGAATCATTGTCATTTGTCTCAGCCTGAGGACAGAACTCATAAATCCATCAGGTTGGTTGTTATCATTTCCAGACTGCAGGAAGATGAGGCAGAGATCAGAAGACACTCATTTTCATGATGCATCTAGAAAAATAACACTGCTTTGTCCAAGCTGAGAGCCCTTCACTTTGGAGAAATCTGGTACTGTTCTTGGTCCAGTGGCATACATGAATGTTGGCAATTTGACTGGGGGGCAGTGGTTGGCTTTCTCCAAATGTTTTGTGTTCCCCTCTGATGAAGTGCCATATGTTGAAGTAACCCAACTTTAGGCCTTCAATCAGCCTCTCCCAGCCCTGGTATTTTCCCCCTGATTATAACTGAATTTCTAGAAAATAATTATTTTGTTCAGGTGTCTGTTTTGAGGTGTGGTTATATCAGCTTCTTGGCTTTTTAAAGTGGCATTTTGTTTTGACAATATGAAATTCAAAGCAAAGGACCTCTCCCATCACCACAATTTTTTTTTTTTTTTTTTAATGTAACATATGAAAAGAGAGTTGCAGTTGTAGGAGTTTAATTAGGTGAAGCTATTGAATGTCACTAGGTAACTGCTCATTCATTGAATTGTGGTCAATAAGTGGACTGTAATATTACATGCATTTACCTGTAATATCTATCCTTGTTAAACTGAACTTTTTTATTATCATTTTTATTGTGTCAAGTTTTTTTGCCTGGCAGATCTTGATAAAGGCTCTACATGCATTGTTTAGGGAAAGGTTCTGTTTGGGGCTCCATTAATAATGGATATCATCCATCTGTCTCTCAAAAATGAATTTTCATGATCTCATTGTTTTGAATCTTACGGCTAAAGCTCACAGTTGTCATATGTAGGAAGAAGAATTTGCCTTAGTAGATTAGACCATTGGTCCATGAAATCAGGAATCCTGCCTTCACTGGCAGCCAGTTCATTGCTCTACATATTAAGGACACTATTCATTCAGGATACAGAATTTTCTCTAATTTAAATGAAAAAGCAGCATGATAGGGCTCTTTCATTTCCCTCCAGGATATTAGGGCACATTCATGGAAACGCATCAGGGACAATACCACATGCTGTGGATATCCTAAAGGGGGAAGGAGAAATCTGTAGAAGAGTACTGAACAGTGCAGACTGTCATGTTCTACTTGTATTTTTCTTCATATTTCTTTGAAATCTTTTAGTAATTGTCTAAGTAGTGGAAGCCCTTGGGCAGCTTTAACTTTCATGGCAGCAGTTCAGCATTAGCACAGTCTGTGCACTAGTGGCCTTGGCAGGATTACATAAAGCATATTTTCACCTGAATAAAATGGTTCTCAACAGTTTTTCTTTTGCTTTAGGCATAAATAGTGTTTTCTCCAATGTCACATTGGCATGCTCAATTTCAATTTCTGCCATGCCTGATCATGAGGAAATGTCTCTGTTCTCTGTCTATGGTAGGTGTACCACTGCTTTTTGTATTATTAAAGGGCTGACATGGTGTGCCCTGTACTCCTATCTCCCTCCTCTCATTTTGGATGACATCACTTGGAAGGTTTTGCAGAAGTCACTTTATATTCTCAAACTTTGACTGGGCTGAAGTCAACAACATCTTTATCATTTGCTTTTGCAGGGTTAGGTTAGGAAATGGGGAATTTTATCCCCTAAAGCAGGTTATTTCTGATGGTTTTGCTTAATTTAGAATCCAGCAAAACAGGATCTGAGAGATCTCTCCAGAATTTCTATGCCTAATCTTTCTCTGGAAGCTGCAGATATCATGCTGTTTCCAGCTGGTAGCTGGGGCAAGAGGTATTTCTGTAGGTGATTGTGAGGGGAAGGTTTGACAGACACTTTGCTGCCCTTCTCTTAACTTGCATGTAATAATGAAAAAAAAAGGCCCAAAATACCAATGGAAAGAAAAATATGTTACAAACACTAATGTCATGTGCACATTTTCATAGCTGTTCCTAAAGGAAACTTTGTGTTTGAAAACCCTTTGGGTGGAGACCCTACAAGATGCTGTAAAACTTACTCATACCACAAACAATGAATTACCTAAGGTGAAAATAAAACTGCCAGAGAAGCAGGCAAACTGAAAAGTCTGTGTAACTGATACAAGTTCATTTATGTGTGATCTAGTTATTAATTTTAGGTAAAGGAATGTTGCAGTAGAGAGGATGGTCTACATTTAAACTGTGATCATGGGCAGTATTTGTATTTTGTTCTTCTAGTAAAATGGCAATAATCATATTTTTTTGATAAGTATTTTGTAAATAAGGATTATAACTTTTCCAGCACTAGGGTCTCAGTGTGTTTAGTAGATAACTCAACTTTGTTTAGTAGATAAACCACACAAATGAAGTGAGACTGAAATAATCAGAAATGCTCCTCTCTCTGAATGTTTTGTTTTGTGCTGCTGTTGACTATCCCATTCCATTGACCTGTTTCGTTTGAAGGACATTTTTAAATGCAACTGTAACTGTGATTATTTCTTCTTTTTAATGGATTTAATGTGTTGGTAACATTTTCCCAAACCTGTATGTGGGAACTTCTTAGGAAAAGATGTTAGGGAAAAAAAGGGAAAATACTGCTCTTGTCATAAATTTGTTAAAAACTCTCTTCCTTCTCCTCCCTTCATTGGAGAAATCATTGGATTTAAAAAGTAGGGTTTTTTTGGATTAGGGCATCAGCTGATGTATATCATTAGGTTTACCTGCACTGATGAATGGAATTATCACAGATGATCTGGCTATTGAAATCTCTGCAGAGATCACCTTCCACATGTCATCCCTGTGTCGTGATCTGTATTTAATCTGCATTTCTTGATTTTTTGTCCAAGTTGTGTAGCACATAGACATGAAGTGGACTAGTTAAGCTTATACATCCAAACAAAAGCAAACAACCCCCAAACAAACAAAAATAAAAAAAACCAAAGCAAACAAACAAAAAAACCTCCAAAAAACTATGAAAGAAATAATGAATAAAAGGCATTATGTAGTAAGACTAGTTGTCTTCAGAACCATAGAAGTAATTTTCAACACTGAGGTTCACAGCATGTGATAACTCGATGATTAATGTCCAAAGGCTTCAGAAAAATAAACAGCAATGTAATATAAATTCAGAAAGAAAACACCAGTGCTTTATCAAGCAACATCAGATCTAATATTGATGCAGTTTTCAGTAGCAAGTACATCCTCCTGTGGAATGTCTATGTGTGCATTTGAAGTATCAAAATTAGAGCTATTACTTGATTTGGGTCAGAGGCTATGCTGGGTCCTGGGACTGCACTGACTTTTCTGTATGGGTTTGTGGTAGGAAATAACAGTGCCAGGTGATATTGCCATACCTGGAACTCCAGCTCGTTGCCTTGGAAATTGGCTTAACATTGAAAACCGCATCTACTCCATAATTACTTGTCAATTGATTTGGTAACCTGAAGCTGGTTAGCACCTTTACAGTTGGTTTTGAGATATAAACGTAGTCTAAAAAAACCTCAAACCAAAACAAAACAATGAAACTCATCTTAAAATGAAAGTTCATATTAAAAAAGAGGACTTGATATTGTTTCCTTTCAAGTATTATGGGTCTGTTTTTCCACTTTCCAACTTTGTTTTTGCAGCCTTCTGTAGCTCTGATGTTTCTGATAGATCTTATCCTAATTTACTCAGGAGAAAGCCAGGACAGATTTCAGGTTATTGCGTAGAAGCTGTCCTTTGTTTGCCAGGTTCTTTGTAGATAGGTGGTGATTTTGTTTGATTACCTGCCTTGTAGAGCATTGAGCTCTCAGCAGATAGCACGCAGTCTCTTTGGGAGAGAGGAGAAATGGCCAAGGCAGGTATGTGTGAGCCCGGGCCGCTGTCGCTCACTGTCACAGCGAGTGGCGCGGCTGTCACTCCGCTGCTGGCTGCCACCAGTGACAGGTGTCTGCCCCCAGGGGCCAAATTCCACTCCGTGCTGCAAAATCTAACCCAGTGATTAAATAAACATCGTTTCCTCCATTGTTCTCGGCCGGCCAGGAATTAAATACGCTTCTAATGTATGGAAATATGTATATAATAAAAAGGCTGCAAAGTCGCCGTACCTAGGTGGGCCAAATGTGTAAATAAGGTACTGGGCAATTTCAGTTTGTGGCCTCTTGCCTTAGGGAGTGTGTTTTAATGACTTGGTGTGATGCCTTTTACAGTTTATCGCTGATGACATTTTGAGGACACACACAGTTCATAGAACAAAGAACAATAAAGCTGGGATATGTTCCTGGATGTGGTTTATATGCCCTCCAAGTTCTAGCAAACAGAAGTAAAGGGCTACTGTATATTATTTTCCCTGAAGGTAGGGGAAAAAAAAAGCTTTATTAAGGAGAATAATGTCAGCTGTGTGACAATAATGGATAGTAACCGAAACTAGAAGTTCATTTTAATAAATAAAGTATTATTTTATGACTGATATGATTTCTTTTTTATTTTATTTTATTCCTACTTCTAAACTGTATTTTGTATTTTCTGATCTTTAAGATATCTTAGTGTTTCCAAGTTGCCTGTATATCATATATACATATCTAGCTAGCTAGCTATCCATCTATCTATTTATGTATTAGAAAGTCGCTGTGTCATTTATGCAATGATCCTAACTTGGAGCTCCAGTTAGTCCTAGATGCACCCAGCTCTCAGGTTAGTGAATGCTGGACAGTACAAAGATCTTGAACTTGGCATATTTGCTTGTTCAAGGAACACTGATCCCAGGTGCTTTGGGAGGGTGCTGTTGTAGTCCCAGCTAGTCTGCATTTCCTCAGGACTTGCTTCTCAGTCATGTCATGTGTGTGTCTCTGTCTTTGAAAAGGAAAGTGTTTTTATTGTCTCTGTAATGAAGAAATGGGAGTCCAGCTGAAATATATGTGCAAGTGTGTGCATATACAAATACACATAATCTTCTATACATGAATTATCGCAGGATAATGTATTTAGGTTATCTGTAGATACAGTTTTAACAGAAATAGAACAAACATTCTGAAAGATACTAAGTAAATGAATTCTTGTGATCACATTTGAGTCCTATCACACCTGCTACATTGTATGGTATGTTCAGAAACTATTTGTATAGTCCTGATAGTTTAAAATGCTTTTGTATTGTGTTACTTTACATACAGCTTCAGTTGCCTTGCACTTGGGCTTCTATAATAGCAGACTCTGTTCCAAAGAATTTTGTCATTCTTTGTGATGGGTGGAAAAGGAGACTGAAACCTTAATTGTTCTGGTGCTGGTTGATCAGGAGCTGATGGTGGCAGTAGGCAACTACTGGAGGAGGATTTTTCAGCTTTGTCTGACTCAGTCACAACGGTGACACTTAATCACCAAAACCAAGATTAATGTAGAATCCACTCGATCCAATCATCGACTACTTGGCCATAACCTATTTGTGTTAAAAAGGTTACAAATAGATATCAAAATGTACCTCTGGTAACCTTCACAGCTGCTAGGTATATGTCATTTCTAATTATGCAGGTATATATTCCTGTCCTAAATGTGAATGTCTGGTCCAAAAAGAAAATATAAAAAACTATCCTCAATTCAGTCATAACGAAAAAAGTGTGCTTCCACTGGTAATGCTGTTTTCTTTCAAATTTTCTAATTTACTTTTGCCAAAGCCAATGGCTCCCAGTCAGACACAGAAAATGAGATGTTTTCTGCTTGGCATTATGGTCTCCATAATGGTTTTGCAAATCCCGGTTGCTCTTCTACCCTTGTTTTTCCAACTTGATATGTGATAAATTAGTTGGGACTGAAATGGCAAACCGAGTATTGTATTGGGAATTTTGTGTGATTACCCCTACAGCAATTGTTAATAGTTAATATTTTGTCCTGTTTAGTCTGTACATTTGCTGCAACCCCCGGTAATGTTCAGTGTCACAACAGAGTTTCAGTAGCTGGCAGCTGTCCCTGGGTTTGTGCTCTTCTGCAGGAGCTGCTCTTTGCTCCACTGTGCCCTGGCGCCTCTGGAAGGAAAACAACAGCAGCCAGTGCAGAGCAGGCACTGCTTTCTACTTCAGCCTTGGAGCAGCTGTTAAACCAGAACATTTTGGCAAGGCTATGGAGAATATCGGTGGATATATTGAGCACATTTCCGTTCCGAGAGTTTCCATCTTTTGCAAAGTCTGATATTTCGGAAACAGTTGCAGACTGTGCCTACGCCTATGGGGAGGTGGAAGCTGGGATTTCACATAGATACAGAATGTAAAAGCGTGTCATAAATGTATGATATCACAAATGCATTAATGAGGAGTTAGTTGTGAGGAGTGCTAGCTTAGCCTCCATATTATAGCTGAATGTAGAGTAACAGGTTTAAAAGAAGTATGCATGTGTTTTAATTTGCTTATGGAAACTATAAGTGTATGAGAAAGGAAAGAAGGAAAGAATCAAAACATTTATATTTATGTTGCGCTGGTATGCAATATCATTTATCTCATACTTACTTTAACGGGAACCTGAAAATGCATTTTGTCAGCATCTTCTGACAAGCTGAGCAGTCATTAAAAATAACAGCAATCATAAACTCTATGTATTGCACCAGCTGCATTTCTCCAAGTTGTGTAAGGGAGTACAAATGTTCTCACTGGGAGATGGGATCCTGCATCAAGCCCCATTTCAGCAAGCAGCAGTCAAAAGTGGTAATTTAGTGTGGTTTATTACAGTTTATTGCTCTACTTTTGGTTCAGATGGCAGAATGACAGGACCTCAAAACAATTATTGCAACAAATTTTGCTTTTTCCCTCCATAAGTATATTTGCTGATCCTTCTGGTATCATAGCTTTAAGTTCTAGAGGATCCTGATACTTTTCCCCATTTTCTCTTTTCATGATAATTTTTATTTAATTTCACTTCAGTTTCATTTATTTTTATTTTTTTTTACTCAGGTCTCAGTTTGCTCTGTTAGTGTAATTCCTTTTGTTCCTGATAATCTTTATAGTCATGGAAAATACAGAGGTAGACTTATCATGGACCAACCAGGGAATTTCAGTTGATTGAAATAGGAAAGCTGGCCAGCCACAGGCTAATGGAAGGACTGTTCCAAAAAATAAAGGCTTGAGTGTATAAGGTACAGAAAGTGATGCAACAACTTTGAGACCAATCTAGTGAATTAGGAACCTCAATTGTGCCTTTTTGCCATGTATACCTGTGCCTGGCATAGCATTTGGGGCACCACATCTCTCAGTGCTGTATTTTAAATTTGCTTTACAAATAATATTTCTTCCAAAGGTAAGGGTGGAAAGGGGTGAGAGGAATAATGTATAGCTGCATATGTCCATAACAAGGATTTTCCCTCTTTCACAGATCAAGTCAAATTAGTCAAGTGGCTGTTTTCCAGTCAGCAAAGGCTGGCTGAACTGTAGCCTCAGAGCATATAGCCAAACAAATCAAATGACTTGCATTATGCAATAAATCTATAGGTATTTGCTGAAATCTAATTCCACTGTCCTTGAAATGCTCCACTGAACTTTTAAGATTTTAATAACCTCTCATTATTAGGAATATTAATGTCTCTGTGTGGAAGGTGGAATGTGGAGGGTTAATTCCTGTCCAGGTCAAAGATCAAGGGTTCAGTCAACTGTCATGAGAATATGAAAGAGAGCAGTAGAGACCTCTGAATGACCCCCTTTAAAGCAGATAAACTTGCAAAAATGTTTAAGTCAGTAATTTTCTGTCAAAAACTAGAAAAGATAATGTAATTTTTCCCTGGAAAACAATGACAGCACCATTGGTTTCTCTGTGCATCTCTCCCTGCTGCTTAATTCTCACTGAGGTATTACACAGGTTATCAGAGAAATGGATGTACAAATGCAGCGTTCTTTGGCAATGAATGCCCTTTATTGCAATTTAAATGTGCACACAATAGCCAGCAAGAAGGTGGTTTCATATATCTTCTAGTCCTCAGGAAAGCAGCCACAGTTTCCTGAATATCTGGGCTGTGATAGGCAGAATAATTTCCATAACAAACGTTCCCAGTGTCATGTACATGACTCGAGGGAAGCTGAAGCTTCATGACTGACTTCAGCTGAGCTGTGGATTTTGCACAAACCATGGAATGGGTGGTCTATGACTGCCAGAAAAATCAAAAGTCCACAAAATGTGGTGCTTTTCTTGGTATTTGTAACCATTGTGGGAAGAGAGAGAGAAAAAATGCTGCTAAAAGGTTTTAGGGAATAGGTTGATTTCTTTTATTCTTCTTAGCCTGTCACAGGAATTCATAGAAAGAATAATTAGAAATATCACTCAAACCATGGAAGACATGGAATGTTAAGACTTTTTTTGTGGGAGATAAATGTTTCATATTAAAATGTTAGGGGTGTTTTGTTGTTTTATAGCAACAGTGTTTTCCAATTTATGTCATTGTTGTCTTTTTATCTTTGTGTTTTTAAAAGAAGTGTTTTGTTTCTTTGGATTGTTTATTTGTTTTTAAGAAAAGGAAGTTTATTCAAACTATTTTCTGAGCATCAGCATGCTCCTAGTGATTCTTTGTTTTTTGTAAAACACGAGTATATACATTGATGAATTGTGGTATGCATACATTAGAAAAGAATAGAAAAGTCCACAGTTAATAAAACCAATAGAATATAACATTTCCCCATCCCTACTTTGGTACTATCCCTGAATGATGAGATTAGTAAAGGAAATTCTCTTTTCCTGATGCTTCCAGAGGTTAACCTCTCATCTTGAAGGTTGTAGGCTCATATTTGGCACATTACTAGGCATGGAAGAGCAAAGCACATTTCACTTAATAATGCATTTTGTTTGTATTGTTCATGCTAGCAAACACTGAACTGCACACAAACAATGGAACAATGTGACTACAACAGCTCTCTCTTGATCTCCCCAATTAAATGAATTGAAGCAGCCTATATCTGTGTGACACATCTAAAGAGATCACCACACATCCCAGCTTAGAGGCCTCTGGGTAGGCTGGGTGTTTGAAATGCATAAGCTGCAAAGGAGCTAAAACACTGTCAAATAAAAGGAATCTTCGAGAAGTGAAGTAACCTTTTATCACAGGTGTTATTTAAGGTCCATCTTTAATGCAGAATTAACTCAAATAGTCTTCCTTCTCACTTTCCAGTATTTGAATATTTGTTCCTCCAGTCTTGTAAATAAACTTTGACTTGCATGAATCAATAAGAAAAAAAAATTTCAATTCTGATTTTGATACCTTTTAAAAAACACTTACTGTAAGAAGAATGACAACAAAGCAAGTATTTTCTCTTTCACATACAGGCTGGTAAAGTCAGTTATTTGATAGGTACCAAAGTTCTTTCAAAATTTTATATTTTTAATGCAAACTTATATAAGTGATATCAAATATGTTTTTTAGCATGTTGATCTATGAGATAGAATCTAATTTGACAAATCTGAAGAGCAGGCCACACCTTGGAATTCATCAGAATCCAACTGTGGGAACTGGTGGAGTCACTGTAGCTTTCAAGTAGCCCGGCAAAGAAGTTCTTACCAAGAGATGCTTTTTGCAAATCAGTGTCTTCAGGTGTGATGTGGAACTCATGTATTTGTTTAACTCAGAGATGAGGTTTGTTAGCTGGGATCATTACACCATATCTAAGAAATGTTGTTGAAGGAAAAGGTGTGCCAGTAAAATTTCTTGGTTTGATTTCAGCTGGCACAGCAGTCCAAGATACTCATGATCATGCTGTGGTCCAGTGGTTATTACTGTATTTTTATGACAATTATAGAATCACAGAACATGCTGAATTGGGAGGGACCCATCAGGATCATCAAGTCCAGCTCCTAGCCCTGCACAGGACACCCCAAGATTGTCAACCTTTATTTTTTCTACTGAGAAACAATTTCCTTTAGCTCGTACTACTGTGGCTACACTTTATAGCAGAGAACAGCTTTCCTTTTTGTAGCTGCACATCATGAATAACAGCTTTATTTGCTGCCAAATGAGATGCCCTGATTTGTGAGCTTTCCATAAACATATCTGAATTGTTCAATTTCCTTCTCATTCCATAATTTCCATCTTGGCCTTCTGCCTGCTGATATTCAGATAAAGAGTGCATTCAAGTCATTTACAAAAATGCTGTGAACTGTTTGACTGTAGCCTGCTATCAAGCATAACAGGATTGTTTGATTTTTGTTTATGTGTAGTGTAAGTACCATTCAACATTTTCTTTGAACAGCTACTTTAACAACCCACTTGCTGTAATGAATGGTAACAGGAAAAAAAAGCAGTGGCAGGTACCTGCTTAAATTAATATATCCCATGTTCATGGCAGAGGGTAACACTCTTATAGATTTGTTTTAAGACTTTTTTTCATTTGAGAAAGGAGCAGGATAACTTACTGTTTTCTTTTTTCTTACTTTTCTTTCATGTCTTTTCCACGTGGTGATGTATTCCTAACATGGATAATTGAAATCGCTTGAATTTGATGTAACTTCAATAGGTAAGTGAACGATCCCAAATTACTTCAGTACTTTTGCTGAAAAAATATTTATTTAAAATTTAGAATGCAAAAGAATCTTAATTAATTTCCAAAGAAGCAATAAAAACATGTTCAGTATTGAGTCCAGCCACAAGCAAACTGGGTTTATAGAGGTTAAAATTAGGTTGGAATCAGCCTGATTCTTCCTTCTCTCAAGGGAAAATGTATCTTGCCATATTTTGGCCTCAGTAATAGGATAAATTTAGCACTTGCTCATCTTCTTGCATTATAGAATCTATTTAATCTTCATGGATAAACATGGAGAAGGAATTCAAGTGGAAAAGAAAGTCTTTGAAAATAAATTCCATACTCATGGATTTGTAGGAAAAAAAAATTAAGAGAAGCAATCTTTCTTCAGCCACTAACTTACTGTAGTTTTTCAATATCTGTGTTTTTTGTATACTCTGAGCTAGGAAACTCTTGATAAGGAGGATGATTGGGAAGGAACAGAAAAGCAAGGTGGAGGGATGTGAGAAACTGTTTTCTGAGATCACTCTATCCAATGGATACCATGTTGTCAGTGTCTACTGACATTTATAGTGGTGAACATGTGTATAGGTAACAATAGCAAGTTGTTCTACCAGAGCATGTAGGTACCCCACAACATTACTACAGGTCAAGACAATTCTGGGGTCCCCTTTCTAACATCTATAGCAGGAGAATGAGAATATATAGATTAAAAACAATAATGCTGCACTTCATGCCACAGCCAACCAATGGAAATTTCTCAAGTATGGTAATTAGTGTTACAGCGCCTACAGATTGGAAAAGCTTTTTTTGGAGGGGTGGGGGGATTGTTTTTTGGTTTTTGTTTTTTCCCCTAAATATGGAGTTTCTGTGTATTTGTGTAGTTTCATTTTGGCTCTTGAAGAGGCAGGGAAAGAGTGTTGGGACAATTGATCTGGCATTCGAGCCTGAATGTGTACAGGAATCCTTACCCTCAAGCCAGGCTCTATCCTGTCCTTACCATCTCAGGGCACCTGACTGTGCCCAGGCAGGAAAGACTGGGAGAGAACCCTGGTGTGCACTGGAAGCATGACCTGACAGAAGAGCAGGTGTGTGCTAAGTTAAAACTGAGCTTAACTGATTGTTAAAACTGTATTTCTCTGACATTTCTTCGCTGTTGCTGCCACTTATTAGCTGAGATCAAGGATTGCAATTCAAATACAGGAGCAACAGCTCATTTGTTCTCCAAACATGGAGTATGGATATGTCCCCATCATGGCACTTAGAGCAGCATGACTGAGCAACATTTCTGCAGCTGGAAAACATTCCTCTGCAATACAGATACTGTAACAATCTCTTGAATTTTTTAGACCACAGCAAGAAGGAAAATGGGAAAATGAAGCAGTCCTGAGATTTTGCTCTCAAAAATATCAGTGCTTGCTGTTGTTGCCAAGAGCAAAACTTGGCCTGTGATGTTGGAGGGTCTCTCAATTAGCACACTTACTGTACAATATTTGCTTTGGCTGTTTCAGTAGGCAGCCAGCATTTGGCAGAACAGATATGTCAGTTTGCATTATTGCAATAAATGTTTGAGAGATGTTGGGAAGGAGCGGGTGTACTCTAGGATACTGTGATAGGGAAAGCCAAGAAACTATGTAAAACCTGCTAGCTGTTAAGGAGGTGATTATTTTGCTGGTTTATACCTGTCCACTCTGCAATTTTTTTCTGTGTACTTGATATATGTAGACAGTAAAAAGAGTCGAGTGTATTGTACTCGCCCAGGTACAGTGCAATTACTGCACATTTTTTTCTCAGAAAACCTGTATTCAGACTGGAGTTGCAGGGCTCACCAGGGAAGGAACAGCTGGCTTCTTTATTAGATTTTATGTCCTACATAAGGAGACCATGTTTTCCATTGTCAGAGCGTAAAACAAAATGAAAGCTCTGGGCATCATTAAAATCTTGGAAGTGTACTATGTGTCAGTTCCATTCCCACAACACCTGGATCAAAAGCTTAGTGTGAGGCCACTTAGCAAACAAAACCAGACTGTTTTCCACACTTCAGAATTTTTGCATTAAGTTTCCACTTAGTTTCTATTTAAATGATGCTCAGCCATATTGTCTTGGGTATTGTACTTTTGGATGGTACTAAAAAAGGAAAGTAGACAACTGTAAAAAAACCCTTTTGTGTGCATTTTCAATATCTTCTACACACTGTGTATTAAAAAAATTGAAATTAGAAAATTGAATTAGGAAAATATGTGGTTTCATTCCAAAAGGTTGTAGAGACATGCCTCTGAATTTGCTATTTTGAATTTTTGCATTTTCACATTTTCTATAATGCAGCGCATGTTACAGATCTTGAGTTGCACAATTCTGCCCTCACCACAAGGTTTGCTGAACTGGTGGCTCAAAAAGAGGGAGAAGCATAAGAGAATTGATGTGGTGTTCTTTTGAGTCTAATAGTTCTGAGAGACTACACATTACAGAGGATAAAGGAGTCAGACTAATTCTTAGTGGGTTTTGAGCAAGATGGTGACACAGGTTGTTATGACAAGTTGTGGTGAGTATTTTGGGAGAAATCAGTGACTTCCATTGGAGTTCAGAATACTCAGTGAGTGTATATTAAATAATGTAGTTTCCAAAATTGGCTATAATTCCTATCAACACAACAAATTACCTGTGTAAACGGAGAAAAGGTTAGCAAGAATAAAAAGTGTCATTATCTTTCTGCATCTTGGAATCATACTTAAGATCTGCTTTTGCAGGAGGTGTAGGATTGTGAGTAATGGTTAGGCGAAGAAAATGAGGTTATACTTCAGAAATGTGCATAAAACAGACCTGAAATACATAATCCATTCAAAAGGGAAGTTACACTGCAACAGATATTTGCAAGAAGAACCTTTATTTGTACAGTGTGGTGTTTGGAGGCATCATTCTGAAAATATAATAAATAGGAAAATAAAATAAACTGGAAAATTGGGGAAAAAATAGAATTTGTATAATAAAAAGGGTATGAATACATTATTTATCTTTCCAAAGTTACAAGAGGACTGTTTCAGTCTCAAGAAATGGTTAAAAAGGGACAGCAAGTCAGAAGTTCTGTCAGAATTAATTGTGTTTGGAGAGAATTTGTGGAGCTAGTTAAATCTTCCTGAAGAAAGCATGGAAAGTGTTCAAGGTATTTCATGTTTATTGATGTGATTCTTTTCAAACAGATATTTTTTGCCTTCTGTATTCCTCCTGTTTCCTTCCATTCAGCACACAAAACAAATGAAAGGATTTATTGTTATTCTTGCTACTACTAGGGTTTTAAGTAGGAGTAGTCTGACAATTTCCATCTTTCTCTTCATAGTGCATTCTAGCTCATGTCAAGACCCAGCAGTTCAATCCCATAACAACCTTGTGGCTGGAGTAGAGCTTATGAGCAGATAGTATTCATGGGCTGCTTTTTTATTATTGTGTCATTAAACTTCAGATGAGATACTATTTCTTCCTGATTATTCCTCTCCTTTCCTGTGGCTTGAAGTTGTACTGGATGTGGCCTTACATGCTGGAAATTCTGTGACTCACTGCTTTCATTTATAGATGTGTGTGCACATAGATGTGTTTGCTTTAGCAGCAAAGTGTGCTACACTTTACATCAGGGATGTGTTGCAGAGAGACGCTGAAATGTTAAGAATCATGTGCCACTGAATACCAAGAGATCACCTGTTGTTTTTTACCTTACAGCTGAGTCCCCTCTCTCTCCTTTTTCTGCATACATCATATTATTTTGTCTTCCAAATAGCATTTTAGATAGGTTGCTACCAAGCAGTCTGGCTGCTTGCTGCTTGGTACCTGAAGTCTTAATGAATAATTTGTGAGAGGCCAAAATAATTATGAATAAGTGCATTGAAACCCATTGGCTTCCTGTAGCTGCCTTTCTTTCCAGAGGCACACATGAGTCATATAATGAAAATTCAGTGAGGAACATGTCATTATACCCTTCCATGATAAGCATCAGATTTTTTTAAGTTTGAGCAATGTTGCAGCTTTTGGAGACAGTGAAGAACATTTCCTGTCCTCAGGTGAGAAGTTATGATGCTGAGACTCAGTGCTAAATATGAAGGATTTCATATGGATCAGAACTTTAAATGCATTATTGTTACCTGGACAATCAAAAAATAGAAATATTTTCTATAGATATATAGAATAGAGCAGTAAATAATTAATTTTCAGGATTTGATACATGTGTGCACCTACTTAAAGAGAGTCTCCCACCATTTCCCTCCAGTCCTGTCTGTGTGCACATCTGTGTACATCATAGGAAAGAGTTGTCACAAGAGCTGTACAGACTTCAGCCTCTAGTTAAGGAAATACTGGTTTTCAATAATCTGTACTGGCATTTGTAGCATTCTAACTAATCCACACAGGATCTGCCTCTGCCCCTCATGCAATTCCAAACACGTGATGTGGGGAAGCTTACTCAGTGTCACCAGCCTGAGTGTAGCATGTGCAGGTCTGGAGTCTGTGGGGAGTCACCAGTGTGCTGTAAATTCACAGCCAAGTCTTCTGGGCTATAAAGTCTTCATTTAGAAAAGCCCTTTATCAGAAATGGGGAGGCTGTATGAATGATTTTGATCAATCCCTCCTATCAGAATTTCCTCTGCTCTGTTTCTCATTAATGCTCTATTACGAGTTGTATCAGCACGGCAGATCTCAGCAAAACCCCACTACTGGCCATTATTTGCTGTGTATTTTATTGACATCTATGTTTAAACACTTAATGCTCTTCATTATGCTCTCAGGATCAGTAACAGCAGGCCATCAACATAAAGCAGCTCAGTGCCATTAAAACTAAGCTACTAACTTATGTGGATCTAAAATACACTTGAAGATGCAGATGTTGCTGTTGCTTTATTCTCTCTGTATTGCTTTTCATTCTGTTTCTTTCAACAGTGCAAGTTTTTAAAAGCAAGTGAATTAAAGCTCAGATATTTACTAATTGTGAGCTGTTACAGTGGGTTTAACTGTCTGGTAAAGTAAAGGAATGGAAGCTGACTTTTCTGAAATATTTTCTTTCAGAAATCAAATTTTACTTTTAATATTAGGTAAGGTGAAATTTAGGAAAGACTTGAAGCATCTACATTGTTAGACCACTAAAAGGCAGAGAATATTGAAGCATTCAAATATACAAAATGTATAAACAGAATCTGAATTTCAGTCTATTCTATGTCTGCAGCTTTCTGTTTAAAGAAAATGAGTAATGATCGAGAAAAAAAAAAGATCTGGAAAGTTTTGACTAAGGATGTGAATTTGAAAGAGAAATACTTTTACACATCACTTTTTTTTGAGAACAGTTATACTATGGTGAAAGATACAGAGAGGCTTAAAGGACAAAGTTGATTTCAAAAAGCCGTGAAAGAGAAAGAGCAGAAAATGAGTTTGTGTTTGCCTCCTAAAGAATAAGTAGTTTGATTTCTTTGGTGACAGTGAGATTGGTATGCAGGGGAACCACTGGTTATATAAGGCATGAAAAAGTATACCAAGATGTTCAATTTAGACTAGTAAAAACCTAAAAAAGAACAAAACAAACCCAAAACCCTGATCACCATTGCATTGATTTTGGGATGTTCTGTTTAAATATTAGGGAGGAGCTAATGTGGTGAGCTGTTTTCTGTGTTGCATTTCTAGGCCTTACAGTGCTCAGCTCAGCAACAGAGGCTGCAGCATAGAAGAACAACACAGTTCTGCCCTGTTTGTGCAATTTTTGCCTCTTGGGGCTGTTCTGGCTTGTTTTTTTTTTCCTCTGCTCTCCACTGTTTAAAATGCAGGAAAGTCTGGGTTTCTGAACTAAGATAGGGATCCATGGGTCTGGTAGACCTAGCACAAGAGAAGACTTCTATGGAATATGTTATTCGATAAAATAATGTATTTTATTGTTGATTTCTCCCTGTAAAACCATTACTTTTAGATTTTTTTTTTTTTCCCCATTGCAAATTTCTTATCTTTCACCATCTATGGAAGTTATTGAGAATGTAATCAGTGATTTAAATGCATGTTTTCATCTCACTGGTTTTTTTTTTGAAGGAGAACTTGACATTTGCATTCAATTTGATCACACCAAATTAGGTTCATATATAAGCTCTTGGACTAATGTGATCCTGTGTCACACATCTCCTTCAGCTCCTTCTCCAAACCCTTCTTGAAAGAAAAGAGTGATGGACTGATGTGTATATAGTAGTGTGTAAAGCAAATAGTTGGAGAGTGGAAGCACCATATTTTGAAAAGAAGTAATAAACTGGTATGGACTAATAAGTTATAACTGAGACTTTGGCACATTTCTTAGGTGAGCAATAAAAAGAACATTCAGCAGGAAAAATTAAAGGTGTTATGGAGATGTTGAAAGTGATTTTCTGTTTCCTACTGAGGGATTATGAGAAAGATGAAGGATTTCAGTCTTTGAGAACTGGAGATAGTAATTTCTCCAGCTCTATGGGACATACAATGCTTAGGAATGAAACAGACTCTAATAAAATCTGAGGCTGAAATATTACCTCTGGCTTCCAGAACTTTATTCTTTTTTATCCTCTCGAAGGAATGCTACATTCCAGTTAACCCTTGGACTTCCAGAGTTCACCAGTGCTTGACAGCTCTTGTGATACATCCTCTGTGTGTGTGTATCTCTGCAGGATTTTTCTGAGCGCAGGGATAGAGAGAGAAAAGTTTCTTGTCTGTATAGGTGAATGATAATCTGATGAATAAATTGTAGCACAGAAGAGCCTTAATATATGCGTTAACTGTTGCATTTTCTCCCCAGTAATTGGTTAACAAGACTATTAAATCATTATAGTAGAATGCTGCTGGCATGTACATGGGTCAAAGGGTCATGTGAATGTCATAGAATGCTTTGGGTTGGAAGAGACCTTAAAAATCATCTGGTCCTCTCTCAACAGACATGGACAGGGACGTATTCTACTAGATCAGGTTGCTTAAAGCCCCATCCAACCTTTCCTTGAAGGCTTCCAGAGATGAGTCATGCACAGCTTCTCTAGTAAATCTGTTCCATGACCTCTCTTCCCTCACAGTGAACAATTTCTTCCAAATATCCAATCTAAACCTACCATCCTTAAGTTTAAAGTCATTCCTTCTTCTCCTGTCATTAGATGCCCATGGAAAAAGTCCCTCTCCAGGTCTTTGTGGGTCCCCTTTGTAGGTCTCTAGTACCTGAAGGTTCTAGAAGGCTGCTAGATCTCCCTGGAGCCTTCTCTTTACCAGGCTGAACAACCCCAACTCTCTGTCTTCACAGCAGAAGTGCTCCAGCCCTCTGAGCATCCTTGTGGCTCCTCTGGACTGCCTCCAACAGGACTCCATGAGGATTGCACAGACCCACCTCTCCAGCCTGTCCAGGTCCTTCTGGATGGCATCCCTTCCCCCCAGAGTATTCATCACACCACACAACTTGGTGTTTTGGCACAGACTTGCTGAGGGTGCACACAATCCCAGGATCTTTGCCAGAAAAGAGTACTCTTTTTATTTTGTGCACCCAAACTATTTCTAGTAAGTCCACAAAGATTTCAAGCTCTCCCTTGTTAACAGAAAAGCGGGAATCCAGCACAGATTACATCAAGAGCACAGAACATTAGGGCTGCAGTCTATTTGATAGGGGGTATGTTCTTCTTGACTTTGCCTGCTTTGTGTAAAATAACTTAATTGGACATAATTCAGTACTGACCTATCTAAAACGTGAAAATAATTGTTTAATTCTGAGGAAAAAAAATGAGAACCCTTATTGACAATTCATGGTTTTTTTGTGTCTTTCCCTTACAGTTTTTTTTTTTTTCCTTTACATTCCTACATATCCTATCTACTTTTATTTCTTTTTTGAAATGTTATTAGAAATTACTTACATGGGGATTTAGTGTGGTTTATTTTTAGGGTGAGGTTACTAGGATAGTATTTTACAATTGGAGCACCCTCTTCTGTAAACATTTTGAAAGGTGTATTGGCTGTGGAATTACAGAAAAGCATTATTGACATCTCTCAAGGACTACAAATTACACTCCTTATTTTTGGAGCATCATCCAAATCTCATTAAACTCAACTAAAATATATGCTTGTAGGTCAGTTTCCCTGAGGCCAGTTGCTTACGGCAATCTTAGCTGAGGACACACTTCTAAGAATTGCAAAATCAAAGTCTCAGTTAAGTGCTCCTGGTTCTGTCTTTTTGTCAGTGAAAGCTTTTTACTTAAATTGGTTATGAGTAAGTTAAAAATATAACCTGAAGCAGACAGAAACAAAAGTAGGGATGGAGTTTTTAAAGCAGAATATATAGACTTTAACGTGTTCCTGGTCTGGTTTAATCATTATTTTAAGGGCAGCAGCCATAATTTGCTTTCCTTTAGGGTACTCATTCCATTGCTGGACATGCTGCTCTAAAGTAGTGAAATTCTTCTCTTGGTCTGGATTCTTGGTTTTGCTTCAGATGAATTTGTCTCAGTAAAATGCAGAAGAAAAAGACAATGACAAAGACATCTTATAACCATTTTACAGTCACTTTTCACAGTTGAAAATTTCTCATTAGCATCACAATGGCAGGAAAGGAAAGAATCAAGCCCTCCTTTAGTCCTTCTTTTTCAACCCTGGGTAGTGTATGTGGCCAGCCTTTGTCTCTGAGCCTGTCCTCTTACAGTATAGAGGTGAGGAGAACAAGGTACAACATTTAGGCAATAATCCTAACTGCAGAAACTTGTTTTTCAGAAGTTTATTTAAAATTTCTAAATGGACAAAAGTGTTTTATTATTTTATCACTTCCTTCTCTCCTGGCATTGTAGGTGTTGCTTTAAGGACACTTCAGCTACATTTTTCTTTTTCTGTAGCCAGCTAAGTGGATATTTTTTATCCCATGAGGAAAAGAGACTTCAAAAAAAATCCCCCCAAAAGAACAAACCCCACACATCTTTCAGGAGTTACTAATTTGCTGTTGTGTTCTGAGAAAAGAAGGGAGAGAAATGGTGGAGAAGGAGATTTAGGCTTTGTTTTCTTCAAAGATTAGAAATAAGGCAAGGTGTCTCCCTAGATGTTTCATAGTTTAACTGACAAAGAAATTTATTAAGAAAGGGGTGAAAGCTCTCCAGATTTTCATTAGTGTCCTGGGAAAATACATATATATTTAGAAACTGGATGAATTAAGAAAGATTTTTACACCTCCTTGATGTTTAAAATGCAGTTGAGTTTTTTCTGTAGTAATTCTATTTAGTTATAGTATTTAAATCATGGATCAGATGTGGCATTTCATTGGAGTAAGTGCATAATTAAAGTGCAGTATGCAATAAACCTAGGACTTTTTCAGAAGAAAAAATAATAATCCACACATTTATCTTAATTATAAAAAGAAAGAAATGAACACTGCAAACTCTCTTAATTAGACCTTTCCAATGTTCTTTTACGTTTTTTTATTTTTAAATAAACACAAACTGACTTATTCCTTTAATTCTTTGTTTTACACTGATATAGAAATTGCTTCTCTTGCAACAGAAATAATATTCATGTGAGACATCATCATTATGGAACTTTATAACTCGATTACAGAATTCTTAATTAGAGCTATAGTTTAATGGGTATTAAACAGTGACAGTTACTTTCTTTACTGACAGTTTTAAGAGCAAAATTGCAGGGCATTATAAAGGGCACTTGGCAAATGAATTATATCCCTCCCGTTCAGCTATGCCTGGAGAAAGGGAGTATCAGAGACACGTGTTTTGATGGAGTAAACTGCAGAAATTACAGCTTTGAGCAGTGCCACTGCAGGGACAAATTGGCAGGCAGGGAGGAAGCAGAGGTGACCCAAGTCACCCCTGGCCAGCTGGACCCCCCAAAGCCTCGGCCAGCCCCCTCTCCAGGAGGGGCCAGTGCAGGGCTGGGAGCAGGGAGAGGATGCTCTGGAACTGCCTCTTGTATCACCATTCCCAGCATCTCTGCAGCCCTTCTCTAGGGCACAGTGAGGAGTGGAAGCACACTTTTCATCAGGGCAAGGGCTGGGTGGTGGCTGTCTGAGGCATGGGCTGTGTGCAGGGACATTGGGGAGGCTCAGGATAAGGTGAACTTCGTATGTGAATTCCCTTTATAGTCAAAGTCAACAGAGCCAAGAAAATACCTTAAAGCAGGCAGCTCTGGCTCCTCCTAGACTTGTGTGACTGTATTGACTAGATCTTTATTGACTGGGACATTGATCTTGCATGTTGCCCTCAACTTTTAGCTGTCTACATTTTGTACTGGATCCCATCATCTGACTTTAACATCTTATTCAGTCACCTCAGCAACAGGCTAATATTCACTGGTCCAATTCTGTTTTAGTAGCCATCAAATGTTCCTCTCTTCCACAACTTTCACCTGTCTAGGAGTAGATTTCCTTTAAATCATATCTGCTAGCCCTATGAAGGTGTCTTAGGTACACCCAGGTCTGTAAAATGGTACAAGACACTCATATTTTAGGGAATCGTATGCCAGCCTCATTCTTTTAACAGTGGTGGCAAAGAAGCTGTAGAAAAGTAAAACCTAACTTGTCATTTCCTTTTCTCAAAGCTGCAAAGTCAGATCAACTCTGTTCTTTTACTGAAGTTACATAGTCTTTTATATAAGATAGATAATTCTAGTCATATGAATTTAAATTTTAAAAAAATCATTGGAAATATTTATTCTTTTAACTGGAGTTGCTCCAACACACCACTACTCTTCATCTAATCTCAATCTTAATCTACCTAGCTGGGAAACAAGCATCTGAGAAGCAAGAGCAGCATTATCTACATATATTGTCCTTCAGCATCATTCATCTGCGATGAAAAGGCTACAGTCATGATTTCTCCTAACAAAAGATTAATTAATCCTAGGCTAAATCGTAAAGTGTGATAATCAGGACAACAGGAAGAATTAGAGTGGGTTTCCCTCTCCAATTAGTAGCTGCCCCAAATGGTATGTTAATCCTACTTTTGTCTTCATGTGTATAGCTCCTAACTCAAAGTAAAGGCAGTGCTGGCTGTGCCAATGAATGGGCAGTAGGCAGTGCAGCACTGCTACGTGCAGCCCTGATCAGTGCATACAGGCAGCTCTGAACAGCCCAGAGCTATAAAGAAATGCAAATCAGGAAAATGTTTGCAGGAGAACTATAGAAATTAGTGAATTGCCCCATCCATGCAGGGACTGAGCTCTGCTGAGGGTTGAAACTCTGTCACAGTGTGCTTGAACAGGAAGAGACTACAGATGTATTTATTCAGAGTGAATAGATATGTAAAAAGGGAACTTAAAGTAATTTCTGTCAGTTCTGTTTGAGCTAAACCAGAGTAAGGAGGTCTCTAAGTGCTGAATCAGTTACACCAAGGGCTGTTTTGCTCCTTCTCAAAGGGTGATAGGAATTCAGAAATCAGATTCTGTAGCACTCAGTAAGAAGCTACTGCCAACCGTTTGGACTCCTGTAGCAACTTGACAGAGACAAGACTGTAGTAACTTGACAGAGATAGGGTTAGATGTCTAGACAGTCTTCATATATTTCACTTATGTTGAGATAGGTTGATTTAAAAGTACAAGACAAATGGGTTTTTTAATTTTTATTTTAAGACATGCTTGTAACACCTCTGACTTTTCACCTTTTTCTGCTGCACCACCTGGATTGGTTTGCTGTTGATGCAACTTTTAGCCAAACTCTCAGAACACACACAGGTTCTGGCATTTCTGTATACTTTTCTGGTGTTTTTTAATGCTGTACAATGCGTAAAGAACCTTCTGTTCCCCTGAAGATCTTTTCAAAACTCTTCTTTTCAGCTTTAGTATAAGTGTTTCAGAGATGGAGAGAGATTTAAATAGTCATTCTGATGCTGAATACTCATTTAACATGTTGCAGCTGATCCTGGTGGAGTGCTGTGTGCAGCTTAAGTATCAACAGTGGGGTTTCAACAGAGCTCAGAGTTGCTGCAAATTTCAGTTCTTGGCAAGAATGTCAATTTTGTATGTGCCAAGTGTCTGTTATTTAACCAAGCAGAGGATATTGAGTTACTGTAGCAGAAGCAAGATGTACGATTCATGTTTGCATATCCTTCTTCAAAACAGAAACAAAGAGATTTCACTTTTAACACATCATGCTTCTCTCACTAGTCTTTTACCATTCACAATGCCATAATTTGGCAATAAAAATACAAGTATTAGGTATTTATTCAGTTGTTTAGGGAGATGGGTAGAAGAGCATGCTGTCAGGTAGTAAACGAAACTAGGCGAGACAAAAACTTGCAGCAGCATATTGTTCATTTAAAAGTTGTAGAGTGACGCTGTGTCATTAAAATTTTGTCACTATCAAACACAATTTATTTTGAATAGAAGCTTAAAAAGATAATATTTGCAAATTAATAATGACTTTAAAGAAAAGGTTTTATGTTAGGCACTTGTGTTGGTTTTGATATGCTTAGGGTTGGGGTTTTTGGTACTTCTATTACTTTGGGAAGGATAGCTTTTTCAAAAAATTTATTTGGAGGCAATTTGGATTTGATGCTGTTCCTTTAACACTTGTTCTTGAGACTGCAGTGGCTGTCAGAGCAGATCAGATCAGAGCCCAGTTTGACCCAGTTTTGTCACCGTGCCACTGCCCAGCACCGAGTGCAGCCGCACACGGGGCAGGGTGCGCTCCCATCTGTGCCAGCTCCCTCGGAGCCAGCCAGCAGTTCACCTGCCTGCTGCTGCCTGCCAGCTCTGCCTGCTCCCAGCCCGTCCTCTGCTAGTGTTAACAAGCTTCTTGGGACCTGCTGAAGTCTTCCCTAGCATGCTACCCAGGTAGCATTTCCTGATTCAGCTTCCCTAGCTGAGGAGGATGGTATATTCAGCATATAATGAAGTGGATAATACAGATAATTAAATTTAGCATGGACATTATTTTTTTCCATAAGAAAACCCAGCTGCAAAGAAACTTTAGAGTTAGATTCATTTTTGGTTCCAGATTAATTTCCACTGGTGGCAACTGATGTGAATTTGACATTGAATGTCTGGATAAAAGGATGAGCTGTAACAGCATGAACTTGTCCTGTTTGCTCCGTGGCCTCTCCCCACTCGTGGGTTGTGCATGCAGAGACAGCTGTGAAGCCTTGCCTTGAAGCCCTGGCAGCTTTGTGTGATCAGAGAATTATGCAGTTGCCTGCACTGCCTCGGCGGGTGCCAGCCCATGTCACACACAAACAGGTCCTGGACATGTCACCTGTGCATGGGTCTGCCCTGGACCACCAAAGTGTATTAAAAAGTGATGTGTACAGTGCCTTCTCATCTTTTCTATCTATACTACATTCATTTTTACTATTTGGAATTAAGGCCCCAAAGATATTGCAAGGATCAACAAGGTAAAAAGTGTGATCATCTTAGGTCTGTGTGACAACATTTCCCCCTCTTTGTCCAGAACAGGGGTGATTTTCTTTGTTTTGTTGTTGTTTTGGGTTTTTTTTTTTAAGAAACAATTCTGAATAATTTACGACTCCTGGATAAATGCACATGAAAATGTAAATTAATTTAAATGGCTAAAACTATTGTGAGCAAACAATAGGATTTATCAGAATTTGCATTTTATCAAAACTTTGCAGTGTTTAACCCAGGGCTTTATGCCTCACCTTAGTGCCCTGCTTAGCAAGCAGAAGCGAATGGGAAAGTTTGCATTTTGGCACCAAGAAAAATTACATTTGGGTTTATTGTCTAACTCTGATGAAATACATATGTTTGCTTTTTTTGCATTCTTCTTGTGAGAAGCTTTCTTTACCAAATTTGGACCATCCTCCCCCGCCCCCCCCCAGTTTTGGGATGGTCTTCAGGTTCTGTACCACTTTATCATAATACTCAGTATAGATAAATAATTTCTGAGATTAGATTTTCAGTGTGAGTGAAGTAAATTCCTGATTTGAATCTGTGTCCTTGAATCTGTCATGAAATTACAGCTATAAGACATAATTTTTCTTGAATATATCACTTCAGGGGAAAACAGCTAATTATATATGTCAGGATTGAGATGTTTGGGTTCTTTCAGGAGAGGAAGAGGTATCGTTTTAGTGATCAGAGCTGCAGAAGTAAAGAGAAAATAAGGGAAAACGGTTTCAGTAATGCATAAAATTGAGGAGCTGAAAAATAAAGGAACACAAAGGAAGCAAGGGTTGAAAGAAAAAAAAAATGATAAAGAAAAACAGCAGATGGGGATTTTGGGGAAACCAAAGAAGTAACAGAAATAACCGTGCTTTGTTTTCATGTACTGCTTGGCCTTAAAGCTTTGTTAGGCTAAAGTGTCCTTTTTATCAGAGCAGTGGGTGTTGCAGAGATTATTTCAGTGGCGAGTCTGTGCAAAGATGAATGTGCTTCTGTTTCCCTCTGCTGATTAGCACAGTCCCAAATGGCAAGTGTGATAAACCCTGGTCTTTTGATGCCCCTTTTTTCCCTTCAACTCAAAGACTCTGAGATCACAGGGTAATTTTTTTTTCCCTAACAAGACACCGGTGTTTTCTCCTGAATTCTTCATAAATCAGACTTTTAAAATGCTTAAGACGGTGTCCTTACATTTCCTGTTTCCATGGAATCTATAGGAGGTTTAAAGTATTCCAGGGTGCTCTGCCAACCCTTAAAGCCATTATCAGATTTTCAGTCTCTTGTGTCTCACTTAGATCTTCTGAGGATATTGCATAGCTGTTTTCAGTTGAGCAAGTCTGCATGAGGAGCTCTTAAATGATACCTTCTAAACTTCCTGTATTCCTTTGATTTCACACTGGGTCTGTTTTTTCATCTTACTGACATTTGTCATTCCCTTGAGGCAAGTACTACAGCATCTATAACACCCACAGCTACATAATCACAAACTTGGACTTGTGACTGCTTAAAGTGAAATCTTTTTAAAGAAAAAAAAAAAAAACAACTGAAGGAAGTGTTCTTGTAGTGAGTGCACTGAGATAGCATCAGAGGGAAGGCAGCTGTACAACCACTTTACATAAAGAATATCTTTCCAAAACTTCTGTTTCTACATCTTTGTTTTTTTAGATAGCTTTTTTCTAAACCCACCTCTCCCAACATTTCCCTCATCTTCTTTGGAGTTGCAGCAGTGCAGCATTCAGGCTCCCAGGACCACGGAGTAGTGGTCTGACATCTCTGCTCTCTTGCAGAGGAAACATGGTCATGTTTAAGGTAGGACTTGTGCCACTGTTTTTAGTGGAGCCAGGCTTTCAACCTGAGGGCAAAGTCTGTGTACTGTAATGCCGATGCTGCTTTATTTTTTTTGTTTTGTTTTGTTTTTGACACACCAACTTTGAATGTAATTACTGGAAAGTTTTTGGTTTTAAGATTCATTTTCTGCACTATGTGTTTCAGTTTCAAGTGTTCCCTTGTGAGTTGCAAAGTTGAGGTGCCATTAAGTTCCTTGATTGTTATGCAGTGCTAAAGCATGACATAGTTTCTGTGCACAAATGTAATTGCTCTGCTTATTTCATTTAAAATATTCATGTAAAATTTAAAAGGAGGATAAAACATAGCAAATAAAAGAGTACAGGAGACCAGAGTGTAAGAAAGAGATGATTAGAGTCTATAACTGTAGGACTAGAGTAGAGATCTCGCTTCTGGAAGAACAAGCAAATTGCAGTTTGCGGTGGTGCTACTACAGCAAGAGCTATGACAAAAGCCATTTGTCATGAAATATGGAAAGGCTATGCTAGGCAGCCTGTAATTAGGAGCCAGTTTCCATGTTTGGCAGCAGTACCCCCTGCAAATATTGATGCATCTATTGTTTCTTGCCAGTCTATGGCACGCTGGCTCTGTCAGGTGTGCTGGCAGACGCGCCCGTGGCCCCGTGCTGGGAACCACAGTTCAGTTCCACCGAGCAGTCACTCAGCATATTTTTTTAGGAAAGACACAAGGGAAGATTTGTTAGATCAGGTTTCCTGAGCTGTGTCACGGTGTGTTCCCACAAACTATTGTGCTGGCACAACTGTGGGAGCAGTGAAAGCAGGCGTCAGGGGCAGCAGCACTTGTGGCACAAGCTCTGTAGCTGTTGAACTGAGGTGTAGGTATTTGTACTTTAGTGTCAGGATGGCCTGAAGTGGTCAGAATTCCATAGTATGCACTATTTCCAAAATCCTTGTAGTCTTCAGTCACAGCTGATTGCCAGGCTTACTGTTGGCTGCCTTTTGGCACAAGGTCTGGTCATAGGAGCAAACAGAGGTTTACAAAGACAAAAATTAAGGTTCCCTTTTGCTGTCCCTCTTTGCCCATTCCTTCTGCCATGCCAGGGCCTCTGTTTGAGGCTGGGCTTGTGGGCATCAGGACCGGAGCTGCCATGGCATTGCAGGGACTGGCACCTGCAGGCTGGGCTGGCCAGAGGCAGCAGGGGAGCCCAGCCTGGCCACCAGGCCCTGACAGCTTCTTCCTGATGTGTTTTGGATGCTTCTCTTGCTGCCTTTGCAGCCTGCTGCGGCCATATGGTATCTAAGGGTCTGAAATCTAAATGAGTCTCTAGATTTTTTTTCAGTTTTTCCTGTTCAGCTCCCTTTCTGAAAGCACTTAATGGGGCAGTGTAGTTAAGTTGTTGCAGTATTCCTTGAATTGATTCCCACCATTTCTGAGAAGGGCTGGTTTCTTTTTCTTGTGAGCTTCGTTGCAGACACTTCACCAGGATAATTCTGTACTTGCTGCTAAAATCAAGGCATAAATGCCCTGACTATGACTCAGCATTCAGCAGGGAAGCCTCTGAAGGGCCACACACCAATCTCCTGGTGTGCTTTTGGAAATCTCCAGAGTAGCAGCCACAGATTTTGTCAGATGAGGGATTTTGCTACTAAGGAAAAGGACAAATAATTGTGTGATAAGGTCATACATTTTGCACTAAATTCTGCCCAAGTGGTAACTTGGCTACAAAGTGTGAACAAAAGTTCTTCTATTCTTCACTAGAATCAATCCTGATTTAAACTGAGGGAAAACCAGCAAGAGACAGAGTTTTTCAGGTAAATCTATGCTCTTAAAGAGCAATAAGAAAGACACCAGAACAGAAGAAGGATAACTATAATTAAATAGTGTTAAAACATTGTTAAATATTTATGTTCTCTTTTTCTTACTCTTTACAGGTTGGTAGAGCCTTTTTAAACATGGAAAGTTAAAGGAATAAGAAGTATTGTTCACTTACAGTAGGTGAAATTCAACCCTGTTGGAGTCAGTGGAAGTTCAGTTATTTAATTCAGTAGGGTCAGGTTTCTACTGTTTATAATGACCTACTGTATGTTTGGACACCCTCTCAGCACAGGAATTATCCTCCACTATTTAAATGTTCTTAATGCTTTTGAAGATCAAGTGTAATTGTTCAGGAGCTCTTGGTATGTGCTGAACGTTCATTCTCTTTCCTAAATTATATTATTTTCTGGTAACCAGCAGCTGAAGACAGCAATAAAGTAAACCAGTGCAAAGCAACAATGTTAACTTGTCTCCAGCACAGACTTTCCTTATGGTTTATATTTTATAAAGAATAAACGGGACTATTTTTTCAAAACTTCAGGAGGAAAACCAGGTTCCTTTAAGTTTTGTGGAAGATACTTGCCAATGGATAATCTTTCTTACTGTGTTGAGCATAAATGCCAGATTCCAGTTTGAGCTGGGACGTTATCACAGCTCTTCAGTTTGTCCTTTTACAGCCAGCCCTTTACAGTAAATTGACTGTAAATCAGCAAAAACCTCTCTCAGTTCACCAAATGGAAACTGTAAAACTCTTCATGAAGGAGTAAAACTCTTGAAAAGTATCTCTTAAATGGAAAGGGGATTTAGCAGTTTCAGGTCTCCATTAAAAGCATGGAAGTGTGTTTGGATTGACAGTACCATGTTTAGAAAGCTGCCAAAGAGTTGCTCTTGGCAGAATTATGCCTTGCAGGGTTTAAAGTCCACTACCCCAGGAACTTGCCTGCATTTGTCATTACCTTGGGCTTTCTCACAGTCAAATCCCTCAGTGATGCGTTTCATTTCCTTCATACTAATTTTCCAATTTCCTTTTTCTCTTTTTTTTTTTTTTTGTCAAGTGAGAAGTAGTTTTGCAGCATCTCAGATGTAATTTCTACCCGTCTTGTGTGAATTGCCAACTTTAATTTCACTTGACTGTCTCTTTGATGGAATTTTCCCTACACCACAATTGTTTTCATAATTCCAGATGGGTAATTATGGGCTAGATGGTAATACTTTGGGGAAGGCAGGAGAAATAGGTAGTGTGCATAGCGAGAAGGGATTTGAAAAATGCTGTTGGGATTGGCAGGGAAACGGCGGAAAGCAGAATCTTGTGACAAGAAGTTTCTATGCTTTAGTTTAGCTTTAATTCAAATGCACAAATCTCTCTATGTTGCTTTTTTTAATGTAATATAGTACAGCTAAAAATACAGCAGTGATGTGTACAAGAGAAAAAAAAAATCCTGAGGGATATAAAGACTCCCAAGTCTTCCCATTTTCCTAGATTCTTGTCATCTGCACTCCAAATTAAATTGGAATAATAAATAAAAAATCCACCGTATATCGGGGCAAAGGTTTCTTCTGTAGATCTGTCTTGTTAGCAATTGTTACACTTCTCTGTGGAGATGCTTACTGGTTCCTGCTGATTCATTATGGCAGGAGTGGCTCGTTAACTCTTGCCAGAAAGACAAGTGACAAGTGTGGCTTCCTCATGAAAAAGAGCAGAAGTGCTAAACCTGACCTCAGTGCAGCGAGGGTAGATTTTGTTCAGAGCAATGTGGGATGCTGACGTGGGAAGTAGGTTTGGGTTTTATCAAGCCAAAATTGTGTTTTTAAAATCTCTTCAAGCAGCTGCTCAAACATCCTGATCTAATGAGATACAGGCAGAGAAACTGCCGGTTCAGCTGGCACGGGGAGAGGGCTCGAGCAGAACTTGGAACAGGGCTTCCTGCAGCAGGAGAGGTTTGTCCTCCTCTTGGCAGCCTGCTTGATGGGATGTCTGACTCCCTATATCGGGGTGATTTATGGGACAGATCTATGCCACAAAGCTGGCTGGATGGGAATTCAGTGGGCAGAGCAGGCACTCTATTTGTAAGGTAAATTGTGGCAACAGCTCCAGCTTTTTTAGTTGAGTTGTAGTGACATAAATGTGTGTGTGTGTATTTTATATCTATATATAGTGTATATGTATATATTATACGAGTATGAAACCCACACTCCTCACTTCCAGTCTGCTGTTCCTTCCATGTGTTTTATGGCAGTTGTGTGCATGATGCACAGTGGAAATGTATTCTCCAAGTGTACAGAGAAACCTCTCAGGGCTGAATTTATGTCTTGTTCTCATGATTGGGGTTTGAAAGGAATTTTTCTGACAGCAAAAGGGAAGTTTGGCTGTGTGAACATTGGTTTGTTTTCATGGTCTCATCAAGGTGCTTTTCAAATAATAAGTTCACTTTTCAAGTGCTGACATAGACTCAAGCTTTCTGCTGTTTGCCTGTCTGTAACACACGCTCAGAATGCTTCAATGCCTGAAATATTTCAAGTAACATTTGTAAGTCTGGGAAGTTTTAATAATAAGAGGGTTTTTTCCTATCCTATAATATGAGGAAGGCCAAACTAAATGGCATAGCTGAAGTTCCTTCCATGGATAGTCCTTTTTATACATAGTCACTGTCAAAGTGTAAATTAAGTAAAAATTAAATCAAACCAGGATATTTAACTTTTCAAAGTTGCTGTTCCAAACCTTGCTTATTGAGACAGCAAGTAAGGCAGCTCTTTACTTCAGTGATAAAATTGAAAGTTTATTTTAAGTTTTAGTATAGCTTTCAGATGTCATGGCACATTCTGCTATGTTCTTACAGTGTCTGAATAGGCAAGACTGACAATGCAAAAACATTGGCAATGTTACTCCTGTGCATAGGGGTAGAAAGAAAAAAATAGTTGCTTCAACACATATTTGATGGCTGCTACTATTAAAAAATTCCCATTAGCCCAGAAAATTATAATGTTCTCTTACATAAGCTTTCCTTGTTCTGTTTAATGGCAGAAGAAGCTATCAAAAAATAGGCTGTTTAGAGAATGTGATTCAGCCTTCAATTACTCTGCGTGTTGTAACATCACCTAGGAGTTAGTTAAGGTTTCAATTAAAGTTCAGGTAAAGTATTTGTGTAGCTACAGGTAAATACCTAATTAGCACTATGCTAAATGGTTTATTTCTCTTCTGAACACTACACTATACCCTGAAAATTGCTCTTTTCCTTTAGTTAGCCACTTGTTTCGCACCTCTTGCACATGTGCAATTCCAGTTGCAATAATTCATACATTTTGTACACAGTTTTAATCACTTGAAAGTCTTTTAATTATTAATAAGGAGAAATCCATTGATTTTCTCCAGTTGTTCAAACACAAGTCTGGCCTAATCCTGCCTCAGGCTTCAGGGGCACTGAGATGAACAGCAAATCCTTGAGCTAAACATTCATTTCATGGGATTTAAAGTGAGTGGGGGAAGGTGGGGAGGAGAACACCTCCTCTTTTTTTTCCTTCAATGACCTTTTCTTTTAGCTTTTTCCATTTTCTCATATGCAAACACATATTTGAATGGTGTAATTTTGTGATGACGAAAATAAGTAAAAATAGAGCAGCTTGAAAAAAGAAATCTTCAAGAGAAGGTTATTGCTCAGTTTAATCTGCACAATTTATGTGACTGCACAAGTGATGAAGGTAGGCCAGTGGTGCAGCAAGCTTTGCTACTGAGATGAAGAAATGGTGTAACTAATAAGCAAACCTGTGAGTGTTCTAGCACATAAAAGTGCATAAAATAATGCAGGACTTGTGTGCTGTATTAATGCACATGTGTGTGTGAGGTTTATCCTATGATTAGTGTCAGATTGTCCCTTTTGTGTAAAGAACTCTTTTCACTTAAGCCTCTGGCTCAGCTGCAGATCGGTGGCTTGATGCAATTTTGTCTCAGTTTATTTCTTTAATTGGTTTGATCCTCCTTTTTCTTTACTTATGACCCTGCTTGCTAAAACCTGGCACACATCCACCCTACAGGAGTCATGATTTGTTTTACTCCTTTCTCAGTTTAGTTTTGTTTCACCTCAGACTCTCATGATGTATTACCATATGAAGTCTCTTCTGTGAGCTCTGAATCCAAGCTAATGCAGTTTTAAAAGGAGACAGGGTTGTGGTGTGTGCATGAAATTGAGCAAACACAGAGGCTGAAGATCTTCACAATTTATTAATTTCAAAATATGTAATTTTAAGTTGTCCTCAGCACTATTCTGGAAATCAGTGTGCTTTTTTTATGGAGGAAATCTGAGCTTTACTCCATTTTTTTCCATAATTTTTTAGTCCTTGAACAGACCCTTTTCAACTGCTCAGCATCCCTGATCTTGGGGACTTAATTCCCAAAATGATATAAGCATTTCAGAAAGCATCCATGAATACAAGAAGTTCAAAGTGGCAAGTATCAGTCCCTCAGTCGTGCAGAGGAAGACAGTATCCATCTTCTCTGAAGAGAAATAGTGTTTTTCACTGCTGCCACTAAAGGGAAGCCTCCTCTGGGACCTTGTTAGATGCTTTCATGTGAGGACCATTTGACCCACTTCTGACTAGTGAGCAGGCTTAGAAGGCAGTAGTTGTTGGGGGTATGCCTTTGGCTGATCTCCTCCCCCTCTTTGCAGGGAGTAGAAAACCCTCAGTGGAATATATTAGGGATAATAACGGGGTAAAAATGTCAGTTAAAGAAGGGTGATGGATGGAAGTCCTAGTAAAAAATAATAATAAATAATAATAATAGTAATAATAATAACAATCTTCAAATGGTTTCTCTATTTACAAAGGCAGCATCAAAATATCTTCAGCTGTCCTTTTTAAAATAAAAGAGAATATTGTAGAACTAATATTTGGTTTTAATACCAAATAGCATTAGTTGCCAAATGTCACTCAATGTAGACTTTAAAATTAAGCCCAAGTTTTCCTTTAACATGGTGAAATCAATTTAGGGAAATTGGCTGGAAGAAAATTGATTGGGTTTTGACTGCTTGTGACCAGCAAAGAAGGAAGGAGGAGGACTGCTGCTGACAGGTGTATCTTTAAGCTATCTGGAAAATAGGTGATATAAAAAATAGTTTTCTGATAAGGAAACCATCAGCAAAATAATCCAGAATATGTACATGTAATAGATCTGCTTTATCTGATATCTAAAACAAAATAAAAAACCAAACCTTTTAACCATAATGCTGTTTCTTAGACAAAACAAAATGCCTGTTACTTTTCCATCTTTCCTTTGCTAAATACAGTAATTGTGATGTTTATCAATAAGATAAGGCATTCGTTGTATGGCAGACAGATGTATGGTAATATCTGGTTTCCTTTATTATATTGATGATCTATAAAGCCTTTTCAGTTTTTTGTATGCCAAAGCAGGCCTTCATTCAGGAATCAACATGGCCTGGATTAGGAGATTATTGCATTTGTGTCCCTGAGAAAGCTAGTTTTGATCTATGATTTCCTCCCCAATCACCTCTAAATATGCAAGACTGAATCTGTGGCAGTGCATGTGAAAGAGATCAGAAATAAGTAACTTTTGAAAAAATGATTAATGTTAAGCCATACATTACTACATGAATTATGAAATATTCTCCCTTCCTGCCACTGGGGTTCCTCATAAATAATCTGTCTGACTCTGTACAGAACAAAGTAATCACTGTATCAAGAGAGAAGCCAGAGAAACCAATTAAATTGTTGTGGCAAGTAGAAAACAAACAAGAGGAAACACTTTACAAAACAGAAGATTTCTGCTATTGCTTTGTACTTGGTAGTCCAGTTAAGCATTGGATCTTGAGATGGTTTTTCAAGGTTTCATTTATATCTTTGAAAAGAAACTGGAAACCAAGAGATGAATGTCTGGAAAAAAAAAAAAATATTCTTCCCTAGCACATTTTTGAATGCTTGTCAGTACCTTTCAAGTGAGGTAATGACAGAGAAACTGACCCAAAGGGGTGAAACCAGAATACAGAGGCAGTGTTAGGCCTGAGGAATCCAACAGGATGTGAGATGAAGACATCTGTAGCTGAATAAAGACGCCGCCTTTAGGAGATTATCCTGGAAATGATTGCAGCTGCCACCAGAGAGCTGAAGAGCCAGATGCTGCCGCGGCCCCCGGGGAGCCCGCTCCGTGTGATGGGTTGTCGGAGACAGGAGGCTTGGAGGAACAGACATCCTTCTCCAGATCTTACAATAAAAAATCACACTGTGACAGCTCTACCCTTAGCCTTTGTCACCAGTAAGGGAAAATTCGCTACAGGCCCCTTGCCATCAATTATCTTTTTTTTTTTTTTTTGCATTTAGAGACATGACTAGTGGGAAATGACTGCCGTGGTACTTTGCATGGATGGTAAAAGTTCTTTTAACAGACTTTGAGCTGAAAATGTGTGTTGATCCATGAAGTCTAAGGATTTTTAATTTGTTGATGATATGTTTTGTGTCTTTGGAAGTGAAGTAGTAATGTTTTTATAATAGGGGTGGCATCTCATGCAGAAAAAATGAATATTTTTGTTTCATTAATTAAGTTTAGCGCTGTTCACTTTAAATACAAGAAGGATGTATGGAGCTGCATGTGCTCTGTGAAACATTAGAAATAAAACCAAATGAAGCTGAAGAATCTCTTCAGCAGTTTTAGAAGTGGAGAAGTCAAAGACAGCCCATGTTCCATGCAGGAGCAACCTGCTGAGATGCAAGTTAGGGCAATTTTGTGTTTGCTGCAGCAATGTTTTGACCAAGTTTTCGAAAGAACTTTTTTTACCTCTGCACATCTCTCACACTTATCCTTTCATTTTGAGTGCAGAAAATAATGTGGTAGCAAGTTAGCCCAATCCATTCATTAACATGCCAGAAATACTCCAAAAATTATTGCTGCTGTGAAGAAACAGGAGATTTTTTTTGATTACTTCCTCAAGTCTTTGAAGAAAAGGTATTTATGACAGTCTTTGCCTTTGTGTAAATATCTATTTCATCTCTTTACTAGCTGACACAAGAAATTGTAGTTGAATGTTTGTCTATTAGGGCAAGTAGTAGAGTATTGAATTTACTGCCTCTAAAGCAGTTTGACTTTTTATTTATTTTTTTTTTAATGCTAAGTCTTTAAAAACAGAGAAGCAAACAAACAAAAATCCAAAAATCCAAAGCTATGATGAAAAGCTTGAAAGTGTGAACTCAAAGGCATAGAAAATACAAAGTTTTATTGATTCTTATCTTTGTAATGTATGGAACTTTTATACATAATTTTCAAACAAATTCTGTGACTTTGGCAGGAGTTATATGATTTTGGAGTGTTCACATTGACAGTGAAGTGCTGGTTGGCAAAGAGGACTTTCTTACCCAACTCATATAACCAGAATGTTCAGTATTGTATCAGTAACACTTACCAAGACTGACTTTCCACCTCAGTAACTGTAAATCATTCTTGGTCATGAGAACAGCAGTGGAAAAAGTCTAAACATCCTATTTTTAACCCAGTTATGTGATTAGTGAAAGGAGTCTTTCTCATAAAATGACAAAACCTGTTTTGTTCCTGTGTGTATATTTGTTTTTTGGGTCTGTCTGTTTGTAGGTAGTTACATTTATTTCCTTATTGCTAGATGGGATAAGCTCATTTTAGATAAGTTCCCATGTGATTGGCTTCTGAAATGATTCAGCCTACCTTAAACATTTTGAACACCACGGTACCTTTTGTCAGCTGTACATAACGGGAGAGCTTAGAGCTAACAAGTGTGAATTAGTGCTTTTGGATTTATACCAGCATTTTTTTAAATTATACAGCAACTGAAAAGAGTTTAATGATAATAGAATTTAGAAATTCCAAAGGATACCAAAATGATTCAGGCCTGTCTCTGTAGTCTGATTTTAATGATCCTTTTTATTAAAAAAAAAAGCTTTATGAATTCATAAGAAGTGCTACTAATTGGTTCTTTTTATTCTTTTGTCAGTTGTCCACCCTCTATTTATGTTGGTATCAAACCTTGATTCTGGCATTACTAATTCTCTCTCTATTACTCTGTTCACATCAATTATTTTACCACACAGGCACTTAATTATGCTTTAAGTAACTCTTTTCTCTCTTGTTCAACTCACTCAGCATATTGAGCTCCAGATTTTGATATCTATCTCAGAGCTCTCATGCCATGTGTCACATGAACAGAGTGCATAGAAGACAACCCATATGTCAGATAATAACGTGGCCATCCTGTCCTGTTGACCTCAGCCTTTGACCCCACGAGGGGATAGATTGCTGTCCTGCACAGTCACAGTTGCCAAAGTGTTCTGTCCACTGCCTATTAGGATGGATGTCCTGAATTTTCCAACACATACAAAATACTTTAGCCAATCAACAGTAGGCAATTGTGCCATTTGTCTTCATCTTGCCAACTTCATTTCATGTTGTGAGGCAAACAAGGGAAGTGGAGGTACTTTTCTGGTCAAAGCCATGTTGCAATGCTGTGGGAGCTAAGTGATGAGGATTTTCTGTTCTATGAGTAATTAGTAATTAGTTCAACATAATTGATGGCAGATCTCAACCATCAAGCTTTAAAGGGATGAAAACAAGAAACAGGTTTATGCATTAATCATATTCACCTAAATGCAGCCTGGAAATTGTAATGGGGAAAAATCAACTCAGTGTTATCTGCATGCAGTTTGAAAGAGGGTCCATGCTTTTTATATATTACTTTTTTTTTTTTTATAACATTGATATTAGTTTCATAGATTGTTCAGGGATACATAAATTTGAACTTGGTAATTTCTGAGTTGATATACATAGTGATGGTTAGCTAAGAAATATTTTTGTATATTTTCTGCAGGCTGATTTTATTAGACACTTTGGAAGAGGAGATACAGTGTTTAACTATCCAGACAAAATAGTTGCCTAACTCCCAAGTGAAAATATTTCTGGAAGCATTCTATAAATGATGTTGGCCTTAAATTGTTTTATAATTACTCTGACATCAATCCCAAAATGAGATGATAATGCAGCTCACCTGCAAATGCAGTAAGAATGGAATATTTTTTAGCAATTTTTGTACACAGCCTTGTTCATGAGAAGCTTCTGTATGAACTTGAAGAGCAATTTTGAAAATACTGTACTGCAGCATGGAGTATTTGAGCTGAGAGAGGTCTGAATTTGCTTGGATTAGATTCTATCATTGAAGAAAACTTAGATTTCCTTTGCAAAGAGCAGATGAAGGGAACATTTTAAACTACAGCAAGTTTCCTGCTGCTGTTTTTGAAGAACATCTGTTCTCTGGGCATCAAATTTGTTCCATTCACGTGTGTTTTGCAGCTAATTACTGGCAAAGTCTGCCAATACTCTCTTGAGGCAATTCTGGAATCTGGAGTTACATTTCTGTGTAGGGTGAAGTCTTTGTCTTGCCACCAACTACAGCGTTGTAGAATTGTTCGTATCAGGGCTGTGAAAAAAGAATATGGGCTTGTTTTTTGTCAATTTAATGTGTTTTTAATGTAAACTCTTCTCAGCCTTGGCTGTGTCCTTTCAGCCTTGGTTTGTCTGTGGGATGCTGCGTTAGGAGAGCCTGGGACAGCCTGGGTGACTTTTTTGGCAGCTGAGTCTGCCTGGTCCCTCTCACGTGAGTCAGCAATCGTGCGCGAGTGCTTGCATCAGAAACTGATAGCTCTCATGAGCACGTGGGCATCTGACCTGTATTGATCTCCAGAAAGACATTATTGACCAAAGATAAATATGTTCTCTCTGTGGAGAGATGTGCAAGTAAAATCTTGCCACTGACGCAAAACGCAGCTAATCTCTGTGTAGATAAACACTGCTGTGCAACTGTAATCTTTTTTTGATATTTTTCCCCACCCCCTCTCCAGCATTCCTAACTAAGCAATGATTTAGATCAGTTTCTGGGGACAACACTAAGTGCTATGGAATCAATGCTAGGAAGTCAGGGCAGAACTGGAAAACCTCTGTTGGTTTGCTCCCCATCTCATTACCTGTGAAAGATTGTTCCCTATTGTATATTTTCTAGTGATTTGTCCATTCTGCTCTTAAAAGTTCCAGAGCCTGGGTTTCTACTACATCCCTTGAGAGACTGGTCTAATGTATCTTCCTGTCAGGAATTTTGATCAGTCTTCTTTCTTCCTCTTAAGACTCTTTTTTTCTTTCTTTTTTTTTTTTTTTTTTTTTTCCTATCCCCTGTTACCCTTAGTTATATTATATTAAATGAAATTATTGTTTGAACATGCTTTAGAATGAACAATTGTGCTTTTCTTTTACAGCATATATTTAGAGCTTTATTTGTACTTGCTGCTTCTGAATCAGAATTTTAAAAATCTTTTTATCATTCTTTTACAGATCTCAAATAATATTGGGTGTCTTATTTATCAAGGTGATCAAGTGTAAGAATTTGGGTTTTCCCTAAAAATAGTTAAGAAAATAATGTAGGTTTGTTCGTGGTGTCCCAAGAGCACAAGAGTATGAAGAGTATTTATAACCATCTGGATTTGTCTCTTGACACATCTTGGTGTAACACAAACTGTTTTAGACTTTGTGTTGACATTTCTTCAAATATATATCTAACTTTTTGTGTATTAATGAGGTTTAGATGTTTTTTCATCTTTATCCCTACTTATTTTAGATTATATTCCCTGCAGTATGTTATCCGCTATGAAAACTGAATTTTTTTTCTTTGTACTTCTCAGAAACATTCACTGCTTGTATTACTTCTTTTATCCTAGGGGACCAAGCCAAATGTTGTAAGAATTTTGGATTTCTGTGACTTCCCTTTGAATTTTCTGTTAAAGAAATTTAAAACATATAAGTCTCTTATTGTTGAGTAAGTGAAGCTGTTAATGGAGAGGCATTTAAAATTGCTTGTGTAATTATTCAGGCACTAAAAATGTTAGGTTTTACAAAGTATTTCTAGCACAGAAGCAACAGCAAAGTGGTTGTATTAATTCTTAACTTAGTCACCAAGTTAGAGTGATCAGTAAGCAAGCCATTTTGTTTATCAACATAAAAGAAACCCTGTTTCAGTCTTCAGGGTGTGTGGGTTTAGTTGTTACAAAGTTGTACAGTTGAAAATTGATCAGGAGGACTTAGATTTCCATTTATCTTTCTTCATCCATTTATAAATTTGTATTTATAAATATATACATATAGTGATTATAGTATTACCCAGTCAGTAATGTTAGGGGATTTTTACTCCAGAAACCAATTTGAAGCCGTACATCTCCATAGTATTGTCTGGATATTGTCTGCTGCAAATCCTGCCCATTCTCCAAAAATCCATTATTGCATACATGTTTCAAATTGTTTATAGTCTCAGTAGTGCAGATTTTGCATCAGTTAACTTCCAGGAAAACAAAACTCCAACAGACGTGAAGCTGTTTCTGCAAATGACACATACTTAAATATTACATCTGCTATCCACAGAAAAGGAAATACAAGATCTGACTTTCCTAAACCTAATTTAATGTAAAGAAGGAAGAACTGGCTGAAATAATTCAGTCTAGTTATATGCCTTTATAGTAAGTATTCTCCTACCACTTAAATATTTCTTTGGACCTATTTAAACTTCTCTAGCTCTTGAAATAGGAGAGAAGAGCCCTGTGGCCAGTGAGGAAAAATCCATGTTTGGATGCCTTGGACCACTCACTGGCACAGAGAAAATGTATTTCCAATGATGCGTCAAGTAAACATAATCTGGTGGAGGAATAAGCCTAATAGTGCATAGAGGAGTAATTTGGGTTTCGAACAGAGATACAAATTATGCTTTCCTTACAAGCCAAGATACTGACAAGGTAAGAACATTTGTAAAGGTTGAAGGCAAAGCAACAAAATTCACAGTATCTGACCCATCTTGCCAATGTTATTTTTATCCAGGTATTTTAGAACATGTCATTTGTACAAAAAAAGCTCATTTAGGAAAAAAAAAAAAAAAAAATTTCACCTGGGGGGAGATACCTCTATCTTACTGCTATTTCAACTCACTTTTGTTTATTTTCTCCTAATTTTCTGTCATTAAATAACAAAGTGCCACCTATCAAAGTGAGGCCAGAATACCAAAAGCTGAAAGACGCAGTAAAGGTTCCGTGTAGAGTTCTGCCATTGACTTCAGTGGGAGTAAAAGACACCATAAAACCTTCATTTGAATTCACTAGAGGCTTACAAAAGGCATTCAGATTTTCAATGGTTTGATTCAATTTGCTAGTTCAATTTGGTATTTTGGTTCTGACCATTTCTTCACGTGTGTCCTGATAAAAGTCAGGTCTTAATTGCTCTGGATCTATTAATGTGCATACCCTGTACATATCACGGACTGCACAGGGTAGAGAATCTAACTCCCTGTGCCAAAGTTATTCCAAGTTTCATACTTAAAGGTGAATGTCTATCCTTTGGCTAATGAAAACCACTTTTTTTACCTCTGTGAATTTCCTTATTTTGTTTTTTAACTCTGAGTTGATCCTTTCCAAATGTCATTGTGCTACGTGAAGATCTTGGATTCATTAAAAATGTTCCATTGAGAACTGGTAGATATTTTACAAATGTTCCACTTGTTTCCAGGTGCCTGAGAAACCCAGGCAGGCAGCTTATCAGTCAGCTTCTTGTAAAACAGTCAGCCAGACAGTTTTTAGTAAAACAGCAATTTAAATAGTTGAGGGTTTGTTTGATTGTTTTTCTTTTCCTTCCCTTATGTTAAAGTATTTTCACTCAAATAGTAAAGCAGAGTATGGGGCAAGAGAAGGAAAATAATGATAAACAAACCCCTTGGTCTACCCAAAAATACATCTGAATTTTTAAGGTGTGCTCTTTGTGTTGGTTTAGCCATACACTGAATTATCAAGTATTTCATTCTCTTAAAAATACCACATTTTTCAAATAGTAGTTGACCCACAAAATTCACAGCTCTGCTTGTCTTGGAAAAGATTAGAACTGCAAAGAAATTTCTGCCATAGCAGTTACCTCCATTCTCTTCAAGAACACAAAATGTGCTGGCGTTCAATTAAGGAAATACTTTATTTCTCCAAATCCACATAAGTGAGATCATTAGTTTGTCTTTCATTTGTACAAATGACCCTCTGGTGGCGTATGGGCACCATTGTGTGGCACTGGGTCAGTCTTCCTGCCAAAGGAAAACATTCAGCAGCTGAAACACAGCCCTCCATGGCTGCAGTGCCCTCGGGGTGCTTGGAGAGATTTCACATTGAAGTATTTTCTTAGCCCCTCCCTGCTGAGTGTGTGAGAGCTGATGAGATCACAGCTTGATATCAGATAACTGCAGGCCAAATATTCTCTAAGAAGATAAATAACCCAGCTATATAGGTCTCTGGAAGAGAGCCCAGCTTCTCTAAATCCAGTGAAGGCGAGGTTTCACCTTATAGGTATGCAAGTAATCAATTCACTGTCAAGATCTATTACGAAAAAAAAGAAAGTTTGCTTTATTTGAAAAGGTATTTAGTTTTCCCTTCTTGCTAGTGAAACTTTGCTCTAGCATTTTCAAACAAGTTTTTAATGTGTTAAAAGTAGATCATAATTAGGCTCAGTAATTAGTCAGATAATAAATATTCAGAGAGCAGACCATCATACAGGCCTGATTAGGCTGTGCATAAATATATATGTCTAAGCTACACCCCTTCCGTCTTTTTATACAAAGTAGGATACTTGCATTCAGATTTACAGAATCTGAAAAATTGTTACATTTTTTGACACATTAGAAAACAAACCAAAGCACAGAGGGAAAATGCAGTATTTTAGAGAGATATGTGTGGTGTTTTTAACATACAGATTGAAAACACCTTGAGGTTGTCATTTGGGGAAACCAAACCCTTCCACTGTGTTAATTTACAAAAGAAAGGCAAGGACTTTATTTCCATTCACTGCATGTCTCACAATATTAATTTTGTTAAGACTCTTATCTGTGGTTTGGTTATAAAATCAGTTACAGTAGGATACCCTGTATGAATAGATTCAACGTTTTTTGCCTTCCACTGTTGCCTCTGAACACCAAACACAAATGTTTCTGAAGTCTGGAAAGTCCCTCAGAGCAATTACAGCTTAAATATATTTTTAAAACCAACCAGTAAAAGCAATGGTTTGCAGCCTTTATCTCAGCCTTCTGCAAAAGTGAAGGGGCTGGTCAAACAGCCTTTGACAAACTTCTATTTTATATCAATTTTTTTTTTTTTTATTTGAAAGTTTTCCAAAACCTTGTCGGTCAAGTAGGCAGTTAAAAATTTTTGCTCAGAGCATGAGATGACACCTCAAGTGAAATGAGGCAGTCAGCTGGAATAGGCACCAGTCACCAGTGAAATTACACTGTCCTGACCTCAATGGCAGCTTTTCATCCGTGCAAAGGAAGTGAGATCCCAGGGAAAGTTCTCAGTTCTTCAGCCACCTCCAATGAGGAGCAAGTGGTCTGTGAGCATTTTCAATCTAGCAGTGTGCATTTCCTTGCCACTGTAAGCCTTAAATGAAGCAGCAAATAAAAAAGTGCATTAAGGAATTAGGAAAACTCTCTGGAATGTCTCTTAAGAAGCTGGGACAACCTTGGATGTTAAAGGATGCAGATATTGTAAAATGCTGTATAGAAAAGTGGCCATGACAAAAGTAGTTCTACAGAAACTAGATTTATTTTTTTTCAAATGTCCTTCTCTCCTTAAGGTTACGTAAAATTCTTACATTAAAAGCACTACTTTGTAATTTTAAGTGACACTTGCAGTAGAGATAAGATCTCAGGTCTTGAACTTTAAAGATGAATTAAGGCCTCAGTGGATGCATTTGATTTAAAATTCCAGAATTTTGACATAAATATTTCCTATTCTTTTATGCTGCACTATAATTTGTTGCCAAGTTTTGTTTTGATCAGTTTATGTCTTACATTAAATCAAGGTTGCCTTCCTAAGGAAACATATTTCTAATTTTTCAAAGAGCTTCAGGTCAGAGGAGCTTTGGAAACTCATATTTTGCTTTGCTTTTATTAATAAAGCACAGAACAACTGAAAAGGCATGTTTTTAAAAGGTTTCTCTGCCAGCAGACAGAGCAGGACATGGCAGAGAACTTTTTTCCTTGGTTTGAGTGTTAAATTTTATGCGGATTCTGCAATCACTTCGTGCTTATCTTTGTATAAAATCCAACTTCCCAGTAATTTTCAAGGCCTGCTGAGAGCAGATGAGAACTGATAAAGCAAAAAAAAAAAAAAGAAAGCAGAGTCTGAGTAATGAAGAGTGAATGGGGCAAGAAACAAGGCAACCTAGTGATCTATTTTTAAAATAGATATATGTGATATATTATAATAGATGTTATATTCTGTCTGCTTTATTGCTGCTCCCCCTCTTGTGCTCTGAGCAGAGATGCATGTGGGAGGGGATTACCTCTCACAATGGAGGAGCACAATGATATCTCTAGAACTGAGCAAGAATCCTCTTTTTGTATTTTTCTCCCTCCATTCATGTTACCAAAGGCTGGGGCTTTTCTTCTTCTGCTGCTTCATGATTAATGTTGTCATAACCAAAGTTAAATGCTGATGCTTTGACAATCAGCTGATAAAGAATGTGCCTCTAAAACTGCTAGGCTGCATTTGTGGAGCACACACAAAAAGCTGCACAGTATCTAGTTAGCATTGCTAATCAATACATAATGCATAGCCTTCAGCTAATCTTTTTGAGCAATTAAAACAAATTCAAAAGAGAGATTATCATGTGTAAACAATGACGGCTTAGATATCTTGCCTACTGGCCTAAGGTCTCACCACAGATCCTGCAGAGTTTACCTTCTGTATCAGTAGTTAATTAAGGTGAAACATGAGGTAATTAGGGCTAATCCCAGTGCTATCCTGCTGGCCTATTGCCTCTCAGGCCATGTCCTAAACCAAAGCATTTTCACAGCTTGTGAAATGTTGCCATTTTCAGAGCAGATTTTAAAAATTGATGCCCGTGTTTATTGCAGACAGTGTTCCTAATCCTTTAAGGGAGCTACAGTGAATGTGGTCCAAGTGGAAAAAGGGAAAGGATGGCTTCATTTATTTTTCTATGGATTTGAAAACTGCACTGTTGATACAACTTTACTCTAGGACATTCCTTGTAATTGACAAGGGATTAGGGGGATTAAATCTGTACTCTGCACTTGTTTCCAACTGCTTGTGTGAAGCTTCTCTTTTTCCTTTTAATGCGTTACATTTGTCAACACAGAAGAGGTATGCACACTCATGGAAGGTGAGTTTGTGCAGACATTCCAGTGTGATATAAATTAAAAGATGTATGGTGGTACCTGTAAAAGCTAGCTCAGAACAACATGGCTTTTTCCATGGCTCAGAAAAAAAACCCCGTGATTTTCCTCAGAAATAGTTTGGCCCTCATGAAGCATTAAAGAGGCCCTGCTGAATTATGTCTGATCTCTGTCCTTCAGGATACATTTTCTCTTTGCATAAGGAATATTTCAGATGCTCAAGACGGTTTTATTATTGAAAGAATGGGTTTAACTTCTCATTAGATATATAAAACTACACAGAAAGGCTCACCTTTTTAATAGGAAATACAACAGATTTATTTTAACCAACAATAAAGTAAGAATTCATCCCAGAAGGCATTTTATTAGGCTTTTAAATTTTTAGCTTTGCTGAATGATCTTGAATCATGTACCAAATAAAATGACTTAGTTTTTCTAATTAGCTGCAAGTTAGTATAAATACATTATCTGCCAATGACCCTTGATCCTTTGGTACTTCCTAAACCTTTTCCAGTACTTCTGACTGGTATCTTATGCCAGGGAGGAATTTAGACCTCTGCTGGAGTCATGTTCAATAGGCTTGGCTCCACACAACTCCCAAATTAAAAAATGAATATAAATAGAATAGGAACATGTAGTCAAAATTTGATATTCATAATTTAGAGAAGGATTCTTTTGCTCTCAGTTAGCATGTATTTTGTTAATTGTAAAACTGACATTGGTGTTGATGATTACACTTTGGTCAATCATCCCTGCTTTTCCAGAAAGAGTATTTTTCTCAATTCTGCTGTAAAGTTTCAGGTGTCTGATAGAGCATTTTAATGAGCCAAAGAGCTGCCCCTCTTAGACTCTGTATTTACAACTTGTTTGTTTTGTTCTTAATACTGCTTGCCTCAGTTTTCAGGAGCCAGGGAAACTGAGACTGTCAGTGTTCAATTTTATATCACTTCCCTGCCTGCTGGGCTTTTTTAACTGCCAGACAGTGGATAGATACATGTCCTTAATTCCTCAACATCTTTTTTTTTGTTTGTTTTTCTCTAGTTGCAATCTTTATCTTTCTGAGTGTTATAATCCTTACGGTTTTTAAGAATAGGCGTTAAAATCACAGGCATAAGAATGAAAGGTCCTCCCTTAGATTTATTGGTTTTTAGACATTTAATATGCTTTTTACTTGATTTCAGCTTCTAAAACTGGAGGAGGGTCTTTTCCGTCTGCATAAATGCAAAGAGGATTTGCAGCATGACATTTAGAAGTATATTGTATGAGGTTTGCTATTGATCCCTCTGGTGGGGATGAGTGCTCAGAGGGAATAAATGGGCTGCTTTTATGAGGCTCTCTGTCATCATGGATTTAGCTGTTTCATTTGCAGATTCCTGTAAATGTTTGCCTGATTTATGGCCAGTAATTTTCGATGGAGAAGGAATCGACGTATCGTCGGCAAATGATTGCGAGTTGTTAATACTTTCAAGTGGCATCTGAAAATGTTCATGCACTTGCATTGATCCAGACTGCTTCCCACTTTACAGCTCCAAATGTTTTAGAGTTTTGTTAATATTACATATATGAAGCTTGGGACGCCTTTCATTTATGGGGTGTGGGAAAGCATTACAAGAATAAATCATAATTCAGATTCATTGTGTCAAGCTAAGTTTAAGCAAAAAAAGAAGAGACTCAACTTCAGCATGCAGCAGTTTCACCTGGTAGCCTGAAATTATTTTTGTGGTATTCCACTGAGAGTTGCTGGAGGTACTGTCCTGTGCCTGTGTTATCCCAGTGTGAAAATACCAGCTTTGGGTCTTTACACTTAGAGTGAGATTTTTTCTTCAGGGAGTTATTGATATAAATGTGATGGCATTAGTTTATGTTGTTTAATCTACTATTGATAGCCATTATTTTTATTTGCTGGTAATGCCACAGTAGTTGTTGGGCAGGTGATTTTACTGTTTATTTTTTTCTGTATATGCAATGCAAGTAAATTGGTGATTGTGCTGATGGCATGGTTGCTAGCTACACAAAGAATAGTGGACATGATTTTTTTTTTTTTTTCTCCTCATTATTTTTTAATTTTTATTTTTTGGTATGGGCTAGGCTATGTCTGCTTGGTGTAGCTATTCATTCCCAAAAAATCTGAAGTCCAAGGCAAATGTACTTTACACTGTGTGTTTATAAAAGTGGCAACTACCTTGCTCACTAGCACAGAGCTGTGATACTGTTTCCTATTTTGTATAATCTCTAGGGTCTCTGATACCCATGCAGAGTGGTGGAGTGCATTAATTTTAAAAATTGAGATATCAAGTACAAAAAGTCCTTGTGGAAGCCCACGTGACATTATGAATGGGTGCAACCGTAACAAATAACAACAAAAGGCTTTTGTTTCTGTGGGAAGTCCTACACTGGCCTCCGTGTGTGCATACATATTTAAATTGGAAGTTCTTGCCCTGCTTCCAGAATAAAAGACAGCATCTAAATTCACATCCCTTTTTGTCATTATCATTGAATATGCATGGAGGAATACAGGAATTAATTGCTCTCAGAACAACTGTTAGAGATGGATACATCAGGTGAATCACAGTTTCTTCTTTAAGCAGAGTTGTTCTCCAACTTGGCCGTACTATTTGTGGTAACTTTTATTTTTAATATCAAAACAAGATAAGGTGAAAGCAGATTACCCAGGTAGTCTTTTACTTCCAGGTTTTCTGCTTAAATCAAATTCAGAATCAAGGTTGTTACAAAACAAAGCCTTCAGCAAGTAGGATCTGTCCTTTTTGCTGGAACACAAGAGTGCACAATTTTTTTGAGCCCTGATGTAGTCACCAATTCTGTGAGGATCCCAGGAGGTGCTGTAGAAGGAATAAGAAGGAACAGGGAGGTAGGCTTTCATTTCCTGAATTAGTTAAGTCACCCAAGTCAGACTTACTTGTGATCCTTGGAAGGGTCACGTTGTCTGAGACTTGTAGATGTTAATATTCTTACTCTGAGTGGTTTTTCATGAGCAGAAAACAGGCCTCCTTTTTGCAGCCAAACCAGCTTTTCTTTCTGCTTTGTATGGCCAGTTTCAATCACCCTTTATTTAGTCTCAGAAATAATAGTCTCATGTGGAACATCAGCAGGTGGACTTATGTCTGGCAACTAAGTGGTACTAAAGAGGAATTTTTGTTGTGAATTTGAAGGAATATGTATCTTGTTTACTCTTCTGTTCAAGTATTCCTCTTGTATAGCCAGTGCTCCTGTGGAGATATCACTTAATTAGTCAGAAATTTGCTGCGTGTTGCCTTTATTATTCCTCACCGTGAGTGCTCCACCTCTTTCTCACCACCAGCCTTCAGCAAAACAAACCCCCCAGAAAGATGAGCTGCAGGAAGCAAAGGAGAGGATTATTCGTTATTAGCAATTGTTATACAGAAAAAAATGTGCTCTCTTTCAAGCCAGCCAGCTGCCTCGTACATTAGGAACTCTGTTTAAGAGTATTTTAACCTGTCTTTAAAAAAATTAACAAGAATGTTAAATTTTCAGAATAAAAGTACAGCTGGTTGCTATGCAGATGAAACTGTTATCAAAGTCTGTGCATTTCTTTAACAAGGTATTCCTTCCAATTGTATTATGAAAATGCTAAAGGAGAATATATATATATTCATTCCCAAACTGTGACCCTTCAAACACTTTGCAAGAAGCTAGTGTATTTTTTTCTACTTTATTAATAGGAGTCCTGGAACACTGATAGATAAATCTTTCCAATGCCCAATTAGCAGCTGATCTGGCAGAATCAAGTCAGCATCCACAGTTCTTCATTCACAGACAACACACAGTTGTTCTTGTTATGCACAAAAAGATAAAATATGTTAGTAATATTTTATACCAGGTATTGAAGGATCTCAAAGTTCTTTGGTATTGTTAATGAAAAATGGCTCACAGTGCTCCTGACAAAATGCCTGTACCACTTTGTGGATTTGGATGGACAGTGAAATTGTTTTTCTAGATCACTGGATCATAAAATCCTTAGATTGGAAAAGACCTTTAAGATCAAGTCCAGCCATTAACCCAGCCCTGCCAAGCCCACACCCCCAGCTCCCTCAGCTGCTCCTTACCAGACTTGTGCTCCAGACCCTTCCCCAGCTCCGTTGCCCTTCTCTGGACACGCTCCAGCACCAAGGTCTCTCTTGCAGTGAGGGGCCCAGAATGGAGCACAGGATTGAGGTGTGACCTCAGCAGTGACAATTACAGGGGTAACAGTCTCTGCTGCAGTCCTGCTGACCCAGGTCAACAAAAAACCCCCTGTTTTTTTTGGCCACAGCTGGCTCATGTTCAGTCAACCAGCATCCCCAGGTCCTTTCCAGCTGGGCAGGTTTCCAGCCTCTCTGCCCCAGCCTGCAGAGCTGTGTGGGGTTGTTGTGACCAAGGGTAGGACCCAGCACCTGGCTTTGTTGAACCTCAGCCCATGGGTCCAGATTCCCTCTGCAGAGCCTTCCTGCCCTCACACAGCCAGGTGGAGCATTTCCTTCATTTCTATTGCATATCACACTCTACTTCATATCTACTTCATAAAACTGGGAAAGTAAATGAAAGAGTGGTAATTCCCAGAGCAACTAAACTTCTTGTTTCCTTTTCAATATCTCGCACAGTCTTGATTATCTAAAGATGCTTTAATTTTCAGAGCCATATATGTATCTGTACTATGACAGGGATTTTATTAATGTCTGATGAAAATATAAAAAAGGAGCATAATTAAGCTATGCTGAGTTATAGCTGAAATGAGAATCTTATGTTTATATTCTCTAATTAAGGTTCTGGCTTTGCTCTTACTCATAATTTCTGCTAATATATGAAATTAATCTTGTGCTACTTAACCTTAAAAATGGTAGACAAAAGAAAGTGTAGTTTTATTAAATTTATATATGTTTTTTAATTGTTCAGTGAGGATGGGAGTGAGTATTTAACTTGGTGGACTGGTGATCAGTGACAAATAATTGTCATATATGACTTGGAATACACCAGAATCACAAATTTGAGAGAAAAGGGAATGGATGCATGAATGCTCAGGGAGTGAATGATTAAGCTGTACTGCTAACACATGTATTTGAAGGTAACAGTGTCTGTTCACATCCTGCAATCACTGTCATCATGGACAGACAATAACAGAGGTCAGTGTTTCAACCAGTATTTCTCAGTCCCACCACAGAAGGCTTTCAGTTCTGCAGTACCTGGAGCTATGTTCTTTTAAGTAACTAGGTGATTTTGGTAGCAATTTCTGATGATTTATTTTTAATAATAATTTTGGAGTGTCTTTTTGACAGTTTCTTCCAAGCACAATTTTAAGGGAGAAAGCATTTTTTGGAAGCCTGAGTCCTGAGAAGAGTTGCTAAAAGCTTCGTATGAAGTCTAACCCTGAAAATAACACTGAGGTGTTTGAGCTTTAACTGATGCATTAAACCAAACCTACTGAGATTACTTTCTGGACAGAAGACCTTGGATTACTCTAAATTTTCAGTTTTCCTGCTATTCTTTTCATTTTGTGTCTGTCGGTGCCTATTTCAGCACCTCCTAAAGGCTGATTAATGAACCCCCATTGCTGGCAGTCATGAAATATGTTGCATGTAGCATCCTCCCAGCAGGAGGAAATGTTGCTTGTTGACGGTTGGCTGCACATGAGGGAAAGCAGCTACCCAAGGCTGAAACCGTGGACATTTCCTGCAGATAAAAGCTGGATGGTGAGTACTGGCAGAAAGAAGAATGGACAAAAAAGCACAGCAGGGTTTTGGATCCATAAAACATTTGCTCCCCAACTGTCACACTCGCAGTCTCTGCATCTGGTGTTGTGTTGACTCATTTCACCTGAATCAACCAGCCAGTTTATATCTGTTTAAGTTTTCAGTTTGAACACAGAACATCAAATCCTTTTCCCCAACACATCTGTACTACACTAAATTCATCGTTTTCATAGGCAAAAATTAATTTGCTTTCTCTGTTTAACAAACCTGAATTATGAGTTTTGGATTTTATCAGTTTTTTGGTGACCAGTGTTTTCATTTGGGAGGACAACTTTTGAACACCTTTAACTCTATTATATAGCTTATAGAATTATAAAGAACAATACTACTTGCTTAAACTGTTCTTTTTGGTTTTTGAGCCCTTATATTTCTCAGGAATGATTATTTTGCAGGGTTATGTGGACTAGTCTCATAACACTGGAAGATCTGTACAGACTAATTAATATAAGAGAGACCAACACATAAAGGAGGATGATTTAATCTGTAAGGCTTAAGGAGAAAATATGTATTGGCTTTTTCTCTTGAATTTTTAAAATTTAATTTTGTGTTTGCTTTTAATGGACAGTAGCTTGAATATTTTTCATTTTGATAATATTGGAGTCACTTCAGGAGGTATAAACATAGTAAAAGGGGGAGTGGTGAAGACAGAGCTGTTCATGTATACATGAGCTCTGTTACTCATGTCCTTTATTAAACCAAGCTCAATGGCTGTATGCTCATTCCTGCTGAGGACAGGGAAGATGCACAGTCTGCCTCAAATACTCCATAAGGCAAATTAGATTATTCTGCTGTGCTATTTCATTGCTTGTGGTTGGCCAAAACCACCTTGTGGCTATTTAGGCAGCTCTGTACCTGACTATTCTGGACTTAGTGGCATTAAATAGAGGGAAAGAAATGCAGAGGAAATGCAGAGCGAGGAGGAAGAGTAGAAAGAAGACATGAATTACCCACTTGCCAGCAAACACTGCTGTGAGGGAGAGAGGGCTGTGTGGAGCTGCACTTGTCTCAGACCATTCCTCCCAAAGGTTCTAGCTCCATGCAGAGCCACCCTATGGTGGGTGTGCCATGGTCCCTGCCAAGGGAGCAGGCTGACAGATAAAGGTAGGGGAGGATGCAGAAGACTATCAGAGAACAGCAGGCAGTGGTGGGGCCTTGAATCTGTATTTTGCTAGAAATACATGATGCATTTGACTGGATTAGACTTAATGCTTGACAGGAGAATTGTGCTGTGTAATGCATAAAGTAGCACATGCAGTTCAGTTCAGTTTTTTTTGACAAGTGAGAATGAATGTTGATTAGAAACAGAGAGGATGGGAAAAGATGGGGTTATGCAGGAAACATTCTTACAGTCACAAAATCAGTTTTTGGATTTAGAATGAAGTGGAAGAGTTGCTGTACTGTGCTGCCATGCCTCTCTTTGAACCTAGGGCTTCACACATACGTTTGGGTGGATGTGCTCCTACATTCCTAGTCATTTTCACAAGAGAGAATTAAAAATTAACAGCTTTCAAAGGCATCTAGTTCAATGGCTTTCAAGTCTTCTTGCAGTGTGAAAAGTAGTTTCCCTGCAGGATTAAATGAAACCAAGAGTATTTCACATGTGGCATATTTAAGAATCTTATTGCATGTCTGTTATTTCCAAATCTAAATTGAAGTAAAAGTAAAACCATTGAATTATCTTTTGCAATTTCTGACAGAAAGTAATTAGAATTAAAGGAAAGGTGATCTCAGAATATTGTGCAAAGATGAGTGCTTCTGGACAGAGATACAAAACAACAGTTCATTTTTTATTTTTTTTTAATGTACTTTTTGATGCATAAGGGTTGTGTCTTACCTCAGGTTTTTTTGTTGGTTTTTTTTTCCTGCCATGATGAAAAGATTAGAGATATAACTAACAGTGTCATTTCCACTGATGCATGGAACTTTCAAAGAATAACATTGAATGAAAAAAGCAGATTGTCTATATTTGGTCTATTGTTTGAGTGATAGACTGCCTATAACCAAAGCAAGAGGAAGAGTAACTAAGAAATGTGTTGTTTTTACTAATGCTGTGAAAAACAAAAAAATAATTTGAAAACTCCATATATTTTAATCATGCTGTAGAAGAGATTTTTTTTTTTTTAATTAATAATTTTTCGACCTAGAAGTACATTGAAACACAAAAAGGTAACCTCAATTTTTTAAGGTTCCAGAGTGGAAAAGACTTGGCAGGATCCTCAGAATTTTCATATGTTTTCTAGAACAGTGTACTCAATCAAATGCTGTTTCACTAATTCTGCTGACATTCCCCTTCCTTTCCATAAGTATCATCTTGCTTTTTCTCCCCTGGAGCTTGCACAGACAAGATCCTTGGACATGGCAGTGAGCCTGCACACCCTTGTGCCCCACAAAACCTCACAGAGGTGAACAGCCCCAAACCAAAATCCTGCAGCTCCTGTGCTGATGGAGTTTGGGCGCTCTCCCACCCCCGGGGTGAGAGCTTGGGGAGCATCAGGAGAAAGAACCCTTCTTGACAAAGAAGGATAGGTGGGTTTGAACAAATTGTTTTAAATTTCAAACTCAGCATAGCTGTGGGGGTGAGAGCAATGTCCTGGCTCCTTGGGTTGGCACCTGCCTCCCAGGGCTCCTGGTTATGCTGGATCCTGGGAATCTCCAGGTGTGGGCACGGCCACAGCCCCGAGGCCCCGCGCAGGGACGGCGATTCACAGCCCTGCTGCTCCCAGGGCTGCTGGCCCTGGCCATCTGTGTGAGAGCAGCAGATGCCATCCCGAGCAGCTCGGGCACAGCGGGACCTGTGCTGCTGCCTGCTCACCTTCAGACATCTGTCACTTCCTTGCAGCATCCAGCATCCTCGCCCCAGCGAGGGCAGCCCAGACACGCGGCTGCGCTCCCACCAAGCCTGTGGGAATACTCATGGAGTGAGATGTTGGTCATTGGACTTTGTGTAGTTGAACCCAAATGAAAAATTACTGCTCAGCTCTCTCGTGTACACCCATTATCTGATAGAAAGAGGCACCTTTGCACTTTTCCCTTCGATTTATGTTTATTTAAAGAAAAATTAAAAAGTGGAGCCACTGCTCTGCTTGTGGTTTTGTTTCTTTTCTCTTTACAGGACTTTTGTCCTCCCCTTTCATGTGACTTAGGTTTTTTCTTCCTTCCCCAACAGTTATTGAAGAGTTATGCTTTCAGTGTGAGTGGAGAGTCTAATTACAGGACTCACAGATTAGAATTTTACTTCATTACCTGTGCAGTCTTTCCTAGACATCAGCAAACACTGTGGGCTTGGGACCTGAGTTAATGTGATACTGGGAGGTGAGTTCATAATGATGAGTGGTAGAAAAGGACAGACAACCCATTTAAGACAATTCTGGGATCAGATGTGCACTCACACTAAACCAGAATATATGAGTTTACTTCAGAATTACAGCAGTGAGCAGTAGTGCGGTGTAATCTTCTTGAGGCTGAGCATGTTGGTTTGAGTCTGTTCCTGTGGTGATGCTGAGCCTGGCTTCTCTCCATAAAGTATTTTGAGTTGGGTTCCTCAAACCAATGGTTTCCAGAGAGCAATTCCATGGGTTCATTAAAGGAACCTGCAAAAGAACAGTGTGGAGGAATTACACGGTCAGAGGTAAGGAAATGAGAGGTCTCAGAGGATGTTTAAAGGAGCTTCTTGGAGCAGGACAGCAGGGAAGCAGTCAGCAGAATAGCTTTGGCCAGGTTTGAGAGGGAAATACAAAAAACAGAGACAAGCCAGGGTGGAAGACAAGAAGCAATAATACATAAATGTCTTTCTCTGTGGCATCAGGTTTTGTCTGAATAAAAGTTCAGTAACAATAATCCCCATCAACAGGCCTAAAGGTTTTGAACACAACACTCCTAACTGTGAGAGCAGTTGCAAAGGGTTTGTGGTTCTGCAGTCTCTGCTTTTTCAATGAGGAACTTGATCTCGAAAAGTGATAGTCCAGCAAGGAAACTTAAGTTTTGCTGCCTTTCTGTTACTCCTTTTCAAAAACACACAAGTACTGCTCAGAATCTGCTATGTCCCTGATGTAGTGATGCTTACAGATTTTAGCAAATCTGTTTTGCTGTAAATGTCTGTAGTGGTAGATCATCTTAATTTTACTGAGTTAGAATTAGTGTATTGCAATTAAAACTTCTTTAAAATAGCCACCTACTAACAGCTGAAGAGAGTTTGAACTGTTCAATTTAACTAAAAAAGTCTGCATAATATTTTAGCAGCTTGTTAACAGGCCTGCAGACAGGTACTAATTACACCCCAATCTACAATACATCACTTTAGCGCTATTGATCTGTTAAAAAAAAAATGAAAGTGAACTGAGCAAAAGCCAGTCTTGTTGGTGAAGGAATGATGTATTGATTCTATCTGACAGTGCTTTGTCTACAGATCAATGGAGATGTGTGGTATAGACCAGAAGAATGAGACAGGGTCATCAAAGGTCAGCAAAAGAACAGGGTGTCCCAGATTATTGGAGACAATGAAATGAACATATCATAAAGTAGACCTGATTGGCATTTGTAAAGGAATCCACCAGTAACAGGTTTTCTCATGTCAGAGAGGAAGAATATACTCTATTTTACAATTAGCTTTAGTTTCTCTCTTAAGAGATTTAAAGGGGATTCAGTTTCTACTCAGTAACGTGCTGATTGCAAAACGTCCTGCAAGTTTGAAATAAATAACTGCTTACAGGTCTTTATGTTTGCAAAAAGTGGAAGCTACACTTCTGAGACTCTTTGTCCAACTTAATAGAACATTTTTAAATTCAAATATTCAAAAAATTCTTAACCCCTAAAATCTTCAGGCCTTTTTTACGATGGTTGTAATTTCTGTTTTGCAGTGCAGAGATTCTAATTCTGTTACATTTCAGCTTTGCACACTGAAGAAGTAGGTATGTTCTGGTTTAATTCGACAACAGCCCTGAAGTGTACTTGTACCACAATGTGTTATTCATTCACGGATTTTTGGTGTCCTCAATGTCCTCTGAGACGAAGGGCTTTATATTTTAAATAAGGAGAAACGCTACTTTAATATGATTAATCCCTTACAGCTTTCATGCCTTCTAAATCCTTCCTCATTCTGCTATAGAAATGTAACTTTTACGATGAGGGGGATGTCTGTTCCACAGAAGTATTATAATTTAGGACTTAATCCCAAAAATTAATGTTTAATCTGCACTGCTGCCTTGTTTTAAGAGCTGCTGAATAGGTGTCATTCAAAAAAAAAATTACTTCCAGAGCTTTCTAATCCACATTTTTGCATCACTGCTGTGATTTCTTTAGGTTTTACCATATTTTGTGGCTAATTGCCTAACGCTGGATGATAAAAGGTTGAGGGTGCATAACTTCTAACATAATCACAGAGGAACAATTCACCACAGTGCCACTTTGGCCTCCTCTCTAAGGAATCAGATTTAGCACAGTTTAGAGTTAGAGATGCACAGTCACAGTATCTCTTCAAAGCGTATCTGCTGGTTTGGTTCCAAGTGGCTTTGCAGCAAAGGAAACAATATCTGCACCTTTTACCTCAATCCCTCTTTTCTGGCTTTTGGGAGAAAATAGTTTTTATGGAATATGTTCTACACCAGCATTTAACTGCTTTTAAAAATAAAATTGTTCATAATGTGAATTATTCACAGTAGAATACCGTGGGGACTTCAGGTCTTTAAGGAGGTCAGGTGTGATGTGTCAGGACAGTGTAAGGAGAATGTTTAAGTTTTAATGGAAAATACTTTTTGGGATAGTGCTAGCTAGCAACAGTTGTAACTTCTCTCTAAAAAATCCTTTCTCTGTTTCTGCTGCATCTCTTCTGTATTTCACTTTATATTCTTGGATTTCTCAGCTTCCTTTGGACTGAATTCTTTTGGGATTCTCCCTCATGGAGAGCTCTGCTTATCTCAGTTCTTCTGATTCGAAGAAAACTCTCGAGCTCGTTAGAATCTTGTTTCTCGTGATTATTAAAAGGTCATCACAAAACTTAACAGGTCTGTCCAGGTTGGCTACACAAGGTTAATCTTTGCAATCTGGTACATTTCTTTCTTCTGATGGTACAAACAAGGCCTTGTGGCACACTTTGTGTCTGATGCACAAAATGGCTCTGAAATACACAGTTCTTTTATCTTTATACCTATTTTTACCCAATTAACAACAGACACATATATTATTTTTCTTAATGACCCAATGACTCATCACCTCTGTGCTGCACTGTGGCATTCTCTGTCCAATCATTCACTATTACCCAAAAACCTCTAGGAACAAAACATGAAGAAGAAAGAAGGACGAGAGACAACACCCTAAATCTTCCATCTTGTCTCTTGTTCTCTAAACTAACTTTTTCACTCGGTGATTTAAAAAAACTTTCTAATCTACACACACTTTTAGCTTTTTCTATCTAACTTTAACATTTGTTTTCATGTATCACCATGAAAACATGCTCATGAATTTCGTGTTATATGAAATTCAGTGTTTTTCTGGATCTTATAACTAAGTATAAGAAACAAGGGCACACACTCTGTATTCCAGACTCCAACAACAGTGACAATCTATCTAAATTGAAAATTGCTTAATATAATGCACATATTTCTGAAAAAAAAAACAAAACAGACTTTTCCTAGAATGTGTACTACCTCTGCCTTAAAGAAATAAAGATGGAATAAATAGGTCAGTTCTTCAAAGAGACAGTACATTTATTTTGTATTGAGTTTTTCAACCTAGTCATAATTGGAAAATCAGTTCTTACTCTTTGAAAAAAGTCCTGCAAAGTTTTCAGAAAAGGAGACAAGGATGTTGCAGTCGCTGTTTTGACCATCAGTCAGTTTTGAAATTCACTGCCTATGAAAAGTGATGCGTGGTGTCTATTCTTTGTTTTACTGATGTACTCTATTTGCCTTTGGAATAAACAGAGAATTTCAATTTTTTGGTATGATTAATCCTTTGTCATTTGTATGCACGGTGTTCATCACAATTTGTCCAAGCATATAAGGTAGGCTAGAAATACCATTCATTTTTCTTTTTTATGAACATTACCTTATTAACCAGGTTGGAAATATCTCAAATAATGAATTCATTAGAGGTACACACTGTCTGAAATGATCATTTCAAAATCTGTCACTGCAGGGTTTAGGATTTATACATACTGAGTTAAATGATTAGTGAAACTGTGACACATTAAGTGTTCAGTATTGCAAGTTACTAGGAAGTTTTCTTAATAAAGATTTTGATTTAAAACATCACAGTCAAAATTTGTGTTTCCATTTGCAATTGCCTCTTTCATTTCATTGCAGTGCTGAATGACATTAACTAAATTCTATTTTACAAGGTGCTGACCCTCCTAAAAATACTGTCTTAGGAGTTCATGATCTCACTCAGTTTACAGGGAGACTTGATTACTTTCAGGTTTTAATCTGCTGAGATAAAGAAAAGTTGACTAAATAGCACAAAAATGGGAGTGCTGCATTTTTAATTTTGTTTTTGAGGGAGAACTCAAAAAATCTGATATATGCTACATAACATAACAGACATCTGTTTAAAATAATACTTGTGTCTCTTCCTGTGAGGTGAAAGCACTTCTGGAGTTTTTTTGCCTTTAAGATTCATAGCAATATTTCTAAGACTGTAAGAGAAGGAAAGAAGAGGCTTGACTTCACTGTGAATGTGCACTGGAGGTGCTGTGATAAATGTTGGATGAACATGACCTAGTGACACACTCTGACACAGCTTTGAGCCTCGTGCCACACTGATGTTTCTGTAGGTCTTGAACTTCTGTGCACCTGTGAAGGTTTCTGTGCACTTTTGAGAACTCAAATTCAAAATACCAAATTTCCCTAAGCAGTTACTTTCATATGGAAAGCGTGAGTGGGCCAAAGCTAACTCATGCTGGCTTCAGGAAACATAACCATATTTCCAAGTATTTTCATAGTCCTTTCTAGGAGGGTTTCTTACTGATAAATATTAACATTACTGATATATCAGCTTGATAATCTTCAGAATTACTAAATGTGTCCACTGTATGTAAAATGAGGTAAATGTTCTACTGAAGTAGATGTCTTCTTTTGTATTTAATATCTTTTCATAGTTGACCAATTTATTAAAAAAATGCAATTATTAGGTGAGTGTTTTGATAATGTATGGAATAATAATATGGAAAATGAGGCTTGTGTGTTCAGTGTTAGTCACTGTGTGTGTCTGCTTACGGACCTTCTTGTTCTCTGATTCTCATAATTTCAGTCAAATTTGACAGAGGTAGAAAAATTTTCACAGTTTTGGGTTTACATTTTGACAGTAAATGAAATATTGAAAAGATGTATTCTATGCTAAAGAGGGAGAGGAGTTGTCCAGTGTCTGCACAGAAATCTGCAGAATTAATTGTCCTTTTGAGAGGATGGAAATTAGACAATGTGGGAACAGTTACTACACTGTTCTGTAAGTTGGTAAACAAATTCCCAAGCCCTCATATTATCCTGATGCAATTTATCAGTTTATATGATAAATGTTACAAGAAAAGAAAAGAAAAAAAAAGACTCATGTGGCTTTACTCTGGCTATTGCTGTTACTCCCTCAGGGAATGTTGTCAAGTGGTTTGGGTAGAAAAAGACATTTAGGAATGGTACATCCCTTAAGTGTAAATGAAGAAGAATACCTTACACGGTCTACAGCTGGCTGAGAACCATTTACTTTAATAATGACAAATTAGTCAAACCTTGTAAATCATTAGCAAGCAATTAACTTTCTTTCTAGAGTTTCAGCAGAAGGAGCTGTTCTTATCACTGTAACTGCCTAGGAACTTTATCTGCCTCCCAAAGCAGCTGACTCTGTTTGATGGCAGAATGTGATAAAGGGCTTTGCTATGTCACAGGTGTCTTGGGAAAGGAGACTGAGGCAAAAATTGGCTTTTTCACCTGCTGCTGAGAGACTCTAAAACTGTTGCTGAAGTCTCTCTCAAATGCAAGTCTGTCGGTACAAGTTAATTTGGGAGCTGTACAATCAATGCAGAGCATTTGGCCAGTACAGTATTAGTATTAATTAGTGTTTCCAGGCAGAGAGGACAAATAGACCTTTTTCTTCATTTTATACCAGTCTAAAAAGCATCTGCAGCAGACAGACTACTAAGATAGTAAGACATTTTTACATACTGGCCTGGACTAAGGTTTATCATGCATAAGAGAAAATGTTAATAAAAGCAATGTTAATAAAAGGTTTTCACAGCTTCTTACCTAAAAGTAAGCTGCTACATCTCCATTAGTTGGGTGAATTTAAAATGTTCTAGTTAACAGTGCAATGTATTCAAACATTTATTTAGATGTGTCATGGGGATGTATTTGGTGAATTACATCTAAACTCCTCTAAACTCCTGGTTTATACAATCTTATGTATCAAAATACTATATGTCCTTTTGCAAAATGTTGCATTTAAAAGAGGCTACAATTACAAGTTAATTACTGAGTTGTAAGTAAAATGAATGTGTGCAATGCAAAATGAGTTTGTTAAGGAATTATATGTCTCTTTATTTAGCTATTTAAGAAAATCTTTAAAAACAGCAGTAGATACAGATGAATCTTTTCTAAATTATGTTTTCCAAGATAGAGTTGAAATAGATCTCTTTAGTGTAAGCCAAGGAGCAGCTAAGCTTATTTCTGCATGGAGAATTACTATATGCTGTGTCTTGTATTAAAATGTTTGTTTTGTTATAACTTTTTAATTAGTTTGCCCTTCCTATGAGAGACTCCCACTATAGTATTAAGAAAATATTATCCATCTTGGCATAATTTCTAACTTCTGCCACGGTCTTGGGATTCAAAATCCCTACAATGCAAATTAAATTAAGTACACCTTTCCCAGAGATCATACATAACCTTTCTGAGGTGTAAGACAAACACACATCATTGTTTTATCTCATCTGGGCTTTCTAATCCAGCCCAGGTCTAAGGAGTCAAGCCTCCACTGTGCCTAACAACCACCTCAGAACAATTTCTCTGGAGAAAATAAATGGGTTTCTTGTCAAGGCCATTGTAACAGAGGAGCTGGGGGCATTGATACTGAAGGGGTCATTTTTTTCCTGTTGTGCACTAATTTGAGGGTGACATGTTGTAAATGTTGCAGTTTCATAAGTTGTGTGAGACATCACTTTGTCTTTTCCTTTCCAGATATTTTCTAAATGTGTCATCATCAGTCATGTATAAAACACATAATCTTTTATCATCACTATGCACATTCTGACACTCTGGTGATTTAGTCTTAATACCATCCCTATTACTCTGTAAATGAAAATCCCATATTGTATTAGACACACAGTGTCTTGTTTTCCTACCTCATCATTTCCACTGTTTCTCCATCACCCAGTGCTGCTTGTTTCTGTGTACTGAGGCTTGTTGGTCAGCTGTTTCAAGGAGTAATTCAGGATGTTAATTTAACTGCAATAAAACATCTATGAAAGTATTTCATGGTCAAAAGTAAAAGGTAGGCCAGTGATTTTCCCACAGAGGAGAGTTATGAGTGGTAACTATTCTCTAGAGAAGTGACTGAGAACGAGTTAAACAACTGGACAGCCTTTAGGGAATCAGAGCCTGAGGACATTACTCCAGCAGAGTATTGAAATCCCAGTGCCTGAGGCTCATGTGTTTATGTAGCTTTATGCACTGTGTTCCACTTCAGTGGAATTACTGACAATGAATATAGTTAAACATGTGCATAAATCTTTAGGACATACAGGTCTGTAGAGTTTTCTGTTTGTGAGCATTTCAAAGCTTATTTTGGAGAAGCTCATTTTTATCCTCCTTATCTGAGGGTTTAGAACAAAGCAGGAGCACAGCCATTTCTGTTTCAAATTTCAGCAGTTGTTTTCTGTTGTGTTCATTTGGTATATTTTTTAAATACTTAAGAGAATATTTATTTTGCAGATGTAGATGTATCAATTAACATGTGATTTTAGCCTTCATATGAGAAACAGGCAACCCCTGGTTTAACTGGCATTTTGAGAGAGAAAAAAATTAATGTCATATAGTTAGAGAATTTGGATTTAAAAATATACAGATACACCCAGGTATACAATCACACACAGGCACACATGCCCACGTGTACAATATTTATATCATTTTCATGTGGAATTGAGAGGGTTTCTTTAATGTATTGATTTTTACCTTTTCCCACATTTACAAAATGGGCTAAGTAAATACAAATAAAATGTCACCAATTCTTCTGCATTCTTTTCAAACTTTGGATGGAAGAAGGTCTCTGTACAACCATTTTAGGCAGAAGATTTTTTTTGAGAATGAAGGTGTGAATTACCAACAGAAGTGGCTTTGCCTAAATACTAAAGGTGACTTTTAACTGAAAAACTATAAAGTACTTTGCTTCAATACTAAAGATAGCTTTTAATTGAAAAGTGTAAGTGAACCTACAAAGCAAGGTTAACACTTAGTGGTATAATTTTATACATGCACTTTGGCAGTCACAATGGCTTTGATTCAACCTTGACTTCCTACAAGATCATAAAAAGGCACAGAATAATTTGTTATAAAAGAAATGAGAAGTGGAGTACAAATATGAGCCGCATAACAAATTCTGAAGATGAAATGGTATCGTTCAAAGGAAATGTAGCATTTTATGCCAGTGCCATAATTCTCAGACAACATTACAAAGAAAGAAGTATGGCCTGCAATTTGACCTTCCTCCTCCTCCTCCCCACTTCAGCTCTATAATGATGTTTAGAACTTTATAGCTCGGTTAAAAAAGGTTTTAAGGGAACACAGTGTCCTGTTCCCTTCTACAGGATACTGAATTCCTAATCACCTTAAATTCTCTCAGTAGCTGGGCTGCTTCTTGCCAAGGACACTGCTAAGCAATTGCTATTTTCATCCTCACATTAAGAGGAACCCCACATAATTTGATTTTTGGGTAATCTTACATGCCATGCAGCTTAAGAGGACTGCTCACATCCAGTCTTGCCACTTTTCATTTCTGCACACAGACATTGAAAGACTGGAAAGATTTAGTGAGTGCAAATAAGAGCTAATGGTCCAGTGAACACAGCAGAAGATACTGCCCCTGTAAAGGGCTTGCTGAAAGCCTTTCACAGCCTTTCCTGCACCAGCTGGAGTAACCACTGCTCTGTTCTTGTTTGATATTACACTGACAAGGAACAGATAAAATCTGCAGGATCAGAACAGTTTCTGTATAACAAAAAAAAAGAGAGGATGCCATCTGAAGAGTATAACATCTACACAGGTTATAGAATTACTGAGTAGTACTTAGCAAAATCAGGTCTGTATCTCAGTTACCCCAAGGTGCTGGTTTTTTTTGGAGGTATATCTTGAATTTGTGAAGTTGTTGAGATAAGCTTTTTATTAAAGTATGTCTAGGGGACCTTTAGCTCAGCTGAAAGATACTATAACCTTTCTTTCTAAAGACCAAAAAAGATCACTGAATTATTTGCTAATTGTGAGAGAAATCCGTATTGATTTCATGTGTGTGCCTGTGTCTGAGAGTAGGCCACTAGCTATTTCTCAGTGGCATTATGTGCTGGAGAATCTCTTGGGAAGAGAAGAACAATAAAAAATGGGTGTAAAAGCCAAAAAAAAAAGGACAAAAAAACCCCAACCATCCTGTGGTGATATACAACTGGCAGACTGCATGTTTTCATGGCTTGTGCTTTCTCTTGTAAAGGTCTGTGAGGGAGGATGTAATGTAAAATATATTTAGGTAATAGCCTAAGCTGGAGACAAATTCAACTCTTACATGCACTCTGTATGTTTATGAAATCTATTGTGATTTTTTTGGTTCATACATCTAAGGGAAATTTTAGCTTGTGGCCTAGAAATTCAAGCTATTTCCACATTTCTTAGGGAAAAAAATAGAAGGTGAGAGCTTCTTAAGAGTGTGTAATGTACACACAGTTAATGTGTTTCTGTAGCAGTGGGATATGTTACTAATTCATTTGAAATTTGCCCTAAAAAGCTACACTGGTTGCAACTTTTTAAGAGTTTTAACTTTTTGGTTAACTATAACAATGAATTTCATTTGTAGTTGAGCTTTTTTAACATTTGAGGTGGAAAGTCATATATGTGTATGTGCATATGAGTTTCACTTTTGTTTTTAGTGTGTTTCACTCCAGAAACAGAAGTGGTTGCTCTTGACAAACAGCTTTGTCTGTCCTGAGTTGTAGTGGTTATAAAGTTGTGACAGTTTCACTCTTGCAATCTGACTGATACTGCCACAATGAAGTGCTTTCAGAAAATAATGCATGAGCAGCAGTGCTTTAGTAAACACCAGTGACTCAATATCTGTGCAAAAAATTTAGGAGGATATAAACATGGGAATGAATGGAAGCGGGTTTTGCTGGATTACTGCTGTGGACTTTTTACACAGGGAAAAACCTATTCCCACATGTCCCCAAATAGGTATTAAAACCAATGTACCTCTTCTTTGACATCTGTTAGAACAGAATGAGTCCATTTGAAATCCCCCAAACACTCACATAGTGACAAAGTGTAGTAAATGAAGCAAAATGGTTTGGGGAAATAAGGATGTGTAAACAAGCCAGTCGGATGTCATTTACTTTCTTGGATCACACTGGTATTTTTTGCAGGTCTGGCTGTATTAAGTCTTTGTGCACAAAGCTATATTTACTGCACTGAACATAGATTTTGTACCTTAAAGAACAAGGCTGTTTAAATTATGTCTGATTTGGAGCTGATTCTTTCATTTTTATTTTTATTTTTAATAAGCAATGCAACCAGTGAGGTTCTTTACTGTTGTCACTAGAGAATGGTCTAGTAGTGGAGACCTTTCATGTATGTTCTAAAAATTGTTGTTGTCCTCTGTTAGCACACATCAGCTTGCTGCATGTATTTCAGGAGCTCATCCACATGCATTTTGGCTTTGGATGCTTAGGAATGATGTTTATATCGCTTTTTGTTCATATACCATTTGACTGCAGCATAGTTGAAAGTGCCAGAAGAGTTACAAAGAAGAGCACACATAACACTGTTCAGTAAACTCTAGTTGTTTGCAGTAATTGAGGACCTTTCTTTATCTTTAGAGTGTTGATTCCTTATGCAGTAGCATTCCTGTTTTAAAGGAAATGGTGGGGAAAGAGCTTTAGTGGATGGCAGATCTATTTTATATTTTCATGGTATGGCTTTGCCCATGTTGTAGTTTAAATTCTGGGGGACATTGGCCAGGAAACAAGTAAGATATTGGGGCATTTACAAGCTTGTCTTCAAAAGGAATTAAAATGTCACTCAGCAGAACCTGTGACTTACTTGTTGACTGTCCATAACTCGCAGTGGAGCTGAGAGTCAATCAATATAATGTAATTTACCTCTGACTTGAGTGCAGAAAAGAGTCTCACCAAATTTTGTGAATGTTTTTCTTCTCTAATCCCTTCCCTCTCATAGATTAACACAACATAAAGTGCATTAGGGGAGGATACAGACAGTGTTTGTATACAGAACACTTCCCCAAATTGATATCTAATATTGTATGGGTTTAGGGAAAGTGTCTTCATACTACAGATTTCACATTTATTTACATCTGTCAACAATGTTTTCAGCATGCTTTGAACTTTTCTGAGGGTGCACCATTTTTTAAACTGATACCACTTCTTGGTAGCTCTAGATGTGCTTTTTTAACAAGACAGGATGGAAGAAGCAACATCCAAATCCAGCTCTGTCTGATACCGTTCTCCTCTGCACTCTGCTCCAAGGAACTTCTGGTTTTGTTCCTTGTTGTCATTACTGATGAACTGTACATGTGCATGCAAACTTAAACAAACAAACAATCCCATAAATGCCCAAGCACAGAAACAGTAAGTTTTATGTTTAAAATTTATGTCACAGTTCCTCTCACCTTAATTTTCTCCCCTCATTCACATTCTAATTTTTTAAAATCTAAGATGTGACCCAAAAATTGTGCAAGCTTGGGAAAGAAGGATATAACAGTAAAGTGAAAAATTGTCATACAGATGCCCCTATAAGGAATGATTCAAGTATATATTTTCTTTAGCATTCTGAACTTTGATTTTAACTCGGGACTTGACAGAACCACCATGTTAAATTGTATTTTACTCATTATTTCCATTAAAATAAGGATACTGCTTGTGAGGGAAACATTTCTGAACATGGCTAAAAGCTGAGGATTCAGACTGCTTGGTACCTTTGAAGGATATTGGAGAAAAACATTTGAGAAGGTAGAATAGGAAGGTGACCTTAGGCTCTGGGGATGGCTCTGCCATTCACATGATATACAAACTGGACAAGTGATTTGGTCTTTCACTGAGTCTAAGTTTCTTGTAAAGAAATGCAGTAAGAGTCAATCAGAAGTGTTAAACTGTTTAAGTTACCTGAGCTTTGCTGTGAAAAGGATACTGGTAATGGTGTCAACATTAATGTTAATAACTAATCTTACTAGCTGACAGCAGCAGTAACCAGTTTTGCCAATCCCTATCCAAAAATGGACTGCATTTTGACTTAGCCAGTTTACTTTGGAATATTCCTTAAGGATAAATTGAACAATCCAATATGAGAATTCATATCATTTGAGTGATTTTCTTTGCACAAATCTATGCTTATTTCCACAGGAGCTGTGAGAACAGACTAGTATTAAGGTAGTCTTTTAGGGTTTCAGGATGAAATACACTTGTGGATTTTAGAGTATTTCGAAATAGAATTCTTTTTTTTAATGGTTCTTTAAAAGCATAATAACTTTGCCAAAAGGATGTGTGATTCTAAGGCATGGCACAGTGGGAAGCTGGGAGATCCTTAAAAAATCCAACCCTTTGAAATGCTGTAATCAATGAGAACTCAATACAGTAACAGATGATGTCTGCAGGCTCTTACTGATAAGTGTTTTAGAGAGACATGTTTTATATAGAATATGCATATGTTATAATTACTGAAATACATATAATAAGAAAAATAAGGTACTGACTAGGAAGTTTGTCTATGTAGGCTCAAGGTATGGTCTGCAAATGGATTTATAAAGGGTATTTTTACCCCCCAGTTGGCAACTGCTCTTTCTGCAGTTCAGGTTTGGAGCGGAAAATTGCATATTTTATCCATCTGGCAAAGGTATATTGAAAATCGTAAAATATGTGCATTTTTTTTTTTTTTTAATTCTCTTTAATGGGAGGTCTGTAACTTTTATTAAAATTGTGGTTAAATCACATCTATCACAGCTCAGTGAGAAGCCTCATAAAACCACTTTGCTGGTACCTTTTAACACTAACAGCTTTGCAACTTCTTTTTTTGTTGTATTAAATTTCAAATGCGTGTACCCTGTGGTTGCAAGTGTTTAGTACAGCATCCATGTGCTTAGCTTGCAACATTTCAATTTAATTATATCAAGTCACTGCTGTGAAAAAAATTGTGAGATTTTGTGTTCCACTGACTCTCTAAACTCTTGGAAAAGAAAAGAAAGACTGCTGGTAATCTAGAAATAATTCAGTATTAAAAGAATGCTGTCAGGTTCCTTGAGACAGTGGTATCATGAAGTTGAATTAAAGACGGTTTATTTTGCTTTGTCTGACATCTTCACCCTTGTGTTGAAAATAGTTTAAGAAAATAGGATTGAGACCCACATTCTGAGCAATAAATCTATTATCCAGCTATTCTGGACATGACATTTTATCATCTCTTTCACAAAGCTGTTAAATGAGCTCCATCTAAAAATCTGTTTTATGCCTCCACTACACTTGTTAGAAAGTCATTTGAAGATCTGATAGTTGTATTAGCAAGGGGCTTTCTAGGTCTCGAACATAAACTTATTTAATGGGCAACCTGTGGCTTTTTTTCCTCCCTCATAAGCCCTAGTTTAAGTAGCTTTTTTCCCCTCCTATTTTTATTTTTACATGCATAGTTATAGATTATGTATTAGAAAAAACACAACATTCCACATTATGTCTTAAAGACCACCTCATATAACAAAGCAAAAGCTATTTAAATGCAGGAGGAAAAACATCCACAACTTTCACGTCCTTATTACATTTCTGAAGATTTTTTTAAAAAAGAACTTTAAAATATTCCTGTTCCATTTTGCTGAAAGGAAGTCCTGCTGCAGAGCACAGTGTTGCTGGAAGGGGTTGAGCTGAACTCAGCTTGAATCTGATTCTGCCTCTGGAAAACTTCCATTACCTTCAGCGAGGCAGTATGAAGCATCATGTTATTAGATAAGTCTATAATGATAAGAGAAGCCAATATTTTGGCTAGGTGCTGTGGCTCATGCAGTGATAGGAGCAGAGGAGGCAACAAACACTTGCCTCGTGTGGTTGACCCTGCATTTAGCACAGAAGGGACAAACTCAGAGGAACAGGTGGTGGTGGATATATTTCTTCTGCATTTATAGCTGTTATGGAAGAGAAAATGGATAGAAGTACCATGAGATTGAGACATACAAAAGACTTAAGTGCCACTCAATTGCCTTAAGGCATCCCCATTAAACATAATTACCCTACTTACTAAGCACCAATCATAGCTATTAAGTATCATCGGGTTTAAATTAGTTCCCTGGGAGACATCCCGTTTAAGCAGATTTCCCAGTTAAGCACAGGAAACTTCTTTTTTAATCATCCTTCCTCTTCTTCTCCTCCTCTTCACTTTACCTGCCGTAGAGGTGGCTGTTTCATAGTTATCCAAACAAAAGAATTCCCAGTGTGTTTATTAGGGGCACCAGGGAATATAGAACTTCCAGTGTAAGGTGCATAGGGATCAATTCCTTCTGCGTGCAGAGGATACTGCTGTGGGAATGACTGGAAATCTTCAGGCTGGCCTTGTTACCCCACATCCATTTTTCCTCCATTCTCTTCTTGTCTTAAAGACTCTTTGAGATGTCAGTGTGCACACAGAATTCTTTTGGAGTAGCCATGGTTTGTTACCATATATATTCTCCTGGAAGTTCATCAGACGTGGTTATTCTGATTTGTCTGATTCCTCGTGTAAGTCAGTTCTTCAACAGAGAATCACAGCATTACTGAGGCTTTAGGGGACCTGTACAGCTCTCTGGCCCAGTCTGCTACTCAAAGCAGGACTAAGGTCAAGTGACTCAATATGTCTAGCTGAATCTTGAAGTCCTCAAAATACTTCTATAGCTGCCCTATCTTGTTTCTCTTCTGATCAATGTTTTTTGACACCATTAAGTTTATTTTCCTTGGTTGTTTCTGCTAATAGAGATGTGGGAGGGTTTATTTTATTTTCCAACTGAGGAAAATCACTCTTTTTTTTAATATTTTCAATATTTCTGTTAAGCTTTGTTGCATTATTTTCTATTTTTTTCTTCTTTAACATCATGCTGTAAGTCCTCTACAGTGTCTAATAAATCTGTTTGTGTCTTAGAGCAACACAAAATCTGGAGAGGCTTGTCTGCCAAAGAGTTATTGTCTAAGTAGTGGTTTGTTACAATTCTAGATTTCCCTCTTCATCTCCTCCTTGTGGATGCACAGCAGTTTAAACAGCAAATCTGAAAGGTGTCCTTTAATTTAAAGAGCTTATTTTCAGTTTCCAATTTTCCCACTGTGTATAACGAAAATGGAAAAAAAACTGTGGCTATTTTTTGCCTGCCACGTTGAATATGTTACTGATTCAAATATGGATTAAACCTTTACCTGTTTAGTACATGTATTACTTAAATATTACTTGGAAGTTGACTAGTATGACTGTCATTAAAGTTATAAGAAGATAACTGCATCCTAATTGTGATGTGATTATGGTTTCTGAATGACTCACCATCTATATGTGCCAGCGCTTCTAGTTTACATACAGGAACAGATTTCAGGTGCAAGCTGCAAGTGGGATATTAAGGTGAGAGCTGAGGAAAAAAAAAGGGATGAGTTTCAGAATTTGGAAAGCTTTCTGAAATGCTGCCATGCCCCGAGATATCTGGGGTAAATTCTGTCATGCACCTGCAGCATTTTAAGACAACTGGGGTGTTTAAAAGAAAATGTGAGATTCTGTGACTGTTATTAATATTGTTTTTGGAACAGTCTTGGGTAACTAGCAGTTATTACTTAGTACTAACAAAGTAAATTTAATAGTAAACAAAAGATAACATCCAAAGAAGAATCTGTAAATTGCAACATAGTCATGACTTTTCTTATGAAGAGCCCTGCCTCTCTAATTTACTATTAAGTGGCAGGGAAACATTTTTAATTTAAATTTTGTGTCAGGCTTTAAAAATATGCATGTAAAAGACAAAATACTGTCCTGGATTACAAACTAGGAAAAAGAGCCAAAACTAGGAAATAAGGATAGAAATAAGGAATTACTTTTCATCACAATGACAAGATAAAAAATAAATTGCTTTTAGTTGCATACTAATTCCAGCAATGTTTAACATTTATATTAAAGAACTGGGAAGGAGGAAGAGGAGGGGGCAAAATAGTAATCTTGCAAAAGATTTAGATGCTTGAAAGGTGGGAACAAATAATGAACTTTAAGAAAATATAACTGGATGAAAGGCATTTCTATTGAATATCTATTGAAAGGATCCAACAATAAGTGTTTCTGAACTTTTTTTTTTTTTTTTTTTTTTTTTTTTTTAATGGCAAGTTTTTATGAATTTTCCAGAGCAGGTAAAGACATACACAGTGTAAATTCAGGTCTGCTGATGTATAGTGAGTACACACAAAGTTAAGATCCTGTAAATAAATGAATTTTCTTTAAAGGAAATATAGGGCTTAGGGGAAAAAAGTAAGGTTGATATAGCTCTCTTGTTAGCAAGGCAATGTCTTTAGTTACATTTTGTGGGTAAGAAGGCTGGTCCTAGGACTAGCAGTTGTGGAGGTTCTGCTGCATGTTTGGTATGCTTTTTGATCCCACACAAGTAGCTTTCCCCTTCCTCCAAACACAGCCTTGCTGTTCAAAAAGAGTCAGTGGAACATACAGGACATGCACTTGCTCAGCTATTGAACCTGCCTGTTCTTCTTTCAGTTCTCATCTTCCTCACCCCCATTTTTGATCATCTTCCATTCCTGCACTGTCTTGTCCTCCTGTTGTCTCAGTCATGGGGGTAATACAGGTCAAAGTGGGGATGGCAGCACTTCCTAGCAGAGTTTTTCTGGCCCCCATTGCATGTCTGCACTTCCAGCCAGCTGTGCTCAAGTTACAAAGGTGAAGGGATGAAAGAGAGGGAGCACTGCAGCAGTGCACACTGCTTCCATCCCACCTAGGACCTCCAGGGAGAATTGAATGCTGAGAAGGGGAAAGGAAAGAGAAAGGAAGGAAGAGAATCCATATATATTTAATATGTGACTTTCTCAGGAGGCTGGCAGGCCAGAAGCACCACATACACCTACAGACTCAGTGTCTCAGTTGTGACCTGGGTGCAGGGGAGCATGTTATATACAGATGGAGAAAACTCAAACACCTCAAATCCCTTAGTGGGGTGACAGTTGGCAAAGAATAAATTTTTAATTTTTCTCTGGATGTGTTTAGGCAAGCTTTTTTTTTTCTTCACATTTTTCTGTGTCTTTAATGCTCTCTTTTTCATGACTAGAGAAGACAGGTTTTCAAGTTATTTTGTGCAATGGAGATTACACTTTTTCTCCATATACAATAAAACTTCATGTCATATGTGGTCTAATATGCAGAAAGTCCCTGTGTGTTGCTGCAGTACCACAAACAGAACAAAGCACACACACAAAGTTCCTGTGCCCTGTTGTCCTTTGAACCTGTGTGCCTTTTATAAAGGATTGTTCCTCTGCTTTTGGTACAGCACTGTTGTATTTCACTTTAGTAGGAGGAAAATTGTGTGCCTTCTCTGATAAATTAAGTGCTTTTAGTCTACTGTGCATTATTTTGCTTAGCTGGACAACACCTTCCAGTGTTATCATCAACATACATCAGTGTATGTTTGATTTATTTTAGCTCACTCCTGCAAAATGAGCACAAAAGTGGATAAATTCAATATACTTCCGCATATCTGTACATGCTAAAAAGCTTTTCTCTACTTAACATCATCTATTCAACAATTTTCTAATTATTAGGAACAAAATAGTAATTACACCACTGTTTCATTGGCCATGGGAACACCCCCAGTTAAAAAGAGTGCTTTGGAAGATAACAGATGTTTTATCTCTTGGCCTCTGACTTCAAAGGAAAACAGTTATCTGGAAGGCACAAAAAAAAGAGGCAGTAATCAATTGTTCTGTCATATTTTGTGAGCATGGTAATTGCTGACTCAGCTGCTTAATACAAAGCATCTCAGACTACCTTTTTAGGCAGGCTTAAAAATCTTTTAGGTAGTGGCAAGGAGCTTGAAATGAAGTGCTCAAAGTAATGAGTTTGTAACTATTAATTATGGTGTTGTTTTTTTTTTTTTAAATCATTTTTACTATTTATGACTTCTCAAAAGTAGAGACTAAATGCCTCTCACATTGAATTTCACAGCAGTGGCTCATCATGCAGCAAGCTATTTGTTTACAGCAAAGTGTTTAAATAGGTCATTACAGGTAGATACAAAATCTAAATGTTGATGTAAAGCAAAGCTAAGGGTTTTTTTCTCATTATGTCAAGTTTTGGTAAGTGTTAAAACAGGTGTTTCCTACCCCAAAAGTCTACAACAGCTTTCTGTCTTTTCATTTGCTGTTATTTCTCTTTTTCCCTGGAGATTTCTTCAAGGGAAAAATGAATATTAAGATATATGAATGATTATACTAAATATGGAGAAAGAATTTAATTCTCAGAAAGTACAAGAGACAATCTGTAGTCTATGGTCAAAGGACCTTATGAAATAAAGATAAGATAAAAAAAATTATGTGTTTCTTTAAAGTGACCAGAAATAATATACAATTTAAAAATAACATACTCAGAGCCATTCATTCAATTGAAACAGTTAAAGATCAGAAAGAAAAAAATACTAATTTCAAGCTCCATAGGAACCTGCAAAAACAGTATGTGCTAAACCATACAAGAAAAAGAAATGGTATTTAAAAATTTCATTTCAATGTTTTTTAAAACATTAAGAAAAAAATACTAGGAAGGTGATGGGTTAAGGTAATTGGAAATGTTCTGTACAAACATACATGTTAATTCTCCATTCTTGTACAAATGTATCACCCCTGGACAGCAGATACAGTTCCCACTGTGTTCACATGTGAACCTAGACAAAACCAGGATTGATTTTCTCCCCTTTCACATTGTCACTGGCTTACTAGGTCAACCTTTTCTAGAAAGGTGGGAGCCCATACCATCTTGACGAGTCTACCTCTGTCTCCTTTGCTTCTCTTCTCACCCAGTTCTCTCTCTGTTCTCCTTCCCCATTCTTCCCTACCTCTTTGTGCCATGTGCATGAACAGTGCAGCAGCCACTCTGAGCCCTTGGGGAGCAGGACAAGAATGGGGTAGATCCAAACCTGGATCTCTACCCTGTACCTGCCTCTTCCTGAGCATGTCCACCCTTCTCCACGGGCAACAGAAGTGGAGATAACACAGCACTGCCAGAGCAGTGTGACCTCCTGGAAAAAACAGATGAGTTTGCTGCATGCAACCAGGCTCTGGCCCAGGATCCAAGGTGATGGGACACCCACTTCACTGGAATTTTGGGTGCACAGATTTAATAGAGAGCAGAAGAGTAGTAGGGTTAGTCTGCAAAGAAGGTTGGAGCATGTAGTTATGTGATCAGACATGGAAATGGGGCAGTGGGAAGGCAGAGTATGTGAGCACTGAGCTACCAGAGGCAATTAGGGTAACCTAAATGGATGAGAACTGCCGAATTTTCATTTTTATTGAGACACATATAGCTGGATGTATAATTTCTGAAGGGGAAGCCTTCTTTGGAAAAGAACTAAATTGAAATATTATTTTACATATGTTTTAAATCAAGTCTTACTTCAGCACTCCATGTTGAGGAGACAGATGGAAAGCATTGGCAGTCTTGCTTTAGGAAGAGCTCTACTTTCTTATATACCTTCCTTGGGCACTTAAAACAAGCAGGTTTTTTTGCATGACCACATCTAAACAATGCTGCCAATCTAACTCAGTCTTTCCAAACTCTTATTTTGAGATTACTGGATAGGTGGGTGTACTGCCAGGATTACTTGTATGACCATAGAGAGGTGCAGTGGAGAAATTATGCATATATCATGGTTTAAAGAATAGTATGGTACCATTTTTTTAATGAGTGAATATTTAGTAATGTATTTTGGGAGAAGGGTGTATGAAAATCTGCTCAGACTAAGCTTGGATCATCACTCCAAGTAGCCATAAAATTGAAATGTTAATCAAAAAAGTTATTAGCACTGCCAGTTGGATGTTCTGCACATTTGGTACTCTAACTTCATTAACTGTCTACACTAATTTTTAAACAAGCAGCCTCAGTCCAGCTGTCCTCTTTGGGTATGTCTGCATGACAAAGGCATTAGTTGATGGTGGCAACATGATGTAAAGTCTCCCAGGATTTCTGGCAAATGCTCCAGGGTTGCTACTGAGTGCTAAAACTCCCATCGTTTATCTTGACTGTGGAGTTGCCTGGGCCTGCTGGATTAGCCTGATGTAAATACATGGGGTGGTGGATCACACTCAGCTTCAATGTGTCTCTGTAGCTCTGCCCTGCAATTGCAGCTGGTATTTGATGGATTCTTTGTGCTGCTTTTTATTCTTTCTAAATTTGGATTCAAGGCAGGAGACAGAAGTACATGTTTTTGGAATCAGATCTGGAAAGCGCTTCTAACAGATGTTGATAATTGTATGGCACTTTTGGCACTGCTAGACAAAAGGGTGAACACAGCTGGTTGAACTGTATTTATTGAAAATAAAATGCTGTGAAAAGTTCTCATTTTAATATAGTGGTTAGGCTGGGAAAATGCAGAATTATTTGAATAAAAAAAAAACAATAGAAATTTTGTGTGTCAATTGTAAAATATTATTTTGGAGTTCAGAAATAATCTAAATTGACTACAAGTCACACTGTCGCAATTCATTGCTTTTATCTTTCCTGACTGTTTCACCTCTTTATCTCCAGTTAGTTTGTTATTCCAAATGTATTTGGAGCACATAGGTGACCTTCAGTAACCCTCCCAAATGTATATACCTTCAACTTTGTATAAAATTAAATGTCACCTGCTGTTTCAGTATTGTATCTCAAATTCAATGGATCCTTGTATGGATCCTGAGATCCTTGGATGTCTGCAATATTTATCCATTGGAGTACAGCTTTGAGTTGTTCACTGCTTTGCTTTTACTTTGAGTGTATTTTCACTGTGAACCCATTAATTGTATGTATTGAACACATGTCCTGTTTCAGATCCCTGAGGTACCCAGCTCTTAACTTCTCTCCACTTGGAAAAGCAGCCATTAATTGGTACTCTTTGTTTCCTCTCACTTAGCTAATTTTTAATCCACAACAAGAATTTACCTCTTACCCTGTGGTTATTTATTTTCCTTAATAGTTTCTTGTCAACAATCTTATCACAGGCTTTTGTCAAGCCCAGTAAGTTATATCTACCAAATCTCCACCATTCTCCCTGTTTCATTAACGATGTCCAACAATTAAATACGGCAGGGGCAGTGTTTTCCATCAGGGAGGTCCAGCTTTATCAACGTGTGTTTCTCTGCTTTCAGCGACTCTACAGCTAAATGAAGACATCATGCCCACAATATAATTTCTTTTTCATAAAGGTCAGCTTTATGGTGCTTTAATTTGCTCTTTTATTTTATTTTTTTGGTAAATGTTTAAATAGATATCTGTGACAGCATCCTGCCTTTTCATTTAGATCCACTCTTTAACATTCATGAATCACTACCTTCACAGTAGGGTAATCAAGTTGAAATCACAGGTGATTTTCCATTTTTCCTAATCTTCCTTGAAAAAATTTTTGAAATGTTGTTTTAAAAGCACTTTAATTATTAAACATATTTTAGGAATACCTAGAAGATAAAAATATGCCTGTTGCATAGTGAAAATTAATGTAAAGGCATTTCGTAGGTTTTTTTGCACTAATCATCAAATTTCCCACTGCAACCTGAATTAGCAGCATTGCAATGCCTGTTTTAGACCCCCAGGTAGTATTTCTGAATGCTTTAAATATGATTTGTACAATTTTATTTTAGTGAAGCAACACTTGAATATTTCTTCATTCCTCTTAGTAGTCAGTGAGGCTAGTTCAGAGTTTATGAAGTGCTTCAGAGTCACAAGTATGAAAATATTTTAGATTTTCAAAGGTTGCCAATGTTGGTAAAAATACGATGCTCAAAGGTCTTACAAAGTTATTGAGAAATACTGATAGAAAAAAAGTCTTAAAAGCTCCCTCTCTCTGTAACTCCCATTGTATATCTCTCTGTGAAGTGTTCAGTCACAGGTAAAAACTATAGAAGCTCCCATTTCTATGTGAGATGGGCTTATTCCTTCCAGTACTGACTGTCACATGCTTGGAAATAATGCTCTGTTGTGCTTAGAAATTCCATAATAGGTGATTCCATGGTTGGGTACCAGCTTTATCTTCATTTCCCACCTCCCTTCCATCTGGGGAAGAATACTTTCTAATTACTTGTGTTTTCCAGATCACTCGTGGTCTTTGCTTCCATGCTGAGTGGAGATTACACTCTCCTATTAGCCCTTTTAAGGTCCAAGGAATGCCAGCCATGCCATGTGTGAGCAATCTGCAGGCACCATTAGCACTGCTTCACTGCCTCTTGATAACACTCGCTAGGAAGTCAATTAAAGACGTCAGGGGGTGGGCTGGGCCACTTCTTTTTACTAACAACTCTCATTAGGGGGTGGAGAATGGGGAGCTTGAACAGGTGATTTTTATTATTTTAAATAAGAAATGGGAAAATACCCAGACTAGCTTTCTCTTTTTTTTTTTTTTTTTCTTTTTTTTTTTCTTTTTTTTTTTTTAATTCATTGTTTTCTCTTTCCTTCCCTTTTTATAATTTTTTCCTTATTTCTAAAAGGACTTCTAAAATCTCTGGCAGATACGCCGTGATACAGTCTGAAAGCAGCAATAAGTACGAATTGCAACAAAAGAAATCTATGTAAATGATAAAGACAACAGAAATCAAATCAGTGTTTCAAAAGTTACAGGGAATCTTGGGCAGTAATTTTCAGAGCATCCTCTTTTCACAGGCAGCCCCTCTAGTCATGTTTTGGGCTGAATTAATGACACTCAATTATATTATAGAAATTTTTACTACTGCGTAGGTCAAGAAGCTTGAGATCTTCTAAATATTCAGGAATATAAAGAACTTTAAAGAATTAAGCAGAATGGGATGTGATTGCCTTTGTGTTCATGTAAAAGTCTCTAGCAGCTGTGAAAGAGTGTATTGCTGGGAGGACACCAGTGGGGCTGGTGTGTGGCCTTGAGCAGAAGCGTTTTCAGTGGTGATGCTAAATACCTCTGACAGTTAAGTACTGAGGTGGAAGAATTGGTATTTCATAAAATAATTGTAAAATATAGACAAAGGTACACAGAAGCTGTGGTAATTAAAAAATTAGAAACACAGTTCATATTTCTGGATGTGTTTTAGAACCTGAGGGGGATTATTGTTACTCACCAATGAACCTTGTTTGTTACTATTGCAGAAAATAAAAAAGAAACAGCATTTACAGAAATGTAAAACCAGGGTTTTCTTTCATAGCAAGAGATCCAGTTTGTGATTCTTTCTCCTCTCTTCTCTTCTCCTCTCTGCTCTCCCTTTTTTCCATGATTACTTTTTAGATTTTCCACCAGTATGTGGGAGTATACAGTTCAGCTTTCCTTAGCAAAGGTTTTGCTTTGAGTAAAGACAGTAAAAATCTGAGTCTTGATCTGGATCAGAATATATACATATATATGTATATATATGTATCCACCCTAGGAACCATCATTATGATTGAGATTAATTCCAAGCAGGCAATGGAAGGATTTCCAATGTTTTTGAATAAATGTTTTTCATCAGCATGGAGGCTGTGTGACTCAAGTGTCTTTAGTCTTGATATGGAGAAAAAGTAGAAACAAAGCTTCCAAATCCTCATTCAAGTCTTCCATTATCATTATATGAGCCACAAGGTGTTCAGTGGTCCTTCTGAGATGACTTAATTAGCGTTTATAAATGACCACCATATCATACCATGAGACAGTACAAAACACTGTTTGTATCTGGCAGTTACCTTGCAATGAGTTAAAGAATAACCTGAAATGGTTAGTTGAAATTCTTCAGGCACTTGGAGCTCCCAGCAGCGCATTAGTTGTGTCAAAAGCTCCCATCCTGTCCTGCTGCTGAGCACATCTCATCTCACCTCACTCCAGCTTCATCCTACAGCAGCAGAGGGATGCACTGAACTAAATGACTCAGGCAGCAAGAAGGAACTGTTTCTCTGTTTTCCTGGTTTTAAAGTTATTGTATCTCCTCTGAAACAAAATGATTGCTTCTGTGTTCATAAAATGTAAGAGTTTCTGCTTGTGAGGTTTGAATATGTGCAGCCATGATTTCACAAATCTTGCAGTAATACCAGTTGTACCTACATATTTCTGCTGTCCAGTTGTCCCTCCATCTGTAGCAACTGAAAACTGAGGCTTTAGTACATCTTTAACTTTTTTTTTTTTTTTAAGAAACTTTTTTGCTGATTTTTCAGTTTACAAAGTGCTTATGTTGAGGAAAGCTAGTAAATATAATATGTAATTTCTTCTTTTTTTCTTTTTATTTTTTTTCCTCTTCTCAGTGTACTATCCATCTTCTGATTTATATTTATGGTATATCATTTATTTTTACTTAATAGAAGAGAATACAATGTAGAGGGTTTTCAGCATTAATTCTTATTATGTGAGTTACTTATTTTCAGAATTATTTATTTCCATCTTGCTGAATGTTTGGGAGAAATGATTTAACTTATCTGCTAGTGTGTGCAATAAAGACAAAATGAGAGATTGTTTACTCCTCTAAAAAGACACGTTATTTGTTTTATTTTGAAGCAACTGAGAACATGAGATGTAAATTAGTGTAGAAATGGTAATCTCCATCAGAAAAGTTAGATTTATCAAGGAGCATCAAAAGCAAAATTAAGAAATATGACCTGACTTATAGTATTAAACAATTTTCAGCCCACATACTGATGTCTCACTGAAAAAGTGCCCTGGGATTTGTTTTTACAAATTTTATTAAGTTAGGCATTATAGAATTGTCATTTGGACCACTGTGTGAGGAGCTGCAGAAAGCACATAGAGGAGATTGTAATGATCTATTTAACTGATCAGCAGAAGGAGCCAAAGAAGTCTGATCACCCATCTGCGTGTGGGATCTGAGATCAGTTAATAGTCCAGACTCACCCAGGAGATCTATGGTAAACCAGATAACTGGCTTTCATTTTGTACATTCCAGCATGGAACCATGGAAGTGCTGTTATATATGATAATTTCAGTGTTTAAATTCCTAAATCTGGTTAGTACATCACTTTTGTGGGTTTTTTTTCTTTAGATTATTCTTGTTCTAGTCTGTTATTTCCTACTAATGGCATAGAGATTGAAAGCTCACAGACCACTTTTCTCTTTTGTTCCCCTTACACTAACATGTCTAACATGCTTCATCTGTATTTAAGTTTGTGTCTTGCATGCTAATCAACTTTCTCAAGTCAGAAAAATCCATATTGAGTGCATTGTGATATCTGTACATTAAAAAAAGAGTATCTATTTTATAGAAGTAGAATTAATATTTGAAAGCCATAGAAAAGAGCAGTGATTGGCATTAAATTAATACTTCAAGTCATCTTAAATGGTGTTGCATTAGACAGTTTCTTGAATGACTGAAGGCTTCCAAGTTCTGTTTTTCCCATCCAACAGTCTGGGCTGTGTACCCTGGCAAGCTTTTCCATCAACCCTTCTTTGGGAGCTAAAATGAGAGTTAGCAAAATATCTTCTACCCTAATGTCACATGGCAAATAATGGACCCCAGACACCCTTAGTGTTGAGATTTGTGAGAAGATGTAACTTCTGTCCCTACCTTTTGACTGTTTTGTCACTACATTTTTACTTCTTAGTCTGAATTACCACGTAGAATTTTTCTAAACCAGCACAGCAATTTCTTCCAGTGGAAAGTTAAAATAAATATGATTGGACTTTCATGTTTAGTATATATCTATGAACCACATACCTAACCATGATAATATCCACCTTTACAGTACAGGAAAATTCTACTCCTGAGGCATACTTTTGGCCAGGATTTTATTGCTGGCCAAGTCCAGGGTTCAGCCGACCTCTGCTTGGGGAATTGATCATGTACAAACCTATGGTAGCAATAAACTATGAAAATGAGAATAAGGCTTTGCAACTGAAAGGCCCCTGCATAATTCCTGGTTCTCCCTGGTGTTGAAAAAGTGATTGCAGGGATATTATATGACTTAGGAAGTCTGACTTGTAATATATATTGGTGGCAATTTTACCTTATTATTTTGAAATGGGAATTTACCAGGGGCTTTAACTGTTATCTTTTTTTAATGTCAATTCAGGTATCACTGTTTCTCAGTTCTGTAAACTGTATCAACATGAATACTTCTCCCAATTGAAAAAAACAACAGGGAGTAAGCAGGAACATAAAATTATTTTTAGAAAATGCATTTTTAATTACTGAGCTGCTTAATTATTGAGCACTACTGAAAATATCCTGTGAACCTCATCACTATGCAAATGTATTCAGTTTTGGAAACAATTAAATGATAATAACACATTCTTTTTTCTTTTACAACATATTACTGCAATGAAGCTGTTACCTCTCAGTGTGCATTTTAATGAGTTTTAAGTAACATTTTAATGAGCTCAACATTACCATAAACCCAAGGATTAGACAAAATTGAATTTACAGGGAAAAGGAAAGGGTTCATTAAGAGTTAATTATATAGTTTAAGAAGAAATATAACTCATTTTATGATTTCACTTCAACCATGAATTCAGCAGTAGATCTATACTTATTAATAGGTGTAGAAATGCCATTATTATATTGACATAAAAACATGGGTCTGCACACTTCTGCTCAGGCTCCCAATGAAAGTTTATGTATTGAAATCCCTGGGTCAACTTTGTTCTTATCCAGCTCATTATTACATCTGAGGAGAAAAAATACCAAGCTTTGTATTGCTGGTTTGTAATTCCACCTACTATTTTTATAAACACCGTGAACAGTGAAAGCAAAGTTTAATGGATTTACCATTGCCAGTAGGATCTGAAGGCAGGTTCTGAATAAATGTCTTGGATTTATTATTTTAAAAAGGACTGGTAGGGATTTGAATCCAAACTACCAGCTCTTCTGACATGCTCCCTGTAACAGTGATGAATGTCTGCAGTCCAGGCTCTTGGATGCCCAGAAATTACAGGTAAATTCCCATATGACAGCTCTGTGCTGCCTGCATTTAAATTCAAATCTACATTCAGGTGTTGTTGAGATCCTGCATGACATGGATTTAAAGTGCTCATGTTCAGTAATTTCGGCTACACACTGAATTTACTGCTTAGCCAAAGCTGACATTTCTGTTTAGCCATTTGACAAAGGAGGGAGGGTTGTAGCTCAGTGCCCCCAGATGTTTGATTAGAAAAGAACAAGAAAACAATTCTTAACATCTTAAGCAAAGTATTAGTTGTGCTGATTTAGTATAGTCACTTATTAATAGGATAGCTCCATGATCTGCTATTTAAAAATAAAGGAAGTATTTCATTGATGTCACAGCCTTTTACTGGAGTGAGGGAAGCCTCTGTGGGTGTTGAAAGTTTCATGAGTTCCAGTAAAATGGAGCTGATCTCCTAAACCCTGCTCTTGAGGGGGAAAGAAAATTCTAGCCAGATGTCTCTTAGAAGGAGAAAAATCATGAACTGTGGCCAGCAATTTGGCCTGCAGGAGTTCTGTCACTCCTGCTTGGGCCAGACCCAAAGGTGTGTCCACCCAAGAGTGGCTTCTGAGCTTCCAAATGTTAAGGTGAATATGCAGACTCTCACTGGAAGGATGATTCCTTGCAACAGAAGTCAAGGTACTGCTGGCATTTGAAAAGGAAGCCTGATCAGTGCCTTGGACTGAATAGGTGAAAGGAAGAGTGAAGAAGAACTATTAAGCAGGCAATAAATTGTGGATATGACAGAAAGAAGAGGAAGTGCCACTGGCTGTGTGAATATGAGCCACACAGTACTAGACTTCCATCTGTTCAGCAGCAGAAATGTTTCCATCTCTTCTGAGTTGTTTCCAGCAGACCTGTCTATTCCTAAGGAAGGAAGGAAGCCCCTGCAAACAGAATTAAGTTGTAAAATCAGACATGTGCCAACTATTGACTGGGCATTGTTTAGTGGCGTATGCTTTCTCTCCCAAAATCTCACCTCTTTGTATGAGTGTGACCACAGCCAGACATGTTGAATTCTTCAGAGAGAAACTGAAAATGTTCTACACCTACATCTGGAATTGTTCAGAAAAGGAGGAGCAGAGCTACAGAGGTCCTCCTCAAGGGAGAGTTTAATTCAATTTGCCTTAATTGAAGCTGCACAAGTGAACTACAGAACGTTTCCAGTTCTCCTGGTCTCAGAGAAATCCCACAGCGAGCACTGGTTATATGAGCTATTGCATTTTATATATTCCTTATTCTAAATTGCTTAGTCTAAATATGAGGAAGCATACTGCAGAGTTTAACAACACATTCTTCTTGCTAGAATATCTGCTTTAATAGTACTATTCTCTCCTGGCCACTTATTTCCTCTGCTTGTAATAGCTTGTCATTCTCTCAGTTGTTTATGAATCTGGGCTGCGAACTGGGTCAGTAGAGTGATCTGGGTTAAAGATCCTCAGCAGCAGGAGTTGTTACTTCTTTTTTTTCCCTTTTCTAATTGGCATGGAAGGAAATGTTTGTAGTACTTGGCCTAAAGTCTATCCCAGGTGAATACTGTGGTGGAGGCTAAAAATTCCCTCCATCCAATCCTGCCGAGTCTAATAATCTAATCTGCCCCTTCCAATATTGTGCTTTGTCTGTCATATGGTGCTTGAATATTTCATCTAGTTGTTATAGCCTCTTGCTTTCCAATGCAATCAAATATGACAGTATCTCTATAAATGTACACAGATTAACTGGTTTGTGGAAACTACAGACAGAGGTGCTGTGTGTCTAGTTAAACTCAGTGCTAAGGAGGGAAACGAGTGACTTAAATGTACTGGCAGGTTTCTGTTTAAACCTGTTTAACCTTTAGTTATGGAATTTTGCCTGAGCTGGAGCAGAGTCTGTGTTACATTTGCAGTTGGAAGTGAGGTAAGAGGAAGAGAAATATTGTAAAATGGATTTTGTATTCTAATGTGGGATTAACAGAGGTCTTTCAGACCTTCAGAGGAATGTGAGCCCTTTGTAGGAAGGGCTGTTCCAGCTGTTGAGTAACTTAAAAGCTGTTTCTCAGGCACATCTCAGATTGCTGCTTTTCTTCTGTCATGGGGTGCATAGTTGTGTTGTGCTCTTTGTCAGTTTTCTCTTATTTTAAAGGAGTCAGCAGATCTGTAGGTGCCCTGATTTTCTCTTGTACTGAACTGCCAGAGGATTATTCAGCACCAAGGGTTTAGAAAGATGTGTGGCACGTGGGAGCTTTATTTTATTATGCTAGTTTCTTGCAGTCGTTGGTTTTTTTATTATGTAAAATTTGTTGTATGTGAAATAACACTTTGGGACATTAGTTTAAAAAAAGGAAAAAAAAAAAAATTCACAGTTACTGCGATCCCCAACATTATGGTGCTCTATTTACAACTGTGTGTCTAACCCCTCAGTTGGAGGTCATTTGGAGTCTCAGGCACAGCACAGTGTGACTGGAAGCTGGAGCTGGACATCCAGGTTCTGGTCTCTCTCTGGGTGCTTAAGCTGCCCTTTCAAAATTGCTGCTTCAGGCGATTATAGCTGGTCTTTGCTCCTGCTCTTTAATGGTTTTCTTTTCTTTCCTTTTACATCATGTAGTGAATAATAATGAGGGCAATGTGAACTCTTATGTTCTTCTTTACTTTTGAAAATAGTCTGAGAGTTATATTTTATATTGTATAGAAGTAATTCCTTATACTATTTGAATAGATAAAAACTGAAAAAGGTTACTGGCAAATTACACTGGTTTCTTTGTTCTGCATAAAATCTCAAAATTGAGGCTTTCTTTTCATGTTTAGTCCATAGGAAACCGTTTTATCTAGATGTTTGTGGATTATTTACTAGTTGGTAATATGTTGGCAGAACTCAAACTACTCCACCCTAAGAGCATTTTAATATAGGTTCTACTTATCACCTTGCTCCTTCTGTTTTTAGAACTCTGGAAACTTCAATTTATTATGCAGAACGATGCAGTAACAAGTGACAGATAAATTCCTTTGCATTTGTCAAGATAATATAGAAAATATATTATCTAACCTTTTTTTGCCCTTTGTTAAATTTGAAAGAATTTGAAATCCCTTTTTTGAGGGAAGAATCCAATGACAAAACTTCAAAAATTACCTTTACATTGGAAGAAGGAAAAGTTTTTATTGTCTTAAGAGATGACAGAGTAGATGTTCTAAAGAGCAGTTTCTCTAGGCCTTGCATCCCTATTTCTTAAATTTATTGAATATTATTAAAATAATATTGAATTTTTAAAAAATGTGAACATAAGTGATAGAGGAATTTCAGGAGGTGGGGCTTTGTTGTAAATCCTTTCAGAGGGGGTGCGTGGGCATGCTGACCGGACATGCCTCAGTTACAGCCATGTGAGCACATTTTATGCTTTTCTAGTTTCCATTCTGTATTTGCTGGGGCAAATTCTGTAAAAAGTGGAAACCTTTGAGCCTTTCAGAAGGTTGATGACTGAAGGTCAGGCCCAGAAGGAGATGCTGCTCCTGAGCCTGTGTGGCATGACATGTCTGTTGGTGGGACAGTGCACGTGAGGCCAGCCAGGCTTATGGAGCCTGTTGAAATGCAATGGCATCTGGCAAGCGCCCCAAAATGGCCCATTGACATGGGGACAGTCTGCAGGGTGGGAAGGAGGTGTCCAACAAGCAGCAGGTGGCTCCTGCTGGATTTGTGTGCCAGCTGTGGATGCGTCTCACACTCCATGTCTGATGAGGTGTGGCTGCAGGGTCCCCTTGTGATGGAGCTACAAAAGCTTATTGAGGAATACATGTCTTGCTATGCCTGCTCAAATGTCCTCATTTCCAATCCTGACTTCTGAAGGGAGCAGCAGAGGAAAAAAAAAAAAAAAAAAACCTGTTCAAAAAATTGAATAGATGAGTTTCAGCTTATAATTAACAGAGAGAGCATGGTTGTGCATGGAGAAATGGAGGATGGATGGAAGAGGATTCCTACGTTGGGCAACGGCCTGTTTTATTTGATGCTTTGCCTAATGTGTCTGAAGTATAGCAGTAATGTGGCAGAGCCCCCTGCCAAGACTGGAAAGCATCCCAGCTGTTGTGTGTGTGTTGTGCATGTGTACACAAGAAGTTTATTAGAGGCTATTCACACTTCAGTGGAGCTCTGAGATTGCAGTCTGTATTATATTGGCTAAATGAAGCATGTAACATTCTATATTTCTCATACAAGAAATATTCATTCATTTGTATTCATTTTCATGATTCTCAGCTGCTCTTATTCCTTTGTTTTACCGAGGGCACATGTACATTTTAGGTGTTTTGGCTGGGCTTGAACTGGAAGCCCGGGGGACTGATGGAGTTAAAGTGCGTGTAGGAGAACCAGTTTCAGTTTGGAAACAGAAGAAATGCAATTGCTTAATGCTGTGTCAAACTCTAGGTAGCTTTCATTAGGTTGAGCACAGTGCTGCAGGTACCTGGCAGTGCAACTTTTGCACTCACAACAGGAAACTTGCATGTTAATATACTGTAGTTTCTGAACGTCACTAATTAAATCTGCACTTTCTGGGGAATTTCTCTGCTGTACACATAGACTCAAAACGTACAGTGCAGTTTCTTGTGTGCTCTTCTCAACCACATGGTGAAAAGCTCCCACCAGAATTTTGTTTGTATATCAGTAACATCTGAGGTTTTTTTGGATGACATTGCTTTTGAAAATTTTTATATATTTATAATTATTTTAAGTTTCTTTTTCTGGTTGGTTGGCAACCAAAGGTAGACAGGCAAAGTTGAAACCATCCTTTTATGACAGTAGCCTAGGACATTGTGGAGTTTTAGGAATTAGAAATTGTCCTCTTTTCCTAAACACAGTCCTCCCTACTGCATTGTTGGGAGAGAAGCATAGTTAATGGAATTTAGAGTCTCTAGTGCTTTTAGTGAAATTTGTCCCATGTTCATGCTGAAAAAAAGATATACCGGCATAAAAGTGACAGAAAAATTGTCAGTTCAATTTTCATGTGGTGTTTCCTAAAGCTGTGTTTGCTTCCACATCTGATATTCACATTAGTTGGTAAAAAAATAAGTCGTTTATTTACTTATGTAATGCCCATGGTTTTCTGACTGTGTAGTCCATTAAAAGTGAAGATCATGTAAAAGCTATCTTCAGACCTGAGTTAAACTGCTAAGTGTCTAATCCCTGTTAAATCTGAAGACTTACAGCAGACCATGCACTTTTTAAAAGTTTGTTGTCTATAATTATGGTATTGGTTCTTCTAGAAAGTCTCTGAACTTTAAGCAAGTAGTTGGGCTTTCAGTTTCAGTGAAATAAAACTCCTAGTAATGTGCCTCTTGTTCACATTAGCAATCTGTGCAGTGCATTCATCAAGACTGATTATGCTTTAAGAATAAGAAAAAGAAATCTGTTCTGTATCCCAGAGAAAATTTTTCAACGTATAACGTTGTATAGCTTTAGATTTCTGAAATTACTTAAATGTGGTCTTCAGGATATTTGCATTCATAAAGAATACTTGGTTATGCTTATTGCTTCCCTTTGCCTTTCTTGACTGTCAAAACACAGAGATGCTTTTGAAGATTTATAGCAGATGGGTAATGAGATTGCTGACTGTTAACTGCAGCATTCAGAATTTTCTGGTGGAAGGAGGTGCAAGTTTAAAAAAGGGAGAAGGTTATCAGGGATTCATTGCAGGGAAGACAGGTGATAGAACTTCATTTTCAATCAGGAGGCTTAAACATAAATATGTTATGTTCTAAATTAGAAAAATCTCCGTTCTTCATGCTATCTAGTAGTAATATAAAATCTTTCAGGAAAAAAAAATTACGGAGATGTCAGATTGCATTCAAGTGATCACAATGAATCACAAGAAAGGCGAGGAGATTATACAATTTTTCAGTAGGTATATTCAGGCTGTATTGCATATGCTTAATTCTGCCCAAATAGCAGCCTTTAAAAAATCAGAAAGAAATCATAAACTAAAGTCTACAATAACTCTCACGTGTGTACCTGTGTAATTGTGGGAAAGGGAAAATAGGTTTGCAGTGCCCTTAACTGGGCTAGAAAAATTGCAAAGTCTGATTCCTGGCAGTGTGTGCTGTAAATAAGAAAGGAAAATTCTGTTTTCTTTTCTGAACTTTGTACAGTCAGCTAGTTGGGGTACACCTCAGACTGCAATTTAGAGGAGAGGCAAAAAGCCAGCTATCTCCCCCTGACTCAGTTTGGAAAGTCTCCTTACTTATTACTGTCTCTTCACCCACCTCAACACTGTAATGCTCTGTTCATCTGGTTTAATAAATTCTGTCTTTAGAAACAATACTTTTACATTCAGACATTAGTGTTCATCATAATTTTTTGTATGTCTGTATCTGTGTATATGAATAGTTAAGCTGTAGAGGATGTGTTAGGGTTTTTTCCACATTTTTGTCTTTACTGAGGCCTGAGGATAAAAAGAGCAAGCTACCTTGAGCTGTAAGTACTGGGTAAGTTACTAAGTTCAGAAGCACATGAAATACTGAGTGAGAAAGAGGGATGAAGCCAAAGAAAGTTGCTGAATTGGCAAGGAAGAAGATTCTCCTTTTGTTTCTTGATGCAGGCATCTCCGTGTTGATCATTTCTTTGATTTCTAGGTACCCTACTAATCAAATGTTGTTGAAGCAACTAGACTCTTTGAAAATATCCTAACACCTCTGAAAATTGTTCTCATGGACTTGGAGCTCCATTTTACTGAACATATTTTAGTCATGGTATATTAACTAACATTCGTGTCTGCTAGGCAGTATCAGTATCAGGAGATAGGCAGAGGATAACAAAAATAAGGAGAAAATACAGCTCCTTATAATATTTTTTTTTAAAGGTAGCAGCTTTTTCCTGGCTGCAGATTTTTCCTCTGCACATGCAGAGGGAGCTCAAGAACTCCCTGAGAGTCTTGCCTAGGACTATTGCCAAGGTTGTTTGTTTTTGTCACAATCTTCCTTACAAAATGAGGCAGAGACTTGCTGAAACAAAGAGGTCAGGCAGCAGCATCTTCAAATAAAGTCTATTATTCTTCACAAGGGAAGCTGTCTGTGACCCCTTGGGTTTTTTTCTGTCACCCTGTTTCAGCAGGTAGTGCTGGCTTGCTCAGGGGCCATTTCAGCAGATCATGCACATTAGTCAAGATCTAAAATACCTCCCTGCACCGTATGCTTCCTAAAGTATAATAATCCTTTAATCTGCCCACTGCATGACATCTGGGCAGTTATTTGACTTAATAACTCATGTCGATTGTTCATATCAGTATGCATCAGAGAAGGGAAGTGCCAGAGCAGCGACAGAGAGATGAGGATTTCGGAAAATGCCTGTGGGGAAGTGCCTTGGATCAGGGGAGACCTACCTGTGGTGTGGCAGGTGACCAAACCACCACCGATGCGGCTGTGTAAAATCTTTAGATGAGAATAATATTATCCTGAGATAAAACAGAACAGGAGGGGGAAGATGAACTACCAGGCCCCAAGTTACAGAAGTGCATTAATATTTACTCGATATCTCTTTATACCCTCTAGTCAGCACAACAGATGTAGCTGTATTTTAGGACATTATAATTCATTGAAAAAGGCAACAAAGATACTCTTTCCCTCCCTCCTGTCCCCGGTAATTTCAGATGTTCGCCGTGCACACAGAGGGGGAGGAGGTAGAGAGACAAGCGCTGGTGGGAGAAGAATGCAATTATCCCAAAGCCTCCTGACGGGCATCCACTTCTTCCTTCCAGCTTAGCTGCTCTGACCACAGGCTGGGGGCTCGTGGGACATGGACCAGATTGAAAAAGTGGAAGCAGACAGATGGTTATTTGTAATCATCATGTAAATGTAAATCCTATAAAAATGTTTTCTTTCTAAGGGCCTGAAAGCTGGAAAGAAGGATTAAGGCATGGATATCTAGCCTAGAATAATTTTGACCCCACCACCTTCCCTCCTACCCCATAAACATCGTGGCTTTATCTCCACTTCCTTTAAACAAATTGCTGGAACCTCAGCCGAGGAAATTAATTCAGTTTCCATGTAATTCCCTGAGTTTATGAGCATCAGTTTGACCGAGGGCTGGATTTGGGCCTAAGCTGGCAGGTGCTGGTTAGCAGCTGCCTTGGGAGCGGGGGCTCCTTTTTGCTCCTTTCCCCCTCATCCCTCGCTCTGGCAGGTGCGTGCTCCGCGTGTTTATCCCATTGCTGGATGTGCTCCCTTTCCCTGGTGACACTCCTGGCTACCTGGACATGGCTGTACAGGGCTTTTCTGCCTTAAAGACTGCAGTGACTGCTCGCAGACATCTATCTTGTTTGAGCAGCATCAGCTTGTTTGAGCCACAAAGAGACCGATCAAACTTTAATTAACTTTTGTCCGGGGTGCCATCATAGGCTGTGTGTACACTTTAGCTGCTCTTTGCAGTTCTCCAGTCCCTCAGTGCCTTTCCAGACAGTGGGGCTCGGCCATCTGGAAGCTTTTGCCCTTGCAAGGCTTTGCCTTTTGAGACGTGGGGGTGTTTGTGCTGCCATCGGGCTGGTAGAAGAGAGCAGCCCCTGGGGTATGGTTGTGCTGCAGTTCTGGGCTGGCATGCAGTGTGGGGGACACTTTTTGGCACCCCTTGTTTAGTCATAAAATCACTGAAAGGTTTGGCTTGGAAGGGACTTAAAGATCACCCATGGGCAGGGACACCTTTCCTAGGCCAGGTTGCTCAGAGCTCCACCTCAACTGGCCTTGAACACTTCCAGGGATCGGGCATCCAGAACTTCTTTTGATCTTGTCACCCTCACAGTAAAGAATGTAAGGTAACACCCAAAAACACAGGGAAACACCCATGCAAGCACAAAGTGAGCTGTGTGTAAAATTAAAAGCAAAACAATTTGCTTTTAAGAGGAAAAGGAGGCTGGTGACAGCATAGTGCTGCTTGTTAAATTTTAAAACATTAGTATTTGTGGCCTGCCAAAAGGGCCCTGAGGATGGCTGGCTTCTCAAGTGAACAAAACTCTTTTGCCTGTGTGTGGAGAGGCTGGTCTGCTCAGGCACACTAATAGTCATTTGGAAGTATCCAGCAATTGTGGATAATTGGCTGAGGAATATTCTGCAGCTCTCAATCATTTTTCTGTTTTCGCAGATGATTGTACCATTAGATATGGTGAGTGCACTAAGCTGTGCTGCAACTTTTCAATTTACTGTTCTAATAGTATGAACTCAACTTCCAGTTGATGGTTCTTCCTTCTGTGGCTTCCTGTGCCACTCCAGGAGGAGAGCCAAGCTCACCAGCTCATGCTCTGCCCTCCTCTTCCCTGCCCCCTTTCTCTTGGGGCGATGTTTGGATGTTCTGGGGTGACTGGGCTGATCAGATTAACATCTGTGCTTTATTTCATTGTTGTTAGATTGCATTAAAATACTGAATCACAGGAATGGCAGCCTGTGCCCTTGGCTCTTTACCTTGTTTCTTCCTCTGCTTTTATTCTTTCTTTTCTCTTCCTTTACCTGGCTTTTTCTTTTTCGTCTCCCTAAAGTTGGTGTTCTCCCTCTTCTTCTCAGAGTTATTTTTTCACTTTAATTTATATTTCATGCATTTTCCTCTTATCTTTGCTTTTCTGTCATTGCTTTATTTATTCCCTATTTCTTTTTTCTCCAACCTTTTTTTTCCCCCTCCAAAACAGAGGATGCTTTAGATGGAAATGGTGATATATATCTATTCAAGATTCAGATATGTGCTGAGGTACTGAGCAAGATTAAGCAAAGCCTGTAGCATCAATTTTGTCTTCTATTCAAGCCAGTTTTGCAGTGAGACTTTGGGTAAAGGAATGTGATAAAATCAAATCACCTCTTAGCCTCATATTCTGAGGCTGATTGGAACCTAACACAGTTGCTGGGATGATTCAGAGAAAGTTAATGTAATTTGCTGTGTATCACTGCAAGAAACTGTGTTTGTCAGGTTCATACAGCAGTGTGAAATGTTCAAGGAAAATGCTTTCCTTAACATTGCTGCCAGGAGTCAGGAATATAAAACCATTATGTGATGGGATCTGCTGATTTTCTGAGGATTTTCCACTAATGGATTTGCACTGAAATTCAGTAATTGCAAGTAGGATCAAGCCAATAAAAATAATATTTATCTCATGTGTAATAATAATAGCAGAAATTAATTTTTATCTATTTGCCATTTATACAAACGTGGGCAAAACATTGTCTAGAGGATTTCTAGACTTTTTCTTCCTGTGTATCATGGGGATCACAGAGACACATGAAGCTACTTTCCTAAAAACCATGATTTCATAAGACTTTTTTTCTGGTTCTTTCCCTGACATTCCCATGATACTGACTTTATTGGGTTTGCAAAGTGTCGCTCTGCCAATAGTACAATATGATCTTCATCGTACTAATTCTGTGCTTAAATTATTTCTTCCACTTGATCTTGAAGTTATATAAATTCCATTTCTATCAGTTTGATTATTGTGAATCAGAAGGTTTGTATTATTCAGAAATATTTGGGGATTGAGTTTTTTGTTGTTTATTAGGTGTGTCACCTAAGAAGACTACGGGTTCTTGTCAGAGCTGCATTTGTTGCCAGCTGCCTCCTGTCAAATTTATTTTATGCTTCAAGAGTGAGACCTAAATAGTCACTCTTTTTGTGTGTGTGTGTTAGAAAAGGAATTAACTTCCAATTAATCCCCTCCTTCCTCTGGGATTTACCTGTATATCCCAAAATGCAGAACAATAAAAGTTACCTCCATGTCATTTTGAGTGCCGGATATATACAGCCCACTCACCTCAGACTATCCAGAGACCAATTCTTGTATGTATTAATCATATTTTTCTTCTGGCTTATTACAGAAGAGAAAAATATTCAGTTCCAAATGTTAAAATGGGGCACGTTTTATTAACATTGAAAGCAGTAAATTATCTCTGCTTATGAAATGAGACTGAGCAATTTCTGCTGAACTCTTCCTGACTTGCCCCTTCACTAGGATACAGTGTTTTCTAATTTCTCAGAGGGCCCTGGTTCCATTAAGGGCGAGAACTCTTTTAAAGCTGTAATGAAAGCCACGCATAGCAGAAATTCAGGGAGGGGAAATGCCCTAAATTCTATTTCAGTAGCTCATCTAGAGCTATTTTCAGTTTTATGTTTATAAGAATGTCAATTAACCTAGAGACTAGGACACATGGAAGAATAAGGATGAAGTGAATATCATTCTAAAACACTGAAGCCGGCTAGTTGGACCTAATCCTTTACAGAAGCTTGATTTACATAAGAAGCTGGCCTGTGTTGCCTAATTTAGTTCTCAAACAGCTTGGTGATTTAAATGCTCTTTTCTTTTCAATGTAGTGGGATAGGGCTGGTCAAGGTGTCAAAAATATTAGAACTAAAAATATAGAAGGAAGAAATAAATATGTTGGAAGTACATTACTGCCAGTTTTATTTCTCTGACACCTTTCAGAACTGGTGACCATTTTAGCATGTATGTGCCAGAAATGCAATAATAACAGTAATAATGTCAATGCCCTTAGCCAAGGTGTAACTCTGCAGCTCAGTATTAGTTCTGTCCCTTTTTTACTGAGCTTCTGCTGGAATTGGAGACCCAGACAAGGCAGATATTCAGCAGGTTGTTTTCTGCCATGAAAATAACTCAACATCCAACCTGCAGTTCTGCTTTTGTAATGGTGGAAAGTGGTCCTGTCAAGGTTAAGATGAGTAACGGGTGCTACATGTCTTTAAAACTTAAATTCGGAGCAGTGTTCTTATCTGGAAAGGGAAAAACCAGGAAAACAAAAGTCCTGTTTGTGAAGTCTGCCTCCACTGGATGAAAGGACATATCTGCCCAGCCTCATTTTTGAGATCTTTTAAGAAGCAAAGTCATCACCTAATAATGGTTGAGACTTGTTTGTTTAATAGTTTAATAGTTTATGTTTCTACTTTTTTTTTCCCCCTCCACTTACAATGCCATCACTTCTATTAATTCTTTTTGCCTCTTTCCTTCATTTATCGCTTCAGTGCTGCGGGATGACTTCCGCCAAAACCCTACAGACGTGGTGGTGGCAGCTGGAGAGCCTGCAATACTGGAGTGCCAGCCGCCTCGAGGGCACCCCGAGCCCACCATCTACTGGAAGAAAGATAAAGTCCGTATTGACGACCGAGAGGAGCGGATCAGTGTGAGTACAGCCCAGCTGGATTTTTATCTCTATGCACAGGGCCCACAGCTGAGCCCAGCAGAACTCACACATAAAGCTTTATGGCCTTACCCATAGAGGTTTGTTTTCATTCTTGGCAGTTTGCCTCTCTGAGCTTTCCCAAATGAGGGAGGAAGGCTCCTGGTCTGGCTCTCCAACTTGAGCTTCTTTGAGGGTTGGTTTGTAAATCCAGTGTAACAGAGGTCCATCAGAGCTGGAGATTCAGTCGTAGGAGGTGCTCAGTTAGATGAAGGACTTAGTGGATGTCTTTGACCAATTTGGTTTTACCTTTTCTACATCTCAGTTCTCCAAACTGAAAATATCAGAGAGGTGTTTATAAGTAAATTCAGCCCAATCTATGAGGAGGACAAATAATCCCTGCGGGAAAACCCAACATCTTAGAATGATACCAGTAATGTTTTAGTTATTGCGGTAGTTTGGATGTGTCTAAATGGAAGCCAGAGTCATACTCTAAAGAATTAAGGTTCCTGAAAAGGAATAAATGTTGAGCAAATGAGTAGCACTGGTTGAATTCTGTGGGCATTCATTTCTTGTACTGAATGAAAAAGGATCCAGCAGAAATATTTAACTTACCAAGTGACTAGAGATAAATCATGGTCTGTGCAAGCAAATGGGATAAATTAGTGGGTGGGAACATGTTTCATTCCTTATTTTTACATGCTTAGCTTTTTGCCATTAATATTTATTCAATAAAGTTTCATGTTATATGGAATTATTCAGTGCTGACCTTACTCAACATGAGGTACTATCAGGAAGCTTGTTAGTGGTTCTGGATGCTGAAGGAATTATTCCAAGCCAAAGAATCTGAGCTGTTGCTGGTTTTGGACCAGGCTGTCAATGCTAGGGTCTACCTAAGAGTAGAAGAGCAAAGAGTGGCAGAGAACTGGCTATCATTCTCTGACTCTCAAGTTTCTTTGGTTAAATTCCCAGCTTATTCTGAAGCACCCTGTTGTCTAACCTTTGACACTGTGACTTCACAAGCCACAAATTTTTGCTTTATTTCTTTCAATTACCCTGCTCTTTCACTCTGCAAGCACCCTTTTTAGCCAAGAAAATATTAAGTGTCAGGTGAATTCCCAGTTTGGTCCAGATTCAGTCTGTTTGCCTCAACAAAAAGAGGAAAATCTGTCTTTATTAGTGATCAAGGAAACTGTTCAGACACCAGTAAAATAAAATTAACTAAATAAAACTAAGTCAAATTGCCTTTTATTTTCAGAGAGATGTCAAGACATCTACATATGCTCTACATATCACCGTGCAAGAAATAAAAGTATTCTGTACTGCCAAGAGGCAGCAAGAAATGTAATATTTGAAATATAAGGAATCTAATGAAAACCAAAGGAATAAAATCAAATGCAGATGAAATTAGTTGCAAATTGAAGTCAGCAGAATAAAAATGTGTTCTAGAACAGCTTAAAGTTATTTAAATATATAATTTTAAAGCTATAAATATATTTACAAACAAAAGTTTGGGATGTCTTGGTTGTGGAACTTGTTGCCTGAGAAGGTAGCAGTTTTTCTGATGTATTTTGTTTACCTGAAGTTAAAAATATGTTCCTTGTGTCGAAACAGATCCGTGGTGGGAAGCTGATGATCTCCAACACCAGAAAAAGCGATGCAGGAATGTACACGTGTGTGGGGACCAACATGGTGGGGGAGCGCGACAGTGACCCTGCAGAGCTGACTGTTTTTGGTAAAGAGACCCCTGCTTCTATGGCTTTTTCCTTGCAAATGTAGCCTGAATTACCCTGGGTGGCTCACCAAAACACAAGAAAAAGCCACAAAACGCAGCAGTACTGCTCAAGATGCATTTCACAGAAGGAGATCAGGTTTTAGAAGCTGCAGTTTATAATGTTGGAGCTGCGGTGGCTCAACATTCTCCTTCTCAGCTCATAGTTTCAGTCTGACCAGAGTGCCACAGTTAGGTGTATAACCAGAGATGTTATTGCAGGAGAAGGCTCTCCCTCACAGAATGGCCAAATGTAATTAAGCTGCTTCTATTACAGTTGACGATGCTTGCTTACCAGAGATTTAGACCAGGATTGCCTATTTAAATAATTTCATATTCCTGAGAGCTTGTGAAATCAAACCTTTGTAGGATAGCACAAAAAACCTCACTTGATCAGTAAAGCATCATTGGAGACAATTCCAAAATCAAATTTTTGAATATATATTTTGGCATTCATTTTTAAGAGGACCTGAAATAGCTTTTCCTCCTGTAAGCCAGGACAGCATTTAGATTTTTGGTGCTGCTGAATGAATTAAAAATGAATAAGTTCCTTTTGTGAAAGAACTTTTGGACCTGATGGACAACACAAGAAATTGATTGCTAGGAGCACTTGCCTCATGGTTAGGGTCCAAAGCAAGGACAGACTAATAACCCAGCCTAGATCTGGATCCATCCTGCTCACAACTGCATAAGAAGGGAAGCCACAAAATCATGCTGTGGTACATCCTACAGTCGTGGGTTTGTAGGAATTAGTCAAGAGGTTCTGAGCAAACAAAGGAAGATCAATAAGGGAAAAAAGCCTCACTGCTAAGGAAAACATGTCTATGCTGACAAAAGAGAAATAGTGTTAATGTTCCCTCCTGCTACACCTCTTTGATATCCTTGATACAGTATTGAAATTCCAAACAAAACCCTTTGAAACCCCAGAGAGACTTTAAATAGAAATCCTAAGGTCCTCTGTGAAGCAGATGCTCCAGATTTTTTCACCTTCTGCCTACTAGGGTGGACTGGAAACCCAGTCAGGCATATTGCCATCTCTGTGTTTGCATGTATGTGTAATTCAACATTTGTATATCCACTTAAAAAGAATATATGCATTATGTAATTCACAAAAGGCACAGAAAGATTTTTGCTAGGCAAGATTCATTAATTTCTGAGGATATGCTGATTTCTGGCTTTTCAAGACTGAAAAGGTTTCCGCTCCAACTGGTTTGTTGTGGATTCCTGGAAAGATGTGGCTTTTAAAGACAGAATTATTATACCTTGCAAAAAGAAACAAAAAAAAAACAGAAAAAGGATCTCTGTCAAATTATTATGCCCTTTCCAGCCAATCTGTTAGAGCTGTAGGTTTATACAGATGCAAAAGAGACATGACATATCTCCTTCATCAGTTTAAGTACTGCTAATCTCTGGTAATACTCCCTGTGGATAGCAAGCAGATTGCAGTCCTAAACTATGAAGCCTTAAGAAATCCTTAAGAAAATAATTTGTTAAAAAGCATTGAACTGTAGGAATGAAAACTGAAATGTGCATGTAATTTCATATCCTGCAGAGCTATGAAATATATTAGGTTTGTCTTGATATGTAAAATAATACAGACAATTACAATGCTCTGATTTTTTTACAGGGTATAATCATAGCAATAAACTTGCAAAATACAATATAAAACTATTTGATGAATACTGAACAAAATCAGCAATAAATGAAATTAGATATTTTAATCCTTCTTAATTGTGTTAGACTAGCGAAAGAAAATTGTATTTAAAATTCCCTACAGTGGTATCTTCCTATCTACATTTCCCCTTCTATCTGGGTATTCCCAGATACCTTCCCACCTTCCTTTTTGCTGTTCAAGAATAGCTTAGGTTATGACCTGCTGTCTCTCAAGATGGTTTGGCTGCCCTGTGCCCATTTCCTGGCTGCCTCCTGGCCCTGAATCTCTATGTTGGTGCACTGGGCTTTCTGTAACATCATATCCAGGGTAGTCCTGGTCTTCTCCATACAAAAGGAGGAGACTTGCCCATGCTTTCCAGCAGTTGTATTCCATTCCTGGACTCCAGGCAGCAGCCCATGTGTGAGCAAGGACGTGCACACTAACTGGAGAGCATTATCCATGATATTTCCAGGAAGCAATGTATCTACTGGACAGTCCAATCACTCTAAGTACTCAAAATAAATCAGATAAATCCAAGGACTCTGGGAAACATCAGATAGGCTCTGTGTGTTCAAACTGGCTTCACTGAACCCAGGCAAAACCACCAGGATTGTATGGTAGGTCCACAGCCCTCCTCTAATACGACTCATGGGTCTGAGGAACATGGGAATACTGCAATTGGTGATGAAAAATGTACTAGAAATGCTTATATGCAATTTGTGTGCCAAACTTTATCTGCTTGGAACATATTTGAAAACGGACAATAAAAATAAAAGAGATCTTGACTGAGAGACTTAGAGAATTTTAACAGGTGACTGGCAAACCTATAGGTGTTCTGGAAAGAAATGTGTATTAATTATATACATTCCTTTCCAGAATCATGGTCATGTCTTCAGTCATGTCCTCATTCCTTTGACTAATAATAACCCTCCAAACCCTTTCCACAGTATGAAGGGAGCCTTAGTAAAAACATTATGTAGGAAAAGGAGCTGTTTCATACCAGTTCTCAAATCTTTCCAGAAGCCATCTACTTGTTACTTTTGGCTCTCCAAGTTTTTCTGTAATACCTGAAGTTAACTTCTGCATGTGACTTGTGACAGATCTCTGGCTCCCTGTACAGTAAATTTAGCTTGAGGCATTGCCTCTGGAAAAACTGGGTCAGTGTGGTGGGAACTGATGGCCCAAGGGGAACAGCATGGAAGCCTAGCCTGAAAGATTGCACTTTTCCTGAGTTTAGAAACAGTAAAATAAAATGGGCCATAAGAACCTTGGGAAGCAGTAGGGGGAGAAAATAAAATTTTCCTATATGCAGAATATGTCCACTTGGCTAGGTACCCATTCAATAACTTTTACTGAGAGATAGTTATGAGTAATACATGTAGAACTTGCACATTTTTTTCCAAGCTTATCTGCATAGGAAACATTGTTTTCAACATATAGACACTCTTTACAGTATACCAGTAGTGTCAATGCAGATTGTTCCCATGTCATGATTCTTCTATTAGCAGAAAATTGACAAGATTTCACAGTAAAATACCATAAATATCAGATAGCAGTGCTATCCAAAAGTGTGTTTTGAATAGTGACGAAGATGCACTACATTTTGTTAGTCATCTTTTTCAAGCATTACTGGTAGTTTTTGCCTTTACGAGGCTCCAAGGTGTAATCTTGGAGTAAAGCACAAAGACAGGGTCTGTCACAGTCTGAAGTTGCACTTTAAAGGAAGTTAATAACCTCAGTCCTAATGTTCACAAAAAGAGGCAGCATGGGACTTGATTATTGTGTGTGCACTATTCTAAAGGGTGATTTCCGAAGTGTAAGTGATACAAATTAGGCTGCATTGCTTGTGTTTGGGCTCATAGCCCTTGGCTGAACAGAATTAAAGCAAGATGCAAAACAGAAACAGTTTAATTCCTATTTGTAAGAAAGCTTTGTTTGTAAATACATAATATGGAGCCAGAAATTAAATAAAGAAGGAATTACTCCTTAAGATAACCTTTATCATTTTGTCATGCTACTTCACCATTCTGAGATAAGTTTTCAAGTGGTTTTAAGTGTTTCATGCTCTTTTATTTCCCTTTGCACTTAAAATAGCATGTTTGAAGAGAATGTACAAAGGTATATCTTGTATATTGATTCTAAAGCTCAGTGAAATCAATGAAAGCTTTAGTATATCAACTTCAAGAGACTGGCATCAAGCAGTGGAAAAAGATATATTTAGAAGAGCCTCAAAAGAATATAAAGCATAAGTAGAAAGAGTACAAAAATATCTTTAAAAGATATGTCAATTTGGACATATTAAAGATTGGCTTGGATTAATCTTTGATTTTATCTTTGGTATCTGAACCTTTTTTCAGCTAATAAGGTCCTGGGGGATGAAGAGGTATTTTTGTCTGATGCTTGAGGAAGTATTTGTGTTTGATGTTCTGTAGATATTGTCAGGCTGAAAGAGAAACCCTAGTTTCAGAAAAAGTGTACTATGATGACATGGCATTAGAAGAAAAAAATGCCCAAAATCCCTTTAAAGAAGACATTGTGCCCCATTTTATTTTCTTGAGCTCTGCCTATGTGAAAGGCCTGAGCAGAGTCTTGACCCATTGTATCCTGGAAAGCTTTCCCAGTCACATGGAAAAATCTACCAAAAAACAGGTATACATTCATAGGTCAAGAGAGGGAAATCAGCAGTGTGTATTTTGTCCCTCAGATCAAATCTTCTCCTGGTTTTCTTCAAATCCCTGTATTTTCCACTTGCAGTCTACTTGTAGCAGTTTGCAAAAAGCCAGTTTAACTTTAGAATATTTGTTATTCACAGATACCAAGAAGTTGTTATGGGATAACAGTACAGCTCTGAAAAACCTCTCTGATTTTGCCCCAAAGTCTGTATGTAACAATCAGTAAAAACTGTAATTAACATGGTTGTAGATGTATATAAAAAGAGAAAACCACTAGCAACTGATAAGATTCATTTTACTGCATTTGCCTCTTGCTGGTGTTCCCTGGCTGTACTGTCCAAGCTCATCACACCTTGGGTGCTGCTCGGTGTAGGAGTTTGCAATCACTACACAAATGCTTATTTCTCAAATCAAAAAGGGAAAAGTGCCTAAAAAAGATGCAGTAGAAGATTATCTATAAATGTAAAACCACCTGCTTTTACAACTCTATTTTCATTTATTTGGCCCACATAGGTAAGTTTAGTGAGATCGTAATATCCTGTCTTCTTCCACATGTTCTTTCTTTGGCAGAGAGTTTTACTTCATCCAGGTCACGCTTCATTTAATGAAATATCTCTTCTATTGACAGCATTCTGAAGTGAAACTTACTTCCCACCATCTAATGTTTCCTTTTTTTCCCTTTTGATTAAGAATGCTAAAGTGCAAAAAGCTTTTAAATGTAACTATTTGCTATTAAATCCCTCCCCAAAGCCTTTTGTGTTTTAATACTCTTTTTAGAACACAAAAACATTTTAGAAAAGCGATGTCTTCTCTCCAGCAAAGACAGAGAAAACAAGAACAATTCAAAATCAGATTGAAGCTCTGCATTATGAGGACCATCAAATCCCTCACTCTAGCAGTTTCCTCAGCAGAGAAAATATATTAAGGTAGTTAGGATCATTTTAATTAGATTGAGGCCCCATATGTGTCTGTCTAACTTTTTGAGGAGCAGGGAAAGGGCAATAATACATCTGAAGGTCATCTGAGTCTCCCTAATAGACTGTGATACTCAGACCAATTGTTAAATATGGGAAAAATTGAGTTCTGAGGTTAACTTGTGTCAGCACCCAAAGCAAGGAAAGCATTTTGCCATTTCTGGCTCAGATCTGTGGGTTTCCTTGCAGCACATACCTCAAGCACTGCAACAGATTGTAGGTGTGTGTCCAGATCACATTAACAATCCCCTTTTATAACTGCAAGCAAAGTTTATTCTGAAGTTATAAAGGTCACCCTAGTAATAGCATGACTGGCTGACATGACATATAACCATGACCTATTTTATAGTTCTCTTCAAAGATTTTTAATATTCATCAGAGCAAGTCTGGGAAGTGGGTACTTTATTTACTCAGTGAAAGCTTATAAAATAGGTATATTAAAATTTTTATACATGCCTATGATTTTAATTTATCACCCTTTCTTGTTGTTTCTAAAATATATTGTGCTCTGGATGCTGTTGACAGAGTAACAATATTTAATTATAGCACAAGGCTTTATGGGCAAGCCATGTCAGAAGAAAAAATATGAAAAAAGATTTTTTTTTTTCCAGGATTAGCTCTGAAACTAAATTTGACCTGGCTGTGCAAAGAAACCTTCTTTATTTAACATGCTTGGGCAAGCAGTGCTCTGCCTCCTGAGAGATTAACATTGTAAGCAAGTTATGCAGGTGACTCAAATCCAGCTAATCTCACATAAAGAATGTTAATTGCACTGGCAATGGCATTCACTCTGATCACTTTATAGCTGTATAATTAGCTATTGGACATATTCAAGGGGTTTTCTGAGTGATACAAATACAGGAAACAACATAAGAGATAGCTTGTTCTTTCCTGATTCACGCTGTGCAAAATGCAGAGATGATGGAAAAATGGAAGCAGCAGTTGTTGATATTTGCATGTCCTCGCTAACTGGGCTCTGTCCTTACGTAGCTATTAATTTTCTAACAACTTCTTAAAGGTTTTTGAAAATCTACAGTTTTAGAAGCTGATATGAAACAAACATATGTGTATTCTCCTAAATTGCCTTGATGTGGAATCCAGTGATTTATCTAATGACCTCAGGGCCATTTACTTTCTCTTCAGCTGGGTTCTCCTGAAAATGAGACAGGAATTTATTTTTCTCATCTCCTGTATAGAAAAATTTACAGCCAGAAGTAGAAATTTCATAAATATGCACATTCTAATTTCTTAGCTGTTTACACAGCGCTCTTGTAAACACTGTAAAAATCTAAAATGATTTTTGTATGCAGACCAAGCCAGTGCACAGACACACATGGAGTTGTTTAAATTCAATGGGGATGAACCAGTACCTCTAAATCACCAATTAGAGTGTTGATTTGGATCTAAATTTCCTAGTTTAGGATCATGTCTTGAAAAACAAATGCTGAAATGAAGAGTATTCTGTATGAGCTGAGAGCAGGAGTTGGTCTTAGCTCCTCTTAGGAGAGAAGTTGTGAAAAAGATGCTATTGCAAACTTACAGAAAGTGTCATTAAAATATTCTCATCCAGATTCACATAATTACAGATGGGCCAAGTACATTGCTCAGCATTAGGTTTATAAATTTCTTTTGGTGATTTTTTTTTTCCTTTGTCCAGTTTTAATAAGTTTATCAAATTGAAATGGCTTTGTCCAAATTTTTCCATGCCTAACTGGAAAACTTATTTTACTGGACAAAATTAAATTGACAAAATAATGCACTCTTCTCTAAGAATGTTGAAGTTCTATAGCAGTTTGGAGGCAAAAAGGGGATAATTGGAGTGAAATGGGCAGGAATGAGAGGAATGGATGAAGCTTTTTGTCCTGAGAAGTGCAGGTGCCTCATGAATATCAGGTACCAAAAATATGTTGAGAATAGCTACACTATGTCAGACATGCACTTTGGTTTTGGTTTGCCCAGAAGATTTTCACTAAATTTAGCCAAATATACAAATTTAGCCTAAAAAAAAAGTAGTAGCATCATCAATTCAGACCCCAAAGAACCCACGAATGCAGATCTGGGCAGCATTCTCCTGCATCTGCACTGTGCTCCTGCTGCTGTCGCTCTCCTGGGAGGGTCCTTGGGTACTTCAGCTGAATTTTCTTGTGTTAAGTTTGTGGATGGGCCGTATTTGGGTGACCTGGGGAAAAGCAGCCCCAGTTCAAGTGTAGACCAAACACCTGGAGAAGAGTCCATTTGCTGTGAGGTACAAAGAAAGGAAAGGCATGGATAATCGGAAGGGGAATTGGACTTGTGAACCCGCTGGGTTCCAGGTGCGAAAAGTGATATTTTTGGGCTAGAAAAAAAAGATAAAATTACTAAGGAAACAGTCAGTAGCTTGATATGGCTTGTACACAGACTTGAAACGGGAAATTATGAAGATTTCAATATAAGTAGAGAGGCTAGAAATGAATTTACTTGCCCAAACATTGCTGGAATCTGCAGATCCTGGGTAGGAATAGGAATAGGACAAAAGCAATGGCTTGGGGAGAAGAATCTTTGCCCGTTAGACATTCTTTTATCTCTATCATCTGGAAAAGTGTTATAGATTCTTGAGCATGTCTATTCTTCTGCTGACAAAATATGTTTTCCCCTGCCAATAGGTTTCCCTGCTAATAAGGAATTCCTGTGTGATGCTGTCACTCATTTACATAATTACTAACAGGTGGTTTTGTGTTCCTCATTTTCTGACTGATATTACGATTTGTACAAGTGGTGAACACTTTTTTGTCTGCAGTTGAATTAATGGAAGCTGAGCTTTGAACACACAAAATTAAAACTTCATTTCCACTCAAGGCCCCCCCCGCCCCCCACCTCCTCAAAAAACAAAAAAAATGTGGCTCGGGTTGAACATCAAAATTCAGCAGATACTTTTTACCTTGCTTTTTAAGATCTTTATCTTACCTCAGAGAGGAGCTATGAAAATAAGTGAGGTGATTATCATTAATATAGGTGTTATAGAGATCATGAGGAAATTAATAATTCTGTCTTTGAAGTGCAGTTTGAGTAGTAAGACAAGGGGCCACCCTCTAAACAGTACAACTAAAGGGAAATATTAAACACCTGCTCATTAAATGAATACCAACAATCTGGAGATGTTTGGGGAAAAAATAGTGTGTGATCATATAATTGAAATCAGTCACAAAGGCATCATAAACAGAAAGGAAGTGATTGAAAGACATGCAGACAGCCTTAATTCTGTCAGTAAGTGTGGCCAGCTTGATTATGTTCTTTTAACTTTTTTTAAAAATTATTTGCATTTGATTATTTGTATAGTAATCATGCATAACAAACCTATAAAATCAGCTCTGTAGTTATCAAGACAAACTGCCTAAGTCAGAATCTGTTATTGCTTGTATCTGTGTGAATTCTGAGTAATTTTTTTAAGTGACATCATATCCCTTAACTTGCTGAGAGTGAAATATGAAACCTAGTGTGTAACCAAGTTTTAAATGTCTTTATGATAAATCCCTGTCTTGTGTGGAAATACTGTTTCATATAAACCCAGCCTTATAATGGTTTGACTAGCATAAATAATTTATGACAATAAAAGTGTGGTATGGCTGAGGGGACAGAAAAAAAATTGTACAGTCCAAATGCAACTTGGAAACTAACCCCAGTGACATCCTTTCAAATGAAATTACCGGTACTTGGATTTTGTACCAGTATAACTGAGATCAGATTGTGGCTCTGCATCTGGATTTTAAGCAGGCCTGTACAACATTATGGTGATTAATACTATTTGTAGCCGTGCAGCCTAACATAACAAGGGTAAACAGAAGTTATTATTTGGACCTTAATTTGGTTTTCCTTGGTGAAGTTGGCGATGGGGATCAGGGAAGCTCTGTCCTGTGCAAAACAGCTCACAATTGCCTGAGGTGCGTAACACAGAGTTTAAATTTTCCTCCTCAGCATCAAGCTGTTGATCACTGCCAAAGGCAGGCTGACCCCATTGTCAGGAATTGTCCATTGGCAGCTCACACAGTGCTGCAGCAGGAGCTCCCAGCTCAGGCTCCGTGTGTGCAGCGCTGCAGAGCCACAGCTTTCCCAGGGAAGGGCACGGCCTCAGAGGCCTCCCCACTGCCTGGCAGCTGGGTCCTGGCACAGGCAGCCTTCTGGTGCCTCTTGCTGGAGGGCAGGATGGGACAGCCCCTGCCTCTCCAGCCCAGAACCAGAACCTCTTCCTGGCTCTTGATGCACATCATCAAATTCACTGTCTGAATTTGTGGAGCGCAGCCTCCTTTCTGTTTGAGGACGGGTAAGCAACAAGATGCTGAAAAGTCAAAAAGTGTTCATTTCAGCCCTCTGACTCACTGTGGAATTTTAATGTCTCTTTCAAGAGCGGCCCACGTTTCTCAGGAGACCGATCAACCAAGTGGTGCTGGAGGAGGAGGCCGTGGATTTCCGGTGCCAGGTGCAGGGGGATCCCACACCCACAGTCCGGTGGAAGAAAGACGATGCAGACTTACCGAGAGGAAGGTGAGAGCCACGTTCATGTTCACTTTCAGATTTCAATTGCTGCACAGTGCTGGAATCCATCCCTACTACTAAGAGCTCGTTCTTTGACATTGTGTTCAAGATTTATTTCCCACATTGCTGCTCTTTTGGCACTACAAATCTTGTTCCAGAGGCAGCTGTGTAGGGAAACCCAGCCTGGGTGAATTGTCCAGGTAACAGATTCCTGTGGAGGAAAGAAGAGTGATGTGTAGGTGTTGTGAGCACAATGGGTATTCAGTGAATTTATTGGAGACAGTAAAGATGTTTTAGGACTGTAATAGTGATAGTAGCCTTCAGAATGATGTGCTGATACCAAGAGGGAGAAAATTTGGCAGGAAAGTTGCTCTTTTGCACTGGCAAGGTGAATTACAAGCAGAGCATGGTGGGCTTTGCTGGCTCCTCAGTTCATGTCTGTTAAGTCTTGGAGAGAAACCTTCCTCTTGAGGAAATGAAAAGCCAGACTAGCAGAAGTGTAAAGCAGAGTGGAAATCTGGAACAGGCCCCCTGTGTTCAAGAAAGATTAATTTAGTGTGGAACAAACAAAGAGAAAATTTTAGTGAGCAGGGGAAGGGAGTCTCTCCTGCAAAAGGGTTTTAAATTAGTTTGGCTCCTTTCAACTAACAGAGCAGTTTTTGGACCTCATTTTCTGGAACTCTTTCTTGTTTTGATGCTGAATCATTATTTCATTAAAACATCTCAACGTGGAAATAGGGAACAGGAATTAGAACCCAGGTGTCCACAACCCAACAAGTCCTTCTGGCACTAGGAGTCCTGATTTATTTTTGCACAGTTTTAATTTTAGCAGCTGATATGCACAGTGCCTCTTTATTTATTTTTTTTTCCCCTATCATATCTGATATTTTCCATTAGTTGAATATACTAATGGAAAAATACAAAATCTAGCAAAAACATTTCTGTGTAAGTTAGATACATATGTATATATATGTATATATGTACTTTAAAAAAAATTAATTTTCTTGCATTTGAAACAAATTTGAAAAGTGACTTGGCTGTTTTTCTTATTAGAGTGACAGATATGTATGAATGTAATACACAAAATATTATTTTCTAGAGAAGACTTTTGGATGTCAAGACGGATTTTTCTCTTTGCTTGCTCTTTAAGTATGTATTGTAGAGTAGTCCACAGTAAATACATTGTGTTTCTGTGACTTATTCTTGCTTTTGTGCTGCTTCTGTTGTTTTAAATCATGCCTCCTTCTAGGTGTCATAAGCAGAAGTAATAGATGATGAACCCACGATGTCTTTGGTTGGACTGAACTTCTGTTAGATATTTTTAGTGACCCTATCCCTTCTTTTTCTCCAACATCTGCACTTCGGAGGCAAATGCCTCTGATAATTAACATTGTGTGCTTTCTATTCTATAGAAAGACACATTTCTTTTTATTTATATAGCACAACATGTGAGCATATGTTCACTGTCCAAAAAGTGGATATTTCCAAACCATGCTTCATGATACTAAATCAAGGAGATAAAGTTGGAACCTCTAAAACAAAAGCTATTGTTTTTTTTCTGGACTTATTTAATACCAGCAAATAGAATGAATTTGCCCAGGTATAGTCTGAATGAATGGATGGATGAGAAAATGATGATATTGAAATTTTATAAATTTGCAAAGAATGTCAAAGTGATTTCTCCATGTTGAAATTAAGGGATTTTTTTTAGGTGAAAGACAAATTATATTTCAGCTTCTCAGCTCCTGTAATTTAAGAGTTCTAGCATCTTCAATGATAAATAAAGCCCTCAAGAATTTCCCTTTGTTATTCTTCCTACATGCAAAAATATTTCTGAGCAGATCTCTGAGCTATTTGTCTTATAACTTTCAATATAAATTTCCTGTTTCTACAGCTGACAGTGTTCTTTGCACATCTGTCTGTTTTCATTTTTTCAATAATTTCATTTTGGTATCATCCCTAGATTGCAAGACAATTATAGTAGGTATCTGTTTCAACAATTACTGCAGATTTTTAAATGTGTCTATTGTTGATTCAGTTTTCACAAGTGTCTAGTTCAGTGGCAGCAAAGTGGGACAAACTGAATTTTTTTATTTTGTGTTTTGTTTCTGTAATTTGCTCCAGGTGAATGCCAGAACCAGTGATAGTGGATCCATAGTCTTTCAGAAATCCTTGTCTGTTTTTCCACCTTATCTTGTTTTAGGTTGTTTTAGTGACCCATGTGGCAAGCAAAGAGAAAAGCGATCCCAGTGATTTCTGGTGACAAATGTGAACAGTGTTGCTGCACCGATTGGTGTGTTGAGTAGTAATTGGAAAATAATTTCAGGCTTTTAAAGTCCTGATTATAAAGGTCCCTGATGGACTTTAAGCATCTCCAGTTGCAATTGGATTAAATGAGAAAAAAAATTCAACTTCTAAAGAAATTACTATGTTTGAAAACATGACTCTTTATAAAAAAAATAATTTGGCTACTTGTCAAATTGTCTGTGTAATTGCCCAGGAGTATATAAATAACCATGCTTGAAATCTGAGAACAGACAGTTTATTCTGATGATGCAAAATGTAATTCCCAATTTCAGTTGTTTTGAACTGATGATCTAAACCAACTATGATAGTCTGTATTTTGAATTTAAAGCCTTAAAGTGGTTCTTTGAGTAGCAGTTTTTAAAATGCCTGGGAAACTTCGGTCTCACTAATGGAAGTTACTTATCCAACATCCTGTAGACCTGATTTGAGATTTCAAACTGTGATACATGTCATGGAGCTCCTCTGTGTATGAATGGGCAGGAGTTAAAAAAATGATAATTACTTGGTGAAAACAGTAGTGTGAGTGATGTATGATAACTGTTTCCATAGTTCTTTTGCACCACTGTTATAAAGAATTATTTGCATTCTTCAGTGCTTAAAATTCTTGTTAGAGCCTAAATTGGTCCCAGCAAATTAATATCTTGTTGATCTAAACATTGCTACTGCACCAACAGGGAGAATCAAATCCAGTGTGAAGTCTGGGGTATGTAAAGCCTTTTTCCAGAAGCTGTCCACTTCAAATCAGTGACCCAAGACTGAAATGCACTGTGAATCAGAGGTAGAGGCACATGGTGGATATTTTATTTTAATTGCTCTAAGAGTTCAGCCTCACACAACAGCCTCCCCAGTACAAAAAGGGTGGGGAATAGTTAATCAAGTATGACTCATGTCAAACTACTGGAGGTGAACAGGATGTTGTGGGGTCATCAGTCCTGTGTCTTTGGCTGCAATATGAAGTTCACTATTTCGTGAATAGAGTTTTTTCTCATTATAAGTGGCACAAGGAAATGGCACAAAGATTGTGTCAAAGTGACTCAGACAATTGTGGCCATGCATAATGATTGAGACCTACTGAAAATTAAATAAAAATCTGTCTTCTTGCATCAAATTTTTTTGCTAGGCACATGTTCAGGTATCTTTCCCTTTGATGTCTGCTCAGCAGAAATAGAGATTTTACTTTCTTTCCAAGGAGTTGATGGTCTTCTGTGTGGTAGGGAACTCAATATGGCCTGGATTAACTTTTTATTCATCTACATTTTAGTCCTGGTAACAGAGAGAAAATAACATTATTTGAGAGCCTACAGCATGAGAGTGGCAGATCTATGACTAGCAATTTAATAACATTTGAATAAGGTTTGTACAGTGTTTCATGTCTTCAAATTTTCTAGTGAAGCCGAAGAGAGCAGCTGCATGGTCTGTAATTATATAGCAAGTAATAAGTACTTTTTTTTTTTTTTTTAGGAAGTGAAGAGATTTTCAATTACAAGTCAAAATTTATGACACACTATAATAACTGTTTAAACCTTTTATACAGAAGAAGTTAGCAGTGCCAGCTCTTCGGGAGAGTGAGGTTAGCTCAGCAAATGTATTTTTCAGTTGCCTTAAAAATGACTGAGTAGCAATCACATAGGCCTTTTTTTGCATTCCAGCCCAGAACAGCTGTTTTAGCTCAGTAAATACATCTTTAATGAAATTACAACCTGCTCTTTTAAGTTGCATTTACAGGCACTGTCTGATTAGATGGATATTGTACTAGAGATGAAAAGTGGCAACTGCACCAGCAGGAAGAGGTATTTGTTTTATATGCCACCCACACAATGGGAGTGTGGGCAGAAAAACCAAGAGTGATACTTCAGAAGGAAAGTGGTGTGTACTTTACACAAGGTACATTGCTAAGTGCTGAGCGATTGTAGGTTATTAAATGAAACCGAACAGTGACACACAGCAGTGAAAATCATGAACAGCACAGTAAGCTTTCTTATTTGCTGGAGATTAGGAATGTCCATTAAAAATTATTTGGGAATAAGCATTCTTAAAGCACAGATTTAATGTATTCTAAGGTCTGTGTTAGCTGCAACAGCACAAGCCTGTGAAGGTTTTGCTATGTTTTTAAAACTGGCTGCTTTTTTTTTATGCGTAGTCTGGGTAGAAGTACTGCCACACTTCTGACAGAGCTTAATGAAAAAGAACACCTATAATTTCACTGCTTTCCTTCATGGCTTCTTGTGAGCCCAAAACTAGGAGTACAGCACAACATTTTAGAAAATCTTGCTGTCTTCCCGATGCAACTCTTTGAAATGGATTTAAACACAACTGACAGCGAACCTAATGAACTAAGAAAAGCTGGAATTTTTTTTAGGAGATCCAGAAAGAGCCTGATAGCCTGAGAAGTTTTGCATTTACATTTCCCCACTGTGATGGGTTGACCCTGGCTTGATGTCAAGTGTCCCCCAAAGCCTTTCTGTTATTCCCTCCCCAGCTGGACTGGGGGCAAAAAATATAATGAAAGGCTCATGGGTCAAGATAAGAATAGGGGGAGATCACTCATCAGTTAGTGTCATGGGCAAAACAGACTCAACCTGGAGAAAAATTAGTTAAATTTATTTTCAATCTAATCAGAATAGGATAATGAGAAATTGAACCACACCCTCTCCCCACCTTCCTCCTGGACAGGGAAAGGGGGTTGTGGTCAGTTCATCAGACCCTGTCTCTGCCACTGCTTCCTCCTCAGGAAGTGAGGAGGACTCCTTGCCTGGAGTTCCTCCTCTCTTCTTCACTGACCTTGATGTCTGCAGAGCTGTTGCTCTCTCATGAGGGCTTTGGTGGACACCTTGCACATACCCACCACATCATGACCACAAGATAAGGCTCTGTAAGCAAGAGAAGCGGTAATTTTTTAAGAATAAACAGTGGTGCTCCGTAATTCCATTTATATTCTGTTGGTAGGATATTGAGGTATTTAACTCCAGCCCCCTCTAGATACAACCAAGGGGAGAATGACCTTTCAATGAAATATGAGTTAATAACACTACAGCGCAGTGTGCTTTGTTCGAGTTAATATCTGTGCAGATTGTAAGAAAATGCAGTCTAATGTGTATTGAAAATTAATTAGAGTAAAGAGTGTATTTTAGTAGTGTAATGAATATAATCTTTGGTTACATCACCAAATTTCTATTGCAATTAATAACAATTAACGCTTTTAAATAAAGGGTCGGGGGAGAAGGATGTTTTTCATATGAGCTATATCAGATGTACCATTTGTCATCTCTGGTTAGATCCTGTATGATTTGCATGCCATCTCTTTTTTTCCTTAAGCTAAAGCATTAAGAAGAGATTAGTCCTTTTATGAGGAGCATAGGGGAGAAGATTGGATGCTCTTAATAGCTTGTCAAAAAGAGACAATGAAAGACAGAGGTTTAATATGGTATTTGTATCCTTACATACATCTGGAGGCAGGAGAGGAGGTTTGCAGAGGATTTTGTTGTAGATGTCTGGCAAAGAGAGAGCAGCTCTGTAACTTGCAGAGTCCATGGGGCACGAGTAAACACTGGCAGATCTCAGTCGAGTGCAGCATAAAACATCTTTTCATCTGTTATGTTGAGCCCTTTGAGAAAACTTGTGTAAAATCAGAGATACCACTGAGAGATCAGGAGGTGATGAGAGGTAAATGATGCAGGGGTTGGTTAATTTTTGTGTATATGGCATGAAGATGATATACCCCAGTGATGGTGGGACGGCCCTTCCTGTTGCACTTTGGTCAAGTGTCCCTTTTCTCTGGTTGCTGTCTTGCCTGTCACTGATCCCTTCCTGCTCTGCAGGTGCAAACATATTCCTTATACTTGTATGAGGAGTACATGCCCAAGTGAATGTGTAAATGAGAGCATTTTTTTACGTTTTAAATCCCTCAAAACTTGACATTGAATAAAGTCCTATAATTGCATCGTCCCACAGTTCCCCCAGAGGTTTATAGTCTAACCCAGGAGTTGCCTGCCATTCCATTTGTCTGAAATATTAAAAGCTGTGAGGAAAAGTGGTAGATGTGTGGCTCTGCTGGAGTGATCAGCAGAGAAACAGTTAATAACGCTGACATTTAAATTGGCTTCATGTTAAGTGTCAGTTCTCAACACAGAGCTGAAGAAGAGCTATTGTTTCAGCCAGTCTGTTTGCAGATTCATGACAATACTCTCCAGTTACTTACATAAGGGTCAAGGTTGGAAAAATAGCTTTACAACTCTGTGGACAGCAACCATAAAGGAATTGTGTCAACTAGCACTCCTGCCTGCATGTTTTCTCTTTATGCTGTGTGAACTATTGGTGATCTATGAAGTGATCACTGACAGTGCATTAGAAACAGTATTTTCACAGAAGAATGTTCTTCTTTCTTTTTATTCTTTCTTATTCTGAAGCCTAAAATAGTTAAGTTTCAGAGAATTAATGAAGTCACTAGAAGAGTTCAGAAGCAAAATTTAATGCCAGTTTTAGTAGCCTCAAACATGGTTTTATCTGAATTTTCCAGTCACAGAAGGCTGCAGTAAAAACATAGTCTTGCAGAAAGGGGACACAGTGAAATGTAACACAGAATTTAATTAAAAATACTCCTACTGGTGTTTAAATATTTCTTTAGTATCAAAAAAAAAGCAAAGTATGCTGTGTAAAAGCTTAGTAATCACATGGTTTGTATACTGGATTTATAATTTTTAGATTATTAAGGTAGACTTTTTTCTCTTATCAGTATATTAACCATTAAAATCATAGAATTAAAAAGTAAAGATTGTTAACTATGCTTTTATTTTTTATTTTTTTTCCATGAAAGCCGCAGGAAAACAGGGAGGAGGATGTTGTTAGTTGTATTCAAGTGGGAGTAAGATTCAAGAGCTCTAACCACTGATGCTACTGGAATGTCTGGCCTGCAGGGATTTCTTCTCCTCTAAGACATTCCATCTCTTCATGGGATACAAAACTTGCCACCTGAGTTAAAAACAAATTAACTTACACTTTCAGTGAAAACACTTTAATGGTAAAGTTTTAAGCCTAAAAACCACTTAAAGTCCCTATCTGTAAGTTCTATGTTGATAATTGCTTAACTAGCAAAATGTACTTTTTAAGAATATGACTTCTGGCTCAACTGCAGTATTGAAGGCACTTTCATTACAACATTAACATGACTTCATCTTTAATTAGCACTTCAAGGTTGGTTACTGATTTGAAATACAGATTAGGAAATATTTCATTTCTCTGACAACTTTATAGTAATCTTTCATGTGCTTTAGGCAAATAACAATAAACAGGCAAACGCAAATTCTGTTTATTTCAAACTACTCGTGATCTGCATGCTCATGTTAAGAAAATGTGTCAAGCCAAGTTTGGTGGGCACATGATGCCAGTCTGGGCTCAGATCTTTTCACTTTGTTAATTTGTTCCAGTCCTTGCAGTAACATTTAAATTTTTCAAAAGCTGAAATGGACAAAACCAGATAACTCTGAGCATCAAGGGTACTTTTCTGAGGGATGAATTTATGACATAGGCATTAATAATATAAATCTCCCCAAGTGCCTGACAAATGTATCTCATCTGTGAGGGAAAGGACTACTCCTGGTGATGGGAGGATAGGTCTCCATGCCAAGTGATTACGAGGTCTCTTAGATCATACTTCCACCAACGCGCCAGTTTCTCAAATGTGGAGCTCTGTCTGGAACTAAAATCAAATCAGAAGCCCATTTTGTGTAATTATCATGTGGTAATTCCCTATGAGTACACTTCCATGTGCAAGCAGAGATGTAAAGGATACAACCTACATAAGTTTAGACAGGATTTATGGCGTCATTGATTCCCAGACATGTGTTTTGTTCTTAACTGCTCTTTGTTTCCAAATTATTTCAAAGAGAATCAAAAACCAGTCTCAGTTTTCTTCCTTGGTTCTCTTCTGAGCACGTGGCTCCTGATTTTGTAAGACAGTACACATTTGTATGTGCAGTCACACCTGTCTGCATGTAAGAGCAGTGCTGAGGAGCGTAATGCGTCCAGATAATTTGGAAAGCGCTATTTCCTTGGACACAGGTATGGTTTCCAAATGTTGGCCCAGTAACTGTAACAGTTGTACACATATTTTATGAGATTTAGATATTTTTATTGAAAGTTTTTCTTTAAAGCACAGTGCAGCATGGGTTTTATTGCAATAGAGAGTGTCTACTCTAACAGACTGAAATAATCTGCTGATCACAACCCGTAAGAAGTTTGGGACTGAAGCAGAACCTGCGTCAGCATAATTGAAGAAAAGTCACAATGGTGAATAGTGGCCTGTGTCACACAGCTCTTTTCCTGGTTTGTTGTATAGAATAAGGAAATACAGAATTTAGAAACCATTTTATATTACAGCTTGCAAATATGCATCACACAAAGAAATGCAAAGTAATATAACATTGTCTTCTACCTTTCTCTGGCATGAATGGCAGAGCCAAAAAATAAATGGGTGTCTGGACATGTAGATGTGATGAGTAACCATCCTGTCAGTACCTTGGAGATAACTCACTGGTAGCACAATTTATCATGGCTGTAAACATTGTCTTAAAACCACCCAGCAAAAAGCATCTTTTGATTTCAGGGGCACAACAGAGTAATTTGGGACCAGTGCACACAAATATATCCATAACTGTTGCTGATTCAGGTTTTGCTAGAGAAATAAAACCTGACACTCCTCTATCTTTCCCCCAGAAAGATGTTACCCATATAGGTTTGGGCTTCTGGCTTCTCCCACTTACCAGTGTATGGCATGGAAGTGAAAAAACTCAGCTTGTGTCGGATATGCATTGCCAGTGGGCATGGAGGCTCTCCCTTCTGCTGCTGGATCACACAAGCCTGAAGCAGGTAACAGCTCACACTTCCCATCTCACTGCAGCTTCCCTCTGGCTCCCTCCATCTGGCACAGGGAGTGCAGGAGCCAGGGAAAAGCTGTGGTACTATGCTGGGAGCTGAAGTGCCAGCACCACAAAACAGAAGTGGAGACAGAAGCTTAAGCCTCCTTAACTACCTCCTGTTTTCCCTGGTTTTGGCCAGTAGCATCTCTCTATTTGGGCTCCCTAATCATCGGTGTTGTGAGCAATCTTGAAGCTTTGTGCGTGTTCTGCAAAATAGTCTGGCAAACAGGCAAAAGAAAATTGAGCAAAGTCATTTATGTGCCATCTCCAAAAAAAAAAAAAAAAGTCAAGCCTATAATGTGTACATACAAAGATTCTAATTTATTATATAATATTTTTTCATTTACAATAATGTTTTAGATGAAAATATATACCTGATATAAATTAATGCAATTTTTTTTGAGCCCAGTGGCATAATTTTTTAACACTTTAGATGTGACTTTTTCCTCTTGCAATGTCCCTTTAGCAAAAAATAAGACTTTTGAGTTGGATTTGTCAAGGTCAGCAGTGCATTCTGTGAAGTTTAAAAGACACTGCTAAAGCGAGTACATCCTTGTATTACCAGTTAGGCCTACTTGGATTTTTAGGAATGTAATGGCTGCAGCTGCAGATGCATTTTTGCTATCTGTGCATGTTAAAAACAAAAGAGGTGCATTTTTTATGCTTAGCTGCATGCACATTTTTGAAAATATAGAAACTAGGGGTTCTGTGAAACACCGTGGAAAATGTATATCAAATGCAGAAAACCCCAAAAATTATTGTTAAATATATCTAAATTCAGTAATTTTTTTTGTCTATTTTTTTTTTATTTGATAATAATGAGGAAGATTGATGGCTGAATATGATCAGATACACTTCCAAATGTGTGAAAAAAATCCAGCTATGGCAAAATGAGTTCAATTCAAGTTTATTCTTAGATGCTTAAGTTAACACATGAATTCAACCTCAGTACATTAATTTGTGATACTTAAAAACAGTTAGTGTGTTTTCTTTTATTTGCTGTTTGGCTGAGCAGATGGTAATGGTTTTGACACAATTCAGTTTTTTATTTTTCTTCTTTTCTTTTCTTGAAAAAGACAAGGCTCTTTTTCCCACTTTGTCACAGCTGGTTACCAATCAATCTCAATTCACAGTACAGTGATGATAGCACATGTTGTTCAGGGGCCAAATCTGATTGGGTTGCATTTTCAGCAGTGTTTCATATCAAAAAAAAATTCTGTCTGTATGGCAGTGACTGTCAGCACACTATTGTACAACTGTCATTAATCAGAACTAGCAACAATGAATGCATTCATATGTGCCAGAGACTGCCAGATTTCACTCAAAATCACCCAATTCCTATTAGAATTTCCTCACCAGCAGTGTTTTCTCATATGCCTCTTGTTTCTCTCTTTCTTTTTTCCTTGCCAGTCCCCTGCCAGCCCCTTCCTCTTCGCTTAATTAAAGGCAGACCTGCTCTATTACTTGTAGAACAGAAATTATGTAACGTGGTGCCCAAAAGTGGCTAGTTTATATCTGGCACAGACTGACTGGCTGTTTAAAAGACCTCTTCCAGCTCAGTCTGATGGCTGGAGTCTAAGCTGCACCAAAAGGTTAAGCACCTCCAAATGTTTAACAAAGAGAAGTTCTTAAAATTAATTAGATGTCCTAAACATGTGAAACTGATGTCTGACACCCTGTGGTTTTATCTCAGTGCTGCACTAATTGGGTAGGATCAGCAATATTTGGGCAGTATGTCACAAGTTGTTCCTTGACTACACATATTTTGAAGACATAGCCTTCTTCATGTACTGGCAACGTTAAGGAGCAATTTAACCACTGCACCCTGGTTTTCTGCCATCCTGTCATCAATTCAGGAGCCTGGTAAACGCTCTCTGTGATTGGTATTAGGAGAGAGGACCCTGCTCCTCATTCAAAAGCACTAATCCAGATGAGAGTGAACTTCCACAGAAAATGAGGTGAAAACACCTTGCCATGGGGATTTGAGGCTCTAGGACAGAGAGGAGACAAGGCACTGTTCAAGGCTGAGCAGGTGGATACTTGATAAATTTAAAAGATGTTCAGTCTTAATTCCTTGTTATTTTGTTTGTGTTGCTGTGGGTCAGGCTAAAAGCCAGTTTTCCTCCTTTCTCCTTCCTGCCTGCTTCATCTGCCAAAGCCCTTCACTGAACTGTGGTGACTTCTGGGGACAGTGGGTGTGGAACAGATGACTGACGGGCAGCATATCAGTACTGCAGGACAGCAGATGGTTCTAGCACCCCACGGGTCCATCCATGTATGAATCTAATTGCTAGATGGCACCTTCTCTCAGGGTGCTCCAAAAGTATTGCCTGTTGGAGAAGCAGACTGGGAGAGATGAACCTGTCCTTGAAGTAATTGTTAACTGGACCATGACAGCGACGTGTCTACGCCACCCTCCGTTTGGTGACCCAAGCGGGAGCTGATGGCTGTGCCCACCACCCTGCGTCCTGGCATGCCATGCAGCTGGCTCCTCCACCCAGCAGCCTTGGCACAATGTGCATGATTGGCAGGTGCAGGGATAAAGGCTGCTGGAGCCTCGGAGGCAGCTGGCTGGCATGCTGGCACCAGCACATCCGTGACAGGAAGCAGAGTGAGTCAGCTGCAGCCCACAGCAAGCTGGAGCTCCCTGTCCCAGCCTGCCTGCATCCCTGTTCAGGCAGCCCCTCTCTCAGATACAGTCCTGCTGCCTGGCTGTTTTGTTCTGCCCAGCATAAAGTGAAACAGTGATGCTATCTGTTGTACAAAGGGAAAAAAATCAATTACGTAGATGGCTAATTGTTGCCCAGCTTTATAGCCCTGATTCCGATATCCAATTCATGTTTATATGACAACTGATCTTAGTTTTCTCATTGTACAGGAGTTGAATACAAATTTTTATTTTCAGCCTCCTAGAGCTGGCCTCTTGTCAAGAAAATAAGCATTTGCTCTTGTCTCTGCAATCACCAAAGACAAATCGTTGCGGGATAATGTCATATTCTTGAGATTTTTAAGGGGGCCAATTTGCCTTTTCTGTCTTATGAAAACAGTGATTTTTATTTACCGTTGACTAATGCAGCACAGCGTGCAAAATGACATAATTTGTGAGCAGTCTAGAAAAAATGTTCTTTAGTGGCTGTTGAATGTAGTTGTAATAGATGTGTAGTTCTCCAGAAAGTGCATATTAAGTTCTCTAATATCATAACTACCTGCCCCCTCACCACTACCAATGGCACTATGCTGGCAAAAAAGCTATCCCTACAAGTTTCTAAAGTCTGCCATGTCATCTACTTATTCTTCCCCTTGGCATATCTCTTATTAATCAGTTTAATCTGAGGTACTGCATATACGTACAATTAAGTGTAACTCCTAAGGAAATGGGTATTATATGTGCTTATGTTAACTCTAGCAGAATGGTTAGCCTCAAATTCATCTTTAATAAATTATTTCTTGCTAATTGATAGAATGGACCTACTGAATATAGAAAGAAGTTGTATTGTGGTGTGAAAAGATGTCTTGACTTCTCTTTGTTCTTGGAAGTGCTAGGAATACTGTAATTGATGTTGTGAGCTTTAGTTAGACCTAACAGAAATTTAAATGTTTCACCATATGGGATCTTTGAGTTAAGATGCTTTGAAGTCTGTTAGAACACAGCACTCTCTCTCCAAACCTATACCAAAGGCACCAATAGCAATGTACATTATGTACACAAAAAAAGTTAAGTTTCATGTTCCCAAAGGATCTAAAAATGCTCATAGAGCCTGACAACATTCCTCTGATTTGTTGCATTGCATTCTTATTCATCCAAACATTTAAGGGTGCTCTCCCATATGATTTTAATGTATTTCCTGTGCAAGTCTATAAGGCCTTTACTGCGTAAAAAAAGAAAGTAAATGAGTCCTTCTAAAATTATGTCATGACTGTGTATACAGTGAGAAATAGCTTTGACACCTCCTGAAGTCTAGACCTGTCTTTAGTTTTGTGTTCTTGTTTCACTGATACGTGTGAATCTGAGGCCAAGTCTAGATTCAAGGTGACTTAATGTGTGACATCGAGAAGAAATGTTGAAAATATTTTAACAAAATGATATTGAAAGGGTAAACTATCTATGCTGATAACCAGGATTTGGGAACCAAACACATTTTCTACAACATGAAATATCCTGTTGACTTTAATGAGCTTTGGATCAGAGCCTAAAATACTTTGTTAGGCATGACTTTTGCAGGATAATAACAATTTAACTGAAAAAATTTTTCTGGGTATAATCAATCTAAATGCCTTGAGAATAAAAGTTCACTGCATGTTGGAGTACATTGTGTTAATTAAGTTTTATACATTCTCATAGTTTTAGAATTATTTCAGCAGTAAAAACAAAGAAATGGACAAAGCACAATTGAATTGTTTCTAATTTCTTTTAAGAAAGAGAAAATGTCATTGTCCACCTTTATTGAATTGTTTTGTTGTATTTCTGTGAAACTGATAAATCTACTTTAATGTGCCTCTTCAATAAATGTCACCTTCCAGAGCCTGAATATATTTTTTATTGTTTGCAATTGGGTAGTGTGAGATCCTACCAACACGCTCACCGTTCCCTAAGGGATTGCAGCTGTAGGGGAAAACTGTATATAAAAGGAAATTTCAAAATCAGCAAAAGCTAAAAACATGTAGCTCACATAGTTAAAGGCATGATAAACCTGAGCTGTCATGCATTGATAACTGATGTCTGATACCTTAATTTTGTCTTATTGCTCTAGATCAAGGACAAAGTGAATTATATTATTAATAAAGCCCTAATACTGAACATAGCAATACTAATTTTATGTAAAGTTTCTAACTAATGCAGAGCGCAATAAAAGTGTCATGAAGATTAATGCTTTGTGGAATTATCTAATGCTGGATAATACTTTATCTTCTAAAGTTGGCTCCCAAGATAGATTTAGACTGGCATTTTCCAGGTGATAGTTTTTGTCCATTTCTGTTGCCCACAAAAAGAGTTCTCATTCTTTTGCTGTGACACAGGTATGACATCAAAGACGACTACACCCTGCGCATCAAGAAAGCCATGAGCACAGATGAGGGAACCTACACCTGCATCGCTGAGAATCGGGTTGGAAAGGTGGAAGCCTCTGCCACGCTCACCGTGCGAGGTGAGTGCTCCCACAGGGGCAGAGCCTGTGTCCTACACGGATAATTGCTTTCTGGTGAGATGGGCCACAGCCTTCCCTGCCGTTCTTTGGCTTCCACACACCCCTTGCCATGGTGGCTGCCACACTGATCCACAGCACAGGTGAAATCCTGGTCCTGGTGATATCTCAGGCAAAATTTTAATTGATTTCAGTGGGATAAGATCCCCCAGCGGTTAAAGTCCTGTCCCAATGTGTTTTTATTGAACATATTTATTGATGCATATATGCATAAGCAAGCACTACATAACCGTGGACATAGGCATTAATATGTGAGCCATCAGTCCAGGCTATTAGTCACATTTCTTTCTCTAAGAAGTATAAAGAGTAACTATATTTATTAATGACAAACATAATACAGATAATATTATTGTGGGATTAGCTCTGCCATAATGAAGCTCTCTACCACTACCCTTTATCCAAAAAATAAGCCATAGCCAAAGGAAAGAGAAAATCCTAATTAATTTTTTTTAAGTTCTACAAGGTAAAAATCTAACTATTATCTCCTAAAATATTTGTGGTCTCTAGTATGCACTCACTGTTATGTGCTGCTCTTTGATTTGGTAAGGAGGTTTTAAGGCTGGTGGAATAATGAGTTGCCAAAATATCTTCGTGTCAGTAGATATAGACATTCTAAAGATTATGGGGAGAGAAAAAGTTTGTAAGCTAATATTTCTATCTGAGTAAATAGAATATAATAGTTATTACTTCATTCCAAAAGATAAGCAGCAATTTGGCACAATGGATACCATGCAGACACTATTTCACAGTTTAGTGGTGCATGCTGACGGTTTTCAGTAGAGCTGTGAAAGGTTAATAAAAACATTTTTAGCTTTATCTGTCCTCCTCTTTTCATACACATTAAATCAAATGTTCAAAGTCTCAATGGATTGCTTTATTAGAACTGGGGTCAACTGACCCAAGAGGCCAGCTTCCATTTCCATCCATTTAATGCATGGACACAGTTCAGTTTAATTTGCTGAATTCAAAGGGAAAAAAAAAAAAAAAAGCCACTGAGTGGCTTTGTAGGGAGGGGGAGATGAGATGTTAGTGTGTAACAAAGAAAAGAGAGTGATGTGATAATCTGTTGAAATATTACCTCAGTGTTCACTTTAGACTGTGACAATATGGCTCTTCCCATTTTAAGTTGAAGAAATAGGTGTGTAAGAGATTGTTCTTCCCTTTTGTAATATGGGAAAATCAGTCACCACAGCCAAATCCCAGAAACAGTCTCACTCTGTTCCTTTGTCACAGGCAGGATCACAGAGTCCAGTAATTCTGGTTACCAATTCCCTGGCCTTTAAACACTCCTAGAACTGTGTCCACTGTGTACATGACTGGAGCAATACTTTCAGATTTGCTGCCATGACTTGTAACATAAACAACAACTAGAACCCAGCAAAAAAATCCTTTGTAATCACCGAAGCTTGAACCCAATGAAATTAAAGGGAGAAAAACTCAAGGAAATGTGTAATTTAATTGATTTTTCCCCCAGTAAAAGCATGTTTTCATTATCTTGAGTATTTTTCCCCCTGGGTTTGTCATTTACAGTCAAATACATAATGTTTATTCAATACAGAGGAAGCCATGGTATTAGAAACATACAACATGTTCAGGATTTGATGGAAAATGAGAAAAAAATGAGAAAAAAACAAGAAACTCATTGGAGAAAACTATTAATCTAAATTTTGTGAAAACAAAGGACAGAGAAATCTCCCTTTGACTTTAAAGAGATGATGAACAATAGACTTCTTAAAGAAAGCCTTAATTCTGAATTCTTAATTAACAGTGTTGTCTGACACTGGTTTTACCATGTCATGTAAAGGAGCAAAACCTCTTAGCATTTCAAAATTTACCTTGAGAGTGTCTTGGACCTTGCAGGTGTCATGTAGTTCTTTCTGCACACCTGACAACAACCACGTAATCCTTAGCTCCCTCATTCACATCTCCATCTTCTTAAACAGGAGGATGGGGATGCAGTCAGGAAAATTGCATTACACTGTCACAAACAGCAGCAGAATCTGACTCCTGTGACCCAAACTCCATGTTCTCTCTTGGAAAGATGCATATCACTCTTATACCTCATCTTTCTGCAGGAGAAGGAGTGTGTCCATAATACTGGAAGCCAAAAAGTGTTCCAACAGATGATGGGTGAGAACAGAAACTAGACTAGACACAGTTAAATAAAATGGGGACAGAGCCATGGGAAGGTTGAGAGCCAAAAAGGCCCTTGCAAATTCTGTTACCTCTGAATTTGCATGTCTTACATTTGACCCTAGCCTGTACATAAGCACACAGAGCTGGTAATCTTCTTAAAAATAAGAAAAAGAAAAAAATTAATCGTGCCGTTGCTCAGAAATGTGTAATTATTGCTGCTGATAAAATAAGGGAAGCTTTGCCTACACAGATCCAACCTGGAGTCAATTTTATGTCCGAATTTTCTGAAAGAGATGTCTATATTTTATTAGCAGAGGGACTGACAGCTCTCTTCCCCAGCACAAGTGTAATGAAGGGCTGTTGCTATAACCAAGAAATCACTTGTTGCAACGGCAGCTTTCAATCTCTATATCAGCCTGAAACAGTATTAACCTGTCAGTCATTTAACAGCAATTTTTTAGGAAGTAGAAGTTACCTTAAGAAGTAATTTGGGAGGTTCTGGATTGAAGTCCCTGTGGCCATTTCAGCCCATTTGTTATATTTTCATCAGCACTGTCAGTGATGAAAAACCACTGTGCTGTAAGCTCTCATGCCCATTATTGAATGAGAAAAACTGTCCTGGGCTTTCTGTAGCCCTTACTGTTATACTGATTGGTCATGCTTAAAATTCAGTTGGTATTTGACTCAGAAAGCAAATGCCTTGCGTGACATTAGGCAGTGTGAGGCTTAAATTGATGTGTTCATTGGGATCTAAAAGTTTGTGCTAATGCAATGCAATTTTTCTTTTATCAGGCATTAACGATGATACTTGATGATGGCATACGAAGATAATAAAAATTTTTCTCAGAGAATGGTTTCAGTCAGCTTGTTCAGATGCTGTGCTCAAGCAAATGGGATGATAGTGGCACGTGACTAAACAATAACAGCAGTGAACATTTGCCTTAGGCTGCCATTTGAGGGGTTAGCAATCATGGTAGTATCCATAGTGGAAAGTAACATTACACGTCATGCATTCTGACAGATATTCTTTTCTTTTTTTAATTTCCTTTTTATGTTCTCACTACACCATTGTAATGTCAACAGCTCGCCCCGTTGGTAAGTAACCATCCTTCTATCCATTTTAGCATGGCTTCATGCAATGCTTCATCTTTCATTTGCAGCAGCATTTCACTGGCTGGAATAAGCAGCCAGCGCTTAATAGCTGTAACTGTCTAACACCAGGCAAGCGGTTTTGTCTGACAAAGTGCTATTTCCAAATGTTGTATTTCCTACTGTGTCATGTACGAGCACATTTGCCAAATCACCACCAAGTGCTGATCAGTGAAACGGGGTGGGTGTGCCGGTACCAAGCCAAAATCACTCATTTAGATGTTTTTATTGGTCTGGTTTTGGGCCTGGTGTAACAGCCACTGAAATCAACAGAAAGGATTGTGTTGACTTTGGTGAGCTCCTCCCAGGCCCTAAACAATCAGCACATCCTGCTTTTCCTGCACAGCAGTAAAAGCACAGGCTTTGCACGTCCCGTCTTTCTTGTTCGCTCAAAGAGTTCTGAAATGAAGAAGCCCTGGAATTGAAGAGGGGATGGAGTTGATTTCTGTGCTTGCTGATGAAGTTCATCACTGATTTCTGCCCTTGGGTCATCTTGGAGTGCAGTTTGGAGCGCACTGTATAGGATGCAGATCGTTTTGAACAACCCCTAGGTTTTTAATTCTCACATTTAAAATGTTATTATTTCCTGTGCCTTTGAAATTCCATAAATGCATAAAAATCTTACTGAGGATAATGGAAAATTTGCAAGTGTCAGCAGCTGAAATCCACTTCTGCTGTTCAGAAGTATCCCGAATGTACGAGTCAATTTTCTTTCATGAATATTTACTCTGTGCCTACATGGATTTAGTTTAATGAGCTGCATTGCTCCTCTGATATTTGTAGTTTGTATTTAAATGTATCTTTTAGAATAATAATATGGTTACTCTGATTTTTTTGGATTAGCGTAAAAAGTCAGTACTGGTGTTTATGGAGATTAATGAGGGGTTTGGTCTTAGCCAAAACTTTTGTTAGATACGTGTTTGACTAAAGTTTGTGAGTTTGAATTCATCTCAGCTCTTTGCTGTTCTAAGTTTGGAGGAAGCAAGATTGGAGTAATTTAAAGATAAAATCCAGGTTAGGCCTCTGTCTCCAGAACTAGGGTGATCCCATCTTATTAACTTGCTTGAACTAACATCCATGGAACCAAGCCAGATATCTCCACAGTCATAGCATAGCTTATCCACACCTGGAGAATTCCCTGTACAGAATAGAAATTTACTCTTCTCCGTCTGGGATTTTGATAGCAAGCTTTAAACCCAAATCACTACTGTATTATTTTGGCATTAGGCTGATTCTCAAGTAATTCGTTCCCAGGAGTTGCATAAGTGTAAAACTGCAGTAAACTTGTGAGAAAATTTTCCTTTGCTTAGAAAATGTGGTGTGAATTTAGTGTGCTCCTTCATTCACTAAGAAATGCCACAAGATTTAAAGTATTCTGCTTGTAGATTTATTTTTTTTTTGTCATTTTGCTGACTCTTAAAAGACAGGCAAGGAAAAAAAAATCATAAAGAACAGACTGTTTCAAGCTCTGTGAAAACTACATAAAATAAATGATTGGAGATTCACAAGAAAATGATAGGTTTCAGCAGTCTTGATAGTGTCTCATTTCACAGCACTGATTCTTTTTTAAGATTTTTCAGGTGGCTCTCCATTGAGTCATCCCTGATTCCATCTCCAAAGCTTATATAGCAGGTCTTGGGCTCAAGTTACTTTATGTCCAGGTATATGGTTGTGTGAATGTGCAGTGGTCAATTCCACATATTCCCTGCCTAGGCTATTTTATTTTGTTGAAACTGAGCAACTGTGACAGAGAAATTGATTCTTCTACAGATTTTATTCAGGAAACTGAAATTAGAATGGTTGATATTGAAATAATTACTATATGGGCACATGGTCTTTATCAAATTATTTATTTTAGTGATAATCTTTGTGACTTTGTGAAAGTAAATAAGTCTAAACCTGAAGATGTTTGACATAGAACTCCCATACAAGTGTATGTGGGGATTGCTGTGTAAAAGCAGATCAGAGCCAGCCACTTTTATCTAATCCTGTACCTGTGGAAAGACAGTGATAGTTGTACCTGTATTGGCTTTTTTTGTTTAATTACCTGCAATAAAACTAGTTTCTGCAGTTCCTATCTCTATTTCATTCAAGACTAGGCAAAGAAGGTGACTACCCATCCTTTATGAAAATTTAAAGTTTGGCAAGACAAACCAAAGTAACTTCCCTCTCCACCGAGAAACCCAAATAATCTTCTGTTAAAATTGCTGTTTAACAAGAGCAGTGAGTCAAATCTTGTAACATTTTTTTGTTCAGGAAATTAACTGGAATGCAGAGCAAAAATACCTCTCCTTACCTAAAGAAAGCTAAAGAAAACACTACTTCATGTAATTAGTTCACAGCTTTCTAAGAGGATGACATTTTAATAGAAGTATATTTGTATATTTATGTATATGTTAAAGTGCAGGGAAGCACTTAAAAGTTTATATTCTGTCATGACACCAGAAAATTGTCTAGGTACTTCTATCTTCCATCACCATCTCTAATTCAAAACAGATATGTTTTGTCTTTATTAGGTTTTAAACAAGACCAAACAAATTTTTTTTCCAGTGAAGAATAGAGAAATATATTTTTAATAGTTCAAATTTGTATTTCTTATTGCAAACAGAATAATTTTCATTTTCTAGTCAGTTTTCTTGTCAGTTTTTTTTTCATATTTGTACTCTGTTAGATGTGATATTTTTAAGTTCAGCTTCAGTGAAAAATTCAGGAATGGGATTACCAGTGACCATCTTGGGTTCAAGCACTTATTAACAAATGGTTACACAGATATGGGCTATACAGATAAAATGAGGCATGGTGCTGCCCGAGGTGGGTGGCAGCTGGTGAATTTAAAAGCTCTATGCCAGATTACTCATCATGTTTGAATTTGCTGCTAGGAATAAATGTGTTGCCTGTTTCTAAAATAGATTATTTATAACCTTTTGAAAAGATTTCTGACAGGATTTACAACAGATGGGTTTTGGAAACAAGATATTTATCCCTATTTAGACCATTTCTACAGTTATTTCACTCATTAGACAGATTTTCCAGATGAGCAAGTTAGAATTTTCTCATTTTTGCATTCTGCTGTATTTATTATGGCAGTTGGGCAGGAGCATAGCTGCTGAAAGAAGCACAATAGTTGGGAAGAGCCCAAAAGTTTCAGTAACACTGACCCTCTTTTCAAAGGCAATTGCTGTACTGCTTTGAGATGGAGGACTTCAAATGGAAGATCTATGAAGATCTGTCTGATGTCCCAGTTATGTTTTTTTATTCATACAAAAAATCATTCAGATGACAGAGTACTGCTCAGTTCACAAATTTTCAGCTAAGTGAAAATACAGTTCTTTACTTGTCAGTTGCTTTGCAGTTAGTCAGGTTTAATTAGTTTTTTGTCATGTGCTGTGGCTCATTTTCCCAAAAAGAAGAGACTTGCAGCAAATACCTGGGTACTTTTGCCACCAGGATAGAAGTGAAGGATTTTTACTTAGTTGAGGAACTAAAGGGAGACCAAGTACAAAAACTGAACTTCCCCATCATGATGGTGAAGAGACAGACAGCTAAGACACCTGCCATGAATTTTCCAAATTTCCTTTCAATTAAAGGCAGTCTATTGGCATTTAAGTGCAATATGACTGCATGATGCATTTCAATCTGCACTGGGAAGTTTCCATGACATAAATCAGTCTGGCATGACTTAATGGTCTGTTAAGAGTGGTGCAGCATGAAAAACAAAAGAAAGGCCTGTATTTTATAGAAAGTTGTATTAGGTTTTGTGACATTACTCAGATGGTTCAGATTGGTAAGTGAGAAAGAATTCTCCTTCTTCTTCTTCATTCTGACTCTAGCAGGGAAAGTCTATATACAATGAATACTTTTATTTTTATTACGTTCATGAACACATCACCTTCACTTGAGACACCAAAGATTTATAAAGTGTCAGTAATGTGGATTGGTGTGTGATGGGAGAGATGAGATCATGCTTGGTGCTACAATGCCATCATTCAGTTACACTAATCTCAGCTTTATATCAAAATGTGCTATCTTCCCTGTGTGGTGCCACTTACAGAAATTTTCAGGAGAGGTTAAGGACAACAGTGGACATTGGGCTTTTTGGACTCGTTAAATGAAAGAGTAAGGCATCATTACTTTTTTAAAAGTCAGAAATTCTTCAGATTTAAAGATAGAAGGTTGCTGTAGAATGTAATTCAGATTGTTTTGTATACCAGTAAATATGGAGATGACTTGCTAGAATTTCTTGTAGCCTATAAATGCCACTCTAAAAATCTTGAAGTCCTTAGCATACCTGCTTTGCCTTAAATTCAAGTAAAAAGGAAGTAAAGGAAGTGATCAATAGTCCCATTATTTTATCTGGTTTTTTAATTGCTGAGCTCAAGCTTGGGGAACTTTTAAGAAGTTTAATGCATAACTTTTATTTTTTAACTTTCAAAGTTTCTCAAAGAATTCTCAAATCAGTGTGAATTGTTTTCCTATTTCATTGGCTTCTGAATTCTGAGTTTATTCATAAGTCTTTGAAGTTTAGTGTATAAAAAAGGTCTGTTGATGTGTTGCTCTCCCCAAGCTTTTCCCTTCCTTTCAGTAAAAGGAGTAATTGCTTACCTTTCCTTTGAGAGGAATGTGGAAATCAATACATGAATCTTCACTTTCGCTGCTCTATTGCTGCCAGCCAATTTACAGCTGGGATGTGATCTCAGTGTTACTCAACAGCAGAACTACTGTGTGCCCTATTCCTAGAATGTTAACACTGTCACTCAGAATAAATAGTAATTTTTCTTCCTCTCTCCTTTTTCTCTCTTCGTTTATCACTGTCCCAAATTGAGCAGAGTGTCTTCTCTCACCCTTATTTATTCTCAAGGGTAAACAAACCAGGAATCTGTCACCTTTCTTGCTGTAGCTTATGTGCCTGTGCAGGCACTTTGCCCCTCTCATCATCTCCTTAGCTCTTCTCTGCAGCATGTGAATTCATGTCTTTTTGTAGGAGGTAACCAGATTGCAGTCATTATTTTGATTAAATCCTACTATCAGCAAGGGCTTTTACTTTTTAAACATATTGCCAGCTAACTATCCTGATGTCTCCCCTGAAAAAAGGAATCAAGGCATATTAAATTTATTTTTTGTTAATTTTATTTTTTTCTGACTATAAAACTCGCAGGAGGTAAGAGTGGCACAAGCCATCTCCTAAGGGTACAGTTTACATAAGGAACCAGGCTAAAGTGTTAAGACTTTAGGAGATCACCTCTTTTCTATGTGATCTGAGCAAAAGTATACCCTGAATCTCAGGAACTTGGGAAAAAGCAAAAAATTACAAGGCATTGTCTAAAGTAGAGAAAGTCCTGAGTAATGGAAGTTATTGGGCAGACAGAATCAGTGCTCCTTTTCTTTACATACATCAAAACTAAATGAAGAACTTTCTAGACCCAATAGCACCTGTAAAGTTTGTGGGCTGCTTAAAAGAGATGAGTATTATACATATTATATAATACATATAGTATATATCTACTATATATATATATATATAAAATACTATTATATAGTATTATAATACAAGGTATTATAAAATAGAGATATATGACTAAGTGAGAACAGGCTACAGTCACTGGGATGAAATTAAGACTGATATTTAAACTAAATATTTAAATGTACTATAAAACAAAGAGGAAGAGGAGCCCAGGAAAAATGCTGCCTTTGAAGTCAGAGCACTGGAAAATGGGATGGGGGAATGGAAAGTAGATGTTTTTGGCTATGTAGGAGGCAGACTTGAATTTTTTTTTTAATAATTATTCTCAGTGTATTTTTAAATTTACATTAGTCCTGGGAATGAAGAATGAAGAACAAATCTTTTTTTCCACTGTGCAGATTTATCCCACTTCATTCTTTTGGGTCATCCAGGGATAAAAGAGAGATTCTGTGTGTCAAAATATATAGGGCAGTTAGCAGTTCTTATTTATTGATTCTCTAGACTTCTTTCACCTCTTGCAAAGAAGTAAAAAATGCTTATGCTTCCATGCTTTAAGAGATTATCTGCTTCAGTGTGTCAGAGCAACTGAAGGATAAAAATGTTGTTATATGTGAAATTCAGAAACTGAATTTAAATCGAAAATTAGAACAATTAGTATGAAAGAAGGTTTAGCATTCTCAAATGATCAAAGTGTGCTCTTTTCACAATGTTGTGTTTATACATGGTTCATCTGAAAACAGGAACAAACCAAACCAAAACAAAAGAAGTTCCTCACTTTCCATGACACAAGAGCAGTGTGAAGGACATCTACAGGAGAACCGGTCCTGGTAATAATTCCCCCTGCTCTCTACCTCTTGTTCTGATTCTTTTTCCTCAGAAGGAGAGTGTTTCCTCTCCTTTTTCCTCAGAAGGAGAGTGTTTCCTCTCCTTTTTCCTCAGAAGGAGAGTGTTTCCTCTCCTTCAATCTGCCAGCAGTTCTGCCCACTTGTGCCATGTGCTTCAGCTTCTGTGAATTTGGCCTGTAGTTGCAGGATGTGTGAGAACTAATTTTGAAGCAGTGTCATTGTTAAAGGTGATATCCAAGCGATGGATTGTCTGTGCTTCCCTAGGTCATGGGAAGCTGCTTTCCAGAAGACTCCAAACCAAGGACCTGCTTTGCCACCTCCACACATGTGATTTTAAAATAATATCATGGGTCTAGTAGAGGGCTTCTTATCCCCACAACCCACCCATTCTTCATTTTAGTGGCAGAATTATTCACCTGAAGAAGAAATCATGAAACAGAGAACACTATAAATAGACATCAAGAGGACATTGTTAAAACAAACCAAAACAAAAAAACATTCACAAAATGAGATTTATGCATTTGTTTCAAAGGCTCATACCGTCTAGGGAATGGCAGAATAAGAGAGGAAACTCATTTTCCGGGTAACTCAGTTGTAACTCAATTGCTAAAAAGTTACTGCCTTCCCTGTGTGTGAGCACACCTAATCATTGGTGCATACCATAAGATTGAGATGTCTTTTCTCTTTAAAGAGAATTATTATCCTTAGCTTCCATTAGTTTATCCTTGATAAGAAAGATCTGATTTAGTAATAGGCCTAAGCCGTCATCCTCTCCATCTTCTGTAATGGCTCCTGTGTCAGAGGCTACACCCTTGATTTATCATTAGTCACAGCTAATAATCCACTAATAACTTTGTGTCCTAACAACCACACATCACTTGCAGTCCCCATTAAGAAGACCTGAACTTTTGAGGGAAGAACTGCTGAATCAGCCCATGTTTCTGGAGTTTGAGGCTGCACCTACTTTGTTTTTTCTCTATTTACTCCATCAGTAATAGTAGCCTTGCAAAAGATCTTTCAAATTTTCTAGACTTTTGTATCTGCAGTTCTTGACAGCTAATGCTAAACATTGTTACAAGGTGTATAAATAGGATCTTACAGTGTTATTTTGTATTTGTATCACAAAATCATCTAAAATTCCAATGTCTGCCAGACAAATTTAACCAATGACACAGAAAGGTAGAGGTTGGTTGGGTTTTTTTTTTTCCCCCTTTAAAGAGTTCCTGTACTGCCTTCAATTGTCATCTAAGCTGGTATCAGGAACCAGCAAAGCAATCCTACAGATAGCTGGTTCTATTCCATAGATGGTGTCAAGGGTTACCTCCCTTTTGAAAATACATATTATTTTACATGGAGCTCTGTGGGCTTCTCCTGTCCTCTCTGTAAGTGTCTTGCAGGCAAGTCTTGATTTGTACTTGTAAGAGTGGAATTGAGCTTGATCTCTTAAAATATCCACGTGTATCAAAGGCAGCTGAGGGTGCCACATGAATATTGTCACTGCAGTAAGGATTTGAGAGGAGCACTGAGATACCTTGAAAGAGGAGAAAGTCTTTGCAAAAGAAGATCTGATGGGTATTCCAAAGTCCAAAAAGCAGTTTGGAGAAGGCAACATTATCTTGTCACCCAGCTGAGTCTCTTAGCTCCAGACTGAGCAACTGAGTATTGTACCAGTCGTAACCTTGATTGTTCAAATGAAATTAATTGATTTCTGCAGATGTACAATACTGAAAAAGACTGTAGGTGGAAATCTTAGTTTTGCCTGTTGTCTCTTCCCTGCTGGAAAAAGAACTGAGTATTACAGAATCTTGCTACTTTACCAGCCAGTGTGTTTCTCCTTGTTCCTCAGAGCCTTTTCCCCTACCATTATCTGAATTTTGCTTAGAATATTTACAATTAGAATCTTTCCCCTTGCCCCATTTGAACCAGTCATAGAAATATATTGATGGATAATAAACAATTCCAGTTTAAAATGAAGCTCTCATCTTTATCTTATCATTTTAGCTTGCCTAAGTAATCTCCATGATGGATTTCATGTGCAGTTCACTATCAACTGAAATTAGTTGTAATTAAAGGTTGTCAAATCTGCAATTTAAGCCCTTGAAATTTGTTGCTGTCACTCATTTCCTGTAATACTTTTTTTTTTTTTTTTTTTAATGGATTTTATCCAAAGTCCACATAAGCCAATAGGAGAATTTCTACCAGCTTTAGTGAGGTTTGAATAAATTCTCGTATTCCCTGGTAGAATCATAGAATCATTTCAGTTTGAAAAGACCTTTAAGATCTTTTAAATACTTCCATGGATAGTGATTCCACCACCTCCCTGTACAGCCTGCTCCAGTGCTTGACAGTCTTTTTTTGGTGAAGAAATTTTTCCTAAAACTCAATCTAAATCTCCTCTAGCACGACTGGAGGTCACTTCCTCTAGACTTATCGTTTTTTAACTGGGAGAAGAGACCAACCTCCACCTGGCTACACCCTCCTGTCAGGGAGCTGTAGAGAACAATAGGATCTCTCCCAAGCCTCCTTTTCTCCAGGATAAACACCTCCACTTCCCTCAACTGACTTGTGCTCCAGACTCTTCCCCAGTTCCATTGCCCTTCTTTGGACACCACTTCTCCAGCACCTCAGTTTCCTTCTTGCAGTGAGGAGCCCAGAACTGTACACAGGACTCGAGGTGGCCCCAGCAGTGCCCAGCACAGGGGACAATCCCTGCCCTGGTCCCGCTGCCACACCACTGCTGGTACAGGCCAGGTGCCACTGGCCCTCTTGGCCACCTGGGCACTGCTGGTCAGCTCAGCACCCTCAGGTCCTTTCCTGTGAGGAAAATTTCCAGCTACTCTTCCCTGAGCCTGTAGCACTGCCTGTGACTCAAGTACAGGACCCAGCACTTGGCCTTGCTGAACTTCATACAATTTGTCTTAATTCACTGATCCCGTCTGTTGCAGTAGAAATACCAGAAAAAAAACCCAAAAAACTTGCTACAATATCTACTTTTAATTAAACTCACCAATATAATGTATGAACCCAAGGGCATCTGGTCTGGGGGAAGGTACTGTGAGCAAGTTATGGTAATAAAATTCCCGTAGGAGCATTGATTTCCATGTCAAGTCCAAATCACAGGATCAGCTGAGAAAATTGTCACTGGAAAAAAATGTTGCTAGTACTTGATATGGGATCAATGTACTTTTTTGCTATGAATTCACATTTTTATGTATTAAATTTCCCCTCCCCTTCTGAGTCCTCTGCCACATTTCTTATCAGATGACCAGAGTTCACCTACAAGGGATGAACTCTCTGTCTCAGTCAAGCTTCTCTGCATTAACAGCTTTATCAGCTCCTGTTGACTCAGTGTAACCTTTAGTATTCAGCAGCAGTACTAAGAAGAAATGCATTAGATCCATCCTATCAGATTAGAGATTCTGCTAACTATTAAGATTGGAGTAGAACTGAAAAATCCCTTTGAAATCATATGCAGCTTTTTTTTTTTTTTGTATTTTTTAAAAAGCTTTTTAACACTGGAGCAGGGGCTACCTTCATAGACATTTTTTAACAGCATAAGACATACATTCAGTCATGTATAAACCACCAACATCCTGTGAGAGTGGAACAGAATGCACTCTTCCCATTTTGAACAACATAACTAATGCTCACTACTGCTCATGCTTTCCTATCTCCATTTTAATTCCTGCAGTCGAATACTGTTCTGTGCTGTAACAACAGTTCTGAACATGATGTGATTAACCTTAGGGTCCCCCCATCCCCTCATCTCAAAGCCCCCTCGTACATGGCCTGCGCTTTCTATTCATGTTCAACCATCTGATTTCCATATCATCTATTAGCATAACAGAGCTCTAGTGTGACATTGATTGAAGCCAGTGCTTGCTGAATGCAGTATCAAAGCATAATTTGACAAAAATCAAATCTAATTTACTGTGTACTATTTAAATTTCCCAAAAAAAAGAAAAAAAAAGAAGAAAAGAAGTTCCAATAGAAGTGTATTGGGTCTGTAATCTTAAATTATTTTTTCCCCCATATTTCTGGCTAGTCTGGTGCAATCCAAGCAATATATTTCATTTTAGAGACGCTGTCTTTGACTTTCAGATGTCAGTTAAGCAAGAGGCTTTCCACTCTGCTTCTTCCAATCCAGTTTATGTTACATCTGAAATAGTAAAAAGTAATAGTCTGGTAGGCACAACACAGTTTGCTGCTTCATAAGTTTTTTCAACAGATCCTTCAAATGATTTTAATGTTTAGCTTGAACTAAGCATTAAAGTACCCCATAACTTTAACAGCTGAAGCATATCAAGCCTGCTGTTACTTCTCTAACTGCACATTTTCAGAATGTTTTAGAAATTCACCTACTTTGAGAGCAGCAATAATGGCTTGAATAAATTTTGCCCAAGGTTCCACTAAAGCCACTCTTTGAGCAAGTCATGATCTCACTTAACCCTTCTGCAGAATGGAAGTAATAATATTTGTCTGTCTTTATAAACAGCATCTATATGTGAACATAATGAGCTCTCTTTTTTAAGAAAATTGAAGAACCTAAGTGCTTGTTCTGTCAAAGAAGCCTTGCTGTCTCTGAGCAGGGTCATGCTGCAGTCTCTGGGGATAATGACAGTCACAGTGTTTGGGTAGTTGCATTTGACCAAGAATGACTCCTGCATTTATTAACTGTTACTTTCAGTTTTCAAGTTCAACTAGAAATTGACAGATAAAACTGATATGGTGAAAACATTAAGTGCTGTAAACAATGGTATTTTTATCAGAGGCTGTCTGTAAACAGAGCTATAGCTGAATATGACAACAAACTATGGCAAAATGAAGATTTCCTTCATTATATAACTCCATATTTGAATAACTTTTAAAAAGTGCATGCAAGGTTTTATTTTTCAAAAATTATGGTTTTCATGCCCTTTCAAATTACAATGCTAAGTAGTTTGGCTGAAGAAACTGGTTTTGTGATCAATTTAATGTGAGTAAAAGCTCTGATTCATTTATTTTTATAGCTTATTTCTAGTAATTAAGGCTGCAGAGCAAAGCTAGAAAAGATATTGTTGCATAACTAATACAGGATAGTTTGCTGGAGTCTTTAGAAAGCCTGACCTAGTAACTGGGAGGCCAAATACCTGCTCATGTAGTCTGGTCAGATGATGGAGAGGACTTGGAGAGGACTCCCCTTGGCAGGGGGATAGAATAGAGAATAGGGTCAGTCCAGGTCAGAGCTACAGATTTCTTTTTCCTGTCTCATTGGGGAAGGAAAGAAAAAAAAAAAAAAAAAAAAGAAAAAAAGAACATTTTTCTGCTCTTAGGAGAGTGAGAGATGTTGAAAATTAGGAACAGGTCAAGAAACAGCATGTGTATTTCTCATTGTTCCTTGACTGCCAAATTACCTTAATTTGATCCTTGAAAGATCTGCTACAGCAACACATCCAGTTGTGTTATATCTGTTTGGAGCTCTGAATTATTGATTTACAATAGAGAGCTGTGTGTGTGAGAGTGTTTCAGATGAACCTTTTGACTTGCCTTCCTTGCATATTTACTCAGTTACATGATTTGAAGGACAGGCTCATGGAAATGCCATGCTCTTCTAGCTACTGTTGAGCTGTCTGTGCACCCCCAGGGCAGCAAGCAAGTCTAAGGAGAATTTGGCCATCCATCCTGCTTAGGGTAGGTCTATGGGATGGTCTCCTGACACCAGGCTTTAGGCACCATGGAAAGATTGTGGTCTTGAGGACACCCACAACTTTGCATAGACATGAGTCAGGTGTGCACAGCTCCTGTCAAAAGCAGGTATAGCACCTGAAGAGATTAGGGGGTTTCTTCTCTCTGCTGAGCCCAAGGTCACTGTTGATTCTATATTTATACCCTGGGCAATGAACTTCTATAGCTGAGCAGCAAACACTGGGCTAATTCAGTGACCTTTATTAAGCAGGTGGTCAGAGCAGCAGAGATGCCTTAGTGTAAAGTGTGTCTATAGAAAGGGAGGTTTCTGCTTCACAGCTTACAGGTCTTTCCCCCTTCTGTAGGGCTGAACAATCACACGCACTGATTAGCACACTGCAGTTTTCTGGCACCTGTGGGGGTTGCACGTGGATGTGCTGGGTGAAACAAGGTGAGGGAAACCCAAGAAGCTGGCTGCAGCTCAGCACTTGAGGAGTGCTATAGCATGAGTTCAGTTCCTAGAGCATGTTTAGCAACACCTTCTAGAAACCACAAAACCTCACATGGCTGTAAACAGGCAGCAAGAGGGCACCTCACCCTTAGTCCTGCCTGTTCATAAGATTAACACCTCCTAAGGTGGAGGAAGAGGTGGACACTTCTCTCAAGAGAGGCCCAAACCTCTCTTAAGGAGCATGAGGCAGAAGAAAATACCCTCTGCCTTCTAAACTGATTTTGATTCGTGGTTAAGTGCTTTACAATTCTTATTTAAAGAGTGCCAGCTCTACTCATTGATGCTCTTGAGGCTCTTGCTGATCTGTAAAGCCTTGGGAAATACCTCATGAGATATGTGCAAAGTGTGTTTCAAGAGAATCAGGTCTGCTCAGGTTTCTATGCAGTTAGCAGGTTTGTGTCTGTGCTGTCAGCAGGTGTAATCGGAAGCTGGGTCTTGATTGCTCTTCGTGCCTAATTAAATAGTTCGTAATTATAATGCTGAAAATACGGTTTTCTAAAACACTTAAATTCTGTTTACCTGCACACCCACAAAACCAATAGTGGAATAGAAGAAAACAAGGGTGGGGTGAGGGGGTTGAGTTTCTTTTTTTACTTTTTTTCCCTTCTTCAGCCTGCCCCAAAAGTTAGCTAGTCCTTTGATATGCTGTTTACATTTTTAAAATACACAAAGGAGTTCAAATCCGCTTTCAGTGAATTTCAGTGATGAACCAAGAGTGGAGAGTTTTCATGTCCCGTATAGAAAAACCATTTACTTTACTTCTACGTCATGCTTAACATATTTACTGATTTCAAGTTATTTATCTCAAGTCCTCTAACACTTCTTCCCCACCCTCTTTCTACTCATTAGCACCTTTTTTCTAACTTCACATTCCTAGGCTTTGTCTCTCTGTTCTCCACCATTATCCTCCAGAAAAATACACTCCTCTCTTAGAAATTGTTCACTTCTGACTGCGCTTTCTGGTCCCCTCTGACTGAACACCATTACTGCCAGATACTTGAAAACACAACCAGTCCTGCTTCTTCTTTCTTGTTTCAACTCCAGTCCCCTTTTTTTCTTTTCCTTCTGTCTTCCTTGCTTCCTGAAATACTTCTTCCTTCTTACTCACCACTCACCTCTCCCCATCAACTCTTCAATTTTCACTTCTCTCTCTACTAGCTGAAACCTGGATTTACCGAGTTTGTGTTCTTTTAGCAAAGATTCTTTTTACAGCAAGTCCTCCTCCCCACACCATTCTTGACTAAGCTGCTTCCAAGAGGAGTGCAGGAGCTCTTGAACTTGGGTTCTTTTGCTGTCATCCAGACCTTTACTCCTTTCTCAATCATTTTTAAAAGTCCAGTGGGGCAGATTGAGAAAGGCAGTCTGTTTATCCTAATTCATACCTTGCAATGCCCAATAGCTCCAGCAAGTTCTGTGAAGTGTGAGAGGATCTGAGGGTGCTGATACCTTTCCAGAACAAAGGTAGAATACATCCAGTCAGCAATATAAGCATCTGACTTCTGCTCTTTAGCATTTAATGTCATCAGAATTGACTCTAGCATGAATGGCTGTAATGTTTCTTTCCTTTTTTAATTTTTTTTTTTTTTTTTTAATAATGGGGATGTCACATACATATATTGCTGCTCTCTTTGTCGCTGTTGTTGTTTCTGTTTATATATTAATTCTGTCTATACTAATGAATGTTTCTGGTGTCATGTCCTCCTGACATAAAACAAATCTCCATAATGTTGTCTTTTTCCTTCAATATTCCCTTTCTCTCCCTTGCAAAATATCCTAAACTTATACCATGGTTTTTCTTACCTTTTAGCTCCCCCACAGTTTGTGGTGAGACCACGAGACCAGATTGTAGCCCAGGGTCGAACTGTGACTTTTCCTTGTGAAACTAAAGGAAATCCTCAGCCAGCTGTTTTCTGGCAAAAAGAAGGAAGTCAGGTAAGTTGCAAGCACTCTGTAAGTCTTTTAAGTCTTTCTAAATAGTTATATTGTTAAATTTCAAAGAGAATTATTTACATTATCTTTCACAGTTCTTTTCATCTTTCATAGAAATTTGTCTTTTTAAACTATCACTATTCCCTACTGAAATTTGTGTCCCTTTTTTTAATATTTTGAAGAGCACAAAGGCCATTTAAGTTGCTGAAAACTGTGCTAGGCACTGTCTAGATGAGTAGAAAGGAACAGTATGTATGTTAAAGGCTTTGTGTTCTGAAGCCCCTAACAAACAGGTGGGTGAGACAAGCACAGTAGATAAAAAAAGGTATGACTCAATTTTGAACTAATCAGAGCCAGTAATTACAGTTCACAACCTGTCTAGACATGATCAAGCAGAATGTATCCAGCAAGCTGATTTGCATTGGCATTTTCTCATAGAGCTCATACAGATACAGGTTTTGAGCACACAGATGCTTGCTTCAGTAAAATTGTCTCAAGAAATTTCCAGATCTGCTTTTGGAAATATTTTTCTGATCATCTTTGAAGGCAAAATTTGTGAGGCAGCAATTGGCGCTGCCATCAGCCCACAGTAAATTCTATAGATTAGTATTTGTATGTGAGGCCACGACATTTCTTTACTGGAGGCTTTGTGTATACCAGCTCAGGTAAAATGTGAAATAAGAGCTGAACCACAGATCTCCTGCTCTGCCACACTTGCTTCTGCTTCACCTTCTCAGGAGATCAGAAAACTGGTCCAGAATGACAGGACCAGGCTGACAGCATTTTGTGCTCTGCTGTCTTGGTGGCTCACAAAAACACAACACAATTACTTTATGGGTGTGATTATTTTATTGTCTGAGTGCAAGCTTACCCTTCAGTATGCATTAACCTTCATTGTAATATTTAGAGAAATTTAGATGTGGCCTCCAAGGATCACATCCTGGAAAAACACAGTGCTGTGAGTCTCGCTAAGGTGACAGTTTTTCCAAGGGGAAGGTAGAATAGCATATCGAAATTAAAGTAGGAAGTACTGATGTGCTAGCAAACATTTCAAACCCCTTCCTTGTAGAGCATTTTAATAACATGGTAATGTTTATGTAAAGTGAGCTTATAGTGTCACACTTGAATCTAATAAAGTGGACATCCATCATGCTGTAATAAAGAGAAGAGCTTCTAATTAAAGTAGGACATCATTTTCAGGATTAAAGTCATTTAGCGTAATTGAAAAGTGTTAATACTCTATTTTATCCTCTTCCATTGGTATCACTTCAAGGGTAAAAACATTTTAAGGTGAAAATGCATCTTGTGTCTTTAATTGAATGTTATTACCTACTGATTGTACTATGTTGAAGCTGCTTAATTGCAAACCTGGAAAATTAATTACCATATTGAGAACCAGATCCCTAAGGGTTAGAATAGTCTTTTTTGGCAAATAAATACAACATAAAAATTGATACTTGCATGGTTTATAATCAAACCTTGAAACATGGCTCAATGTGGTTTACAACATTCTCATGTTATCTTAATTGATCATCAGTGAAGTAACACAGGTTGGGATTGCCATCTCAGTGTATAAGTTGCCAGATTTTGCAGTGAGATGCCACAGAGTGTGTTAGTTTCCACACAGTGTATATCATCATAGCAATGGAGAGTGGAATTTTGCCAAATTACAGGACTTTTCACCTTTGCCTCTCAGCTATAAATTGTTGCTTGTCCCTACAATGCTCTTTCTGTTTTTAGGGGAACTGTTTGCAGCGCCACTTTCAGTGTTCAAGGCAATGTTATATAGTCATGTTATCCCACCCCAGTAATTGTAGGGCATTTTTGGTTCTGAGTCCATTTCTCAATGCTGCATTTTAGAGCACAACCAGCTGGAAGGGAGGGGAGCTGTTCCCTCCTGAGTAATTTTTTGTGCCAGCTTGTGTATAAACAGCTGGTCCTTTGTGCTTAGTAGCCTTTTCCCTGGAGCCCAACAGCCGCTCGCCGATGACATGCGAGGGCAGGGCGTGTGTAACCTTCAGCCTCCGTGGATTAAATTCTTCCTTCAGATAAATTCAGTGGTACTATATCAGGGATTGGGCTGGTCCCTCTGTTTGCAGCCCAGCATGCCACCATTGTGCCCAGATAAGCAACTCGACAGCAAATTAAAACCAGTGAAATGCTGAAAAGCATTAAAAGGGGGTTGTACTGTAATTTAGGACAAGTTATAGTTCACAGTTATCTGGTCTTTGAAGGGAGGAGTTATGAGATTGGTGAACTCCTCCTGACATGTGAAATATTCACTGGGACACAATACCTTTCCAGAATAGAGAAGCTTATACTGAAGACAAAAACAAGGATTGATTCCCCTTTCTAGTGAAGTGATAAACAGGGTTCTGGACTGTCTTTCTCTTAAAAATTAGGAGCTTAATCCTTGCACTGTCTTTTATATTCAGCTTCTTTTTATACTTTACATAATGAATAAGTCAGACACATCAAATTCCTCGTCTTTCTCATATTTACTGAAATTTTCATAATATCCTTATCCAGTAGGTATCTTGTCCCAGGCAAATATAATTCTGGAAGTTTCAAGGCAGTTCAGAAAACAGGGCCTCAAATTGTTTCAGAATTTTAACATTTTTTTTCCTATTATCTGGCATGTTTATTGGGTGAATATTGATTTTTGAGAAAAAAAGTTGCTATTATAAATTTCTTAAATATTGCTATTGAAAGGCAGTGAAAGAAAAACCTAGTGTGATGAGTAATCCAGTAAGTTAATACAATTAAAAAGATACTTGGAACATGGGATATTATTTAAAGCATATCTCTTTCCTTTTGCTTTCAAAACCATAGAGATAAAGGCATGAGTTTCACTTAAAAATAGAATTTGTTTCCTATTTAAATTCTTAGTTGTTTCTTAAGCAGTTTGTTGCTTATCAGTTCCAAATAATTTCTGTAAACCATCAAGGGCTGCTTCAGAAGAAACAGATCTGCAGAAAATTCATTTGATACTGTACTCTGCACTTCTAGATTTCATTTTTAGTCAATACAGATGAGCTGAAAAGTTAGTAGGAATCATCTAAGAAAGCACAGCAGAGCTAAAGAGAGCTGCAGTAATGACTGAAAACTTTTCATGCCATGGTAACAGTGTTTTGGAGTATTCCTGATGCAAACAACTGTATTTTTCATAGAGCCTTGTTGAGTTGACATAAAATCCAGACCCTATTTTACTGCAATTACTGTTGTTTAATTATTGTTTAAGCTGTTCTCCTTCCTGTCTTATTATGCAATGCTACTGACCTTTCTCTTCACATTGCCTTCCTTCTCCTGTTCTTATTTATTCACAAGAGCTGGGCCAGAGGGTATAACTTTTTCCTTGAAAACACAGCTCTCACTACTAAAACCTTTTCTGGTCTGTAGTATTGATTCATTCAGTCCTTCATCATATGCAATGACTACTAGAGCCATTCCAGTTATTATTATTGACGTCTCTCTTTTCTCCAATCCAGCCCAAAGGCAAAAACTAATCTCCCTGTTTTGTGCTAACTGATATCTTATCCTACATGAAATAATTTTTTTCTCTCTGATGATTTCCACATCAGATTAATACCCTTTCTCTTCACCCTCCAGGCTCTATGCTGAATTTCTCCTTTAGTGTATCACAGTTTTGATTTCCTTTTACTTCTCCTTTAAACTCTCATGATCTGCCAGCTTCTCCTACTTTATGTCATGCTCCCGTCTTTCTTCCAGACTTTACTTTTGTGCCATGCTCTTACTTTCTCCTTTCCTCTGAACATTTGTGCTCTGCTCCCTCAAGTCTCCAGGATTCAATGCTTGCTGCTATTTTCCTAGTGTTTGCTGTAGTGCTATGTCCTTGTGGTTTGATAGCTGAGTATATTATTACAATTGCATTCAGAATGAAGACGAATGTGTCACAAATATAAATCACTCAAGTGTGATTGTTGGAAAATGTCTCCTCGCCTAAACCCCAGTCAGAACACAGTACTGTGAGCTGTCAAAAGGCTGTTTCTAATTTAAACTGTGAGTTGCCCAAGGCAGGGAAAGCAGCTCTCTGTGTTCATAAAGTCAGAACCACACTTGCTTTTTCTCCCTGATTATTTATAGTACTTTTAAGGGAAAACCATTGTCTCGGTGGCTGAAGGAAAAGCGGTGCTTTTGTGTTTTGAATTGATGTGAGATGAATTGTCTTTGCAGAACCTACTCTTCCCCAACCAGCCTCTGCAGCCCAACAGCAGATATTCCGTGTCACCGACCGGGGACCTCACCATTACCAACATCCAGAGGTCTGATGCAGGCTACTACATTTGTCAAGCACTGACGGTTGCTGGAAGCATTTTAGCAAAGGCTCAGCTGGAGGTTACTGATGGTGAGCTGTTAGAAATTCCTATTGTTTTTTTTTTCCTGTCAAAAGTGCTCTAAAGGCAGTGTAAATAAAGGCGTATGAGATCACATAAATCATACAAGTAAATGGAAAATTTTCTATAGGAAATAAAGTGAGAAAAGACCTCTGTATTTGTCTATGGAGTAAAAAAGTCATCAAAGACTAGTTTGCCTGTTGCTTGCTTTCTGGAGGTTTGTTAATAATGGAAAAAGAGGAAAAACAGCTTAGAATAGGTTTGGTGAGAAATGAAGCTGCTTGGTTTGCTAGAGCTAAGGTAGGACTGCAAAAAAGAAAAATACAGAGAATGAATAGGTTTGTGATTAAAGCGGTGAACTGGGGTGCAAAAAAAGTATCTCCATTCCCACCAGTCTTCAGTCCTATCTTAGACAAGTAGGGGATGTGTCCTTAGCTCAATTAAATCAACACCATTGCTCTGAAGTTGGTGGAGTACTGTAGCTTTTAGAATGCCTACAACATGAAGCCCTTTAGTGGGCTTTATGTGTTCTAGGAATGCCTCAGTAGGGGTAGGTGTGAAAAAAGTCATGAAAATCCATAGGTGGAGAAGAGTTTTCAGGACAGGAAAAGAATTACGTGGCCTGTCTTGATGCTTTTCATTTCAAATTTTTGGGTTTGAGATTCATCCTACCTTGAGGTTTCCCATCTACAAAGATGAATCCTTTTCATATGTCAGGAATCCTGTTGATATCCCTCTTCAGCCTATTGTAGAGAGAAGGAAGTTTGCATCCTTTAATGTTAGTGAAGAAAACAAGAGAATCCCTCTAAGAGACAGTGGCATTCCCCAGCATCATTATTCCTTATCTTAACTGACACATTAAATATCTCCTGACAGACTTTGATGAATTTTTGCCATTAAAACTGTTGTTATATGCAGAGGTCTACTTTTACTGTTCCCTTAGAGACCTGCCTGCACCATGAAAGTTTGAAAAGATGTCTAATTTTGAATAATCTGCCTTTTCACAAGAGCATATTCATCACAAGTGACAGGTAGAGAGGTTCAGGCTCGTGTTATAGAGGTTTGAGCATTAATTTGATGCCTTTTCTTTGTTTTCCAAAAGCTGCCTATATTTTTATGACAAGGGGAAATAGTTTCTGCCTTATTCTTGCATCTCTTATTGCACATTGCTTTTCTGTAGTTTCTGGAGATTAAAGACTTGGCTTTGCTCTGCAATCTCTTTGAGTCCTTTCTCTCACGGTCTATGACAAAATGATGCATTTTCATTCAATTCAAATTTAAATGTAGATTAAAAGGTCATTTAAAAGGAATGGAAAGGCAATATTTTTCAATATCTGTCCATAGTGCTGCCTGATTCAGGGCCATGGCTGTGATTGGAATAAATAGAACACACAAACATTGGCTGGAAGGACATTGAGCCTTGTTTAATGGTCACACCTGCTGATGCTGCACAGATTTACAGCAACAGGCACTGAGTGGATCAAATCAGGTTCAAGGATGCTAGTGATGAGAAATTCCTCCTTTTGACAGCCAAGGGCTTTGGTCCACCTTTATCTATTTCTTGTGTAGGGAAAAAAATAAATCCTAATTGATCTCTTCAGAATTTTCATTAGTTTGTTTAGCAAGCTGAGGGGAAGTGTCCCTGCTGAAATGCAAGCTCATCTCCGGTTAATTCTGATTAAAGGCAGTGTGCATTCCACATAGCTTGAGCATTAGCTGGTGGCTCTGCTGCTCAAGGAGTGCAGGGCTTGCCTTCTCAAATGCTTTCCAGAACCCACTGTCAGCATGATCATTATGAAATAATACAAGATTGCTTTATAGAAATAGCATTTCATCCCGGAGTCAAAGGGCGGGTGAGGTCAGAAGAAAAGTGCCAAAACAACATTGTGGAGCTGAGATTACATGAATAAATCTACCATTAGATCACAGATATTTTTTTAATTGCTTTTAGTTAGGAAGTTAACCATAAATGTCGAAATAATCTGTTTTGGTTGATGCTGAGCAGAAGTTATGGGAGCTAATGACTTTTATCAGTAGGGAAATCTAATTTAATAGTTTTAAGGATATAATAAAAGACAAACACTGTGCATGCTAGCTATATGCTTAAGCATTAGTGCTCTAGTTTTTGGCTGGTGATTTCAGTTTTACTTCCTAGCCCAGAATTTTTCTGTTTGGTTAATGATTTAATAACAGTGGCGAGCCATCTTGTTCATTTTGAACACATTTTTGTTTGATCCAGAGTAATTTAGATCCAATTGAAGTTCCAATACAGAATGAAAACATGTCATGTGCAGAAAAACAAGTGCTTAATTATACCATATATAGCAGTGTTTCAGTTGTTACATTTTTGCACTTACAAGTCTTTACTGGAAATATTTTTAACTCAAGTGTTCACATGAGAAGAGATTACTAGCTGTGATGAAATGTGCTGAGCTGAGTGATAATTTTGCTGATTATGGACTGTGCTAAGAGCCTTCAGCATATTTGAAATTCAAATCTTGTATTTTCTTGAAAGGCTATCATGTAATTCACTGTCTAACGCACATCTGGAAAAGCAAAATCACTTTAAAAATTGAAGAATCTTAGCAATCCTTTCAAACCCAAGAAATGAATATGCAGCTCACAATCTTAAAATGACAGAACATGCAAAAAAACCAAGTGCTTCCATCTCTTTCTATGCTCAACATAAAAGGAATAGTTTCCAATTAGTACTGTTAGTATTTGTCAATCATGCACAGAATAATTTGGAGAAGATCTTAATTTCGCCTCAATAATAATTAAAATTTATTAATAAATGTTTCACAGTTTACTTGTTTACAAATCTGACCACCACGACTCTTAGCCCTCAGCCAAAGTATATTACATGTTTTATAGCAAGAGTTTTATTTCAAGGAGGAGAAACTCAGAACAACTTCACAGCTTCCTGTGAAGCTCTTCTGCAAAAAAATAAAAGACAGATAAGGGATTGCTCTCTGCTTTTCCACCTTTCAGAGAGAACCCTCCTCATCATGTTAATTTCCTTACTTTTTTGTCTGATTCTACCCATTATTTGTCCAGGATTTTTTTTTATTTTTTTTTTTAAATTTTGATTTTGGATGTGTCAAAGTAAACACTTCATTTTGTCTTTCTCTTTTTTTAATTTCCATTGTAATTTGACCACATATCACCCAAATTTAAAAATGGCTTCAGTTGATCCAAACTGCATTTTTAGTGAATAAACTGTTCATGAACAAATACAATTTGTTGTTTTCCTATAATCTATTCAAAAATTATGATGCATTTTAACACGAAAGGAATCTGTTATTTTTTCAGTTACCAGAATATGCAGATGTATGGATATTGGCAGATAGTTTCAAAACCATTTTAAAAATTAATTTTGAAATCAACTTCTGTTTTGCCATGCAAATATGTTTTTGCCGTGCAAATATGTTTGCCAAAAATGTTTTTGTGGAAAAGATACAGAAGTTTTCAGCTAGGAGAAAACTATGAAAATAAACAAAGTAATTAAAATGTTTTAAAAACAACTAACAATCTCCACACCATTTTGTGGCTATTTTTCACTGTGTTCTTCATAATACTTCTTATATATATAAGTAATTTTAAACTGTTACCGAGTTTTGGATCCTTACTCATGAGGACCTGAGTAGTAGGAATGCAAGCACACACATGTTTTAGAGAAGATTTACAAGTCATAGTTGTGAAGACAATACAGCCGTTCACAGATCAGTGGAAACTCTAAGTGTTCATTTAACCTTTAGCCTTAGTGTCATGGAAACCTGTAGTGGTCTTTCACCCATAACACCCTTGAAAATGAAGATTCCTTCTGGCCAGGAGGCTTTCAATTACACTATTGATCAGGGCTATTTAAAGGATTATGAGCTCCTCATTTGGGCTGTAAAAAAAATCTAATTACATGCCAAAGAACAATATCTGTAATGCAGTAGGTTTTGAAAATACCTACATTGCTACACATATGAAAGATATTTCGATGAAGCAAATAACTGCAACGGAATAGCTTGCAACTTAAATAGATATTCTTCCTTAATTTTTAGCTACTTAGGATACCAAGATTTGCTGGTTTACATTTAATCTAAAGGATAACTTGCACAGCTAAGTTTTAATTTGAATATACTCATGGTGCAGCTGCCCTGATAGTACATGTGAGCTGAGATCAATTTTTATTTCATCAAATGGCTGAATTATGTAGTCATAAGGAACCTTAATGAGATCAAACATTTTGTATCAAAGTAAAAATGCATTACATTTTTCTTGTTATATAGTGTTTCCTGTCCCATCTCTTAAGTTCAGTGGGTGATATTTCAGAATTTCCAAAACAGCTTTCACATTCTGGTGTTAAGAAATAATCTGCATTGGCTTTATATTTTCAGTTCAAAATATGTATTGGCTTTCTATTTTCAGTTTCAATTTCAATGAATGTGATGAGCTCACACTCCAAGGTGTGATTCTGACAATAGTAATTATTCTGATCTTTATGAATCTTGTTAACCAAAGAAGGTATTTTTGCAACATTAAAATTTCAAAAACAATTATTTTAGGCATAAAATATACCAATAACATATCCCTGACATGTTTTATTTAGGAAATAGCATGATGACAGCACTTTGGATCTGTTGAAGGTTCCAGAAGTTTGCATCTCAAACAGCTCAAATGCAACAGAAGACATATTGCTTCAAAATAATTTGTTTTTACTTCATTGAATCAGGTGTTGTGTATGGACTAAAATAAACAGATTCTCAGATAGGATAAATGATTCAAACTCGAATGGCATCACCAGAGGCAGGCTAATTTGCACCAGTTTAGAAGTTAATCCTCCCTGCTACAATATTTAATACCAGTCACACAATTGTTCAGTTGTTCAAAATTTAAAACAGCAGCAGTATGGCTGGTAAATACATAAAAGTACATTAAAAGGAAAAAGAATTCTCAATTCTTATACTCATTTTTGCAGCAGTCCTAACCTTATGTATATTCAAGTATTTCACATTCAGTTTGTATAAAGACATTATTTAGAAACAAAGGTTATATTTTGTAGCTTAACAGATGGCTCAGAGAAAATGTTCAACAACATAATTATTTGGTATAAAATAATCTTTCAAGAAATATGAACATGAGCATTTTATCTCATCTTCAAGGTATCCTACTGGTCATGAAATGAGGCTCATGAGCAACCATGCACTCTCTTCACTCGTTGCAGGGTCCTTTATTCAATACAGCAAGCATGCAGATGTAAATTATCAGGGAAAAAAAATAGGAGTTCATGGCTTTAATAGGTGATGAAATTATTTGATAAGTAAGCTGTTAAATGGTGTGATTGAGTTTGAGCTTTTCTCTGCTGGAAAGAGAGGCACCGTCATTTAGATCGCTCAGATTATGAAAATGTTTTGTGTAACTATTAGATATTCTTGCTGGTGAAAACTTGCAAATAGAGTAGGAAGGGGGGATGTGGTTGGTACCCAAGCTAGAATAGCTGTAGTGTTTCACTTTCAAGTCAACAGATTTTCTCTTTTAGGCCATGAATTGGGTTAAACACATATGTGACATCTAAGGTGTGATTTAAGTGCTTTCCCAAACTGGAAGAGTAACACACTTCAATTCTTCTCTGAATCAAGGTCTTAGTTTTCATCCTGTGTTAACCAAATGAGCCTGATGAGTTTTGCTAACAGATATTTTTCTATCTACTATTTGTTATCTTTCAGTGGTGAAGTAAAATGCTTATGAAACACTTTTCAAATATGCCAGCTAATTGATAACCTCTATCTATGGCTCCTCCAAAAATAATGTTTTTAGCTTCTTAGAGGCTGACTTCAAGCAGCTTCTTAAAACTTGTCCTGCATGGTGGAACAGGGCTTACAGCAGCAGCAGAGGATGGTTAAAGGTGTGGATGCCAACGCCTGTGCCACTGTTTTAGTCTTGACAGATCGGCCTCCGCCCATCATCCTCCAGGGCCCCGTCAACCAGACCCTGGCAGTGGATGGCACAGCTCTGCTCAAGTGCAAGGCCACTGGCGACCCCCTCCCTGTCATCAGCTGGCTGAAGGAAGGGTTCACCTTCCTGGGCCGGGACCCTCGGACATCCATACAGGACCAGGGGACGCTGCAGATCAAAGCTCTGCGGGTGAGTAGTGGCAGCACAACGAGCGTGGTGGGTTCTGCGTGGCCAGCTTGGAACTCTTGGTGGGTGCCTCAGGCAGCTCTGTCACCTTCCTGTTCTCTTCAAAATTAACTTGTCTTTTTTGCTATGCAGTTCTCACCAAGGCATTATCCATGCTTTGACATTGTGTAGGACGGAAAAGCAAAACTGACTTCAGATACTTCTATGAGAATTCCCTGAAAACAGAACTGGTGTTTATAATATTATGTATGTTGCAATAGGACACATGAGTTAGGGGTAGATAGAAATATAAATGAACAGTCCTTCATTATCTTTTCAGTTGGTCTTACCCTGAAGCCATTGGCCTCTCTGTCAAAACTTAGAGCAGTTCCTTGGCGACACCTGACCGTAATTTTCCAAGTACTTGTGCTAGCACGTGATCTGGAGCTCATCAGGGTTTGACCATGCGCTTTCTCCATCAACAACTCGTCAGTCCCGAGCTGGCTGATTTATTCCAGTGTTATGCTTCCTGGAAATGTTCCACCAGGCTGCAAATGGGAAAAGACAACTAATACTGTAGCATACATGCAGTCAGAGCAGAGGGATTTCTATTAAAATTAAATACCTACTGTAATATTTACATTTTTTCACGAGATAATACAGTATTCTATAATACTTCAAATAGGATAATGTCCTATGTTTTTGATAAATATTGCATCACTAATCTCTTTTTTGGCTTTTAATTTTTCCCTGTTCAAAGATAAATGTGTATTTGTGTGCATTTGGACAAGTATGCACATGGAAAAATAGTAAGTTAAATGTACTTATTTGTCAAGAACTTGAAGATCATTTCAGAAACCATTTAATTTAGTCAGCAGAAATGTCTGCACTTAATTTTGCCATCCAAAAAGATGTCAGTAAACATAGTACTAATGAGAAGAAACAAAGAGCAGTTTTATTTTCTGATACCATCTCATCCGTGATCGTAGATGAATTGTGAACTTCCTTGGAACAAAATAGAATTTATTAAAAAATTTATGCTAGCTTGCCTTGAGTAAACAATTTGTCGTTCCTCCCTGGGCTGAAGGCAGGTTTAGGCCATGAAGGTTAATGCATTTTTCCTGTAGAGCTGGATTAAAGAGTGCGCTTGAATAGTCAAGATTCCCCAGTAGTGTTAGAAAGCAGCAATTAAAGGTGGAAGCTTAGTGATTTCAAACAAACTTTCAGGCACTGATGATGGGCTTCTGTGGAGTGTCCACGAGGCAGAAGCTCTTGGGATACCTGTCTGCATGCTGCTATGCAAACAATGAAATTGGTTCTGAATCGTGCCAGCACATTAATCTCCCTGTTAGAGGCTGTGTCTGTAAACGAAAGGAAAATGAAATTACTTGCAGGAGGAGAAGAAAACAGTATTAGTAGTGAGTGTGGTTCTGAAAGACATGAGGCTTTTATTGATCCTTAAGTGGCTCATTCACTAGTAACCAATTTAAAGGCTCAGAAAGGTATTTTTTAGGAACGCCTCCATAGCAGTAATGTGCACTGTTTGTTTGACTCAGATTTAAGAAAAAAAAAACTATACAGAACCATAAACACAGTTTTTCTCCTGTACCTTGCAAATTTTATGAATTAAACACAGGAAATTAAAATTAGGAAATTAACTTTTCTCTCAGGTCTGCCTAAACAAGGACTAGCATGACTTCTAAAGAAAAAAAAAGGGCCAGAAAAATGTCCAAGTATGTTTACATCCCCAAGTTCAAAATAAATTAATACCTGCCACTCACATGTCCTCAGCCTTCTGGCTGAGAATAGATTTAGATTCAATATCAGGAAGAAAACTTCTCTGTGAAGGTGGTGAGGTGCTGGAACAGGCTTCCCAGAGAATTTCTGGATTCCCCATCCCAGTTCAAGGCCAGTTTGGATGGGACTTTGAGAAACCTGGTTTGGGTGCAGGAAGTTTAGGAACTCTGAGCAACCATGGCAGGGGGGTTGGAATGAGAGGATCCTTAAGGTCCCTTCCAACACAAAACATTCTCTGATCTTTTTCTGCTATTTCTGGTACAGCACAATCAAATGATTCATGAGCCTTCAGCAGTCACATGGGCCACAGTTGTAACATAAACATAGAGATTTTTCTGTTAAGCCAATCTCTTGGTTGCCCTGAGGAAGACAACTAAAATCTCACATATGTCACTCATTCAATACTCCTTCAGACAGGTCAACACTGATGGAAAACTCCCTTCTGCTGTATAAATGTGCCACAACAGGATTAGACACCTGCATTAACTAAGGAGCAAAACCTTTTTTTTTATTGAATAGTAAAGATTTTTCTATTCACCTCCCCTGTTTTTTGGTATTTCTTTTCCATAGCACAAAAAAAAAGTATAAGTAATTGAATTATCAACACTCTAAATCTGTATCTAATCCATCCACAACCTGAAAGTTAGATAATTTGCCATAGCTTGCAAGAAGCAGTGTACTTCCAGCTTGCTTTGTGTGTTATGTGCCTTCTGCAAGTTACTCTGTTGTGTACACCATGTACCTCATTGAGTATGCCGTGTACCATCTGTCACAGTAGTACACAAATGAAGTTGAGAACCATAGCCTTGAGAAATATTCCCCATTATCACGTAATGAAGAATTATATATTTAATAAAATCTCAAAGGAAGCAAAATAAAACACTGCTTCAGAATGCTATAAGGCTCTCGCCTCTGGAAAATCTCTTCTTTCAAGAGTCTCTCATTTCAGTAGCAGCACTGCTATATTTTGAGTCTTTGAGCCGTTGTCAGAGGGGTTTTCATTATTGCTTGTTTTTCACACAAATAACCATCTCCTGAAATGCAAGTTATGCTCATTCAGAAAATTGAGTTGGCATTAATGAGTTGCTTCCTCCCCTAAGAATGGTACACTGCAGTCTCAGTGTATCTGAAGGAAAATAGCAACACAATTCGTACATGACAAAGCTAAAAACCAATTAAAGTACATATCTACAAGTAATCTAAGGAACATCTTGCTTTTTTGCCTTGACATTCTTCTTGAAGAGTGACATATAAGGACATATGCTGCAGTGCCAATCTGCATTTAACAGAAAACCCACTACAATTCCTTAAAGTCCAATAAAACTTCTTGGATGCTGTTCTCTTTCCATCAGGTCATGTGATGGTGAATAAAATTCTTCTTAATCGCTAGAGTCAGCACTTTTCCTTTTCTGCTTCCACCTCCAGATTACCATGCTTTAATCACTGTGGAAGGAGATCTCTGTTTTGTGCTTTGTAAAGTTACCATTTTCCATCCATCCCTCTAGTCTTCACTTCTTCCTGAATCAGAAATCTTTATTTTAAATTTAAGTAGAAAATAGGAAAACCCTTGGCAAATTTGCTCATTTGACAGTTTATACGGAGATGAGATTAATATTGGCAATCTAATTCAAAGCAGTTTCCCCAAATAAATTTAAAATATTTGAACTGACAAGGGAATCACAATAATTTTATACAAATGCATTTTTTTTTGCTACCAAAGGGCCTTGCAAGCCTGAAATAAAATCCCACGTGAAATGGAAGGGAGATAAGCATGGTGTAGGATCTAATTTAATGCTTCTGTTTGAAAATTGCGTGGAGGACTGTCTGTATAGAGAGAACCACTGTTAAGTTTCAGCAGCATTTGTATGTGGGGTGTATAGAAATGACTTCATCACTTCATAAGACTCTAAGGTGATATAACATCCTTCCTGGCACTGGAAACGGGACCTCTGAGTCCTCATGGGATAATGAATGCTGTGATTTTACCCTCTAAGAGATTAATTATTGTTATCTTGTTACCTGATTTCACCTGCATTTGTTTTAACCAATGCGAATATGGACTCTGTCAAAAGCATCCATTCTGGAGCATTTATAGTACTGGTTCCATTAACAATATGAAAATTAGAATTAGTAAAGTATTATAAGCAAATAATCTTATTAAAGTTCTCTAAAGGGAAGCCACCATTAAATGATTGATTGAAAATATTTGCTGCCTTGTAGTCTGGTGTAAAATGTAGGCTAAGTCCTTCTTAGCAAGGAACATTTAGAAAAAGAAAATAAGAGTAAACTCAGCTGATTCTAAAAGGTTATTAAAGCTACCCTTATGCCCCTTTTATGTCCAGCTGTCTGATACAGGGACGTACACTTGCGTTGCTACGAGTTCCAGTGGGGAGACGTCCTGGAGTGCTGTGCTGGAGGTGACAGGTAAGCAATGCCAAGGATGTGGGCACATGAGGAAGGTGTAACCCACAGGACAGCACTCTGAGTCAAATCATCTGTTCTACAACTTCTGGGCTTGACAGGGAAAACTTTTGAGTGAGAAGTCTGTGTTCTTTCACACAGCTAGAATTTAATTGCTATTGTCTTATAATTCCCAATTATAATTTATATATATATATATATATATAATTATAATCGCAACAATTTTCATGTGTGTGTCCAGTGACTGCAGTATGCTTTAATTCTTCTAACAGGAATATTAATAAAATGTAGATTTATCCAGCAATTGACTCTAGGCAAAAAAAGTCCAAGGTGCTCTCTGTGAGTACTGCAGTCAATTTGGATACAGGAACTTTCTCAGCAATGGAATTTTTAGCATTTTATGTACATTTCAGCAAGCTGGGCTTTTTGTTATTCTTTCTTTAATATATTTATATACACCCCTTTGAGTTTTGCATTTTTTTTTCTTTCATGATATACTTAAAGAAGCTCTTCATCCAAAAACACATGGTAGTAATGCAGTTGTTGACTTCTTTGTAGATTAAGAACATCCGCTGTGCTGATTTTGCAGATGTTTGCCATGTTTTTCATTTTAATCTTCTGCTTTGATCAAATTATATAACAAAGGATAAAAAGTAATCGTTTTGTATTTGCCCTTCACAGAATCTGGTGGAGCAACAGTCAGTAAAAATTATGATATAAATGACCTCCCTGGGCCACCATCCAAACCTCAGGTCACTGATGTTACTAAGAACAGTGTCACCCTGTCCTGGCAGCCAGGGACCCCTGGAAGCCTACCAGCTAGTGCATATATCATTGAGGCTTTTAGGTATGTGAATTATACCACTTTTAAGCTCCTTTCTCTCTAATTTTGCTTAAACCCTGGTACCAGGGTTTTGTGGTGTTCTTTTGGATTCTGCACGTATTATTAGAAGCTCATTAAATGACTCATCTCCATAGAAGGAATTGATTCATATTCTTTACATTGATTTTTTGTAATTTATCACTTTTTTCTAAGTGATTAATTGGAGGACATCTAACTATTTCTTCAGGTCAACAGGAATATAACAGAACAATGAGGTAATTATTTGTCACTTTTCCCTTAACATTGATGATCAGTGAGAGTCTACTGTGGGAATGCTGCAGGTTCTTGGCTATCATAGTACATATAATTTGGAAATAAATTGGTAATCCTGAAAACCTCTGTGCAAAATTTAATTCTTGCTCTTGTTAAAGAAGTATCAATTAAGGAGTCAAAGTGCTTAAAATTTCTAATTTTTAATGTTTTAGATAGGTGAAAACTTCTAACTGAAAAGACTAGTATTGATAATTTAGGATTCTGTCCTTCAGCCTGAGGCTGCAAAGAATCCAGGTGCCCTCCTCCACACAGCAGCAGTTCTGTGTGGTACAAAAGAACTCCTGGGCTCCAATTCAGCAAGTTTGTTTGAGCATGCACCGTGCTCTGATGTGTATCTCTACATTTCAGCTTAAAAGTCTGCACCTTCTTAAATGTGTTCCTTGATCCAGATATTAAAAAAATTACAAATACTCTAAGTTCATCTCTAAGTTATAATTCATGCAAGAATTTTTCGTAATCATATGCATGCAAATTTTAGCTCAAATGTTACGTATGTAAAGAACAGTACAGTATTTGCAGTTTGTTGGTTTTGTTCTGGAACTTACTCTGTATGCATTGTGTGAATGAAGTGATTCAAACAGCATAAACATTGTAGCTTTCCATTTACTTTTTGCTTTTGATATATTTAAAGTTTTGGGGTTTTTTTATGAATGCTGTACAACAAAGCATAGTAAAATAAAATTTTCTCTTTAAACTTTTCTGATGTTTCAACCTAGCTAAGCTTTAATGGCATCCCATCAATAACTTTTTAAAAAGCCATTTTCATTAAAAGCTGTTTTAGCAATCATATTTGAAATCTCTTCATATGGTGGATTGCAATCTAATTATAATAATGTTGAATTGAAAATGTAGTGACAGAAAAAATATTCATATACTTTCCTCCATTTCAAAGCATGTTTTCAAAATTTATTTTTTAAACTTTGTGTGTGAATTTAGTTCAAGGAGAATGCTTTTCTTCCAATGAAAGTTTATTGACATAGTTTACTTAGCAGTATAGAAAATTATTCTTTCAAGAGAACTTTCCTTTCTAAGGCTTTTGTTCAAGAGTAGCCTGTTTATCATTCAAATTTACTTTACAGCTTTCTCCACTTTCCTTTTGCAGGTATTTTAGAGAAATAGCAAAAATTTTTACTTTTATTGGAAAGAGAAATACTTTTGACAGCTGCATTATGATTTTTTAGCCTGTCTCAATGAACTAACGGAAACAAATATTTTTAATTTTATCCTGCTTTTAATACTTTTTGCTGCCCTTAGAGTCGATCCAGCGTTACGAAATAGGTCCTTTCACATCTTTTTTTTTCTCTTGTCTTAGTTTATAATCTTCCACTCTGTTCTGGTTGCAGTCAGTCTGTGAGCAACAGCTGGCAGACGGTGGCCAACCACGTGAAGAGCACCCTGTACACTGTGAGAGGCCTGCGCCCCAACACCATCTACCTGTTCATGGTCAGAGCCATCAACTCCCAGGGCCTGAGCGACCCCAGCCCCATGTCAGACCCTGTCCGAACCCAAGGTAAGGGGCAGTTTCCAGGCTGCTGGGCTTGAGCTAAAACAGAGAGAAGGAACTGTGGGCTGACCGATAGGCCAGTCCGGCCGCTTGGCTTTAGCACACTCGCTGAAGGAATCACGACTTGAGCTTAACCAATGAGGCTGAAAGGAGCCCAGGTTTGCTGCACCAGTCTGGAGCTTAGGAGAGAAAGGTTAAGTCCTTAATCCTTTGTACAGTGTCGACCTTTTGGTTTGCAGTTCACTTAGACTCGATTTGCCCCTAGCTTCTATTGAAAGCAATGTGAGTTACCCAAGCACTCTGAACACCCTCCTCTCTGTATCCTTCCTCTCTGTGTCTTCTTCCTCTCCATTAGCAGGGATACTGTGATAGCAAGTGTTTATAACAGGCAAGACACTGTGTTTAGAATTAGTTTTAATCAAAAGAAATGCACAGCACGTGTTGATTAATCTGAGCCAACATTTAGGCAGAAAATTAAGGCATCTGCATGCTAAGAATATATAGAAGTTTTTCTGAGAAAGGTATGGGTATTCTATTTATATAACTTAATTTCTGATTTCTTTGTATTAATCCATTGCATAAACCAAGAGAGAAGGCTGAAGTGATATCCCTCATTTGTAGGGTGGTGATAGGATTGGTAGCTGTGATCCTGCTTCTCTACTGAATCAGCTACTGAAGTCTGTTCACTTCACATCGAGTTCTAACTGAATATAAGTGCTACAAATTTCCCTTCACATCAGGATTTTGGTTTTTTTTTGTTTTGACCAGACATTGCTTGAGTACTTTATTCAAGAGTGTAGTTCTATGTTAAACATGTAATACAGAAATTTATAATTCTTTGGAATCATGATTTTTCAAATCCAAAGTAATAGCTCCTGTCACAGTTAATCTATAATTAAGTCCTCTGTCTCTGTTTATTGTTATTCAGAGACTTCTATCTATGAAGATCTGAAGGTGCCCATGGAGAGCACATCCCAAATCAGTCTCCAGCATGTGCGTTTTAAGTTGTTTGGGTCCTTTGCTGGATGGGAAGAGATAGACAAGAGTAGGGTGGTATTTCTTTATCAGACAACCATCCAGCTTCCCTCATCCCAGCCTAGTCCTGAATAAATCTGTCTGAATACTTATACCCTCAAAATAGTAATTATGTCTGGAAGAGGAAAACCAGAGCTGCCTTCTCAAAACCTGGAGGAGTGAGTTGTGCAGGGATTTCAAGGCCTGACTATCCATGGAGTATCACAAGTTTCCTTCTTTCTTATTTTCCCATTATTATAGGGTGACTCATGATTTCCTTGAAACAGCCTTTTAGTCTGCATAACTTATCACCTAGCTAAAAAAAAAAAACAACTTTGTTTGGCATTTGAGTGTCAAGTATAGACTTTTTATCTGACATACTGACAAGCAATTTGATTTCAGTAAAAACATGTCCTTTAATTAGCTACAGCATGTGTTGCAGCTTCCATTTCCAGAAGCTGTTTAGCAGTCAAGCACACTGAGACATGTACAGGATTTATAGCTTCTTTGCAAGCCTGCAGTTTAATAGAATTAAATCATAAAATCAATTGAAAATTAACATAATGTTTTGATGTGATTTCTAATTATGCCTGAATTCAATTCAGGCTCACAGAAGAAGCTGACACACAGTGGAAAGCCTATTCACAGTGGCCATGGAGAAATAACAAAGCAGCTATAGCAGTGCTATATTATAATAATTTGCAACAGGTGTCTGTGCTAGCTTTAATAGCTGAACATTTAATGTCCTAGTATTCAGTATAGCAAATACAAATAATAAGATTTCATGTAAATTTTCACCAGTGAACTTCAAGTAGATTAATTAGGTACTTTCAAAAGGTTTATCTTATACGACTTATGTGAAATTAGGACAGAGAAATCAGTAACTACTCCAATGAAGGAGTTGATTTCTTTCTGGATTATTAGTAGATGAAACCATATACTAAAAAAACTCTTCCAAAAAATTATATATATTCCTACCCCTGAAATCTAAATAATAACAAATGATAGTATATTCACTGAAAGCTGATAAAAGAGGTGTTAGAGAAAATATCTAACCAATTTAATTGTGATCAGGATTTAGCTTCTTGCAGCAGTTTTGTTTGAGTCATGATTCTATTATTCCAATACTTAATCATACCCTTAGAGATAGAGCAGCTGCTTTTCCACCAGGAGCCTCCCAGACATGTGTAAGTGACATTTCACTGGGAGCATCGCACATGTTTTCAAGTGTACATACCAAAAAACTGAATTCCACGTGTACATCTTGGCATTCACTTTTTACTGTTATCAGTCCATGTTATGCTGTTACTTCTGGACATATGTGCCATTAAAATGATGGAATGCTGTTCATACAAACTACTTTGTGGAAATGTCTTTTCCTCAGAGGGAATACACAGGTACTTTGTTGGCTGGATACCACAGCATAAGTTAACCTAAAATGTAGCTATGGATAACTCTAGGTTTATTTTTGTACCAAGAATCATAGCTTTTTGTGGATAGATGCATAAATGATCATCCTCTAGACCAGTCTGAGTCGCAGTTTTATTTTACAATATCTCTGTTTCTTGACTGCTTTGAATAAATGTAATTTGCAAGATGACCACCTTCACTGACACTCATGTTTGGATTATATTCCCTTTGGAAATCCATGGAACCATTTCATTTTGGATATCAATAGAGGCCTGTGGCAATATTGTTTATTGGTGACTCAACCATAACAATATGGAATTATGAATGTGAATTATTGAACATTAAAAACTTTCAATATCTGGAGATATATGATTAATGTTATATTTGAAGGTTTCATTCTTAAGAAAACTATTATTTCTTTTAAATAGCATTTAGAAGATAAAAAGAAATCATATGATTCCTATTCCCATATCTAAGTCCATCAGAAAGGGAAGAAACTCTTATGTATATATATTTTTCACAAGGACATGATGTTGATCCTAAAAATGAGGAACTGTCTTTGACTATTGAATCCTAAGGGAAGATCAAGCAGAATTCAGAGATGCCTAGACAGGCATGACCATAATTTATCAGTCCTGTTTTGAATATCTCTATAATCAGATTTTGACTAGAAGAAACAATTCCCCCACACACTTTGAAGGGCACATAATCTTGAAAAGAAAATTTTTGTGGTAGATTGTTTTTGTTGGCCTTTTACTAGATGAGAATTAGTTTGGCTTCCTAAATTAAATCTTTTTATTTTCATGTTTGCACTAGATTTCATTAGCTATGTCTGTTAAGGGAAAATGTGCTTTGCAGGGGAAAATGCTATTTTTAGTATTTGGTTTCTTGTGTGCATGGCATGTGGGCAGAGGAAGCTTAGTGGAAGTTTGGAAACATATAATGACTTAATGTCATGTGTGCTCTAGCAAAATAAAAAAAACACTGTTCATTTTCTTCAATTATGCTAACCAATTTGGTTCCAGACATCTGTGCAGCATTATTATTATCTGAATACTTTGGAACTAGTGAGCATTGCATCTCTCTCATTCTTTACCAGAGCTGAGAAAACTTTGCTATTTTGTCAGAATACTCCTTTAAACATATTAATATTTCATGATTTCCTAAGTGGCTAGAGGTGGATGGTTTGTTTGCATTATTTGATATTTGTTTGTGTTTCAACCTTAGTGTTGTATGCTTTTTTTAAACAGTGCTATAAAAGATGTTCAAGTCAGGCCATTAGGCTACTCAGCAAATTTTATTGATGCCATATATAGCTCTACTCATTAATGTGATGCTTTCATATGTGTGCCTGGCAGATATCAGCCCCCCAGCACAAGGTGTGGATCACAGGCAAGTCCAGAAAGAGCTGGGAGATGTCATTGTACGGCTGCATAATCCTGTTGTGCTGACACCCACGACAGTGCAAGTCACCTGGACGGTAAAGCTTCTGCTGTTGTTACCCTAACAGTACTTTCAGTCTGCTTATTTTGCCTATTTATTATCTAGAAAAGATTCCAAAGAAATGTGAGTGCTCTGACAATCTAACATACAGCAGTGTGTGTGTGTATGTATATGGTCATTTTCTTTTCAGGTCAGGCAGGTTCAATATCTTCAGTCTTCTGCTTGAAGCAAGTTAGCTGTCTGACTAGGAAAAAGTTATAAAAATGTGTATGCTCAAAGGATAATTGATCTGTGGATTCATTATGCTGCATGTCAAAAAATAATCAAAGTGAAATATCAACAAGAAATTGCTGTATGAAAAAGTACTTTCTGCTTCAAGTCTTAGTGACCTCTGACAATACCCTATTATTTAGTGACCCAGAAATCAAAAATATCTCTCCTACAGAGCACTTGCAGTGAAGTCAGAAGCATGTGGTGCTAGTGCCTGACACACTGTGTATCATCTGGTTTTGCAGCACAAGCCTTACCCACAATGAGTGGCTATCCTTTCATTAGAGAACACCAGAGTTTTTTGGGCAGTGCTTAACATTTCTATTTGAGGGGTCAAACTACTGGGTAGAATTTCTAATATAGTGTTTGGCTTTCAAATTGCTCTGTTTCCCTTCCTGAGCCTTGATGGAAAGGATTTGTAAGAGTAGGAGAGAATTCCCAGGGCTCTGCACACCAGAAAAGAGTGCTGTGCTCTTGGGGCATCTGCCCAGAGGAAGAAGAACCACGAGTGGAAGAGAGAGAAAAACTGCCCTGCACAACATCAAAACAGTTGTATTCTATAGGATGAATTCTGCTAAGAGGGCATTCACAATACTCAGGGATTTTCTTCTACATGTCATGTTGCAAAGAGCTTAATGTGTGCAGGGGATTACACAAGAGGAGATAAGAAGTGTGATGATAGATTGTGTATTATAAGGATTACTGTTGTTTCTGCACAACTCAGCCATTATTACGGAGGCTTATGCACCATCCTTGTTCTGACAGATTTCAGTGGTCAGGGTACAGATTAGAATAAATAGAGAAACCCACAAATTTGTCTTTCATGGAAGATTATTTAGAGCATATGTCACTGCATTTTGCCATCAATGATGTCAACATGCAGCTGGGCTTTCTTAAAATGCTGAACGTTTCAGCAACAATTCCTCCAGAACAAGCTGACTAACCTTTGTGGCAAACCCTTTTGCCCAAGCAGATGGATCAATAGTAGAAACTTGGGATGTTAGCAGAGAGTAATTGTAAACCTGGATCACATCCATGTGGTGCTCCTTCAAGTCCTCTTTTGGGTGTGACTTCTATCAGAAACACAGATTCATAGGCTGGGCCTTGCTTTAGCATGTAGTACAAAAGGAAGCTCCAATATAAACAGAATTCAGTTTTATAGCGTGTAACCAATGTAATTATATTTTAAGTATTTGTATTATATTATATAATATTATATATATATTAATTTTATATATATGTGTGTGTATGTATATGCATTTGTGCATGCATGTGTGTGTGCTATATATATTCCTCTAAAAGAATTTCCTGGTGCCCCTACTGAACAATGAGTGAAGAAATGGTACTGTAAAGACAAATTGTTGAAAAAGCTATGGATACCAGCTCACTGGGAAGATCCCTCTAAGCAGTGACCCTGTGCCACCTGACAAGCACAGAGACCTCTGTAGAGGCATTTTGGAATTGCCCAGGGGAAGAAAGACACAAAGAAGGATCTCTGAAGCAGCTAATTGGAAACTATCCAGCAACCAGAACAAAACCAATTAATTAACCATAGTCTCTAGGAAAAAAACCCACTCTATCCAGAGAATAAAGTCCACACTATTAACATAAAATGGATAGATAGTGTAGCTATCATACAAAAGGACAGAAGTGCCATGAGAGTCATAAGTCCCTTTGTGTTGGCTTTATGCAGTTCAAAGGGTGAATGCCAAGGAATGTCCTTGGTTACTGACATTCTGGCATCCTGACTCACAGCAAATTAACACCACTTTTCTTCTACCCTTTATGAGATTGTTTTGGTTTTGCTTTCTCTTTATTTTTTTTCTAATTTGAGTTTAAATTTTTGGAAATCTTTTCCTGTGGCTGTGTTGCAATTTTAAAATATGCACATACATATGCACACATACTTTAAAAAGAAGGTCAGGTTTACAATGTCAGTGTTAAAAAATAAGAAGAGGAATGTCAAAAGTTTGGTTTTTATTGCCACTTAAATTTATTCCTCTTGTGTATAGATATTAAAATATAGCTGTAATTATCTGGTCACATAGAGGATCTCTTCTTCATGGAGCTATTAAACATTTCTTTTTATCTTCTTTATTCTCTGTGTGGTGCCAGGTCTTATTAAATTCATACCATTGAAACCTTGCATTGAATAAAAAATTATTATTTTGTCTCACATGCTTGCTTATCTGTCATGCTCTCAACTAACATTTGTGTGCTTCTCAAATAATACTGAATTTAACATCACAATGATAAAAATGTGTCATTATCCTAACTTTACACATAGAGAGGTGAGGTGCAGAGATAGTTATTGCTGATGAGACTTGTGGAGACAGATATGCCCACTGTTATCAAACGGCTAATTTTAAGCCCTGGACATGATTTATTTTTACTTTCATTAAAACATTTCATATTGCAAGAGCATATTCTGTTCTCCAAGAGCTTTTTTAGCTGACCTCAACTCTGGGTCAGCACTTCTAGCCTCAGTGGGCATTAAACTGAAAGTTTCATTAGTGACCAAATATGAAATGTTCCCCGGCACTATAAAGAAGCCCTGTGGCACAAGCAGGAATAAAAAAATCAATTCTTCAACATGCCAAAATTATTGCTGCTTGGAAGGAAATCCTGACTGCCTTCTAGGAAGCTACCAGGCAGAAGGATCATTTATTTACCTCTGGTTTTTAATTTGATGTAGATTTTAAATGAATGTACTTCACTGGAAGCTTCAGGAGTCAAGTCCTTCAGACAGTCTTCCAGATTATCATCCCCATTTGCCTTGTTCCTGTAGGATACAGAAATGCTAGTGTAGTTTGAATTTCCAGAGACTCCTGTGAGCCCATGCTAGGGAGCTCAGCACAGCATGCAAGCTACTCTGCCCAGCTGGAGAATTGCAGTGAGAGCAGAGGATTTCTTAGGATATTTTTGGATAGAAATTTGCATGCTACATAGCATATTGCAAAATGTATTTAGGGTGAAGATTAGCAGGTTTGTCTGAAAGGAGCTTATATCTGCAGCATAAGCTGCATTATGAGTTTCTTGCCATCGTTTTAACAACCTAATAGCCATTGAACCAGTCTTGTATTCAGCTGTGGCATGTGCAGGGAAAATGAGCTTCCTCTTCTGCAGAAATGGCTTTGTAGGTGCCTCCTGCACCTTGGACTCATCGTGAGAGGGGGTGAGAAGGAGCACACAGGACCAAATCTGCTTGTAGATCTCATTAGGCCAGTGCTGATCACCACCTACCCAGGAACTGCTCTCTCCTGCCTTTTAGAGAAGCATCTGCATGTTCTGCCATGTCCTTTGAGAGAGCAAATGTGTGGGGCTTTTTTTGCATCTGTTGCAGATCTTTTGAGTTGATATCACGGACTAGAAATATTCTCTTATCCCAGAGAATATATAACAGAGAATTCCTGCAATTGCTGAAATAATGCTGTGTAATTTGTGTAAGGAAGTAGCAACCATTTACATTCTTTATCCTTTCATCAAGCCAGAGTGCATGTTTCTGCAGCTCTGCCTATGTGTGAATGGGTGCCAAACTTGGAGCTGCATAGCTGAATAAATGTCTTTAATGCTAAGCATATAAGGATATTTTTAGTAATCTGCTCATGGCTTGACACATCATTACCCCAGAAATGGAGAAAATTGTGAAGTCACAGTCACTTTGTATTATATTTGGGCAACTGTAGATAGACATACACACGTGTGCACATGTGCATGTGTGTATATGTGAAATACACCTGTCCTACCCCTCACAAATATTTTCTGTTAATCCATGTAATTATCCAAGGGTAATCTTTTTATTAGTTTGAAAACTCTGAACAAAGCAAAAAAATCCACCTTTCTCTGTAGGTGTCCTCTGAGTAGTTTCCCAAAATTCTGACCTTACAGAAAGCCCTGTTCATTCAGACTAGCTTTAATTGGGTATGAGGGACAGCTTCATATCCTCTCCTTGATACTCAGTGTGACTGAATGTTTATAGAAAACATTAAAAATGCTCTTAATATTTTCTTTTGTCAGTACCCTCCCAGATTCTGAATGATGAAATCCCTGTCAATAATCTGATATTTGGGCACATCATTCTGCCCTGCTGTAATCAAGCTACTAATTGAAAGCTGTGTGAAACTCAAGTGAGCCCCAAATCAAGCTAGTTGATAGCACCTGTAAATGTGACAGCCTTGTGGTACTACTGCATTCTGCTTTCATATTCCTTCTATTGTTTAGTCTTTCAAGTGAAGATCTTAGAAGTCTTGGAAGAAAATTTGTATGGAAGCAGATACAAAATTTGAGGGACTGAAAATTTGGATTTTTTTATATTATCTTGAGGTCCCACTCTTCACAGTGATTTGGGGGCTAGGTTTGTGTTTGTACCATTCAGTACAAAACTGTGTTGTAACAACACAATGCTGCTGTTCAATCAAGTCAATTCTGAATTTTCAGTTTTCTCCACTAGGCAGCAGTCAGTAGAGCTTAAAAATAGAGCAAAGACAAAATGGAAAGTTCTAACAAAGTTATGCCATCTTTCAGTGTGGCTTCTAACTCAGAAGTAAAACAAGAATCAAAATCAATGTTTGATTATTAAATATCATAAGCTTGTATTGTAATTTAGGTTTACAATCTGTGTTACAAAGTGGATGAAAGCATTATTTTTGCTGAATTTTGTAGTAAACGTGAGGTTCATAAAGTCTTTATATCCATAAAACATTTAGTTAATCAAAGTCAAACATGGATAAAAACAGTTTACTCTGATTTACAGACTCCCTTCATCTGGAAACAGCTGCTTAATGTTCTTCTTAAAAACACAGCTTGATTCTTTCGGTATTAACAAGCTATTATTGTGAGTTATATCCCTCTTTCAGTGCATAAATTCAGTTAAAGTGAATGCAGAGAAGTTTATAAAATGCAGGCTTAATGTTGTTGTAACATATGTTGCAAGGTTTTTAACAGTGACAGTTTTGATGAAAGACATTTCTGCCTTGCTTTCATAAATAAAGCTTTCTTCTTGCTTGCCTTGCTTTTTAATGTCTAAGAATCTGTGTCCCCTCTGAATGCCTCAATAAGAGTAACAAGATTATAGGAGGAGCATAATGGACCATGGTTTGTGTTTGCAGCCTTTAATTCATTTATTCTTAAGAGAAGTCAAACAAATGTTTCTCTAATTCTGGAATATCTTTGAGCAGGCAAATTGACAAGAACATAAGAAATATTCTACTTGTTGAGTCTTAGTTATAACACAGAATTACCAAACAGCCAGCTGTATAGTCTTGTTATTTGTGCTACACTTTCCTTGCTCCTGATTTAGCAGCTACAGAAGCAGCTGGGTTTGGTTTACTTTTAGCAATTAGATCAGTTTTGGTTTTTTGGGTTGTTGTTTTTTTTTTTCCCCAAGAAAAATTTGTACAAGAATCATAATGACTTGTTTTTCAGGTATTTTTTTGGAAGATAAATAGATGCACGCAACCTCTCCTAGATAAAATACATATAAAGGTTTTCTTCAAATAAAAATCCTATTTATAGGATAAAATTGTTAAACTTCCATGGTGCAATCTTGAATTCTGCTTGCCTAGCAACAAATAAAACATAAACCAAAACCAACATTCCATCTCCATCTGATGGCCTGAGAGCATCACAGCCCCAGGATGCAAAGGGGCTGCTCAGGCTGTGAACAGAAGAAACAGCATATGTCTTTGGAAATTGTTTTTTCTGCATCTGTCTTATGTTTATTTTAATTTGCTGTGCATTTCATGAGCTGTGAGCCAAGTAATGGACTAATTGTAAGCATGCAGGCTATCTTCAAAGACTTGCCCTTTTCTGAAAAGAATTTGTTTTTCTTTTCTTCTCCTGTTTCGGCACATCAGTAGCCAAGATGTGCTTAGTAAGTTTACATGCAGCAAGCCTTATGCCAAAGTTTGCTTTTCATGATTTATTGCAGGGGTGGGGGCCTTGTTTTATGATTTAAGGTGGTATTTGTCATGATACATAGAGCTGAAGGAAGCAAAACAGAAAGAAATATTCTGCAACCAGTAATGTGAGACAAATGCTCCTTCTAGACAATTAATCAACAGTGATTTACAAGAAGGTAGTTAGATTATTAAATTCAGCATCATAACTGTGAATTTTCTCTTTTTGATGAGAGCAAAATTTTTCTAGGCAACTGTTTTGTTTTCTTTTTACACAATGGGGTTTTTTTTGTTGCTTTTTTTGTTTATTTGAATATGTTTACTGATGTATTGTTTATTGTCATTTCTAGGTGGACCGGCAGTCCCAGTTTATCCAGGGCTACCGGGTCCTGTATCGCCAAACCTCCGGCCTGCCTGCTCCAGCTGTGTGGCAGAACCTGGAGGTCAAAGTCCCCACCGAGCGCAGCGCCGTCCTCGTCAGCCTGAAAAAGGGGGTCACTTACGAGATTAAGGTCCGCCCTTACTTCAATGAGTTCCAAGGGATGGACAGTGAATCCAAGTCTGCTCGTACCACAGAGGAAGGTTGGTAAAAGGGGCAGGAAAGCAAAGAGATTTCATAGCTGACTCTGGAGGTTATTCTGTGTGTGCATGCGTTCATCTCTTTCTTCCACGTGATTTCTGTTTGTTACACACCAAGGTGACATTAAAATTTGACATAATATTCAGCTTTGTGCTGTAAATATCCCCTGAGAAAGCACTGTACTGGTCTTATATTCTATAGCTGATACATCCTTCTAAGGTACAGGTGGCTTTTGGTCTTCCAAAAAGTGTGCACTGCAGCCCTTCTTTTGTAACCACTGCTGCTGCAATAAAAGACTTTGGTCTGCACTTTGAAAATAAAATAAATGCAAGCTCTCACAAATGAGTGTTTGATACTAAGCACATCTTTCTGAATGGGTAATAATGTAGATGAGCAGTTGGCTGGGAAACGAGGAGTAGTGAAGGACATATATTTAACTAGTCTGGAGAAACTCCAGTCTCAAGGGCACACCACTTCACAGTTTCTGTTAGCTCAGTGTTCATAAAACTGCCCTGTTCCGTGCTGCACAGGATTCCCCTGAGCACCTTTCAAGCCTCACTGAAACAGTCAGGATTCAGAGTGAACAGTTTATACTTCTGAAATGCTCGAGCTTTTATATCCATAGCATATAGCCTCATATATAGCTGTGCTAAAGCATGTGCACTCCAGGGCTGCTGGGTTTTTTTGTTGAAAAGTAAAGACACTGGGGTGAGATGTCAGTAATTTTAATCACTTGCTTTTAGAAAACCACCATTTTTTTACCTATCTAATGCAGTCTTTGCATGGAGAATCTCTCCTGTAAAAGTAGGATGGTCCTAACAGTAAAGGTTCATCTTCTCTCTGTGTCACTGATTTTTTTTTAATTTTATTTTTTTTTAAGCAAGAAAAAGAAATATTGGTGAAGTTTTAAAATGTTCATATGGTTTCAATGGGTTTTGAGTGCACTCTTTCTTTCCTACTGAAAGTGCATCTTAATCATTTACAGTAGTCTCCTGAGGTTTAATTTAGTGCTGATTGCCAAGTACTCTTTAATTCTAGAACAGACTTGCTTATTACTCACTTTCCTCTTTGATTTGTTATGATTATTACCCAACATGTAAGTAAAACTGAAGATAACTCAGTTGCACTTTGCATTTCATGGAGGAGGAAATTCAGTGTCCTGCAACATGTAGAAGAGTGTGCAGGAAGGCAGTTTTCAAGTGGAATTTGGAATTTGGGATTTTATGGTCCCCAGATTTTTGTTCAAACTATAAAACCTAAATGAGTTATGAAGAATATGTTTGCAGCACTCTGAACAAAGTTTTTTTTTTTTTTAATAAAAAAGAAAATTTTAAAAAGATTTCTACAGGTGAATTTTCTTCTCTGGGATTAAAATGTGGGATTTTGTCCTCTCACTAGCATATTTTCCTCTAGTCAAATTTCAGCTGTTTTTTGGTGTTTATTTAGTTAATCTAACTGCCTCTTCCTAAAGGTAAAATAAGAACTAGAGAAAAAAAAGGTCTTATACCTCCTGTCTATTTCTATTAAATACTTGAGGAATGACATTCTCGTTTATAAGCCTTAGCTCCCAGCAGAGCCTGTCAGGTAATTTCCTACCTTAAAGGACACTTTGTTCATGTGGAATAGCTTTCCACATAGTGAAGATTTAAAAAAATATTCCTGCCTGGAGATATGTATAAGTCACAGCCTAGGATCTGCTTTGTAGATTAATATAACCTTAAAAGAGTCTGTTTACAAGTATCTCCTCTCAAAACAAATATTGTAATATTATCACCAGAAAAATGTCAGCTCCTGTAAAAAATTCTTCCTCTTCCTTGGGTGATAAAATTAGGTACTTCCATGAGAAAATTAAGACATTCAGTAGATGCAGTTCTACAGATATTTCCTTTAATTCCTCATATTATCTTTGTAGTTATATTGGTGTTCATGTATTTCAAAAATAGTATCAACTAAGTGTCTAATGACGGTGGTTTGCTCCTCTTCCACTGAAGGGAGATGACAGTCTATTTAAGTCTGTGTTGACTGTGATTCCATTTCGAAAATGAGCTTTTTTTAGCCTTGACTTTTAAAAAATGTCAGCAATACTAATTTTAGAAAATAATTTGCAAAAGTGATACGAGTGTTGGAAGTTTTTTTGCAACATCAAAGCAAATATCCCTGGTAAAGGCAAAGTACAACCAAAAGGTAGTGGCAAATTTCTGCTGGATTGGATTTTACATGCAATGTTACTTCTGAGGCCTACCTTTAAAAATCAATTTTGCTGCAGTTAGACTTTTCCTCTAGATCAGACATTTGTCACAGTTCAGTATCCATCCATCTCCTGCCTCTTTGGCCTTGTGAAAGTAACAAATGGAATTCTGTTTGGCTGCGTCTGGAAAAGATGAGCAGCGATTTGGGTTCTTTCATATCTGTAAGAAGAAGCTGAGCACTGGAATAATTGACCTGTCAAGAAGCAGGCAAGGTGTTCTCCACAAGCCAGCAGCAAGGGAAATGAGAAAAGGGTTTTAAAAATGTTATTTTTCAATGTGATCTATTTAATAACTGCAGTAGTGTCAGACAAGTGGCTTAATTTATATCACAGTGCCAGCTTACAGAGTGATATTATCAGAGAGAGGAAGCTGAACTGCTACATAGAAACATGTGTACATGCCTACAGTGGGAGCTAAATCAAAGATTTTATTTTATAATTTTCACTATTTCTTTCATACTTTCTCTAGAGACAGATGATTTTTATTTTATTTTATTTTATTTTTAGTTGCATCCACTGTTAAATCTCCTTTGGAATAACATTGTGGAGTAGTACTTGACCTGCATCTTGTTTGTCACCACAAAAATATGACAGGAAGGGAGGTCTCCTTAGCTTTTATCAGCTGCTTTTGTCAGTTTCTCCTCACCTTAGAGCAGTGCCTAAAATGATATTTCCACAGCTGCATTCATTATCTGCAATTTTAATTTTGCTTCAAATTCATCCTATGTCCTCAAAAAACCTCAAAAAACACTAACACACATTGGTAGAATATTAACTAGAATGTTCATGCAGTTTAAATGAAAAAAACAAATGAATACAGTATGGTTTTAAAAAAAAATTTAGAGTATGGTATTTATTTTACATTTCTTTTGCATTCACACTTCCTTCTCCCCCCCAGGTATGTGCATATAAGACATATTTCTGAATGCCTTTTTTGTTTCAGTAATGAAAGTAAATATATTTGAGCAAGTTGTTCCATTGTACTTAAAACCAAAAATGAGTTGTGCAGTGTTAAGCTTTGCCATTTTTATGATTATTATTTTCACATAAAATATTCTAATTAATATCACACACGTACGTTTATTCACAGTTCTGTTGTTACTGAATAACTTGAAGACTTTTAAAATGCTAATTTTTTTAACTGTGTGGCAAATTATTTCACTTGCCATAAAATATACAATACATCTATTTATTTCACCAATTTTAAGCTTTGCACGATTGCAAGGAGTAGCCCAAGGCCATTTTCCCATGCTTCATTCAAGCTGGCTAAGAGTCAAATTTCCCACAATACAGCTCCATTTCTCCCCTCCAGTTCACTGTTTCTCTGCATCAAGCAAGGTCACAAGGACTCTACTAAGCACTATTAGCTCTGCAGCTGAACCTGCATCTGAAAATGCAGTTGTCGAAATGTGAAGCCTCCCAGGACTGTAATATGTGTTTCATTTTTCATCTAAAATATTTTTTTTTTTCCTGCTGTAGTCTTGTATGGTTCCTTGTCCTCACCTCTGATACCCGAGTTTGAAGTTGTGTGATCCTTGCAGCAGAGCACTCCAAGTTTTCAGGGTTATCAGGATAAAGATTTGAGCTCTTCTCCATGAGCCTGTGCCAGGTCAAGTGCTGAGGAGCTTCTGACGTGGGAGCACAGCCAGCCTCAAAGAGGCTGTGGAGAACAATAGGAATATCTGAATTGACTCAGGAGACTCAAACACTCCTGATATCTGTAGCTGTGTTTATTTGTGTTAAACCTGCCAGACCTCAATACAAAGATGCCAGGGGCTCTTGGCTTTTCTGGGAAGCATGGTCCAAGGATAGGCATGGGCTCAGGGGTATCTGTAAAGGATAAGATTAGAGTTATATTGCCATAAAGTTTAGCAGTGAAGAAGTCACTCTGACCAGGGGTCTGGAGTCAGGGAGCCTTGACATATGATTGAAATGCCCCAAAGCACATTGTCATCGAGGCTTGAATTTGGGGCAGGAGAGTGATAAATATTTTAGGTTCTGATATGATGTCTATTATAAGTTTTCAAAATCAGCTTTCATATTTCATATGAAATGTTTTAAGATCAGATTAAAAGCAATGAAAAATATGTGGAAGACAAATTCCAGAAGTATTTATTAAACACAAAGACACCTCTCTAGAACAGAAGGTGTCCAAGCAATAGAACAGGCTCCTGTGAACTGGAAAATTGTCCTGGAGAGGTATCACTCTATGCTTGCTGTATTAGTTCACACTTTTCTGGCCTCTTTCTATTAGTTTTGCTCAAGACTGGCTAGATGGACTGGGAGAGATGGAATAAATAAATTCTAGGACCAGTTCCAAGCAGCTGCTATCCATCAGCTTTTCCCCCCAGGGACTATACCTTAATATAATACAGTCGACCTCGGTGGCCTAGCTCACCACCGTGGTGGAGTTTCAGCACTTGCCTGGCAGCAAGGGAAGGATGAGGGGGGGCTGCAAGAAGTTTCAGGTGGCTGAGCAGGGCCATATTGACATTCCTTTGCCATGGCAGCCACAGCCATGCTGAGGGAGCCCAGTATGGATGCAGCAGATGCTCACAGAGGAGACTTTTCCATAGCAGAGCTCCTGCACCACTTCCCAGGCAGCGTGTCCTGAGCCAACAGAAGCACCCTGCTGCTGGTGTAGCTGCAAGAGGGGCTTTGCCAGCAGAGCTCTGGTCACTAATAACTATGATTTTCTTTCATTTTTCCACGCTTCTAGACAACATGCAGGGCTGGCAAGCAGTTGTCTTGTAGAATTGGCCTTAGTGTGCAGTGACCAGCCAAACAGCTGTGAATGGTTGAACTGAGCAGGACTCTGAAGAGAATGCAATTTACCTAGGGGCAGAAAAGGACATAAGTATATATGTGACCTAACTGAGCACCTGCTCTATTCACTGGTATTTGATGTAAAGCCATGAACATTTTAACCCTTTTCCAGTTCAGAGTTGCAAGTTCTATGTTTAAACCCGGTATTGTCTTCCTGGAGAGCAAACAAAAAGGGACATTAAATGCTGGCTGCTCACATCATTATTAGATCATGTAAAAATAGAAGAACCAAAACAGTTTTCAGGCCAGGTGAAGCAGCCACACATGTGACTTATTTGATATATCCATAGTTATTCATGCATATTATGGAAAACAAGGGCAAACACGAGAACAATACCAGTGCAAGCTTAAGAATTGCCAAATATAAATAAATGAGGAGTGATTTGTATTGATTCTCCACTGCCACAAATTCCACATTGTCATTCAGCCCTATGCTTCTCTTCAGAGGGGCATTTTTCAACATTGTCAGTGTCTGACAAGTGCACATCCCTAGGCCTGCAGAGAGTGAGAGTTTTCTATACTTTCTGCTTGCTCTTGCACTGCTTCAGCAAAATCCGTGCCCTAGCAAACGAATTAATGCCTTGCTTCTGTTTGCTCCCTCTCCTTGGTGTAGCCCCAAGTGCTCCTCCTCAGTCTGTCACTGTCCTGACAGTTGGAAATCACAACAGCACAAGCATCAGCATCTCCTGGGATCCTCCCCCTCCAGACCACCAAAATGGAGTCATCCAGGAGTACAAGGTACGCACCATGTCTGATGGGAGGGTTTAGGGAAACAGCCTGCTTGAATTACAGAACAGTACCACTGTTTATGGATTTACATTCTCACAGCATTTACAGTTGCCCATATAATTATATGGAGAAAGAGGACTGACTGCTTATGGATTTCTTTACTACTATTATTATTATTGTTATTATTACTATTATTATTGCTATTATTACTATTATTACTATTATTATTACTATTGTCACTACTATACTGTTATATTAAGAAGCAAAAACACCATGAGATTGATATGAAAGGAGCTGTAATTTCTAGCCAGTTTGCAGTTCTTATCTTTCTAGCTTTTCCCTGCTGTGGAACAAGAGGAGTGGGTATTTTTGGAAAGGGGCTTCTGTACTCTAAGGACAGGCAGTGAAGTCCCTCTCTTGGAATGCCTTCAATCTGGCAGCAAAGCTGGCAGGAAAGTTGCTTCTTATTTCCTCTGCAAAAATGCTAATCCTAACACTTCCAGGTCAAAGTCAAGGACTGTGACTTTGGGATAATTCAAGACTTTTTCCAAGTACTATCACTGTCAAGTTTCACAATTTAAAGTGCCAGGTTGCTTGCTCTGAGAAACAGGTTGAACACAAGCAGTATATCCAAAGTTTGCTGCATGAAAATTGCTTGCGTTGGTTGTATTTTCTTCCTTTATGTTACTATGATGGCTCAAAATATCCACTCCTTATACATTAAATGTTGTTGTAGCCTGTAATTTCATACTAAGATCACTTTTGCACAAGGATATTTTCCCAACATTTAGAAAAAATGCACTCTGTTATGCAGGTGGAGAAAATAATTGGGTGAGGTTCAGCCTTGTCACAGCATGGAGCTCAGTTTGGTAAATTAACCTTACTGTGGCTTGCTTATGTACACCAAGTGTGAAATGTTTAATTGAAATGGATCAGGGCAGCTTTCTTGACAGTCCCACAAAGGGTGGAAGTGGTGACTGCAGCTTATTTCACATAAAAAGATTTTTTTTTTCCCCCTTTTGTGTCATGAGGGAACACAGCACGAAGAAGGGAGAAAGTGCTTGGTTTCTAAATCAGATAGTGGCTCAACTTATTCCAGCTTTTCACTTGGTCAGGGGGATGCAGTAAATGCTCACAATGTTTATGTTTAGCATAGCAATTCTTTTGTTTTCCTTTTAGTCAATATCAAGATTTATTAATCCCAGTATTTTATTGATCTATTTTTCATATGAATTAATAATTATCCTTTGGCTTAATTAATCTTGATCCTGACTCAAGTACAAGTCAATATAAACCATCCAGGGCTTATAGGGAAATGAGTAAAGCACACTCCTAAACCACTAAACATGTAGATATGAAGCAAGTGGGCTGATGGCTCATGAAAGCCATGTTCCAGGTGAGTGCTCAGCCTCTGGGCTGTGTATAAAACCAGCTGGAGTCACTACCTATTACAGCCCTCCTGTGTTAGGTTAGGTGGCTGCCTCAGTAGTGAACTGGCTACAGTGAATGGTGCAGAGAGTCTAATATTTACCTGAGTATAAAATAATTGTTGAAATTCCACAGTGCATTTTCTAGCAAATTGGAAATAGATCTGTTGATTCCAATTCAAGCATCGGAATGCCTGTAAATTCATTCATGAATTAAATGCTTTTAAGTAGGGACATCTCACAGCTGTTGTAACCTAAGACCAGGACAGACAAGGAGTGAAGGAATGAATGCAATTGTTACTCACCTTAATGCATTCTGGCTGGCAAATAGGATCACTTTAGGTTTAGGAAAACAAGAGAATTTTTTTCCTTTTCAAATCTTTCTCAGCACTTCACAGAAGAAAGAGCTAAAGTGTGGTAAAACACTGAACAGGGTCAAAAGTAAGTGCAAAGATATTATTGCTGTTGTTTAGATGCATTAGTTTCTCCCTGATAGTGGTTCCACCAATAGTGTTTTCTTCTGCTGTTATTTTTATGTTCGTGTACATGTGATATATTTATGCATTGATTTTCCTGTGTGGTGGTAAAAGCTTTCTTTAGTAATACAGGAGCAAGATTTGCAGATAGCCTTAACTGAAGAAACATGCCTAGAAGTTAGTTCTGAAACCTCTTTGGAGAATCCTATAAAAAAATGCAAGAGGGAGACATGACATTCTGAACTCATAGACTGTTCTCATCACAAAATGCCAGTTGTGATTTTAGGGTGGATTTTCTGTTTAAGTAGGTAATATTTAAGCGGGAAACTGATGTCTGGATTCCTAAACAATGTAAATAATCACAGAGGCAGCAGTAAATGTGAGCCTGTGTTTATTCAGAAATTCCAAATATGCCTCTTGCGCATGAAAGGAAGTTGAAATGAATTTTGAAAATTGTTTGTTCTTTAGTGCTTTAAGAAGTGTTCCAACGTGTGGTCATATATTTGGTATCCTTTTGCTGTTCAGCAGGAAATTTAGAAGGAAAAATTGTTGGTTTTTTTAACAAATAGTTTGATAAATAAGATTCTGATTAATGAATAACACCTCTTTTCTATTTGGATGATCTGATCTGTGCTTCTAAGAAGTATAAGCACAGAATTTTCACTCCATGGAGAGCCAGAGTCCAGAAAGGTATTTGCAAGCAGTCTTTGCAGCAGGCTTGGTCCTGTGCTAGTCTGGGATACCTTGCTGAGCTAAATCATCCCAATTTCAGCTATCCTGGACAGTAAGACTGTCAAGAAGTCCCAAATAAGTGACTGCCATGAAATACCTTGATATGTCATATCTATGCGCGATTGTGTGAGTGTGAAGAATTTTATCTATTTTAACACATCAACTTTTGTCCCAGATCTGGTGCCTAGGTAATGAGACTCGATTTCATATCAACAAAACAGTAGATGCAGCCATTCGGTCTGTAGTAATAGGTGGCCTATATCCAGGTATCCAGTACCGTGTGGAAGTTGCTGCAAGCACCAGTGCAGGTGTGGGAGTAAAAAGTGACCCACAACCCATAATAATTGGTAAGTTATTGTCTGTTCTGTTGTTCTGCTTTGCCTGTTTGTTGTTGTTTGTTTTTTTTTTTCTCTCAGAAATGCTTTCATACATCACATCTAGAAGCATAAAAATTTGTGGAGCAAAAGACAAGATTTGACTAGAGCTGGTTAGTTAGCTTTTTCATCCCCCTGCCTGATGATGGCTTGCTCTTCTCTTCCTGCAAAGTTCTTGCAAACAAAGGGAAGCATGTTCCCAAGACATATGAGAAAATGCAGATTGCCTAATGAAACTGATTTAATGTTTTTGTTTGGTTTTTTTTAAATGCATTTACCACTTCTGCAGGTTGGTAGATGTGTGGAACAAGCAGCCCAAGCTCCCTTTTCCCTCTGTTAAGATGGCTGGAATATTGCCTTACTCATTCCACTGGTGCCTAAGGCAGTATTTAACATTGTTTTCTGAATGTCTAAAGTCAGTGTTTCTCACGTAATCCAAGGACACAAGCCTCCTCTGTCAAAGAAATAGTGATCTCTAGACCAATTAGAGAGCAAAGGTAGCATTATCATCCCAGCCTTTGAAATAATTGTTTCTTGATAGTAGTCTCCATGTAGAACTAATTTCCTGACCTGAGGGAAACACAGGTTTTGTTTCTTTTGAAATTTTCCCTGAGTATAAATATAAAGGTAGTAACAATATGGAAGATTAGAAGAAATTATGTTTAACAAACTTGAAATGAGCTGTGCAAAGCAGCACCTCAGGAATTTTGTTGCCATTTTTCTATGTGATCTAACTTGGTTATTACTTAAAGGGACTTTTGTTTGTTTGTTTATTTGGGGAACTTCTGTTGTTACTAAGTATTTTCTTTCTAGAAAATGTTGTCAGTACACTGTCCCAAACATGGACTAGTCTATTATGTGCAGACCCGTAGAAAAGACTGTCCCATAAGCATTGCTTAAATGTTTATTAATATTCAAGTTCCTCATTCATCAAAACAGAAGCTAGGATACTTCAGCTGTGAAGTCTCACAGGAGACAGAAATACAAGAGTGGCAGTGAAGGTAGCACTTGGTTTAGATAAGGGAGCCACAGAAACACTAAAGATCGAAAAAAGATATGTAGAAGTGAAAACAAAAAATTGAAATTTGAAAATGCAAGAAACCCAGGACTTTTTTTTTTTATTATTTCATTAAGGGGTCCATCTAACTAGGCATGAAATATACTGCACTTATTCCAGCAAAGGACAATAAGTGTGTTGCATTTTAAGTACCTGGGTAACCTTGTGCTGCTTATTGTGCTGTGAGTTCTACTTGCACCAAAAGTCTTTTCTGGATGATTCCCAGAGTTTTTAGTGGCACTTATTTGTTCCTTAAATGATCCCACAATTTCTGCTTCAACAAGTTTGTCTGGTGACATCTTTGCACATTTGAGAGTCATTTGCATGGAAAGTAATGGAAAGTAGTTTCTGTTTTGGTTATGTTTCTGTTTTCATTTCTGTTTCTCTTTTGGGAGCCTGAAGCTGGATGTGTTTATTACATATATGGTTTGTATCTCCCTTTTCTTTAGGCCCAATTTTGCTATTGATTATGAATTGCTAGCAGTTATTTCTCAGACTATGTTTGCTTGATAAATGTAAGACTGTTCAAGTGATACCATTTCTGAAAAACTTGAGCTGGCACCATTCAACATTTGAATGGGAATCAGAATCATAAAATATGAAAATTATTTTTGAAGTAAATTTAAAGAAACCTAGTTACATGGATTTAAAATTAGCTAGTGAGCAAACCTCAAAACATCATAATGAATGGGAAAGCATTATTGGGTTATTATAATACAGTTCTATATTGTCTGGTGCTTATCTATACCATTTAACAACTGGCAAACAGAATGAACAGCTCTAGAAATGCTGAATTATGGTAAGAACAGGTCAATGGTGCAGGAGAGCTAAGCTGTGTTTCTAAGCAGTAAAAATTTTAATAGTCATGAGATACAGTGTGCAGAAAGAGATGTTATTTTTAAATACAGGATTCATTCTTCCAAAAGATGTTTCAGGGTGTTTTTTTCTGAAAATAACTAGTTTTCATGGTGGATAATCAACTACTGGCCTCCCAGAGTAATTTTAGATAACAGACCTGTGACAATCCAGAAAGCAAAAACAGGAGAATAGGAACTAGTAGGAAGTATATTATTCCTTTAGTTAGAAATTGTCTTACTGTTACAGGAATCTTGAAGCAGGAGGTTGAAAAATTTTATGGAAAACTCAAAGAGAATCAAGTATAAAACTTTTATGATCATTAATGATATGCTAAAAAACACTCACTTGGAAAACCAGAAGTAAAATTTGAGATAAGGGCAGCGCTGGTTAATGCTGTAGCTATTCTTTCTCTTCATCAGTTGGCCTGGTCCCTCTTACATTCCATCATTGGCATAATAATATGAGGAACAGCTGCAAACTTTCACAGTAATAGGTACAATCGAATCTGATGTGTCTAATTAATTTTTGGTCCGACAAATTAGTTTTGTTCTTCATTACTCTCCAATGGGAGGAAGACATTATATTTCATTATGTTTTTGTCTTCAGGAACAATGGAGCGTTACAGGTCGCACACTTCCCTTGTCTGTGTTCTAATTAGTTGAACTGACAGCATTGTTACAGAACCACCTGCAGTGTATGAAATAATACACTGGTACCTTGGATGACATATTTATTTCTTCTGCTTAAATATTATATAAAGAAGTACAAGACTAATGCTGTTTGTTTCCCCAACCCCCAACAATTATATTAATTTTATCAAAAGTCAGTGGGTAACATTCATCTGTCTCCATTTATTTTTCCATCATCTAATTCACAAAGCATATGTTATTTTGACATTTAAATGAATTATTACTTTTGCAGTTGTAATTGCTAGGCACAGAAGGGTGAGAACAAACAGCCAGACTGCAAACTTTAGAAGGTAATTTGGAGACAGATACTATGTTCCCCTAGAAGACAGGCAGAGCATACAGTCACTGAAATACAGAGCATACAGGCTCGTGACAATTTGCTCTCACATCCTCCATTCTCAAAAGACTGTTTTCTGGTCTTAGAGAAGACAGGATTCTCAGATGTTTTTGGGGGCTTTAGTGAAAAGAACTCATTCTTGAATCCAGGAGCATCCACTCCCAAAGCTTGTGTCTCCAAAACACTTCCCTGCCTGCTCTTCTCCTTGGTTGCACAACTGTGTGTCTGAAGCAGTGCCAAAACTACCTGTTTCCTCACTGTCCCACTGCTTTGGCCTCTCCTCCAAAGGGCACAGAAATTAACTGCAAGTTAATGGTGATTAGAGCAACTCCAACTCCTATGCTGATTTCTACTAGAAAATTGATTTTGTGTCTGGAAGAGCATGCCATAGAGAGTCCCTCTCTATTTGTTTTACTGTCAGCCCTTCCTCTTTCAGCACTGGGGTGCACCTATGGATTGGTTCCATGGGCAGAAAAAAACATGGAAAATCAGATAGAGCAGCTTCTGCTGCCTGATTTCTTCCCTTGCTGCTCACTCAGTTTCATTCTCAGATACTGAATCAGGCTTGGAAGCCATTGGGCCTTTGGCAGTGGCAAGACAAAAATGCAATGAGGCAAAGGACAGCTGCAGCTCCCGGATGCTGATGCTAGTAAAGCTCCCCAGCATGGCCAGTATGGACTGGTGCATGACACCAGTACTGGGACACTTTTTGTACATCTGGCAGCATCTTTCTGTGGGACCCATTCTGCTTGCAGGGAGCCTGTTTTGTTCCTTGCCCAGAAAGACTGAAAGCAAGCCAAGCTCTAGCACAGCTTCCACAGCCTGATTGCAAAAGCAGACAGTCATCAGTACTAAATATTGACGTGGTGCTGAAAGAGAGGAAGCCAAATAAACTCACCAGGGTCATCAGCAGTGTGATAGCAATGGCACACAGGGCACTGCACTTCTTCCCAATTAACCCAGCCCAGCTCTGAACAAGCTGCCTCTTGGCAGGGGCAGTGCTGGGCAGAGGCAGTCCCAGAGGGACCTTCTCAAAGCATCCCCTTTTATAAAACATGGCTGTGTGACCTCCAGCTCACCTGCAAAGAGGTGTCTGTGGAAAAGGGACTGGAAGTGTCAGACTTCTCAGTTCTGCTTCTGCCAGAGACCCTGAGTGCTGGCTTTAGGCTGAAGCCAGCGAGCTGCTCTGTTGGAAGACATAAATCTAACCATTGCTGAATTATGGAAAAGGAATATGTACATTTTCACAGCATGGCATAATGATACAATACTTCTAATAATTTCCTCTGAGTGACCATTTCAGTGTTTTACTGCAGTGTTCAACTACCTTTATGTGTGTGATAGACTCTCATAATTGAGAATCATATTGTTTGCATCTTCTTTGTCTCAATAGAGTAGCTGCTCTTGCAGCTTTTCAGAGTGCATACAGGCATCTGGTAATATTGCATAAACATTTCAAGGACTGAGCTACATAAATGCTTCTACTGGAAATTTTGGATAATCTTTCATGAATTTCAAAACTGCAGATGTGGACAGTTTATATAAAATATACATAGAATAAAATTTCAGGGTTTTTTTTTTAGAAAAATATGTTCTGCATTTCCTAATTTTAAAACTAACTATTTTTGACAATTTGAAAGTGCTGGCCCTAGAATTACATGCTTTAGCATTTCCTGGATTTTCATGCTGATTTTTATGAGCATTTGTTCTCAAGCCAAATGCCAAGATTTTTCTTTTAGAAAAGTTCCCTTTTAGAGAAAGACGGGTAAAAAACCAGTGGGAGCATCTACTGGAATTTACAGTTTTCTACTGTAATATACAATTTAAGATCCTATATAGCAATTTTTTAATTCATGTCACTTTAATTAGTATTCCAGGTAATAATTATTCCTTACAGGTTGATGTTAAGAATTTGTATGCATATTATAGGTGAAATAAATACCATCTGTTGCTGTGATTGTTTAGTGCTTACAGTGCGATATTCAGCTTTGTGTCAAAGATGGTACACACAATTTGTGTGAATTGTTTTCCCCTTGAAATAATTGCTGCATCTTTGCCCTAGTGGAAAGTGCATTCATTTTATTGTCTGTTTCAAATTTGGAAGCTAGCATTCAGGGAAAATAAATGAGTTGAGTAAGAATTTTTGGTTTTCTTCTGATGTAGCATATTTTGTATTTGGATTACTCATTTGGAAAAAGCTATTTATTGATTGCTTGATTTATTTTTTTTATTAGTTTCCTGTGATCCATTTTCTCATTGTTGTCTTCTGTCTACAACTGTGGAAAAATAAACTAACAAATATATATACTGTTTAAAAAAAGCTCTGGATTGATATCTGTTAGATTACTTGGGAGCATGCTATAGGTCTGCCTCTGCAAATATATCTGCAAATGGCTATGAATTTACTCTAGAAACACTAAGATTGTGAGAAGAACTCCTTAAAGTTCTTCTACTATTGATAATTCTTTTGAGATCCACTATTAGTTTTTAAAAACTTTCAATTTGTAGAACACTGGTTCCCCTGTGTGTTACAGAGTCCAGAACAACCACATTCTGTTCAATTTCTCTTGTGCAGGAGGTCGTAACGAAGTTGTCATCACTGAAAATAACAACAGCATAACTGAGCAAATCACTGATGTGGTCAAGCAGCCTGCCTTTATAGCTGGCATTGGTGGTGCATGTTGGGTCATTCTCATGGGCTTCAGCATCTGGCTGTACTGGAGAAGAAAGAAGAGGAAGGGTCTCAGCAATTATGCTGGTAAGAGCAGTGACTTTACTGCCATCTCTGCAGGTGCTATCATAAAAAGAACCGGGGCTACTAAACCTACCTAAAAACCACATTGAACTTACAGCCAAAGCATCCTGGGTGACTTCTGTGTGCTTGTTTTAAATGTATGCTCTGGAATTGCTGGTGTATGAGAAGCTTTAAATGCATTGCTCGGTACCACATTTCATCATTATCATAAGGCAGTGTTTTTACATCTCCAGCCCATCTAGCATTAAAAAAGTACAAAGAGGATTAACTGCTCCTCTTGCCCCTCGCTCAGAAGGCACTCTATTGGCAGTGCAACATCATTTATATGTTCAAATAGGAGTTAGACTTGACCCTTACAAGGAAAGAGTTTTTTCCATCTTCTACTTCTTCATTCCTGTGCATTTCCATGTCTCTGAAGCCATGTGTATGGCAAATAAATGATTAATCAGTGACTTCATACCTGTAGCTGGAATGGTGTATTAGACAGAGAAGTGTGGTCAAAATTTACCCAAGGCAGAAGCCATAAACAGTTTTGTCTTGAAGGCAGAACATCTTGGAATGTTCTCTTTCATTAAATGTTTACTTCAGTTTTAAATTAGTTTTTGAAAACTACATTTGGAAAATTAAATACGCTTGCCAAATGAAAATATTTCCATCTATCCTCAACCTTTGTTTTGTGTATTATTCTGTTTTCAGGATTCTTATGAATTTTTGGGAAGTCATGTGAACTGTCATAAAATGGGTTACTCTGAGGACTAATTTAACACACAAAAAAACCCCAATTCTTCAAATACTGCAGTAGGCTCTCTTGTAGTTTTTATTAATACTTAAAAAGAGAATAACATTTGCCCAGTTGAGGACTGAACATATTTAGTGTTGACATTATATCACACTAAAGTTATACAAGTGCCCTTCTATTTACAAGTTATCAAATCCAAAACCAAGGACTCAGGTTCCCTAAATGGTGAGCAACAACTTGTCAAAACCCCACAGTCACAGGCAAACTGTTCCCAGTTCAACTCAGCCATAGTCAGACTCCTCAGTGTCCTGACAGGGCTCCCTAAACCAGCAGGAAACTGTTCTGTGCTGGTTTTCAATCCTTCCTGCTGTGTTTGTTTTCTGCTGGCTTAGTGAAAGAACAAGATATCAGATGAGCAGTGGAAAGAGAGGAAGGGGAGGGATCAGTGGCTTTTGGACCTCCTTGGTTTTCGTGGAACCTCACTTTGTGTCACCACATGATCTCTGTCGTTCATGGGTTGTGCTTTGTCCCACGGTGGTTTTTTTCTTTCCTTTAATAGCAGTAACTTTTATTCTCTGAGAGATGGGGTGGTTCTAACTGACAAATTTATATATATATATATATATATATCACACACTTATACATGTGCTGACATGAAATATCATCCTAGATCCCCAAAATTTTTCCATACTAGAGACTACTGTGCTGTTATTTCTCTTAGGAAGTAGTCCGACCTAAAGCTTTGGACCCAAGCTGAGACTAGATTTTTCATAAAAAGTGAGATTATTTGTCCTGTATGTGAGCTGGCATATTGGGGTGAGGGAGAATTGAGAGCAGTCTAAATTGAAGTGCATAGCTGTAAATAATTATAAACAACGTGTCTCATGCAACTCATTCCTTCTCATGGCATTTGCTGCACCTAAGTGTGATGTGAGCATTGATTGCATCATGAAATTGTGTGTGCTTTCAGCAAGGAAAGTGGATAACAGGTCATGCCTCAAAGTTCATCCTAATGTTTACAACTTGGAGAACAGCATGTCTGCACTGAGAGTCCTCAAATGTGACTGTCCAAATTCACTGCTCATCTTTCCAACCATCATTTCTCATTGGCTGCTGGCTGGTTGGTGCTTTAAGCTCAGCTGTTGTGTCCTGCTTATGATGTTCAACCCCAACCGAGTAATTTCCAGAGGAAACTCGTGCCCTGCAATGAGCTCTCTGTCAGGGTGTGTAACTCACAATGTGTTTGCTTTCTTGTTTTGCAGTTCAGTCCTTCACCTTCACCCCTGCAGGTACTGTCCATTAGTCTGTCTCTTACCTCACCAACACATCATTTCACGCGTTAGCTATCGAATTGTTTATGAGCATGTGAGACATGAAGAATCAAAACTACATACAAGGAGAAATACTCTGGCTGCCTATCTGTGATAAAAATGTAGCATTCATTCCTCTCCTGATTCCAGAGAAAAGTAAAATCTACCACCATTAATGTCTCTCTCGCTATAAATCTGCATACTTAACTCGTATAACTCTCTAAAATGCAGTTTTGAAAGTAATTTTCAGGACCAGATGCTTGAACTAACTTAACATAAATAAGCATTATTCATATATAACTGAATTTTGATTTTAAAGCTCAAACAATTTAGCAGACCCAAGTGGAGAACTGGAACTTTCTTCTGCTTTGGCTCTCAGTTAAGTATACCTTTGCCTTACTGTGAGGTATTCAGCAGTCTAGTCACTGATGCATACATTGACTTTACAGGGTTTTTGAAATTAAAACATTGGGGTTTTTTTCTCACTACCCAGCTCAGAACTGGTATCCTGTTATTCTTATCTTTAAAAAGATAGCATATGGTAGACTATTATCATAAGCATGATTAAGGATATGTGAAGGATAAAAGAAAAGTGTCTGAAAGAGCAGTTCTATTCAACATATGGAGAGTCGGAAAAATAGAGTATACAATTCATAGTAATAATTAATACAAACAATTAGCTTCTGCTCTCATACTTAGTCTTGAGATTTAGAAACTCAAAATTAACTGTACCTCATCATTACAGTGTTAAAGGCTGATAAATCTCATCATTCTCCAGAAGTCTGTCAAGTTTTTTGGTTGCCTTTACCAGAGCTGTCTCCTCATGCTCAGTAGCTGCTTTCTCACTTTTCCTTGTGTTCAGCCACAGCTTGTGTTCAGATTAGCAGGAAAGAGGAGATGACCAAAGGTGGGGATGTGTGCCCCAGGAGCCCATGACATTCTGAGGGAGAAATGTCCTTGTGGAAAATCTCTGGGGGCTCAGGATAACTCCCCTAGCTTCCAGGCAGGTTTGGCCAGGTTACTGTAAGCTATGGCACAATGCATCACACCTTAAACACTTTACTGCCTTTTCTTTGAGACACAACATAGGGGTTTTTTTCCAAAATTAAATAATGCATCTTTGCATTTGGTTCCTCTGACCATGCCACTGTCAGCTGTCTTGAACTGTGGTGCATTTTCACCACAGTGTTTGTAGCACACGTTGGCATGACACAGGGTTGTGCTGGAGCCACTGGGTCTGAGCATGATTTCATGCTGTTGGTCCACATGTGCTGGGCAACTGGGATATGTCAGAGGTACTGCCAAAAATTTTCCTTTTTAAAAGCAGTTTCAACATCTTGTGGACTTTTTAGAGCTATTCTATTTCTTGGCTTTTAATAACTTTTGGAGGAATTGAGAACCAAAGTCCTCCAGTAGTCAAGTCCAAAAAGTGGTTTTTAATTTAAAAAAGTATTTTCCTTATGAGGGAACATAGTGTGTGTTTCATATCTTTAGACCCAGAGTTCCATAACAAACTTTGTTAATTCTCTAATATTTCGATTTGCCCCTGATAATATCATTTAGAAAGACATACCTATACTTGTGGAGGTTTGACACTCATAACTGTATGTTGTTCCCTTCAAAGTTATGATTCATAAACAGTTTGGGTTTAGATACAATTATTTAGACAGTGCTATGCAGCTTTCAGAATCTCCTCAGAGACAGCTGTCAGTGAGTTTTTACTAAAGATGAATTTATCCTAATATACTCAGATTTTAGAAGGTACACACGTTTTGTTCTGACATCTGCTTTAAATTCTTCCTTCAGAGAGTTTCAGAACATACAGATTTAACTGTGTGGTAGAGAATTGAATCTATTAGTGTAACAATCACATGCTTACTTTATTTCACACTCGGAGAAAATCCCGTTATTTCTGATGTGAATATTTTTTGTTTTCTTTTTCTTCATCTGTATTTGCCTGTGTATAGAACAGAGAAAACTAAAAATACTTGTTTAAAAGACCAAATCCATGCTGTTTTATAATTACTTGCTAAAAATGTTCTTTTGGGTCATTTGCAGATTATGGGTCATTCACTAGGACCACTTGTTATTTGTATTCCATTAGGCTCCCAAGATGTTACAGTTTCTGCTTTGTGACTAAACCACTGTAACGTGGGGGAGAAAACAGCAAATGTCAGGCAGTTTGTAATGATTTGTGTCAGGGAAGAGTAACTGATTGAGTTAAATACTTTTAGCTTTCTGTCTTTGTGAACATTTTCATAAGGCCTGATCAATGGCTCAGATGGTCACAAATAAAGTGACATTGATAATCACAGCTAAATCTATTCAGTTATTATCAGTTGAACTGACTCCAGCAGATGCTGAGCCACAATTCTGTATGTCATTGCTCTTCCACTTCCCTTTCCACCATGACTCACCAAGCCTTGAGTCTCAGTGATATCATATATATTAATAAGATATATAATAAGATATAATTATATATAAATACAAACCATAAAATTTAGCTAATATGTTTGTTAGATTACAGTTGGTAAGTAGTAGTGTCATCATCTGCAGCTGTACAAGGACTATGCATTTTTGTGACCATGACATACTCTCAGCAAAACCAAATCTGGCACAGGGACACTAAACACAGCTGTTGTCCCTTTTCAACCATCTCTCCTGTAATATACAGGATGGATTGGTCTCACTTTTGTGAGTTTGTGTGGAAGCTGAAGTACTGCTGCACTGTTTGATTGGAGGACTTTTTGATTGTTTTGGTTGGTTGGTTTGGGGTTTTTTTGTATTTTTGATTTTTGGTTTGGTTTGGCTTGGGTTTTTTTGGCTTGGTGATGGGGTTTTTTTTGTACTCTTGGGCTTACCCTTTACTGAGATTGTCTGGATATAAACATGCACCATAGGCTTCATACAAAGATAGAGGGCACAGAAGAGATATCTGACCACTTATTGTATAGCAGATAGATTATTTCAATATTGAATTGCAGTAACAGAACATAATCAATTTATTTTATACTGAAAGTTGCAATTATTTTTTCAGATTTCTGTGAAAAGGCATGGAAACCATTTGTAGGGAAAGAAAAGAGAAATTTCATTCATCTGTTTATCTTTCCTGTGGCCTCAAACTTGTGCCGGTACCCACTTGCCAGAATATTCAGGTGTTTTCAAGTGTCTACACCATCAGTCATGCAAAAAAAGTAAATATGTATTTTAACTTATGAGTAGGTTAAGCTTATTTAGTGACTAGTGCTCCTTGGGATTATAAAGATTTTATGAAACCCAGTAAACAGAAAACAAATTAAAAATAGATAGAGAATAATGGAACATTACACATTTTATGTTCAACTTCTGAAACTGTTAAATGAGGATAAACTATATGACAGAATCATCCAAAGGTAGACAGAAGATTTGATGGAATTTTTATGTGCTGATTATCTGTTCTGAGTTAATGCTTATTAAAAGAGGATTAATCTACATTCATATTTGAGGAACAGCTTATCAGTAAAAGGAATGAGACTTGGCTGGCAACATTAAAGTTTTCATTTGCAGTAGGAAAATGTGGCCTACTAGAGATAGGCATACAGAAATCTTTCTAAAGCTTTCTAAAGCTTCCTTGCCTCAGAATGTCGACTTACTATACATTCATATTTTTCCAGTTCTAGCAGGCATGAAGATTAAGTTTAACCTTGTCAGATAATATTAGTAAATGGTTTTGGTACCTCCTTATATATTTAATAAAAAGCATGTGAAAAGCTCCTTAAAATATGCTGGTTTTCATACAAATATACACAATATAATTTCCTGAAATATTTATGCATTTAAAATGCTCTTTGGATTATATTTCTGCATTTTTGCAGTCCTTGAAGTATAAGCTGGTGGGGATTCCTTCAAAATCTCTCTATGCAGAGGTTATTTTTTCATCTTCTTTTGAAAACCAATCTCATCCCTGCAGGTCTTCAGCCTTTCTAAGAACATGTATCAGATGCAAAGACTGCTGAAAGAGCTTTTTTGCTTCCTTGGTGATAAAAAGCAAGGAAGATGGGTGGGTCAGTGATAGGGACATCCTTCCCTTCCTCCTCTTATATTGCCCCTTGAAATTGCTCTGCTGCTTTTTGAAGTGGAGACAGGATGAATAAAGCCAGCTGTCTGTGTGTTTTATTTTTACAGTGACATCTACAAGCTTGGATTGCATTAAGTATGCTCCCATTCAGGCGTTTAGACTTGTTTTGTAATTGCAGAAATCAAACTGCAGGGAAAAACGCTGACAAAATGTATGGCAGGAATGATAAACATAGTGCTTTTTTTGGCAGCCTGACCATATCTTCTGTTGTTAACTGTCTTGCCTTTCACAACACTAAAGCTGAAAGAAAGGCACCTTCTCTCTCCAGCCTCAGGTAGCCAATTTGTGGATGGCATCAGGAATATGGGGAGTTTTTGCAGCATCCCAGTGACATGGCCACACTTCAAGAGGAATTTTGGCGAGCTCAGTTGATATTCCAAAGCCTTTTACACAAACACATTAAATCAATAAAATGCTTTCTGGTTTATTTTCTCATTGAGACTATAACCATGCATACTTTGGTGTACAGGGTGAAGAGTAAACAAAAAAAACCTGTTTTCCTTCCTAGCTCCATGAAAATCACATAAACTAGACTCAGTCTTCCCTAGGAAAAACAATGTCACTGTAAGCTGAACCTTTCTTCTTAAGGTGATGTGTATATTGGGAGGGTGTAAGATGATTTAACACAGGAAATAAAATAAACCAAAACAGGAAACAGTTCCTACCATGAAGAAACATGGAAGAAAAAGGAGCAAATTCTGTGATCCTTGTTTTTTTTTACTATCTCCTATGCCTCAGCCAACCTGCAGCAATTATGGCTCTAGCAAAGAGGTTTCTTCTTGATGGAGTTCTCATGGCATGCCTGGGACTTTTTCCATACCTGCCTACACAGAAAATAAAATGTGTCAGGCAAACATTGCTGAAATCTCCTGCTAGCTACTTGATTTTATAAAGCAAATAAGGGATATAAATATTTTGTAGACCACAAATATTGTTGGATTGTTTGTTTTTTTTTTCCCTTTGTGTGACATGAACATTTAAAAGCTCACACACCTGTACATGCTATACAAATGGCAACAAAATTACCTCAAAATAATTTCTAGTAGATGACAATCTAAACAAGAGCATTAATCCAAGCAGTTTTCAGAAAATGTTTTACTGCAATTTCCTTATATCTGTAAACCTTATTTATAAAGGTTCTTATCAAACAAGCCTTTGTTTCTCGTTTTCTTTATTTCTTGTCACTTTGACAAATGCAGAAAGTTGGAGAAATCAAGTACTAAATTTGGAGGAGATGAGGAAAAAGGAAACAGCATCTAATGTTCCAAGATACTTGGAAACAAAGCCAGGCAGTACCCATATTTTTGTGTAATCACGTATGATATGCACAGCACTTCAGATAATTCACTTTTAAGCAGCGAGCGGTAGTCATTTGACAGCCTGTTAGATACCACGTGAATGAAAGTAGCATTTCCTCTAAAATTAATTATCCACAATGTTTTACCATGTCTTGTTTTTCAAAGGAGACCTTTATTTAGTACTTTCCATACTTGCATTTTGATTTTCTTTTCATTAATTGGTTTGATTACACCCTTTCAAAATTCAGCTATTAACCATTTTGATGTGACATATGACTGCAGTGATTTTCTGATATTGGTATTAGTCTGCTGTGCAGTGAAGGGTAATTAATCACCCTACTATTCTTCCAGCAGAGCTTCCAGAGGGGCCAGCTTTGTCCCCTTTGCTGAATCTACACTGTGAAATTAATAGGAGTTAATAAAGTAACAAGGATTCTATAAGGTATCGGAAGAGTTGTACCAGTGGCTTTATGTCATTGCTTATTTTTTTTAATGAATACAGAATTTCTATTGGCTGTAGTGATTTTGTCTGATTAGAATAGTGTATAATAGAACATCTAATCCTGACTTAGTGTAGTTTGGACTAATACTTGGAAAATCTTGCAAATACTCTGGGAGCTATAATTTAATGATAGGAGCACCTGCCTTACAAAAGTAAATAGTATTTCCAAATGATGGTCTGTTTTAAATTAGGCTGGTAACAAACTCTTCCATTCCCCACTGAAATTCAAGCCCTCATCCAGTCAGGGGCCTGTAAGGGTGCAGGTATCCAGGACATTGGTATAATTTAATAGCCTGCCTTATCTATGCCTGACAATAAATAATGGGATATTGTCGCTGAGAACCAGAGTGGTCTGTTGGCCTTGATTCAAAATATTTTTTCAGTGTTTCTGAAAAGATCATCAAATGTTGTCAATTAGCATCTCACCAGTAATGTGGTTTTACCTATATTGCCCTGAAATGTAATCCTGTTAATGAGATGGATAAGGGAGAAGCTGATTTTTGTCAAACACCCATGAATGGAGACATAAAAACAATTGTCTCCCTCTGATTATGTCCATGGATGTATCCATCCATCCCCCATGGATGGAAGACTGGAAACACTTTTTCTTCTGGGTGACACTGGCATGTATGCATTTATGTATGCATAATAGTTCTTAAACTGTACATCTAATGGAAGAGGTGCAGCTGGATGTTTTTTCCATCCCTTCAGCTGTAATAGAGCTGCCACCTCTTTGTGTTTGTCCTGGGAAATGACATATCTGTGTGGTGACATTATATTACTGCATTACGACATGATGTCACTAACTCACTGGTGCAATGTCATTATGTACTGAAGCGGAAGCATGCCAAGAAAACAATTTCATCACATGGCTCAGACTTGCAATGCAAAGTCATATGAAGGGGCCTGTGGTGAATTCAGGCCTTTTGCCCAGGTGGCTGCTTTGCCTTGCAAGGTGCAGAGCAATCAGTAACGTGGTGTCAATCAGTAATGTGCAGTGAAATCCTAAATGAACTGTATCCCCGATGTGTTTGAGCCTCTTCTTGTCATTTCTCTACTTTATTATGGGGTGATGCCAAGAGACCTCCAACCTCAGACACCGAGCACTTTGAATTGTTACTTTTAATTATTACTAATTGATTTTTTCCTGTCTTATATGTGTGTGCCTGTGTGTGTACGTTTGTTTGTTTTGTTCTTTCCAACCAAAACACAGTCACCTTCCAAAGAGGAGATGGAGGACTAATGAGCAATGGAAGGTATGTTTCTTTGTATAAAGGTCTCTCCACTGTTTTTATTTTTAAAATAAGGGATCTGAAAAAATTCTATAGGTGATGCACTCGGGTTATGTCCCATCATTGGGAAGACTGATAGCGCTAGGAGGAGTTAAGTAGTTTACCACAAGGTTTAATGACCTATCTGTTGTGCACTTTGGAAGAATCAAGCCCAGATGTTTCATATCTCCCAGATGTCCTGGAAGAAATGAGTAGTAAATATCACAAAGAATGTGTTCATTTGTTACTGGGATGTTTATTGCATTAATTAGACATTAGCAAATGAAGTTGCTGTTGTTTAAGACTCCTTATTGGCTCTCCCTAAATTGCTGTGAGTGAACAATTACACTTAATCGATCACAAAATAAATGATTCATGGATGATGAATAGGCTGTAGATTGATAGGACTGGATTCCACAACTTTGGCTACTCAATTGAAATTGATAAAAGCTGATAACGGGCCCATATATCCTCATCTATTTTCCCTTTGCCAATATGGAGATTGTAATTAGGCCCTGGTAATAACTTCCAATCTCCTGTTTAATCAATATTTTAGCAAAAAGAGATTAGGCCTAATGAGAGCGAGTAGATGTGGCAAGAATGCGGCTGGGTCGTCTTATTGCCGTTTCCATAGAAACCGATGTTTCTCTTAGGGATTGTTCCAGGCAGGGGTCTATAATGTTCAATGATCGGAGATGTTGCTCCAACTTCACGAGTGCTTTAATAAGCCAGGAAAACTGCAGAACTGCGGATGGCTTTTTGTTTTCGCTGGGGAGAAAAGGGTGTCTGCAGCAAATGATTTGTTTCCCCTGCTGAACACAAATACAAACAATCCACCTGCCTTACTAAATTTCTGTTTATCCTGGGGTGAGAGGGACGTGGTGCCTTATGGCCCGAGTGTGCCTTCTCTTTCACCATGCTCCCTGTTTAAGACTGCTCTCACAGCTGGGAATTACAGGGATATAAAAGCCATGCAGTAGTGGCACACAGCGATAGCTGTGGACTTTCCATTAATCCTCCTCAAACCTGTTTGCCTCTAAACCATCCAAGAGTGCTCAAAGAAAGAGTTACCAGCCTGTAGATGACAGGCATGCATTTGGGATGCAAGGGAAGGAAGAAATAGTAGCCCAAAGTCCTGGAAATGGCTGATAGGGAGCAATCAGTTTGAGTGATGGCTCCCTTGAGGTGGTAATTTATCATTCAGCCCTGGCGTAGGATCCCGTGATGGTGCTGCCTAACTCCTGTTTCACACAGACAACGGAGTTCATTTGGATTCTGGCAGAGTCACCATGGATGCCTAGTCCCACTTCTACTGACAAAGTTGATTTGTATATAACCTTAATTAACTGTTCAAGGTCTTTAAATCATCGAAGGCTCTACAATTGTAATTTGAAAGAAATTAAAGGCTCCTAAACTGTTAGCTACCTATGGTGTTAGAAGAACAGTAATATGCCCTCTTCCCTCACTACTTATCTCACAGATACTGTAATTTTATATATATATATATATATATATATATTTGTGTGTATATCTCTTTCTCTTATTCTGCTTCAGTCGACCAGGTCTGTTGAATGCCAGTGACCCCAGTTATCCTTGGCTTGCAGACTCTTGGCCTGCCACAAGTCTGCCAGTGAATAACAGCACTAGTGGACCCAATGATCTTGGGAATTTTGGTCGTGGAGGTAGGTTTCCTTTTATTAAGCCACCCAATATTATAAACTAGGCTTCCATTAGTTAACATCTATGATGAATACTGTATTATATTTTTATGATTATAGTTCCTTCTATGTGTTTCTTTCTTTCTAGATTGGATTGAAAATTGACTTCAAAATGTTCCTTTTGCTTTATCTCTTCTTCTTTAAAATGTAGGTCTAGTTTGTAATTTGCCCTGCAGTGGTGAGACAGGGTCTGCTTATGATATCAAGAGAAATGTATTTGTGTCTCAACCTCATTCCCTTTTGTGTGGAGATGAGCAATGTGCCATGCAGGGCAGTATAGCCAGGGATGGAGGATGTCCATAAGAGCAGAGAGCTCTGCAGATGCAGGAAAGATGTTCCTTCAGCAGAAGACCACAGGAACTTTGTTGCTGTCATTTTACCCCTCCTCTTCCTGCTGAGGGCCTGCTCTCAATCTCAGCCATAATCTGTAAAGAAAGCCTCAAAGGTCTTAAGAAATTTTCTTTTTCATTGGAGGAAACAATACATAAAAGGGAATTATTTAGATCTTTCAGGGGTTTGTTTACATTTTGATTTGAGAGAGCACCTTTGAGGGAATGAGGTAAAGATGTATTGTTACAATGATGAATCTTTAGAGGGGTTATTTCCTTCCAAACATTTAATTCAAATGGGAATTTTAAGATGTAGGACTGAGATTTTTAAATAGTAATAGTCACATAACCCTGTTACTTCCTTGGTTTCTGTGGTAACACAGGTAATTCTGCGTGCTGGTCAGGAGAAGACTTCCTCACATAAATGAGTATATAAATGTTTTTAAGACATAAACAGATAAACAAAAATGAAGACAACCTATACATCAAAAATGCATTAAAATGCAAGAAAAATCTATAAAACCATCAAACTGATAAATGCAAAAAGAATTCAGTTTTGGGCTGTACCAGAATCTGCTTCTGAAGACCATCCCTCATACTGGTTGTACATTCCCATGAAAAGCCTCTTGCCTGTGGTTTGACTACTGTGACTTAAAATTACAACAAAACACACTAGATTTATATCCTGTATAAAAATGTTATAAAGTTCTTGTCAAAAATATTTAAAAGTAAGCAAAACTTTTGATAATATTTACAAGGCAACTGAATTTCTGCCAGCTTCTTTGTTATGAATATATTGAAAATAAAACCCTTCAGTACATTTCCATCTTTTCTTAAGCCCACATAATACAGAAAAATTACCATTTTCTGTTAGCATTTGGCTCTACACGACTAGAATTGGAAGCATTTTTCAAAAATTTTTGGCCTCAATATGCATGAGGCATAGGTCCAAATTCATGCAAAAGAGAGAGAAAAGTTACATTTTGAAATTCAGCAGCTTAATTCCCCTCATGATCTTTACAGTTGAGCTAAAACTTTTATGCTGGGTGGTTTTGGATCACTTATCCCAATCTTTTTCAGAAGCTGAGATCAGATGATTCTGCATTAAAGATGGATTAGAAGTATTTTAACATGTAGACATGGAATATTAACTATAAACATAGAACTTGGGCCTCTTTCACTGGTTAAAAGGTCTGTGATAATATAAAAGTTCTGTAAGAATTTTAAAAGCAATGGGGTGGCATCAGCCACCCTGGAAACTCAGAAGCTGAGGCAGGCAGTCCTAAAATTTCCATTGAGAGTGAGATCCACTGTCCTAGATAGGCATTTGAGAGCAAGGCTGTGAGTGGGAAGCAGAGGTCAAGCTTGGAGTCATGTAAGGCCACAAAATAGTATTGCTTCTCCAAGGCAGCAAGAAAGAGCTTCCCTGCTGAAGTATTTCAGCACTATTTCATTTATCTCAAGAGTTACAAACAAAAGTTGGATTTTGGAGAGTTTTGGGGAAAGTTTCCAGTAGGAAATGCATCTTCATCTTTGGTCTGAAATGTACAATGTGGTGGTTTTGCTATGACAACTTGCTGGGAAAATCACACTTGACTTCTACTGCATGACTATGGCACTTTGTAAAATCTCCACTTAATAGCTCTTTGAGTGCTTAAATATATGCATCTCACTGAGGTCAAAAAAGTAATCTGTGCTTGTACTGAAAATTCCCAGAATGTCTGGAGAACCTCAGCTTATCAGTAAGAATGACTGAAAGTGCTTTGCTTGGCTGGTGGGCAGCTATGCAACTTCCCTTTCAAGTGTGTGCACATGAATAGTTCTCCATTTTAATCTGACTGTATGGAGATGATACCTCTTCAGTTGCCAGAAATATGTTCTAAAAGACAGATGTATGTCTGAGTGCTTCAGAGATGAGCATTTTGCTAGTTTTTACTTCCTTGAGTCTTCAAATCCAACACAGACAGGTTGAGCTGGATTTGCTTCACTTTATACATCAACAACAGAATTTATTTACTAAACTCCAAGCCATTATACTTCGACGGAACGGATTGTGGGAAGGAGAAATGTTCGTATTGTGGATGAAATGCAAGAAAGATAGGGCTGCACTTGTCTCTCACATCTCATGCTGTATTTGCACATAGATGCATTTTTGTTTGTGTACTGCCCCTGGAAAGTACATTGCATATGTGCAGATAGTAACAACATGATTTTGAAATATGGGCTGTAGTTTGCATTAACTGTAATTTTTTTGCACTTGCAATTTATCTGCAGATTTGAGTTAATACAATTAAGATCTTTTAAATACTTGATTGTGCCCATTTCCCTGTTGTATGCAAAACCAGATCATGCTGATAGACCCAAATTTAATCTCTCTTTCTGCAGTGTCTCTGCTGAGCATTTGCTATTGCTATATTTATTGTTAATATTATGTTGCTGCCCTGAGACTGAAGATGTTATTAGGGCCCATGTTGAAATGCTCACCGTAGCACACCTGACTGCAAAAGAAAATAGTTCTGTGATCTAAATGTTCATCCCAGGGAAAAAAAAAAACAAAAAACACAAAACTAAACCACATGAAAACCAACAAAAGCAAACAAAAAATACTAAAGCAGTGTGAGGAGACCATGGTGTTACATCTCATTGCTGGATAAGTCTTTGAGACAGTGAGAGAAAAAAATATATTCCCTGAGGTTGTACAAAAACCCACATCTGAGTTTGGAACTGAACTTAAACCCTTGACTAGGTGCAAGAATCATCTTTTCTTTCTGGGGTTTAAGGTACATAAAAATGGCTGTGATCCCTAGAATGGCATCTGAATGTCCTCACTATAGGAGCATGCATTATCTCAAGTATTATCTAACAGTTGGAACCTGTATCTGCCATCTGGCTGTAGAAAGAAAATGGCATATAAATTAGTGATTTTTCTGAAGAAGTGCATTCTGGAATTGATTCAACTTTTCAGAGTCTAAATAAATTGTAAAAATAGTACCATTTGATATATTGACCTCTGAGAGAGCAGGAAGGAGAGTTATCTGCTGAGCTGCCGTTCTCCTTGAGACATCATGTCAGTCATCATTAGCTTCTTCACACTTCACTAGTCTCAGTTTCTAGATCTAGTATTCCACCACCAAAGGTCGCTTCAGTGTTTAGTAAGGAGAGAGACTGCCAATCTAACTGATTAAAGATACAAATTGCAGCGTGGGATAAGAGTCAAAATATGGAGAAAATTCAGCAGATATTTAGTTAAATATGCTGTAATGATTTTCAGGTAAATGTACTAGAGGTTTTGAACAAGTTGTTCTGCATTATCAACATCGCTTCACCATTTTGAGGGACTGATCACCTAAATCCCTTCAGAATATTGGATTTTCTTTCACGTATCAGGAACAACTTTTTTTTTTCAGGTTTTTCTTTTGTTGAAAAGAAGAAATGTACTGGGTAATGTCAAAAGGAAAATTAGATAAGCTGATGCAAAAAGCTTTAAGGAAATCAGGGTGATACCCTTAAAAAATTATTTTGAGAGTTTTTCTACATACTTGTTGGTCAGGTTCCCTCTGTGATTTATAAATTCCCTCCTTTCATCATTTCCGTGAAGCCCAGACAGTTTCATTGGTTCTGACACAGAGTGAACAATTGAAAACATTCTTCAGTCGAGAAATATTCCAAACTTCACTTTCACAGTTGAAGGTACGAGTAAAAAAAAAAAAAAAGAAAAGATGGTTTTAGGCAGTGAGACGTGAAGGACAAGCGGTAGGCCTGTCACAGCTGCTGATAGCTTGGCGATGGTTGTACATCATCTTCCCTTCGTTGGCTCATGGACCTGTCTCCGCCGAAATGCAAACGTGCGAAATGACACGTTTATTTCTCAGCTTAAACCTTGGTACTTCCAGGCTTCCTGTGCATCAATGATTTGTTTCATTCCACAGATGTGCTGCCACCGGTGCCAGGGCAAGGAGATAAAACTGCTACCATGCTTTCTGATGGGGCCATTTACAGCAGCATCGACTTCACCACCAAAACCAGCTACAACAGCTCCAGCCAAATAACGCAGGCTACGCCATATGCCACCACCCAGATCCTGCATTCCAACAGCATCCACGAGCTGGCTGTCGATTTACCAGATCCGCAGTGGAAAAGCTCAATTCAGCAAAAAAATGACCTCATGGGATTTGGTTACTCTCTCCCAGACCAAGGCAAAGGCAACAATGGTAATTACAGCTCTTATTTTCCAGAGCCCTTGGCTTTGTGTACTGTATCATCTGTGCATGAATTAGAAAATTCGTTTTAGCTCTGTGAGACACTGTTCATGTTGACCTGAACTAATGCTTGCGCACTATGCATGCATGCTGAGCCTCACCTGATCACAAAATACATTGCACTGTGCTTTTAATCCTCTTTGTCCTGTGCTAATCACCAAGCCACCTGCCTTCCATTAGGCTAGGGTAGGTGTACACCATTTTAAAGGTGTACATTTAAAAATTACCAAGTTAAAACCTGCCGCCCCATCTGCCCCTGACTTGCTAACTGCATGTGTCGCCTGTGCTTGTGCTGTCAACTAATCCCACGATGCCACTGTGACCTCTGCCGTTTAACCCTTAGCCTTGCTTTACATCCCTGACTACCGGGTGGCTGAGGGACTGGCTAATAGATTGCCACACAACCAGTCACAGGATTTCAGCACCACCAGCTCCCACAACAGCTCCGAAAGGAGTGGCAGCCTCTCAGGTTGGTTCCATCGCCGTGCGCAGGGGAGCGAGGGACGGAGGGGTGTTAGCGAGCGGCTCGCCAGGGAGGCAGAAGAGCTCCCAGGCACCAGTTGAGGATAACCATGAGAGCTCCTGCCCATCAGCAAACAATGCCACATGGGACTCTACTGAAACAAAAAAGCCTTTGGCAGCACCTGCTTGGAGATAACTAGAGAGTCCTTCCAAGTGGCGCTTGTCGGCTCAGCTGCCAGCCTCGCCTTGTCACATCCTTTCCCTGACACCATCTATGGAGCTAATTTATTTCTGCATCCATCCTCAGTTTATAGGTCTCCCCACACTGATCTTCATGAGGAGATTATTATTTTGTTAGTTGTTAACAGGTCCCCCACTCCCACGGGCTGTTTCTAAATGCTGTTCCTCAGTGAAGCAGCTTGCAAACAGTTGTAGGGCCCTGAAAGATGACTGGGGTTTCAACAAATTGTGCCAAGCCTGCATAAAAACAGGATGTAAATTTTATGTGTGTGCTGCATGTTCTATTGGAAACATGATGCATTTTCATCAGATGAAAATGATCATAGTACATGTGGTTGTGTATTATATCTGAACACACCTTTTTTCTTGATTTCTTTAATTTTGCTTACTTGTTGCTTATGTCATGTATAGCTGTCTATTTTTTTTTCTTGTCAAGACAAAAACTGAAAAGGCAGGAATTAAGATGAAAATCTGCAATTTCACCTAGCTAAAGTATGAGAGCAGTGAAAGGACTTACTTTTGATATTCAGATTATAGCCACAGCCTTTTGAATTTCCACTTTAAGATGGAGCTGCCCTACCAGTAACAGACCAAACCTAGAAATGGCTTCTTTATGTCAATTTAAATGACTATTCAAACTGAATCCTGAGATAAGAAGCCTATAATCATTGGCCCATGATTCAAATAGCCAAATGTGTTTGCAAGTCTTGTGTTCTCAAGGGGGAGCATTAGCTGATTTGACTGAGACCCATAGGTTTATGGCATCGTCAAAGAGGTATCTGGAAGCTGAGTTCATGAAATACTTCAAGAAAGCCTCTTGCTCCTTGCATGTGAGATATATTGACAAGTAGCTTAGGAAATCAGCTTGCTCCCCAGGCTGCAAGAAAATGCAAAAATTGATGTGCTGAGGTACATATATGTCAGGTATCAGAGGGCTGTATCACACTTTAGATATGTTGACAGCTAAGGCTGCCTAAGAATTTTCTCAGAAAATAGAAAGTGTCACTAGAAAATGCCCATTGATCGAAGGCTGGACTTTGATCAAATGTTTCAAATGCAGCATATTCTGTGTAGTGTTTCTCAGTCAGAATCTTCTGATGACACTAGGAAACTTTGGGTCTTTCTATGGCCAGGGCACTCTTGTGACCAAGGCAGCTCACAACTGGATGCCCCTGTGCTCAGATGAGTGTCAGATTATTGGACAAGAGAGTCAGTATTTTGCTCTCCCTTGCCCACTAATTATGCCTTTGATACAGGATAGTTATGTCTGTAATACATGAGAAACTGGGGGAAACCTTCAAATAGTCTGATAATTAGAGCATCACTGGAGTCAGAGACCAGCTTTGATTATGGAGTCCCCATCAGGGTGAGCAGGGATTTGTTCTCTCACTTCCTTGGTTAGTACTTTAAGTACTACTTATTATTCTGACTAAGTTTCTGTCTCTCTTACATGAATATCATGAGAATTCCTATCCCACTGTGGAATGGAAAATAGCTAAAACCTCAACTGCTTTATGAGGCAGGGAAATTTTGTAGCTATAGTTTGCACAGATTATGTCTGTACTAGGATCAGCAGCCCAATTGGCAAATTCTTCAGCACCCTATTCACCTAGAGATTTAAACAATATAATTGAATTTCAGTGTGAGGAGACATTGAAGCATCAAGCATGGTTGCCATGGGGAAACAAGGCTTTGGTGCATCAGTTTCCAAACACAAATCAGGCTTTATGTGTTCAGTGTCTGTCCCACCAGTCTGACAGTGGAGTACCTGCCCAAGGTACAGAAATCTCCTGCCCAGCTGTGCAGTGTAGGCTGCTCTCCCTACCAGCAATGACCTTGGAGTTCTCTTCTTTCATTTCCTCATTTAACAAGTCCCTTTTCTCTCTGCTTCACTCCTTCTAATATCTCCATTATCTCTAATTTCTCTCCTTGAAACTTGAAACTCCCAAAATTCAAGTGACTCCCATACTAGCACTCCACACATCCAACCTACATTTTACCAGTCTACTAAGATTACCAAGATGCTACACTTCCAAACTCTTCCTCTCCAACTAATCTGTAAGATGAAGTTCTTTGCATTTCCCTTCTCTGTGTATCCCTTGTTTAAATCCTCCTGCAACATGAATACACATGCATGTGCTTTTCTCCTAAAGTAGCCCCTCCTGCTTTAGCTCTTGTTGGCTCCTACTGCTGACTTAAAAAATTTCCTCATGTCCCACAATTAAAATTAACCTATTTCCTTTGCACTGTTCAGTGACCCTATTTTTAACTCCACTTTTTTTGCCTTAGCTGTGCTTTGAGAGTTTCATTTTTCCTCCAGAAGGTTCATGGATTTGCTCCCCTATCTCCACTGTCACTGAAGTTTCTTTTCACTGGTCAAAATGTTCTTTCACTTTTCAAGAAAGCTGCCCTCTCTGCCAGGCTACAAATGGAAGGAAGAGCCTGTTTTCCATCCTAATAGAAGTAATACCAGCTCAGTTCACACATAGTGAATGACAGGATCTTGGCTGGACTTACTGTAAATGCTCCAAAACCAGGAAGGAAGAGCCCTGGTCTGGAACTGAGTAGTGGAAAGCAAAGTCTCACTTGCAGTGTGCTGCCCGCCAGGTCGATTAGAGACATTGCTGGGCTTGTTGCCTGTCTCTAGCAGGCACATCAGGAGGTGAAAAGAGAAGTCTTGGCTACCTCTGAGTTACAGAATCAGCTTTTTCTTCCCTCTCTATTTGTTCCTGCCTTCATCTAGCTGACGTTTGGAGGTAACAGAAGAAAGCCACCATCTGACAGACCGAAAGTCCCATGATAGGGGCTTGTCTCTATTGCTAGAATTGCATCTCCTTCTGTGCTTCTTTGTGCCTAAAGTTAGAGCCATGACAAAGAGGATGGTGCCTGCCAGTGCACATGATGCCACCCTCCCTGACCAGTCAGTTGTGGCTTTCTTTATTCATTGATTCATCTTTACATGAGGGTTTTTTGGCTGATCCTTATAAATCATCAAGAGATGTCAGTGGGTGAGATGGATTAGACTGTGCTTTCTGCAGCAGGCCAGGGATGGGTGAGAGCAGCTGGGTACCCCACTGAAAAGGCATCTGACAAACAAACCATTCCTCCCCCCAACAAAGAGTTTGAAAGCCACAACGAAACCTCAAAAAATAGATGGGTCCCCAAGCAGTCAAGGGATGCAAAATGTTCCATTCTTCCTCTTAATGAACTTCAGACAAGAAAAAGAAGTCAGGGCAAAATAAAAGAAGCAAAGCAAGTGAGATGAGAGCTTTCTCTGTAAGATCACTTTCCCACTGATGGAAGTGTCTCATCTGGAGAAGTAGATGCAAGGACAATAAGAGAAGAGCAGAGGGTTTAACCAAAGTGCATTTCTCACTTCATTTCTACTTCATCCATTAGAGCTGTACGTCAGAAATAGAACCTCTTCTCTATAGTGGCTCAAGATATTTGAATCCTGTGAAACAGTCAGTCCTAAAATGTTCCACATGGCATCCCACCCTTTTAAAAAAACAGAAATTAGGCAATTCCTATCAACAAACTCCTGTTTCTTTTGTTTTGACAATTTATTCTTGTCTTGAATGTTCCTGACTCCAATGACAACTTTTTGGGATGGTGTCCTTAACCTCTGTAGTTTTCTACAGAAAGTGATTATGCAAAACTGCTATAATCACACTGGATTCTGACATTTGAAATAATTTGCTATGTTGTGTTATAATTTTATCTAAGAGTGAATTCAAGAGGATATAAAGTGCACATGAATAAATCAGGAAATATATCTCTTATACAGGAAAACCTGTCTTTCTTTGTTTCTGCACTACTGTGGTGCAAGTGTACAGAGGTTTAAAATGAAGTGATTTTCAGTAAATATTTGGAATATTTTCCCATTCCATTCTATTATTACTTACAACCTTGTGACAGCATTAGCAATTTGATGCTGATTCTGCTGAGATATAAATACGTCTTCTTTTTTGGGGCATGTGTTCTGGAATCAGAATTCTGTCAAAGAAATGTAAATAGCTGGCTTTTTTTCCCACTTTATAGCTCTAACATTTTCTTTTTCTTTTTTGAATTTGCAGGTGGCAAAGGAGGGAAAAAGAAGAAAAACAAAAATACTGCCAAGCCCCAGAAAAATAATGGTTCAGCCTGGGCCAGTGTTCCCCTCCCACCCCCTCCTGTGCAGCCACTTCCAGGCACGGAGCTGGAGCACTATGGGGTGGACCAGCAAGAAGCAGGGTAAATTTTTTTTTTTTTTCTTTTCCTTTTGAAGAAAAACCTGTGATTTGCAGAAATGAGTCCTTTTCTATATATTTTTTTTTTTATTATTTTGCTAAATGACAATATTATTCTGTTTTGTCTAAAAAAAAAAAAAAAAAGAGAGAGAACACCTTATCCTGTAGACTTATTCAAGGCTGTGAAGGAGGAATGTTTGAATAGCTCCCCTGGATAGTGACTGAAGATGGAAACAAAAGTGACCTTGCTTCATCATCACGTAGGGCTTCAGTGCTTTCTCATGCTGAGAAGTACCTCACTTCACAGGTAGCTTAATTGAATTCTGGGATTGCATGCAGCTGATGGGACTCAGAGTGAGTAAGGATGACATAATCTGGCTCTCTGTATTTTTTCACTGCTGTGATGTTTAAAAAATATTAGAGCCAACAGAACAAAAAAAAAAAACAAAACAAACAACAAAACACCAAATTGGATTAATTTTTGAAGATCAACCAATGGATAATAATCTTCTCGTCGGCTTTTAGAAGAAATTTCACAGCTGAGGAAGGCATGCTAATTATAGGCTTTTTTTTTATTATTATTATTATTCAAACAACTTTCAAGTTTCTGAAAGCTTCCACATAATTTTGCATAGCTCAGACTTGTTTTCAAGGACACAAAATCACACAAGAAGTGCTAAGTGAGATGAAAGAGACATTTTTTATGCAGACAACAATTATGAAATGCTTTTTATAAAGTGTAATTGTGTGATATACCAGGTTATCAAACTGGAGGTAAATCAGAGTATATAAAAACATAGTTTACTGTGGGTAGCTCTATTGGAGCCTTTGAGAATAATTGTTCTGTCAGAGACAAATTTCTGTCTGTTTCAATACATGGATTAATCAATATTTCCTACAGATGAAACATTTTTAAGAATACATTATAATAGCTTTACCGAATAAAAATATTTCAAGTGTTATCTCAATTGTAAGTGTGAATTGATCATTACTACTTTCATAATTAAAGTTAGAAAAATCCCATATTGTTTTGGTTTATAACAACTCCTTTAACTCTTAAAATGAGCAATAAATGACTGTTAGTCAGTGAAGTTCTTTTTTAAAATTAAGGCCCATTCAGGCTGTATATAGACTTAGAATTTCAAAGTAATGGAAAATGAATAACCTTACTGATTGTGAGTGCTGTTTAAATCTCAAGGCAAAAATTTCATATAATCATTGTCTTCTGTATTCTGTTATAAGAGGCTAAAATAAATTTTACATTGTTTCACCGTATAATAATTTTGTCTTTATCGGTTTATATCCTTAAAGCACATGTGCAGCCATTTCACTAAAACAATTATGCAATAGAAGTCAAACCACTTGGATTTTCTTCAGAGCAAGGAAACAGCATTAAAGATAAATGGAAATACCTTATAGAGAAATCCTTTGTGACACAGGGCTTGACTTCTCAGTTGCATAAAGCATCTGTAATTTAGCTGGAAGGAATGATGTTGGTCACCGAGACAGCATTGGTTATTTAAGGAGAAGGTAATCACCAGCCTCCAGGTTCACAACCATTCAGACTTAGTTTTTCCTCTGATTATGTTTTGAATTATTCGTCTCTGTTTTTTATAATGTCTCAATAATGGTGGTAGCAAGACCTTGTAACAGGCATTTTGCCAAACACAGAAAAAATCTGAAGGCTGGACTTAGAGTCTTAGTCTGGAGCTACAGTAATTTGCAACCACTTTTGATGAAGACTGAATCTGCAATGCCCATACTTCCTCAGGAGGCTTCAGTACTAATGGTCCTTTTGTATTTAGGAGTTGATCTTGTTTCTGTGGTTTTCAACATGCTAAAAGGGAAAGAATCATAGACTGCACTCCTTATGTTGCCTTTAACATGGACATACTGGGTTAAAAAAACCCATATTTTTTAAACTCTTCTTTTTCTTCTTGGTTTTTTTTGATTTACTTTATCTATGACAAGTTCAAAGTGTTTTTATTTTAGAATTAGTTTCACGCAGATGTAATTATATTGTGAATTACAACTGAAAAATGAACTTCCAGAAAAACCAAGCACTTTAATGAAATTCTCACAATGTGATACAAAATATGAATATTTAGAGCAATAAAACAAGGAGGGTGGCATCTAAACAGAAACTTGTTTTTCTGTGTGTCTCCCTATAACAATTAAATTCAAATGTGAGTTTCATTGGCATGATTATCACCAAAAAACTCCAAAAATTTGATACCTAGTTTTGCTTACTAGAGATGAACACTAGTGGCCTTATATGCTCTAGTGGATTCCTAAATTGCAAAAGATAATCTACAATAGCAAGTGATATAAAACAAAGCAGACACCTAATTTAACCAATCACAGAAAAAATACACTTAGTTTTCTGTACCATTAAGTTTCTCTTTTCCTATAGTAGTTCCCAAAATGACATGCTCCCTTTCCCACCCTTTTCAGAGATGATTTTGCTTGATATTACGTAAACTTGACAGTAAAGAAATGCTCGTTTCTTACTTATTATCTTTTACTTTGGTTTTTCACCAATAATATGCATGATCTTGAGCCAACCCATTAAAGGCAGGCAGCATATTGTTATGTGGTTATTTCTATTTCTTGCTATTCATTACACCTCAAAATGGAATATTAGCTGCTGAATGTCAATAGTGAATTGTCTGTACTTACTGTCTGTTTTTAGGAAAAGTTAAGGACTTTTGCTTTAGTACCTTTTGCTTTAAAGTCTTTTCTGCTGAGTTCCAGGGAGGGGAGCTTCGTTTGTTGCAACAATATTTGTAATGAAACACAGTTTTTACAGAATGTGGCCTATATCTATCACCTTTATTTTATATTTTGAAGGAACAAATCTATTAGTATAATGAATTGGGCTTTTTAATAGTAAAAGATTACTATAGAAGTGCTGACAATATAATAAAACTTACTAGAAAAATATAGACTCATGTTTGTTAACCATAACTTAGTAGGGTCTTAATTATAATGAAATTACAATCAGAGGTTGCTAATGGAGTTAAGCCACTTAGATTTCAATAGTGTACTTGGAAAGAGTTGCAATTTCATCACATTGGATCTATTCAGAAGATGAAAAAGAACATGGATGTGGCAAATAATCACTATGGTTGTACCAAATGTTTCTATAACTGGATCACTTATGTGACATGTAGTTACTATGTAATCTGTTAGGGGTTTTTGGGGGGGTTTTGGGTTTTTTTTTGGTGGGGGATAGCTTGTTTTATTTTGTTTTTCTCTAAAATGAAGGTTAGGTCTTATGGCTTTTCAGACACTTTACATTAAGAAGACAAAGGCTCTTGTATCTGAAATCTTGAATTTCAATGTCCTGAACTTCAGGCTTAGGCTGCTTTCCATTTCAAACTAAATTTGGCTAAAGATAGGGTACTTGTGCAGAAACTTTTCACTAAGAAACCTCTGTACTAAAAACCTTTGCCATCAAGCTGAACATTTGGGGATTTGAAGCGAGTAAGGTCAGAAGGCGAGCACATCCAAAGCTCGTTTATTCACCACTGGAAAGTCACCAGGGAGTGTCTTTTTCCCCATCCCTTTTAAAGAAGAAGCCATTATAGCAAAGCATGAGGTTGAGAGAGCAAAAGTGAAAGAACTGTTGCACTGCACATTTTTAGCACCATGATTTAGGATGGTAACTTCAGCCTTGGTTGCAAATGTCCTCTGTAAATATTGTTTGGAAAGACAATTTACAGCTGATCATATCTTAATTGTTTGCTAAGGATAAATGTGTATCATGTAATATTTTCTTAAATCCATGTGTTATGAAAATGGTAATGATCAATCACTCAACCTCTCCTAGAGGCCAGATGTTAAAAAGCAGCCTTTATCTTCACTTCTGTGCTCATATGTGTTTGTGTATCTATTTATGGTTATATTTATGTATATAGAGATTTAAATTTATATAAGTGTGAATTACCAAATATATCTTCCATAGACTTTTGGTCAGGTTACTTTAGCTGTCCTGAATCTGTGCATTCAAATAGACTACAGACTTCTGAATAAGGAAAAAGTAGTTTAAGAAAGATTTCATTTAAGAAATCTTTGGGGTTTGCTAAAAGTGAATGTTCTGTTCATAATACAGGTTTTGCAACTTCTCCATCTCAGTGTTCCCAGCCTTTTTATAACCTGGCTTCACACTTGAGAAAATTGACAGTAATTCATTTTTCTCTGGGAAATTGGTAAATCCTTCCTTCCAAATCATAAGCTTTAAAGGAGTATTTTTAAGCTGGTTTGAGAAATTAACTGTAGAGTGAAATGCATTGCCTGCCTGCTTTGCAGGAAAAAAGGACCTTGTCAGCAGTTCTTGAAGGTGGAAAGAAGATAAAGTGACTTAGATGATGCTTGGGAAATGGCCTATAGAGTGTGTGATGGTTTGACAGTGAGGGAGCTGTGAGAGCTTGTGGTTGTCTGGTTGCTTGTTGGGAAAGAAAAAAATAAAGCAAAAAAAAAAAACAATAAAAAAGAGCAACTGTATATCCTGAGTTATTTTGGAATGCACCAGGAGTTAAGAAGAAATGTGTGCTGATGCTCAAGGGACTGATGCCTGACTGGATGTTTTGAAGATGGGAAAAGTAGACAGTTGAGATTTGAGATTTGAGTGGTGTGATTGTCAGCAAAGCTGTGTACAACTGAAGTTGTGTTCAGATTAGGGAATTACTCTCGGGAGGTAATGCACAGGGAATGACCACAGTCACTTAGGCCTATCCACCTGGAATGATGCCAGAGTCTCTAAGGGACAGCATCCCTGGATGATGCTCTAATACCACACTGAGTTGAAAGATCCTCTGATGAGTACAGAGACTGAAAAGAATTGACTTGCTGGCAAAACTTGCATAAGAAGTGGTAATAAAATATAAAGCTTTTGTTTCTGGCCCTGATCAGATACAGCACCCCCCCTTACGCCTTTTGTATAAGGCAACAAAAACCACAGACTCCAATAGGATGCTCTTTATGTCTGAAGAGAGAAGAATTTGGTATTCAAGAATACTCCTAGTGGTTAATTTTTCTTTGTGCAGGGGTGCTGAAAGTGTTCAGAAATGTAGCACTGTCTAGGTAAGTCCCAGTACAGATTGGCTAGGAGGTGGGGTGCTGGCAGAGCTGTCAACATGTGTGCTAATGTACCTTATCAGCTGGTGCTGTGACACAGCATATGCCTGGGGTCAGTGCTGCTGTGACATGGATGTATTGCACATCATAGCAGATACCCATCTGCAGGGTGGGAAGACCAGAATATATGAGGAAAGTGTAGCTTTTTATTTAAACTCCAAGCAGAAACAAATGGTAAATTTATAGACAGATAAAAAGGAGGATGGAAGTAAATGGATAATGCTCTTGGGCTCGTGGTGTGACTCTTGGGGGGTGGTGCTGTGCAGGGCCAGGAGCTGGACTTGGTGATCTTTGTGGGTCCCTTTCAACTCAGCTTTTTCTGGGATTCTGTGAGATAAGTGCATGAATGCTACTACATAAAGCTTGCTCTGCCTTTTAAGAATGCTGCTCTTTTCATGTCCAGGTCAATATTCATTCTCCTACGTTAATGATCCTGGAAGTGAGTTAGTTCATTTTTGTTGTTGATTGTGGTGTAACATTATCTAATCACCATTAACAGATGTGATAATGGGGCAGTAATTTTTCTGTTGCATATCTTGCTCAAGTTGCTTAGCTGTTACGGGAAAAATTAAACTGACTCAGTAAGGACAATCTAAGCAATTATGACCCTATTTTCATGAAATTTTAGAACACACACTGTGTGCAAGGTTTCCAGCTGTAGCAAGAATCCTGCATACCCTCTACACCCTCTACTGTGCGGCAGAGATGAGTTTTGATATGCCCTAAGTTTATTTGGTTTTTATTTTAGATATGACAGTGATGGTTGGTGTCCGCCTTTGCCAGTTCAGACCTACCTGCATCAGGGCATGGAGGATGAGCTTGAAGAAGATGATGATCGTGTCCCCACACCTCCTGTCCGGGGAGTAGCTTCATCTCCTGCCATCTCCTTTGGGCAACAGTCGACTGCAACCCTCACGCCTTCCCCACGAGAGGAGATGCAGCCAATGCTTCAAGCTCACCTTGATGAGTTAACAAGGGCTTACCAGTTTGATATAGCAAAGCAGACATGGTAAATGTTTGAAGGGGTCACCTGTGATCAGGGGAAATGAAATAATAATAATAATAATAATAATAATAATAATAATAATAATAACACATTCCTTTTTGACATAAATAATGACTCTGTTCAACAGAGTTTTGATTACGTTTCCAAAGAAATAAAATGGAAGAAGATAGAGCCAAATTCTACCCATTGTTGGAAGGCTTTACATGTCTTTATGTGTTTTTTAAATCATAATACTTGGTAATATGCTAAATTTTGTCTAAAATGTGTAAAAACCATATTCCTCCAAAATTTTGCACATGCTCAGCTAAGCAGTAATGCCTACCTCCTAACATCTTTTATAAAATTGAGAGTACTCTCTTTTCAGGCTAGCAAAAGACAGAAATTTTTTTAGAATTTTCAAGAACTTAAAGATTCTAAATTCCTGATTAAAAATAATGATAGTCTCTTGAAATAGCATTGTGGCAGCTTTTACACTGTGTCACATGAGAATGAAGTATTTGCATCTCTGTACTTTGAACTACCATGAGAATTTCTGATTCATAGGAAAAACCCAGAAACAGCAGAAAGCAAGTTTGTAGTATTCAAAGGATGCATCTAGTGCTTCAGAGTGCTTTATGCCTGTTTAAAGGAAGAGCAAGCAAATACCACAGTAACATTTCCCCTACAAAACAAACAGAAGCAATCTCTTCAGGGACTGAAAAAGAACTTGTCAACTGCACCAGGCTGGGAATATGGTGAAGGTCATTTGCTTCCTGGATGCTCCCTGAGCAGCAGTTGTCCTTTTACAACTCTTCCACCCAGACAAAGCCCGTGACTCTCGGTGGAGCGGAGCAGAGCTAGTTACTGAATGGCACTCTGCCAGCAGAGGAGCAGCCTTTCTTCCCTGGTAAATAAAGGCACCAAGTTATTCAGCTTGAGCTCCCATAAATACATCAGGCAGGTAGGCAGGCGGTGCCAAACCAAAGCCAGCTGTTTTCCCTGGACACCGTGGAAGCCTCGGGGCTTGTCTGCAATCTGCACTCAATCAACAGGGTACCTCGGTCCTGCTGCAGCGCTGTGCTGCCAAGCACCGAGCCCAGCCTGCCTGTGGGACAGACCCAAATCCCAGGCAGCAGCTAGACCTGGCCTGTTGAAGGTACTGGCTTCTGAGCCAGCACACAGATGCACACCCTGCCAGCACAGGCAGGCGCTGCTGCATTGTGCAGCTGTTCCCCTTCCTACGCCCTCCAAACCTCCAAACCACTTCAGGCATGGAGAATGGAGCAGGACACTGCACCAAAGCCTCGTGCAGCTGGCAGGAAAGGTCTTGCTCCCTTTTTGGAGAGATGAAAATTCATTGGGAAGTTTTGTAGTGTGCTTAGGATTATACAGATTTTAATGTTACTCTTGTGTAAAGTCACAGTAATTGAGCCTGAAACTCCAAAATAAAAAAAATAAAAATTAACAAGAACATAACCTTTTTTTCATACCTTTTGGGTACTGGGCCGAGTGCTGAAAGTGATTTTTATGACATAGATCTTTTGGGTTTGTGTTTTTGTTTTTGTTTTTGTTTGTTTGTTTGTTTTTGTTTGGCTGGATATGTATCATGCTAGTCAAAGTTAGTAGAAAGTTCTCCATTGTTTTGACTGGGAAGGAATATTTTTTAGTCTTCTTTTCACAAAGTTAACCTGTCCATTGTAGAGGCAGGGAAAACTAAACAGCAAAATGAGACCTGTCAGATAGGTTACTGTGGGAGAAGCAACTGAGAAATACAGAGATCAGCCAGCTAGGAATTTAAGAAAGAGCCTATTAGAGATTACTGGAAAAGTACATAATCATTATGGCCTTGATCCAGCAAATCACTTAAGTGTATGCTTAACTATGAGTACATGAGAAATTGACTTCAATTGTTCTATCACAAGCTTAACATTAAACATATACTTAAGCATTTTGCTTGATTAGGAGCTAATCACACTGTTTATTGAGGGTTAGTTAGATGGTAGTGCCCTTCAGTGCCCCAGTGTTTTGAACACTGTGTAGAACACTAAAAACCTGGTGTCCAGGCAGAAAAGTGTTCAATAACTGTTAATCAGAAGGGGATTGTATGTCAGAAAGGAAGCACTTGTTCTGGAAATTAGATTCAGAATAAGCAATAAGTTAAAACCTACACTGAGGTGGAGAAAGTTACCAGTACTACACAACATTTACCATGCCATTCTCATATCTGATAGATTTACATTACGGAAATAAAAAAAAGGCTCATTGGATAACGAGAATTCATTCATGTAGGCAATAATTCAGCACAAAGTTTCCACTGAAAATGTGTTATAGCTAGGAGCCAAACAGGTGACAATTGTAATTTCTTCAGTTTTACTGATGTCCAAGCAAGAGACCAGCAGAATCCTGGATCCCATCCAGAGTGCTGCCGATTCAAATCAGGTCATGGCACCTCATGCAGAGCCACCCAAGGATTCCCACGTGCCTAAGTTAGCAATTTCAAGCGTGGTACATGCTTTTGTGCCAAGGCCAGTCATGCCTGGCTCCCCTGGCACAGCTTGCTGTGTACCTGTTGTGCTGTGGGGAATGCTGGTCTGAAGGCTGATGGTGTTCTTTTCTCTCAGACTCTGAATCCCATGCTTGCCTTTGGCCATTTAGCTATCCTGTGGGTGCTCTTTTTGTCTTCTTTTTTTCTTTTTTTTTTTTTGTTTTATGTGATTGCTGAATGCAGTAATTTCACACATGCATGCCCTAATACTGCTGCAATTAAATCAATTAAACTTCCTGGAATAAAGCAAAATGAAAAGGCCTCACTGATGATGTGTTCATTGGACTTGAAAATTTCTTCTGTCCTGCTGGCCATTTCCTCCTCTTTAGGGTGACTTTTGCTTCAGGCACTGCATCTGTTTAAGCGTAAGGAGTGAGATTTAACTTTGGTTCAATGTGTGATTTGCAAGGGGAAATATTGGGTGAGACACTTATGTGCTAGGCTGGGATTCAGAATTGTGCTTTTCCATGGATTTCCTACCTGATTTCTGTAGCCTCTGTGTCTATCGCTCTTCATTGTGGGAAGACAATCCTGACCTTCCCCATCATAGAGGATTTAATCTTTATTCTTTTTATTTAAGACTGGAAAGTGTGCAGGCACTCTGGTATTAGAAGCTGTGGTGAATAACTGAACTGACTTTTCTTGAGTTTGGCCTAACCAAGCACATTTTGTAAATCTATTTCAGGACTTGTTGAAAGGCTTGTGTTTTATTGACTATGGGCTGCAAAGCCTCACCCATTCTGATAACTTTTCCTGTTTGTTTGTGTAGGCACATCCAAAGCAATACACAACCTCCTCAGGCTCCAGTCCCTCCCCTAGGATACGTATCTGGAAACCTTATTTCAGATTTGGAAACAGATGTTCCAGATGATGATGATGATGAGGACGATATTGAAGAAGAAACTGTAGAAATCAGTAGGCCACTAAGAGGTCTAGAGCATACTCCAGGCTCCAGTATGGACAATCTAGACAGCTCTGTGACAGGTAACCAAATACAGTGACACCAGCTTGTTACTACCAGTAAAATGCATCACCATTTGGACTCTTTCTAAGTGAAAATTTATTCCACTTGATTTCTGTAACATTTAAAATGTTAATACTAAAGAAGGATTTTTAAATACTTTGCTTTGCTGCAAAATGATAAGAAAATTCATGAATTTTAAAAAAGCTTTAAAGACTTGAAAGAAAATTCAGTTATATCCTAGCTTTCATGAAAGGTTCATTCTACTAGAGAAGCAAGGCAGTTACATAAAAAGGAGGGGGAAGACCTCAGCTTAGCAATATATATTTCATAAATCAGGAGCACCATAAAAATGTTATCTTAAAGCACTTTTAGATATTCTGCTGGGCAAATGCTTTCCCAGTTGAACACAAGGAAGTTAAAGACTTCAGACTATGTGTAGCTAGATCAGCACAATATTTATTTCTAGAGTAAATACAACATTTTTATAGGAAAGTGTGGATTTTGAACATAGTTAGTATTGTTGAATTCAGTAATTATTCCATTTTAGAAAATCTGTTTAATAATTCTGACTCTCCTTCCTTCACTTCTTTCTGTCCTTTGCATGCCTTGGAAAGCTACATCATCATCAAAGGGGACCTAGAAAGGTCTGCTACAATAAACTAATGCATGGAATCTGAATTAATGAAATTGCTGTTGGTGGTGCTGTAGGCAATGAAAGACACTGTTTTTCAAAAACACAGATTTTATATGGACTTCATGTACTTTTTGTAAGCAGCAGTGCAGTTCTCTTTAGGTTGAACTAGGGCCTCTATGTAACGTACTGTGTCCATAATGTGGAGGTGTGCTGGAGACCCAAATATCCCCAGTGCCACAGCGTTAGTGGGTGCTGCTTCAGTTTGTGATCTCAGCAGCTCTGATTGTTGGCTTTCCATTAAGGGAGACTTGTTCAGAACAACTTCCTAACACAGCAGCACTGAATTCCATCTTTGTCTGGACCTCTGAAATTCCAAGGCTTTTGCACTCGTACTTAAAGATTGATTTCTGAAAACACTGCAGGAAGATGACAGTGATGGAGCATCAATAATTTTCTTCCTTTGCCTTGTTGAGTGAAATAGTGTGTACCTTAAAAACCTTCCAGGTTTTCCTTCACCCTAGAGCCAGACTGCTTGCCAATCTAATTAAGATTTAAGAATTGTATCTGTGCTGCTGCGATTTGAAATCCAGATGCAACTGAAGGCCATAGAGTTAAAGTTAAAATCCCTGAATTGAGAAGGTTAACTTTTTAGTGCTTGAGTATGTTAACTTGCTTTGCTTGAACTTTTAGTGTAATCTCCCTCAGGCTATAATTCTGCATAGTTTTTCATCTCTCACTAGTGGCTCAGAAGCCTTTCTGTTAGCAATTCACTAAGAATTTTGCACTGGTAGAACAGCAATAAATAAATAAAGGTTGGTATACATTTTCCATTTGGTATATATTACTATGGCAATGCTTATGTATCTGTAAATCAGAAAATGAATGTTTCCATCCACATTTCTATCTTCACCTAATAGTTTGGGCCACCCTCCCAAGAGTAAATAAGGAAGAGTTGTATTCCTGCTCCAGTCTGAAACTTTAGTGCTTATTAAAATCTATCATTTTACAGATAAACTTCAAACTTGTTATAATATTTTAAAACCTTGTTTAATTTTTGAAGTGTTAAATGTCTAATCACTGGACTGTTAAAGGCTTCCTTGTATTTTGGGAGAAATTGGGCAGATTTTGATAATGTAGACTGCGAGTATACTTAAGGTGATCTAAATACACTTCTAGTCATCACCATCACTAACTTCATGTGGCCTCATCCAGCTGAAAATTAAGGTTTTGCTTTTGCTTTTTCTTTTACTTGTTTAATTACTAGCTGGATCTGTTCCTTGCTCTGGTTCACTGCATGGCAAGGTGTGTGCTGGCACTGCAGGAAGGGAAGCAAAATTATAGACTGCCCCTAAAGCACTTAGGCAACATTTAGACTGACTCAATTAAAAAATGATAGCCTTACAGAAGTACACCCAGAGTGTTAGCATAAAGGGTCTGTAAGATGGCAAAATATCCATATAACAAAATTACTTCTGTTTTCCTCAATTACTATATTTTAGAATTTTATATTTTAGAAGAGTTTGTATTGGATTTGTTTTATTCCAATGGTGGAAAGATATTGCCTATTATAATTGAGCAAATTTTGTTTTAAAAAGACAATTTTAATTTTTGTTTATCTGTTTCTGTTAACTCTTCTAGGCTGTGTTTGATGGTGTTAAGGAGTGTATAGAAAATTGCTTCAGTTGCTCCCAAGCTGTTTCTCATTCTTCAATTTGATTGCTTTTAAAATACTGTAGAACAACTAAATTGTTCCTTCTTGTGCTGAGAATACCTAAGCTGCTTCTTCTCAGAGCCCTTGGTGACTTCAGCCAGCATTTTTCTAAGAATTTATAGATCATGTTTTCTCTTCTCTAAATGTATTTGAAAATGGAGGCAAATGAGAACAGCTGACCCAGATGAAGCAGTATTTCTGTTCATTCTGAAGTGCCCTAGGAGTTCAGTGTTTGTGAGAAATCTAAATTGACATCCCTTGGCCCAGACTTCCTCCAGAGTTGCTGTGGAGGGAGCGGGGTGAGGTTCCTCAGCCTGCAGTGTTAGCAAGCCTCAGCAATGCCTCAAAGATACCCACTCTTGGGCTGGAATGGGGCTTTGTTCTTCATGGCTGAGCTGAGAACAAGGATTTCCCGCAGCACCAAATGTGGGATTCTCCGAGGGGAAGCACTGGCACTGCGTGAGCCAAAGCACAAACTACTGAATCCCTCTGACACCACAGTGCTGCTCCTTTAAACTGTTTAAAAGTCAAGTTGTCTTCCAGGCCCTTGAGTTTTAGTCACAGCTAACTGAAGATTCAGACAAGGGTTTAATCTGCACTATTAAGCTTTTCTCTTTGCAGGTGGCAGAGACATAATGTTGACATGTATAATAAAGTGAAAAGAAAGGAGGAGTGCACAGGAACTGTATCTTAACATTCTCCAGATATCACAAAGAGAACTCAAGGAGGGAGGTTTAGATTTGCACGCTTGTGAGATGCAATATGAAATTGAAGCCAAGGTTTTGCTCCATTCCCAGTGTAGTTTGTTAAGATTTTGAGTCACTGAATCTGCTTAAAAAGAAAATACAAAGAACCAAAAAACACTGGTAAAATTTCTGCTCCCTTGACTTTTAATTCATAATTATTTAGAATTATTTTTTGCTTTCAGAGACACAATGAAATAGTTTTTTTTTCCCTCTTGCTTAATGTTTGTCTTTATAATGAATTGCTGTGCAGAGTTATGGCACAAATGGCCACAAAAAGTCTGTTGCCCTATTCCACTTTAATAGACTTAATTAATTGCATATGATGACTGTAGAAGAAATAAATTTGCTTCTCACTGAAATCACTAAGAGAAAGCCTAGGTTTTTTTTAGGTCAAAGTGTTATGGTTTGGGGGGTTTCTTTGCCCTCTCCTTATCTCCTCTTCCTTCTGCAGCACCAGTGAAGCTGGTAGTGAGAGCTGCTGTATCTTCAGTCCTGGTGTGTTTTGACTGAGGGAAGAGTTTGACTCATTAACTAGAATGGAAATTATTGCAGGACCTCTTATATCTAACTGATACAAACTGATATAGACAGAGAGACATTCTTTTAAACAGTGCCTCAAAAAATAGGTAACAATTTTTTTTTTTTCAATAGAATTATATAGATCTAAATTATGAAAATCTCTGTAGATTGTGTAGCCAGCAAGGAAGAATATCCCTTATTTGACATGTTTTGGTCTTGATTAAAAGACTCATTGATCACTGTCTGTATGGAAAAAGCTGTTCATACACTGTGAGCGCAAAAGGAATAATTCTCGAAAACTGCACAATATCATTTTCATGAGCCATATTTTACCATGGCAGAGCTCAATATTTGTATTGATTTGCTTAGGGATACCTATTGCAAAAGATTCTATTTTATAAGCAGTTAGACAGATTGCATTTAATAGGAAGAATGTGCTTCATGGATTAAATATGTGCTCAGAAAATAGGAAACTGATACTTTTTGTATCTCATAAAAATGGTAATGCAACAATTAGCAGGGTCATATTATAAAGCACAGACTTTACTCCAGCTTAATGGATCTAGGGATATGCATTCATCAGCAACGATAGATTTAGCATAAAATGACATGTAAATGAATTGATGACTGATCATAAATTAATTTTAGTGCTGAAGAAGTAATAGAGACACAGCAAGTTGCCACTTTATCATAGTATTTTACTGCTCAGCAACATTTGAGCAACTACTTAATGTTCTGTGTGCATTTCTTTTCTAACAGCTTGAATAAATTTGAGATTTTTTTGTGCCTTTCAGCAATATGGAAACCAAAAAATCTAGAAGGATGGAATGCAAACAGAAATAAATTTGGCTAAGTGACATAAATTCATTTTTCATTAGATGTTTATGAAGGTCATTAATTATCGTTTGACCTGTGAAGTGCTGAATATCTATGAATTTATATTATAAATTGTATATATTTAATGTTTGTATATATAAATAATATATATTTATGGGCTTTTTTAGTTTTTTCTGCCCAAAAATAAAACATTTAAAACTTAGAGGTTTATTCAGGTGTATACATTTAAATAGATGGGCATTTATGTTGGAGGAAAGTAAAAAACAAAGTCTACTTTTTGGAAGTGTGTTCATATTTAGATTCTGAATTCAAACGCTTATATTATTCTTCCTTACTCTGATGGTACACTGCCTATGTCCCCTTCTATTCCCTCACTTCCACCAAAATCAGGGCATTCTTGCTGTGTAATCATGACAGTGGTCAGACATATCCAAGAGAGGATGATACCTTTCTCCTGTACAAAGGCTAAAAGAATTCTGGAACTGATTTCAGCTGAAATAGCATCAGTACCCAGGGATGTCACCCACACTTCAGAAACATGAGCAGTCTATCCCTGTTCCATTTAAAAGCTGCAGAGGAACAGGGGCTTAACATTAATATGTGCTGGATGTTCTTGTAAAGGAGAACACATGAAGTAAGCACATGGAGGTTGGTAGATGCAGAAAAGTATCTAATGGAACTCTCAGAAGTGCCAGATTAGTTGTGAGCAGCTTTTATTTCACAGGTGCATTAGACTTTTTTATTATTATTTTAAGTAAAGCAACAGTACACTTTACAAAGAAAAATAGCATTTTTATTGCCAGCAAATGCCACTAAAAGCAGTAGCATGCAGTCTACTGGAAGCTGGCACCTCTGTTTCCCTCACCTTTCCCTGAGAGCAAAGAAGCTTTCTATTTGCATTAGCACCAAGAGATATTTTATGGAGCAAGAAAACAGAGTTCAACTTTTCACAGAGCTGATTTTGTTCTGCATAAAGCATTTACTGCTGCTGTCAGCAAGAGTAAAATTTACAGTTGCCAGAAAGCGTAAAAACTCAAATGTGCTCTTGGAAAACACACAGTGAGCTGCATGTAAAGGAGACACTAAAAGCCTGTTTCATCCCATTTCAAAATGCACAGTTGATCTGAAAGGAACGTCAGCATCTCTTATTCTGCCTTTATTCAGAGAAAAAACAAATGTGCATCTGATTTGGAAAGCAAGAGGCCAGTGGATGCCTTTAAACAAGCAGTCACCACGTGTGCTGTGTTAACACAGCTGTGTGGTGGCCTGAGGTGCCCGGGCTGGGCTCCAGCACTGCCTTCTGGGCAATGTCTGCACCTCTGCAGGTCAGAGCAAAACGGGATTTACTGCTGCAGGTTTTGCTGGGTGGGGAAAAGAAATGGTTTATGCAGGAAAACTGAATAGCTCAGGAAGCAGTAGAAATAATACAGAGATTTAGCCCTTAGCTCCCTGGTGACACACAGCTGTGGGTGCTGTGCATTTCTCAGGATGTTTTGCTGACTTCAGCAGTTAGAAAAAGTCTCTATATAAAAAGTTGCTTCTGGCAACCAGAAGGAATGTAGAATGGTTTGGACTAGGATGGACTTTTAAAGGTCATCTTGTTCCAATCCCCCTACCATGGACAGGGACACTTTCTATTAGCCCAGATTGCTCAGAGCCCCATCCAGTTTGACTTTGAACACTTCCAGGACTGGAACATCCACAGCTTCTCTGGGAAGCCTGTTCCAGTGCCTTACTGTCCTGATGGTAAAGAATTTCTTCCTTGTATGTAATCTAAACCTTCTCTCAGTTTGAAAATTTTGCTTCTTGTCCTGTCACTACAGGCCTTATCAGAAAGCCTCTTTCTGTCATTGGAATGACCCCACTTTATGTATTCAAATGCTGCAGGAAGATCTGCCCAGAGCCCTCTCTTCTCCAGGCTGAGCAACCCCAGTTGTCCCAGCCTGCCTTCACAGAAGAGGGGTTCCAACACTCTAATCACTGTTGTGGCTCCTCTCTGGACACACTTGAGCACAGGTCCATGTCTGTCTCATGCCAGGGACCCCAGAAATGGATGCAGAAATCCAGGTGGGGTCATGACATCTCAGTAAAACTCATGTCCCTGCAAGAACATGCTTCCAGCATGACAGGTCCCTCCTAGAACAGCTGCTGGAGGAGAGGGAAAGGGGGAGTGATCTATAATCCCAGCCTTGCTCATACTCGCTGTCTATGGGAATGTGGAGGAGTTGAGGATCAGAGCTTTTTTATAGGGTTAGGCTAGAAAACTGGCAATCCAATAATAAAAATGTAGATAATTTTAGAAAAACTGCCATGTCTATGAGTGTGTAGAACATTAGCTGTATTCACACACTATGCCCCTTTGCAGATTTTCAGTATATTTCATACCTAAAATGAGATTATTTTGTTTTACTGATTAACAAAGCAAACAAAAAACAGCTACTACACACAGCTTGAAAGTGTCACATCCAAATTACCATGTGCATTGTGTGTTTTGTAACAGCTGTGGTTAGCAAATGGACAAAGCAATGTGAAAAATAGAAATTAAAAGTTCTCTTAAAACATCCATAGTCTCACGGACCATGACACTGAAAACAAAAAGTGCTCTTTATATGTTATATATGTCTCTACATAGACAATAGAATATATGACACAAAACCCTTGGTCCCTGAAATTAATGGCACACATGTTAAATTTTTAGCATCTAAGTATCATCCATCCTTTGATATGTGCAGCTCTAGTTACGTTTTTATGTTTCAGCTTGTTCTCACGTATTTTGTGGAAAGTGTCTATAAGCGATTGTTTGAAAATGTCCTCAGTTATAGAATTTCATTTTCTTACATCTTCATTAAGTGTTTTATCTGTAGTATCTCTTTTCATACATCACCAATAACTGTTGCTGATCATCTTTGCTCTCCATTCTCTATGATGTCCTATCGCACTTTGCTCGTTCAGAAAATGCCTTCTCAGAGGAAATTCAGTTCTAGCCTTCCCTTGCTGTTATCTGGGCTCCCTCACATCTGTCTGCATCAGGTCGAGTCTGTTTGGAAAATAACAATTTTATGTGTGCTTTTGGCAAGCAGAATCAAACTCTGTCACTCTCTGTTGCACTTAACACACTTTCTGCCTGTCAGACCTCCGCAGACCTCTTTGGTTTCTTTTCTTGTATCTGAGGAGTGCAAGGGTTTTTGTTATTATAGCCTGCCACTTCTCTGACATTAAAAGGTTTGGTAACTGCAGCATCACAAAATAATCCATTGTTCTTGGGCTTTGTGGTACAGCATGCTGCTGAATTCCAGGATTCATTCATTGTACTCATGACCTGTTTTTGCAGGACATTTTTAATATTTGACACCACCATTAGTTAATTAGCCTATCAATTAACCAATAAGCAGGTCATTATTGATTTACTACTTATCAATTTTAAACACAGAAATGTTTTCTTGGACACAGATTTTTAAAAGGCTACTGTACTGCTACACATTTCATGTGCATTTACAGAAATTCAGCTCTGCTGAGTAAAGTCAGGGCCATGAAGCATCCCTCCACACGTGTCTTCATGTCTTTGAAAATCAGTTCTCTGCAGATTCTCACAAGTTCACTGGGCTTTTTTTTTTTTTTTTTTTTTTTCCCAACATATAGCTTTTACTAAAAAGCACATTTCAGGTATTTTGAGATGGGGGTGGTGCCTGTACTATCTCAGAACAACACACTGTGTCCACACAGCACCATGCAATGCCATGCAGCAGCCCAGGTCCCAAAAGCTCTCTGGTAGCTCTGCACCTCACCCAGGTTTGGTGCTCATTTAACAATGCCCTGTTCCTGGAGCAAAGTATCTGCTGCTGGCTCTTCCCTTTGCCTCCTGCTTCACTGCATGGTGCAGAATGACCCTGGGACATGTTAGAAGTATTCTAGAACACCACCATCTCTATCTGAAACCCTGAAAGAAACAGAATTACAGTACGCAGAAAAAAAATAAATATTAAGCTTTTGAAAGTGATGGGCAGCTGATTGATGCTTGATTCATGCTTCAGAAAAAATAAAACATAAGCAAAGAGCAAATAAGATCAACCCTTTCTTATCTATTTTGCTCTTTATATTTCAGTTATGTCAAGATTTCTGTGTTTCTTCCATGTGGTTTTTCTGGTATCTGGTTTTCTGACTGCATTTTTATGGTGTTGTTATCACCTTCCTCTCCTGCAGTGGTGGTAACTTCCATAGTTAGAAAGTACCATGGGGCCAACACTGGTCTAGCAACTGACTCAGTGCTAAATCTAAGCATATATTTGCTCTGCTCCTGAATCTTCATTATTTCTAACCTTTTTAAAAAGGTACTTTAATCCACTAGAGTGAACTATTTTTGATCAGCTATTTTCAGGCCATTAAAACTGCTCATTTATTTTAAGGTTATGATTGACAAAATCACATGGTGCCAGTCTTGTCCAGAACAGCTCTTGAAGCTCTTGAAGGTCTGACTTTAGCCATGTCTACTGAGACTTACATATATGTAGTCCAAAAGTAAGACTTGGTTTGGCAAACATCAAACTAGATATTGATTTGTAGCAAGACAAGTAAAACAAAAATAACAAAACCAGCCATGCTCAATTTGATCACAGGAAAAAAGAATGCATTAATTTTCAAAAGAATTTACTGTGGATCTTTTGCATTTGTGGAGAATATGTATTGTTCTGTTTACTGGAGAAAAGCTACATGGAGCAATCTATGGATGAGATTCCACCAAGCTCTGATAGTGCTCTGTTGTACCAAACTCTGTCAGATAATCTTTGGGGTATGTATTGTGAAAGGACACAGTAAGTGGGTCTTTAAGATTTAGATGAATATTGCTCTTCTGTACCAAGCTCTATCAAGTGAATTTTGGGTTTCCTGTTGAGAAAGGACGGATTAAGTGGGTCTTTAAGCTTTAGATGAACGAAGAATATCAAATGTGCACCACTCACTGGCGCCCTACATTTGTTTTTAGGTTCAATGGTAAATGGCTGGGGTTCTGCGTCTGATGAGGACCGTAACTTTTCTAGTCATAGATCTAGTGTAGGTAGCTCCTCAGATGACTCCATCTTTACCAGCGGCACTTTTGCACAAGCACTGGTTGCAGCAGCAGATAAAGCTGGGTTTAGGCTGGATGGAACCAGCCTGACAAGAACAGGTTTGTAGACTCAAAGTTGATGCTTTTTGCATGAAGGGTGTCTCTGCCTATCCTTCTCTCAGTGAAACCGAGTCTCACACTTGTCTAACATGCATGGGATAAGGTGGATGGAGATACTTTTATCGGTATATTTTCAGTGAAACCTTGTGTTATGTTTCACTTTTAGTGATTTGAAGTAGTGAATAGCACAAGCTTTTAATCTGCACCTTTGATCTGCTGCAGTTCCCCTCAATGCTGACTCTGCTCTACATTTACTGACATATGCTCATTTAATATTTCGGTGAAGAGGTTACTAATTCTGCCTTGCAGCCTTTGATAATTTCACTTTCTGAAAAATCTCCTCACAATCATTCACATTTCCAGTGAACATCGCATTTAAACTGTTATCTCCATCCCTGCTCTTCTCTTGCATTTCATCTTGCAAAAGTGTGTTTTTCTGTGAAGTTTTTCTGAGCATGGGGTGAATTGATGTGCTCTGATTGTTAACAATACAAACTGTTTAAAGCTTAATTAATAGCTGATTTTAAAAATCCTTAATTAAATAAGTTAATATATTTTGATAACATTTAATTTTGGTTATGTCGACTGAATCAGCCAAGTAAAATGTAACACAGGTAAAGTGGATATTACATTTGAAAACAGCCAATCTTCTGAAACTAATTAATGAAAACTAAATTTATTATAGTTCTTATTTTTAAATCTCCATATGTTTCATTTCTGATTAAAAATATAAAGAAATATTATCTTTATTCTGGTAATAAAAGAATACATTTGCATTTTCTTAGTCTTGTCAAAATAGCAACAATAACTAATTATTTAAATCCACAAATCTAATAGCAGAGTGTGAACTTGTGTCATATTTTTTGTTATGCTTCCTCAGCTAATTCTGGATGACAGATCCCATAGTATTCCTATCATTTAAACTTTTTAGACTATTTCTCCATGAGGTCTATGAAGTTTGTCCTTCAGTAAAATGTGAGCATTTAAGGGAAAATCTCACATGTTGGGGCTGAAAACTGTAGGCTTTCTGCATGCAATAACTTCATGGCAAAGACTGCCTTTTAGGAACATTAGGAACAAAGGAAAGAGTTGGTGGCAAAGCCTTAAGCCCAGCTTTTTTCAAATCACTGGGACTTTTACCACTGGCTTTGGTCAGACATAGTCATCCTTAAAAGATTATTTCACCATAGCTGAAGCCCTCAGTTGTTTCCTTCTATTAATGGAAAATTGAGCAAATCTGACATATGACTTAAAAAAACAAAAAAACAAAACCACAGACAAAAAAAAAACAAAACAAGAAAACTCATGTAGACCTTAACTTACCTAGTATGGACACATCTGGCCAAACTATAACTTAAAATATACTGTTTTCCTTGAGGAGTCTCCCAGATTCTGAATGAAAAGAGCAAATCTTTTCCAACCTTTTTTTTTTTTTGGTGGTGTTTGCTGTAATAAAAGTTAATGCAAAGATTCACCAAAATTACTGTCACTCGTATTGAACCTCTGAGAAGTGCAGTTTCCACCACAAACACGCTCGTAACACAAGTAAATGGACACACAAACACAGACACTTTAGAATAAATGTTTTTTTTTTATTGTTGTTATGTGAATGTAAACTAGAAGGAAAGGATGAGAGCCCCCTTGTCAGCTGCATTTTTCTAGCTTGATTAGGTCACACATGCACTTAGAGTGAGTGTGTGTGTAATTCCTCAGACAGATCATTAGAACACAGGGGTACAAAAAAGGATCCAGTGGCTGTGCTACTCGATGATAATTACTCTCTTAATGATCCAGCAGGCAAAATGGAAATAAAATAAAAACCCACATGTGAACAAAAAGCCTGCTTTTCCTCTTTTTCCTTTTGCTCAGGAAATGGAAGTGCTCCCCCTGCTCGCTGCGGTGTCATTCGGATGTGTCACCTGGCAGGGCAGGGTGGCTGGGTCAGACACCCCAGAGTGCTGCACGGTGTCTGGCAGTGCAGAAGCAGCAGTGTTATCCTGCTCATTGCTCTGGAGGGAGCCTGAAGGTCCTGACTCTTTATTCCTCTGCAGTCTGGACAGTTACTTCCACCCATTTAGAACAGCTGTGAAATACTCTCAGAGGAAGATAGTAAAGGAGATGTCCACCTTGATAGCCTCACGTGGGAATGTTTGATTGCCGAGCATGGAGGCACTGGTGAATCCAGATGCAATGCGTCTCTCCTGCCAGACACTTTGATTCCAGTTTCCAGAAGCCATCATGTGATTTGCCATGAAGTTCAAACAGCTTTCCTTTTTAACACCCTTGGGAAATTAAATCAAGAATTAGTGGATTCATCCTTGTCTCCACTTAAACACACTAAATCTGCTGCAGAAAGTCTGACACTGCTCAGCAGTTCTTACTGGAAGGGCTGCATACAAATATAAGATGCTGTAACCAGTTATTATTAAGTGCACTGAAAAATGTGATAGGGGCACATCATTTGTGTTTGCCCCATGTATGATTTAGGTGCTATTTACTTTGCCTCATTTTTGTGAAGGGATAAAGGAGAATGTGTCCATTTATTTTTAAAACCAACATTCTGAATGAACAATCACATCTCTTTAGTTAAAAGAATAAGTGTGAAGAATCTGTGTCCTGCACTCACTAGTAACACTTTCATGTTGTGAGTTTATTTTTGCAAAACATCTGTGCAGCATGCTGTGAGTTGGGATGAAATTTCAGGCTCACATCTGAATTTCTTTGCATTAGGAGTCTTTTTTATTTTTATTTTTAAATGAAATTTTAATATTTTGTCTGTGTTCATCTGCTGTGTTATCCTTATCCATGGAACAAGGGCTTGATCACTTGTCTTTGTCTGGCTGCAGCTGTGCCAGCTATAGAGAGGTTAATGTTCCCAAATGCTTATTCCTTGCTTTCTCCCAGCTCCAGAATTAGCTGCTCATGTGGGTGTTCTGTAACCCAATTTTGGTTAAAATGAGCTAGGTTAGCAAAGGCATTGTTTTCAGACTGTATAAATTCAATTGGGCTTTTTTTTTAGCTTTTTTCTTTGCTTTTTTTTTTTTTTATGTAGAAGAGGTTTAGAGAACATCCAAATGAGGGTTCAAACGTGGTAACCTCCAATTGCTGGCAGAGGTGTGCAGCTGGGGACAAACCTGTCTGAGAGCAGTGCCCTCCTCAGGCTGCACAACAGTCAGGAGGTAGACAGCCAAGCTATGAAATCTCTGAAGTCCAACAATGAAATATTGCCCTAACATGTGTGCTTTAATGTGAAACAACATGTTAGAGAGAATATGGCTACTTTTTCACTTTGCCTTCTTGGTGCTGAGAGTATTTCAAATCAGATGCTGAGCTGCATATTACTCCCTGTTAGGCTTTCCTAGATCAGATTGTATGTGACAGCATGTTGGAAGTAAGCACATCTGCTGGAAGGTTTTACTAGAAAATGTAGCCCACTGCGAGGTAAACCATGGTCTAAGTTAACCAGAGGATAAAAAGTCCTCCTTTTTACCATGGGCCCAGTTGACCAGAAAAAAAAACAATCACCCATTTTGCCCATTTCTGTCATCTCTTACACCATTTGGGGCCTAAAGCAGCATTGAAAGAGCAGAAGTTCAGACTGGCTTAAGCATTTTCCACTGCAGATAGCATTAAAATATGTAATTACCAATTCTAAATGAATTGAGATGTTAACATCTCCAAAATTTTGCAGGAATAACATACACATGAACAAAAGAAAGTCAAAAATGGTGATTTTTAGTTTTCATCCATTATCATTAAATATTAAGTCTAAATATTAAGTCTAATCTAAATGTTAAGTCTAGTTAACAGAATAAAAATATCAGAATAAGAGGAAGTTAATGTAGTAAATGAGCTGTGCTCTTTAAATTCCAAGGCTTTTAATCATCTGCTCCATAGAACAGCATCAAAGATATTTCTTTAACAGAAACCATATAGCTTTAATAGTGTCTGTATATATACAGAACAGATATAAAACGATATATACATAAATCTGAGGTCACAGTATATATTTTTAACAAATAGAACTACTAAAAATTAACTGGAAAATTTTATCTTTTAAATATACCCCCATTTTTATTTCTTGAGAAAAAAGACCCCTTAAGTATACAGTGCTGCAATGCTACATAGCTTGCAAAATCAGATATGTTTATCTTGCTGGAGTTACTCCAGATATACAGTGCATATGGGAGCCCCTAAAATGAGAATCTGGCTCAGAAAACATGAAAGTTGGAAGGCAGGAGGAGATAAATTTGATATGATTGCAGAACTGTTTTCCCTCCCTGCTCAAGGCTGAGGAGTTGTTATGACACATCTGTTCAGCACACAGAGCAGGTAGGAGTTATGTGGCATACAGTAGTTTTATCGCAACAGATGGAATAATTTTAATTATAAAAGTTAAAGACAAAAGAATGCCAAGTTCCTCTACTTCACTTGTTGTGGTGTGTCTTAAAGCAGTTGTTATCAGTGGGAACCTTGAGGGGACACTTGCCTGCCTCTGAGAATTAGACCTGATTTAATGTTTTGGAGCAGACATTAATAGAACAGCCCATTTCAAGGCAATAACATTTTTTCATCTGGTTCCTCTCTTCTTTTTTTTTTTTTTTTTTTTTTTTCCCTTCTTTAGGCAAAGCATATTCTTCCTCTCAGAGACCTCGGCCAGGCAGTCCTTTTTCTACTGACAGCAACACCAGTGCAGCTGTCAATCAGGGTCAGAGGCCAAGGCCCACGAAAAAACACAAGGGCGGACGTTTGGAGCAGCCCTCTTTGCCTCATCGCCGGGAGGGAATCACGGACGGTGAGTGCTGGGGGAGGAAAACCTGCCACAGGCAGCTGTGCATGGCAGGGGAAGGCAGAGCCATCTCTTCAGGAATGTAGGTTACAGTCAATTACTGCTTTGCTGGAGCTGGTCCCCAGGTTGCCACCTGAGCAGTGTTGTAGCTCCAGCAGTGTGGGGCTTGGGTGAGTGTTCAGGGAGCCTTTCCCCATTTCTGCTCTGAATATGTCCTCATCTCCTAGGATTTCTCAGATCTTGATAAAAATCTTACCCCAAAATGACTGCATTGCACGAGTTGACATTGAAAAATGGCCTGTGGATAATTGTAGATTTTATGAAAGTAGCCACCAATGGCAGTAGCTGAATGAATTCCTAAGGAGAAGCAGAGAGCTGCTCCCACAGGACTTGTTCGGTTTGTGCTGGTTTTGACAGACACCCAACAGCTACAGAAATATGTGCCATGTTTTCCCATGATTCTGCCTCACCTCTTGTCTGTGCTGCTTCAGTCCTGACATCCACTGACCTCAGTGACTGTGTCTCCCTCTTTTACATCTCCACTTTCTCTTACGACTACTTCCCATCTGGAAATTTCAGGCGTGTCTGTTCTGCTCTTCTAAAAGATAAGATCAGCTGTCTTTCATTTTCTTTGTCTACCCTTCTTGAGTCTGGCAAAAGACACAGTTAGTGCCTGTTAGTTTTTGAGGAAGACTGGATAGGAAGGTGGCCAGCTGGCTACCTTCCCCTCATTTCTTCTGATCCCTGGCCTTGCACCTGTAGGTGTTGAAATGATCAGTGTTCACCAAAGGTGTTATTGTTACATCTCCTGCTCTATGGCTCATTCTCACTGTGATATTATTTGTGGAAAGGCTTAAAGTGGCTTAGATTCTGCTCCTATGGATCCAAGTTCCTTTAAACACTCATTCCCTGCCCTTGTGGATATAATGCAGAGGCCTCTCTATTACACAAATCCATTGAATAGATGTGTCTATGAGAACAGTAACTGGAAAATGATGGATGTCACTTCTATGCTGGCCATACTCTTTCTGTACATGTTTTGTTAACCCTTCTGAGTGCCATATCCTGTCACCCTGAACTGTGAGCATCATAGGGGACAAATTCTGTGTACATGTGAGTTTGTAGTGCACTAATCCTTTTGCTTCTGAATGCTATTGCTACAGAAGTGACTTACAGTCGTGTGGGTACCAGAAAATTAATGAGGATCCAGTTCAGGTCATGAGGCAGATGGAAGTGGGGCTCCTCAGGGAGTGACTCCATCATATAATTTCACATTGTTTTAAATTAGTGAAAGAGATCCAATTTTAAGATTTGTTTTAAAAGAGGAAACTCGTATTGCCTTTTCTTTATCCTATATAAAATACTAATCTTACTGGAGTTTCTTTCATACATTTCAATCAGAATATCAATGATATACTATCTCCTTCAACCTCTCAGGCATGGGCAGTAACCATAAAAGCTTTCGGATGCCATTAGATTAATATTTGTCTTTTATAAACCTAGTTAAAGTCCTTGCTATATGTTGCAAAAATTTATAGTGTCCTGGAGCAATAGAAAAACAGTTCCCTTCCTGTATTAACACAGGAACAAACAAACAAACACAAATGGTACAGTTTTCCGCTTCAACTCCTACTGAATATGAGTCATTAAAGTGTAATGTCAAATCTGAGTCATAGTTAAATTTGAAAAAGATCATTTGTCAATTAAGGAAGCTAAAAGTTGCTGCTCCCACCTGCATGTATGTAAACAATTGAATTTGGGAATCTCTGGTCTGTAAAATTAAAAATGGTAACTGGGTGATTTCTGTGGAATATTGCAATGAACTTTGCAAAGACAGACAATGCCACTGGGCTTAAGCTGTAGCTAGAAGGAGCAAGTAAGAGAGCCTCAGATAGGTCCAGCAATTCCAAGCCCTAATCCAAGCCAGTCCATTCAGCCCTGGGCCATCCTGATTTCTGTGAAAAGCATCACTATACATTTTCTCTGTTTTTTCAGATGTCTCAAATCCATTCTCTTATAGCTGCTTCCTCTTGGATTTGTCTTGTGAGAATATACTTGGTTTGCCAGTTGTTTTCAAATTCCCCAGTTGGATGAGTCCTGGTATCCTGTATTTAAGTCTCATCACATACCGGATGTCTGTCATTTTCAATTCTCATTGACCAAGAAAGCTCCAGCTTTCTCTGCCCATTCCCATACACGTCCTAAGTGCTTCCTCCTTGTTAACTGTAACCATGTGGGACAGTGGAAAAGACCTAAGAAACTGTAATATTTAACACATAGCACACACATCACAGACCATGTAAGCATTTGAGGGTTCAACTTCATGCTTAGTTTTGACAGCAATCCACACAAATCCCCTAAAATCCTGCTTCCTCATTTCCTTCAGCTGCAGATCAGAATCCTCTAGAGACTGACTCTAGATGGAGTCTTCATATTTCTCTTGCTGTACAACTTCTTTTTTTCACTTCCACATCCTGGAAGACTATGGAGACAACAGCAAATCTACTGAGGAATAATATGTTATGAATCCCTCAGATGATCAAAACCTTCATTCTAAGCTCACAGTCCACCATAAAAAACAGAACAAACAAACAAAAAAAAAAAAATACAAGAAATGTTTTAGTGTTAATGCTCAAGGAATAATTTGTTTTCCAAGAAACAACATAGTCATGAATTGTAAAACAGTGGAATCTGTCATATAGTTTGCAGCATCATAACTGCCTGACTGAAGTTGAAAGCCTTTCCTTAACTGAGCACAATATGCAAAAAAAATCAAAGAGGAGGCAGAAGGGAAATATGCTTAGAGTTTGAAAAGGCAAGCTGGAACATAAGACTTATATTACCATGCCTTGCTACTACCTTCCTACTGCGTATTAAAAATAACTTTTAATGTCAAGAAAATACTTACCTTCTGATGCTAGAAAGTGTTTCAGAGGCTTATTAAATGTCACAGTAATTATCACTCCTAGGAGAAGAAATCACTGACACAGATAGAAAGGTGTGTCCTTATAGTTGTAGGTTCTTGCTGCTTTTTCTAGTTAATGATGAGAGGCTGTGCCAAACCTTGACTGGTGCCTGAATCATTTAGCCAATGCTCTGCCTTCCAAAGGAGGGCTCAAGTAATCCCAGACTGAATATCCCTCTCCCCCTTACCAGGTACTCTGATGTCCTACAGCTCCTCAATCACAATCCCTCCATTACTAAATCAATAAGACCATCATCTCCTCACCAATGCACTTAAGAATTGCCTTACAGGTTTGATAATCCAGCCATTAGAGGCTTCAAAATGAAAGTCTGGATGACTTCCTACTGACCTAGAAAGCTACTAGCTCAGTGCAGGCTTTCAGGTATTTTCCTTACCACTCGAATGATAAATGGGATTCGGATGGAAGTAGGGTGAATCGGTGTTACCACTCTGGGTATCCTCACTGAAAATCCCACTGAAGTCCCTACATTTCTAAATTCAGAACTTCTCTGAAGGGGTTGACATGATGGAATGATTGATATGATCGCCTTCATGTGGTAATAAGTCTTCCTGTAAGGATGTGAGACTTCTAACTCAGCTGACATTTGTTACCCCTTTAACCAGGGTAGGAAAGCCAAGGCAGGGCAAGACTATTCTCAGTGGTGTTGGAGGAAGACACTCATAATTCCAGATGCATGGGATCTTCCTATCAACCCAGGCAAGAGAGCAGGAAATATTTAGTTATTTACTAAGGCACAGGATTTACAGTATAGAGCAAATCAAAAGCAACATTTTCAAATGAAGCTCTCTTCCAGCTTCTTTTATTAAAAAGGACAGGTAGGTGTTACTGCAGCTGCCAACCTGAGTAAGGAGGTGAAGAAACAGTAAGTTTGTATTCAGGCCAGAGTCAGTTTATGTTAATTCCAAAGTACCTGTGGCTCTTCTAGAATTCTGTGAAGCTTCGTTACAAGATAAATTTTATTTTCTTCTTCACATCTTCCATAGGTTTTGAGCACCCAAGGAAATTCACAAACATGGTGTTTCATTTCACTTCTATGCATAAGTCAGTCTTTATGATTATTTTGTGGATGGATAAAAGCAATAATCAGGTTAACAGAAGATCAGCACTATAACTCTACAGTAATTCCAGGAGTTGCAGCCAGCTCTAGAGAATGCAGTATAGTTTAAGCACAGGCCTTCTTTCCTTTTAAGTATCTAATTAATAACAACTATTAGACACCAATTTCTGAAGTAGGATAGTCTGTTTAAAGTTTAATACTGCAATAATTTTAACATTTTTTTTTTCTGTGCTACTACTTGAAAATTTTTGCTTATATTGAACAGTAAATATTTTATCCGGGAAAATTGTATAGTTGCATGTCATGTTATGGCTGTGTTTATTGGATTCAATGCATCTCCACAAAGTGCTTATAAATCACAACTTCAGTAATCTCTATTTCAGGTTGCATAAGCAGATGCCAGTGTTGTGGTTCTGTACATTAACTGGTTATGATGGCAATAAAATCAATTATAAGAAATGCCATTTTGGAAGCCAGCACTATAAAGCAATTTTAACATTGGCAAGCTCCCATACCCTCCTGCTTCCACCTACAGTAACTCAAGTGTAGTCATTGTCATGAAAGGTCGCATCTGTATTCATAACCAAAAATTTCTCAAATAAATTAGTGCTGAACATAAAGCATGCACCAAGCTCACTGACAGATTATTAAAAGGCTGCTCTCGCCAGAGGGTGCTTATCTTAATCTGGGACACAGCACTTCAGCTGTGAGCAAGGGGCAGGAGCATCACTGGATACAACTTTTTTCTCTTGCAAACACAAATAACCTGCACATGCTCATTTCTCTGCAAGAGACAGTGTTGGCTGGAATGACATCTCAGCAACTGTGGAAGCATTTCTGCTCCATGTGTGAGGTATAAGTATCACCTCTAACAGTAAAGACATGAAAAAAAAATTCTGTGTAGCATTATATAAAGCAATATATAAAGCTGGATTAGAGACTTTGAAATAAACTCCCTCCAAAGGCCTCCTGACCAATTTATAAAATGAATTTCAGTTACAAACATCAGACTTCCCTGCAGGCAAAACAGAGGTTTACTTTTCCATGCCTGTTACTGAGCCAAGTTCAATTCCTTGATAAACCTTCACAATACAATAAGATAGAAAGGACTAGAAAACAGATCAGACACAAATTTACTCTAAGGTAACACAGGTTTTTGTTAAGTTGGCTGCAGAGATTTATTTGGGCTATCCATTGCCCTGAAACAGAATTATCAAAAAGTGTTCCTTGTATAAAATGTGTATATGATATAGAAGAATTTTCATTATGATACTAAAGGTGCTTCCATTTTCTGATTTTTTTTTTCTTTTAAATAATCTAGGCTATTGTGAGTCTATCATAGAGTTTACATGAAAAAGTTGCATTTAGAATTAGAATTATACTGAGTCTATAATTATCTTGGGTCGTGGACTAATAAAAAAGTTCACTTTTGCCCCCACAAATGTGTTTGGAATGTTGACCTTCAATTCTACAAGCATCTTAATAGTCCAAGTCGCAAACTTGAAAAGGACAGAAGTTGTTAGAGACCAGGCAGGTGCCTTTCTGTCAGCTGAAATTGTATTTTATTTGGTTATATTTGCAAGACTGCTAAAGTAGAGTGGCCATTCTCTAGTCTCTGAAGAGTCTAGCTCTTCATTTCATTGACTAAAATGCTCACCCATTGTTTGGTGGTTCCATTTGAAAACATTGGTCAGAGTTATGCTTATGCTTTTTCAATGCCAGTAGGTTTCACAATTATTTTTTCCCAATATTTGTGGCATTTTATTAATTTTGATGAAGTTCTGTATTAGATTTTGGGTTTACACCTTGAGCTGAAAGTGTAGCCCAAAAACAGGATGGAGCAAGCCCCAGTATGGTGGAGGGAAATTGTCAGGTGGCACAGGTCAGTCTTCCACAGCCTTTCTTAATTCCTTGCTGTTACTGAGCTAAACAGCTGGAGTACACCCCACAGAAAATAAATCCCATGCTTGGAAGTGTAAGTCAGGGTTCAGATTTATATGGAAGTTAGAAAGAGGTAGAAACACAGCAACCAGAATAAAGAGCTAGCAGAAGTCAAAACCCTTTTCAGATTAAAATGAAATTTCCTCCTTTTAAAACCAACCAACTTAGCGGCTCGTACCTTTTGCAAGGCACTTTCCTTTTCAGCGTCGAAAACAGACCTTCTGTTTCAATTAAAAAAAATCAGTTCATCTGAATCTTATTCACATTTTTTAGATCTTCCACCACCACCCGACCCGCCCCCCGGTCAGGGTTTAAGGCAGCCCATAGTGCCGGGCCAGCGCGGAGGCTCAGCCGAGAGGAAGGGGAGCTCTCTGGAGAGGCAGCACGCAGCAGCCAACGTAGATGACACAAAGAGCTCCCTGGACCGGCCCGCTAGGACATCACTAGAGTGGCAGCGACAAGCCCAGGAGTGGATAAGCCCTACAGACCGCCAAGAGGATTTCAGGAAAGCCCAACACAAACAAGCCTTCGGATCAGGTGTGTGCGCGCTGCACCGGCCGAGGCGAGGCAGGCGGCTGCTCCCCACCTCTGCCGAGGGGTTCTGGGCCTGGCAGGGCTCCAGGATCACCTCACACCTCTCTGGGAGAGCGCTGGCCAGGGTCAGGCTGGAGAATAAGGAAAGGCAAAGTGAAACGAGAGCTTGTGATCCAACTACCTTCCCTCCTGCAACAATGAAATTCCATGAGCACCTGACTTGGTGCGCTCTTCGCAGTGTTTTGGATATTAATAATGTTCTCAAGCGTAGGGATGGAGAAAACAGCTTCAGGTCAGCAAGAAAGGAGAGAGATTTTTAGAGTATCTTTCATTAGATGTATTTATTTCTACATATAGGGCCATATTTTCCAGTTCTTTCAACCTGCTTCCAAGTTGGCAGCAGTTTTTACATGTCTGCAAGAAGGCTGATCCTTCTGAGCTGCTGACATTCCTGTATTAAAAACCCTCACTTCTCTTTATTCAAGGATATGACAAAGTAGCATTCATCTCTTAAGCCCAGCAAGATGACAGCACAGGTTTTCACCTTCATACAGGACCTGCACCTTGCCCCAAGCTGACTTCAGCACCTAAATGGATTTCAAGTCTGCACAAATGTGCACAGGAGGTGATGCTGGGCTGGAGTTGTATTTCTACAATATTCACAGTTTCCCTCTCTCAGCCTGACCTGAAGTAAAAGCTGCTGTTTCATCCTAGGGTGTTTTCTTTAACCCATTAATCATCTCATCCCAATGCAGTGCTGATTAGAGGGATACAAGAAGACAGATAAGATTTAAATAAAGAAATTATACTGTGTGTGGAGGTTTTTGTAGGGTTACACTGTTTCTCCACTTATGCATGTAGCTCCCACAGTCATACTAGTGGTACTCTTACCATCCATACTTTTCTTGATTTGATTCACTCTTAAAGCTCCTTGTTAATCTAACATATTAATAACATTGACATACTAAAAAAAGAATAGTAGTGTGCAGACAAATCTGTTATGGGGACAGGAACTACTGGATAAAGTCCTCCTAGGGAAAATACTGCTACCTGTATTTTAAATGTAAACATTTTAAATACAATCCATATTTTAATATATAACAATAATGATACTCTTAAAACCCCCTAATATGTTGGCTGCATAAAGAAATGAGTGGCTGTTCATGTTCTGAAATCATGATGTGAAGTCACAGTTTAAAAATAGCATGTGAAATTCATACTGCTTGGTGAAATGGCAATTTTAATTGCAATTTAGAAGATGTACATACACATAGAAAATAGCCCAAATATATGCCTTGCACTTCTCATTTCCTTGGAAATCATTAAGGATGCTTCTCTGACCTTCTCAGAAGAAAGGCCCTTCTTTTTCCTCTGCCTCATAAGTGTACAAATAGAATTTGTCATTTTTTCTGTGATGCAGAGCTTATAGAGTAGTAAAATTCCCATCCTGCAGGGCACGCATTTTTCTGTCCATAAATAAAGAGAATTTGATCTTGACACTTCCAGTGCCCTGCACTGAAGTGGTTATAGGTACTCTGTTCTTGTCAAATTCAGAATGCCAAGAGCAAGTGAATATCCTTTATGCATAAAGAAGGATGCCTCTAGGAGATGTTACGAGTTTATCCTGGTGTGAGGAGTTCATAAAGTTTGTGCACAAGATGGGCCAGGGCTTCATATCTCTCTGTCTGCATTCTCATTCCAGCCCCTTGCACTACATTCTTGTCTCTGGTAGGTTTTAAAAAGACTACTCCTGTGCACGATGCTGGTTTAGATCACTAAATGTGGGTGTTTTAATAATATTAATTGCGCTTCTTCCCTTTTCCGTTATTAATGGAACAGTTCTTTGGAAATCCATTCTGTCACAGTTTTCAGTACATTTCCAAAAAAGACTTATTATTAGTTATCTGTTTCCAGAAAATAGATAACTTGCAACTTAGGGGGTTTCATTCAGATGTTAGCAAGCTGTGGTCCAAACTTTGAAAGCAAGACCTTTAGTTTGAAGTTGAATAGAATAAAAATACCTTGGTCTGGGATATGTTTCCACTGGTTGCTTTCAGTATAAACAAGATCACTAAGTTCCTGGCAGTGGCTTCATTGTAGAACTGCAGTTAAAGCACATCAAATATGACATTCTCAGCTCTGATGAAAGTGGTGCTAGATCAGGTTACAATTCTTTTGATAAGAGGAAAAGCCTTTTGGTTATTTTCTGAGGTATAGAAGCATTGTTACGCACACATATCCTGATTTCACAGGGGCTAGAATTATATCTTCAAATTAATGGCTCAGCCTTTCAAAGAGAAAGGCACCAGCAAAGCCTCCCCATATTCTTTGCAGGCCTGGACTCTGTTTGGAGAATTTAACAAATGTGAGCCCATTCTCAGAACTGGAGACAACTACTTCTCGTGTGCTAGAATGTTGTGTAAAACCTAGCCTTAGTTTATGTCACAATTCCTTATTTTATGGATTATGTTTATTTCTGAGGCCACAACAGATAATTGAACATACCATATGCTGTATAATGATAATGCACTTTATATTTATTCATGGTTGTTTTTCCTCAATATTTCATTGAACCCGAAGGAGGCCTTATCCTGAGTCCACAAGCTAGAAAAACAAATCAATTGACTATATATGTCATCTTCCAACTCTTTTGCAATGCTAGTGACTTTTGTTTTCGTCCTTTAAAAATGTATCCATCTTTCTGCTAAACTGAGTTATGCTGCTTGCTTTATTTCTGCTTTAATGCAAACTGCTCTATATTTTACCCAGCTTTTGGAAACCAGATTTGCATCTGACTCTCTTGTTAGGTCTTGATATATAAAAAAAACAAAACAAGTAACATAATTTAGGAGAGACCGTGGCTGTTAAATGCCATTTTACAGTGTCTTTCAAGCATTTCTTTTTATTTTAGCAAGGACAGCACACAGTCATAGCACAAAACACTGATAATGCCCTGAAGTCCTGCAGCACAAATACTCTGGTCCCTTGGGCAGGACCAGAGTGAGATACTCTGGCAGGGAAAGAAGTCAGCTGCCTGCCCTCTTCTGCAACAAATTTACCTTAAAAACAGGCTCAGTTCAACAGCAGCTCATGTGGGGAATCCCCACATCCTACTCTTTTGTGGCAAATAATGAAATCCTGAGTTTCTCCCACAAATTTGTTCTCATTTAGCACTTCTCCAAGTTAATTATGTCTCTGCTGAAGTCTTTGAAAGGGCTTCAAGCTTGTGAATAAAAGCGTTTTTATCTCCTCTTTCTTTCCAACCATCCCCACCTACTTTTCCTTCTGTGTTCCTTGCCCTCTGTCAAAGAAAGTCCATTTCTCCTCAAAAGGTTGTTTAAGAGTGAAGACAATTGGAAAACCAAAATAAAGAAAACCCTTTTGGCCTAAATTCACTTTGAAAAAGGGCAAGATTCAAGCAGTAGAAATCCCACTGATTTCAGAAGGGACAAAGCTGTGTTTGAGGTTAGGCATATATATACTCATATTCTTTCTTCAATCAAACTATATTTAGCAAGATCTCTTTCTCCAGCTTCTGAGATGGCAAAAGTGGATCAGATGCAGCAAAGAAATAAAATAGTGCTTCCATTTCAATGTTAAATCAGTGCTGCTGTTTTGCTTCTTAGATTTGGACTATTCCAACAGTATCTCCAGGAAATGCTAATCAGAAGTGATGTCTTGTTTTACTTGATGCTATGTGAAGACATAAAGTCTTATGCCTTATTGCCATTAATCCTGCTCTTGAAAGCAGTTCATTATTACAGGTCTTCACGAAAAAAGAATCCAAGTGAGCAAAAGTAGGTCTTTTGCTCATAATGGAACATGAAACAGGCTGCAGGATTATTTATCCACTCCAACTGCAATGTATAATATAATATTTTCCAATGTAATTCAACACCAGTTAAAACAAAAATGTTGGTGTACTTTGCATCATTATAAATTACTGAGTACCTTGTAGATAATTAAATTAGCTGATATTGTAGTTCTTTGTCTAAACTGATTGAGTTAATGTTGCCATAATTAAAGCTAAAGAAAAGGAAAAAGCATGTTTATGTAGGCTGGAAGCAAAAGCCCAATCATAGCTTCATTGTGTCGGAAATTGCATGTTCACCTATTTTTATTAAAGTATCTATGATTCATGATCTCTTATTCATAATGAATGTAGACTTTTTATAATTAATACAAACTGACTTAGGAGTTCATAGGGAAGCAAGATTTAAATTCATACTGGCTTCCCTGTCCTTGGGATACAAACAACTCTTAGTTGTGTATTTTCTTAAGTAAAATTGTTATGCCATAAAGCAAGACAGATATGAATGAGTATGATGTGCATAAATGAATAGCTTGTTTATTCCTACTTCTAGGATTATTTATTGGTATTTACTTTGCTTTGTCTTGCTTTTCTAGAAGAGGCACTCGTACCATATAGTAAACCCAATTTCCCATCCCCTGGTGGCCACAGCTCTTCAGGAACATCTTCTTCTAAAGGATCAACTGGACCTAGAAAAGGTGAAGTCTTGCGAGGAGGTCACCAACGCAATGCCAGTGACCTTCTCGATATAGGCTATGTGGGATCAAACAGTCAAGGACAGTTTACTGGTGAATTATGTAAGTTTACCTCTAGCTCCAGTTAAAACTATCAAATAGATAAAAGAAAAGAATTATAAATCTGTTGTGAAGGGAGTAGGGAGTTGTGTGTGATAATCAGATTAAGCTTTATCCAGACCTTTTTGCCTTCTGAGGCGTATTGCATGTGATGGCAAACAAATGTCATCCTTCTTTGGAGCAGTTCAAATCTGTGTAAGCCATGCCAAAGCTAACTACATGGTACATCTCTCACTGTGTAATGCTAGTGAAGCATGGGGAAATGAGAAGGAATTCTAGTAACTTAGAAATTTTTTTTTTTTTGGCAAAGTGTAGTGTGCTTGTCTTGGAAATGCCAATGATGGATTTCCTCAGCCTTCCCCTTCATTTCCTGTTGGTTGATGAGAAGTGTTCTCTTAGATGGAGGTCCTCTTTTCTTGATTGTGTAGAGCAGTTTTGCAGTTTTACATCTCCACTCTTTTCCTCAGCATCCCTGGACAGGGAAATTGTTTTCCAAATTTGTTTTCTGTTATCACTCAATATCTGTTAAACTTTGTGTGAAACCATGTTGATGCTGCCTGTGTGCTGGCAGTACCAGCTGCCCAAAGGCTTGACTGTGTTGTTTGAAAAAGTACATCAAAACCCTAGCATGCTCAGGCATACTGGTGTGTTTAACAGACTTATTAATGGTAAAAAAAGCAGTGGAGCTATGGGCATGTCTGCATCCTCCTGCTGCAGTCAAACCCTCAGCACCTCCTGGCAGTTACTGCCCCATAGCTGTAAGAGAGCTAATGGTGACCCATGAGCCCTGAGGAGTGCAGTCTCACACATGGTGTTGGTAAGTGCTAAATTTTAGCATCCCTGGCTTTTCATCTTAGAAGCAATTAACCCTGTTCTCACAACCTATTGAATATTCATCCTGTGCTGCAGTAATATTGCCATAGGCTTTATTTGTGTGGGTTTTTTTCCCCTTATTACAACCTCTTTCTCTCTCTTTTGTTTCTCTCTATAGAGTAGTTGAGAAGACACATTGCAAGCTGCTCTGATGGACCATCAGGTCTGAACTCATGGAAGTGATGACACTAAACAGTGCAATGAACATTTTCTTTATTTATGTACTATTAAAAGAACTGTAAATGCAATGTAAAGACACACAGCCACACATATCCCACAGATACTTTACTTGTGTTCTTCTCTTTAATACACCATCCACCTTAAACTATTCCTTGTCAGGAGTATATAAAAAAAAAGAAAGAAAAAAAAAATCACCCTCCAGGATTAAAAGGATTTCCTTCTGTATATAATTTCTTTTGTTGCATTGCTATGCAAGCTCACCTTCTTTTTAGCTATGTTCATATTCATGTCTGTTTTTACTGGTCTGTTGTACTATATGTGAATTAATAGGCTGTGGTGCCATATATTAACTTTTAATTGTGTAACTTTTATGTTTAAAGTTTGCACTGCAATTTTATTTGGTGATAAGCACAAAACTCTACTCCTCATGACATGAAGAAAAAAGAGACTGAATGTGTGAAGAAGGTTTACGTCCTGTAAGCTACTTTGGATAACTCTGGATGTAAAGGAGTATGTTAGGTGGTTTTCCATTGGGGTGTAGAAATGAGAAAGTGACAGGCAAAACTGATGTCAGTGAAGACATTAGAGACAGATTTTAAACCTTTTAAACCTTTTAAAAGCAAGCAACATAGTTGCTCTTCCTATTTAAGAAGGGGTCAGAAGTTGGAAGTGTGAGATTAAAGAGTGAAAATGAAAACTAAAGGGAGCATGAGATGGCCTAGACCCTTTCACTAGAATGATACCTTTAGTATCTGCTTTTAGCCATCCCATGCCACTAAGTAAAGGGGAAGAAAAACAAACCTTGCTACAAATAAAAGAACTTAAGGTGTTTCACTAAAGCTGTTTTTATTTTGCAGTTTTAAAAGAATTATTACCGTTAATTTCTCCAGCCCAAAATATAGGACAGAGATTTTCCAGGAGAGACAAACCATATAAACACAAGGGATACCTAGTAAGAAGATAAGAATGCAATTTATTATTAAGACATATTCAGGCTGCTTCCAAAAAATTGAAATGTCATAGTATCTTATTTCATCTTTCCAATACATGTACAGTACGATAGAGGATAAAGCTGCACCACTGAAATTCATGACATTAATTGTTTTGATGCAGTCTACACAACCCTTTCTGTTCCATACCTGAAGTCTGCAAGAGCTGAAGTTGGATCCACTAAATTTGTAGTAAAATGTTTAGTGTTTGGATGGAAAGAAATGGTCAAATTATTTTTGGCTTGCATTAAGAATGTTTCAGGCAATACAATTCATCCAAAAAGTTGGATATAAGCAAAGGAAATCTTTGACCTGTGTTTTAGTGAGTGGCTTCAAACTCTACTATGGTGAGGAAATAACGCATGTTTATACACTTTTTGAATAAATCAGACTCTGTAAGTGGACATTAATGACAGCATCCTGTCTCTTCATTAATTTTCATTATTTTGTCCAAGTCTTCTTTACCTGTCAAATCTCAAAGAGTAAATTGTCAAGCTTTTCTTAGAATATTGTGTGTGGCTAACCCACCCATTATTTCGATGCTTAATTTAAATATTGCATCTTAGAGCTTATTTCTGTTAGTTATCTGACCATGAACACAAGTTTCCATTGAATACTCTTTTTATATAACCAGTCTATGTTGTTTTATATTTTGCCTTGGAGCTCACCAGTATTAAGAACACTTTTTGTCATGGCAGAATTTTAGAAAAGTAAATTCCGATGCTAAGTATGTGTTGCTTTTCATTTCATTAACTTGTTCCATGATAAGATAAAACACTACAGCCATCAACTATTACTCAGCACTATTGAATATTGAAAAATGCTAGTTAACTCCCTTAAGGTCAAGATGAGTTATTTAGCAAGCTACAAAGAAAAAGTTGAGGAAAAAAGTATGAATTTATTTACATATGTGACCAATGAGTATATGCCATTTTCCTGCTTATTAAAACACTGTAGTTAAAAACAGAACTTAAAATTGTGCAAAAATGTTCAAGTAAGATAAAAAATGCAGTGTAATTACATATACATGTTTTTTATTTTGGTATTACCATATGGAGAGAAGACTAATCAGAATACAATTCAATCTTAATTCTCTGGAAAATGTTTAACTCAGTCACTGATAGTTGGTTTTTCCCCATTTAATTCAAAAGCTTGTGCTGAGCTTTGGTGGAACACCTTACTCACTCTCTTCTATTCAAAATTCAGTATCATTAGAGGTTGATAAAGCCATTCAAATTACTTTCAAATATGTGTTTTATCTCTTCCACTGGAAAGTAAATGTGTGTCAGTATTAAAGCTGTTCAGTACCATGATATTCACTAACTTGTCCATCTGCTTCTGTACATTTTTGTTCATTAATAATTTGCTTACAATATTACATAAGGTGTTGTTGTGTATGGCAAAGTGTTTCCATTATCTTACAGGTGATGTCTCTTCTTTTTTTTTCTCTCTCTTTTCTATACAGTGTACTTCCAATGAACCACAGTACATATTTTTTAAAATGCCATTTGATTTACTATTTTAAAAGAAGTATTCTTCTTTTTTTAAAAAAAAATTAAAACATTTATTGTGAATAATGTGTTTAAAGAAAAGGGATGTTGTGGCAGCACTTAGAATTGTTTTTTAATTTGTTTTTTTTTTAAAAAAAACTGTTTATTGGCTACAGTTTGTTCACAAAAAAGTATGACCTCTTAATGTGTTTCATTGGTATTGTTAGTGCAGCAAAGTTTAATTGGCATAAGAAGTTGGTTAATAGTACTGTTGAAGTGTGTATTGTATATTTACTGGGGAAAAAATAAAACATATTCACATTTCAAATCTATGTTAAAAGACCTTGAGTAAGGAGTCGATATGTGAAAACCCAAACAGGAATAACCAGGCAGTAATAACATAGACTGAGCTATAATCATCACTGTCCACTTACAGGTGACAAGGAACATTTTATATGCTGTTTTTTGAGCTAAGCAGTAAACACTGCCTGTCCTAGGGGTTTGTGTTTAATGTCCTGTCTGTACTGGAACAGTTGTAGCGCTGTAATTACACTGATACAGCTATTCCAGTGAATATTCTGCTTTATGTGAATATTCTCAGAGTGTGGGGGCTCTGCCTAGAGCCCACAGAGCAGTGGATGTGTAAAACCTGGGCTGAACCCTCACACCTGGGGTTTGGTACTGCTGGAGCTACTGCCAACCCAGTAGAGAATACCCTAAAATGTATGGACAGGTGCTAGGTCAATTTTTCTCAATCTTTGCACTGAATAACTGCTCAATTTTAAATGCAGGTGGGCTGAGGGACCAAATAATGAATTGTTCCATGTGCTTCAGTGGTGTATTGCTGTATGGGCAGCCAGTTCAGTGATGCAAGGAACAGACATTTCCTATTTTTATATTTCTTTTTTAATTTTCTTTTTTTTTTCCTCAAGTACACATCTAAGTCAGTAAATCTTTAGAGTACCTTTTGATTGTCACCTGAAATGCAACAGAAACACCATTCCTTGGGAAAAGATAAGGTGCATGGAATGTTTTTGAGGATGTTAATTTAACTACACACCAGTGCAAAAGGAAGGCATGACTGTTTGAAATAATTGTGTGCTGGTTTATGCTTGCCTCTCAGCCCATGCATTGCCAGCCACAAGAGGTGTGTACTGGGGCTGAGAAAGAGTCCTCACAACTGAAAGAGGAAAGGGAATAGGGTAGGGGGAGATTTTGGCAGGAACTTTTATTTTAAAAAGAAAAATTACAGGCAGCTACTTTGGCTAGTCTACAATATATGCAGTCTGGGTTTTTCTTATGGTTAATGACCTTGTGGAGTTTTAGCAGGGGAACTAGAAAGAAAAAAGTTGACCTCCTTATGTAAAGATTTTGGGGTACTTGTTTGCTGAGGGAAGGCTTTAATTTCATTTTTATATTTTTAACTTGTTTTGTGTTCCATCTATCTGGAACACATTAGCTAAAAAAAATAAATTGTTTTTGAAAACCATGCAGGCGGCGAAAAATTCATTTAGGAGGCACATTCAAATAGCAGGAAAAAGGGAAAAAATAATACTAAAATAAGGAACACATAATGATTTCGAGACAGCCAAGTCCTCCACAGTTTCACATGCAATTTTGAACAGTACAATAATATGTATAAACCTCATTACTTTTGGTTTCCATACCAAAACAAAGTACCCAAAGTCCATAGGAGGCCTAGATCCTTGGGACACTAAATCTGGTGCTTTGTTTTAAATATGTGGTTAATCCAGGCTGGTGAGAGAGGAGAATTCTCAGGGTTGTACGAGGCCCCAGCCCTGGCTGCTCAGACCCCAGCAAGCCTCCAGCCCTCCTGGCTTTAGGCTCAGTGGGTTCCAGTGGATCCCAGACAGGTCAGCATGTAGAGGAAGGTCACTTCTCTGAGGATGGAGTTTTCAGGGCAGGGAAGGTTTCCAATGCCTGTGGCACCATGGTGGTCTGCATGAGCTCACTTAGTCAGGCACTTAGTCTCACATTTTGGGACTGGCCTCCCCAGCTCTTAGTGCTCTCCTGCTGCGGTCTGTGCCCTCAGTGCTGATGCTGTTCCCTGGATCTGGGGTGTCTGCCATGGGGGCTGCAAGAGCAGAAGGGCCATGGAGGTGCTCTGCATACATTGATGTCTGGATGTATGGATAAATGCTTTATCAATTCAGGGGGAATGGGGACACAGCAGAGCAGTGGCACCAAACACCTGCTCTGCTGTGTCTAGCTTGTTTCCCGCTTCTCTTGAGGACTGAGCTCTTTCCTGCCAACACTCCTCCACCCAAATTAACAGGTACAACTCACATGGGACCCACAGGAGATGTAGGGCCATGCCCACATGCACAGTGGACTGGTTATTTGGGGAGAAGTAGCTCTGAGTTCCACAGCTGGCATGAGAACTAGATTCCTCTTCAGCCTGACTTTATTTTACTGTGTAGCTATGTCCAGGAAGAGCTAAGCATAAAACCAGTTCCTAGAGCAGAGCTCAGCATTGCAGCATCTCTTCTGGTGTGTGGTTCCTTATTCAGTCTGTTGTTCACTGCTGAATTCTCATCACATCCTGAGGACTCAGGTGGCTTATGCTGACATCTTGACATGTGGGATTGTTCCTCTTGCTTTAGCACAATGAAAACAAAATCAACCAAACAAAAACAAAAACAAAAAAAAGCCAAAACTTAAACCTTTCTCTTTAACAAAAAACTTTTGAAACAATGTTCAAAAATCCTAGAAAACAGCATTTCAGATGTATGTTTGACTTTTTTTTTTCCTTTTTCTTGGTATTTTACTTTGGCTACCATTTAAATGATCAATTTGGTTTTTTTTCAGAGCTGTAACACTGTCCCTGTAACACCCCCTGCATTTTCCAGTACTTATCTTTCATCTGTAAAGAAGTTATGGTAGAGAATAATGACATTTGTGTACTTACATTGTTCTAACTTTAAGCAACAAGGTGCACAGTTGCATTCAGTTCAATTGATCAAAGCCAGATGGGTGCAAAATGTTTGTGGGGATTTTTTTCTAAAAAGGCCTGCTACTATTTGTGCTGATATTTGTTCCCCATTTATGCTGATCAGTGCATCTTTTGCCTTCAAGGATGCCATTAGTAATTCTCCTTTGTGTTTAAAAGCAGGAATCCATTGTGCAGCACTTGGAGAGCCACTCGGATGCAGGTAAAGAATATAACAGCTTGAGCAAGTGCTAATTAGAACCAATTAAAGTTAATTGACCTCCTTTGGCAGTAAAATGCATAATAGAACTTTTGCTCTGTCCTTGCAAAATGGAGATCTTGCCTCTAAGCATAAGAGTGAAGCAGGGTTTCATGTAGCAGCCCGTAGTAATTATGTGGGTATAACAACCAGGAAGCTGCTTGCTACAATTTGTTTTAATAACTGAGCTCTACTGTATCAGGGCAGCGCAATAAAAGTGAGATTTCTGCTCCAGTCTATTTAAAAACCTAATTTTTACAGAGCAAATGAGCATCCCAAGATACCGATACTAATCTCTAGGAATGAGTTGGCAGAAAAATAGAGTCCCTTTTATAGGTAAGTAATGGTGTGAGCATAAAAAAAAAGGCAGTTTTACGCCTGCTGGTTGGAAATAGCCCTGATGCTCAGAGTTTGCATCCATCCTGGGCAGTGGTGGAAGCTCTGGCAGGCCTGCACTGATGATTTGTCTGGGTGAAAGGTCTGCCCACAGTTCAGTGGGGCTCCCCGCTGAACCTTGCCATGAGGTTTCCTTCTGCAGACTTCTGTTGGAAAAGGGGCACTGGCATCCATCCAGCTGAGGTTTGTGGTGCTGCAGGACTACACCACTGCCAGGGGCAGCACTGTGGACATGGTCAGAGGTAGCCAAATAAAAGAGAGAGAAAGCAGAGGAAAGAATGAGCGGTAGGAAATGCAAAATTGTCTGAATTCAAAAGCATCAGTGGTGGGTGCTAAACTGTACATCGCTGTGAAAAGTTGAAAAGCCATTTTTATTAGTAAACCAGAATTGATCCAGTTTCCATGACCATGCTTTGATGACTTTTTGCTTGGCAGGAACTGAATGCGACTGATTTTGCTGCTAACTTGGCCTTACTATGAACAGCAATAAAGGTGTTAGTCAGGTGGGGACTTTGATGTGACCAGTAACATCACTCTCCCTTCAGGGAATGTTCTGTGCTGGCTTGTTAATGAATTTCTTTCCTAATGAGTATCATTAAAAACCCTTTGATTAGCTATTTGTGTGAATGCCCTTCCTTTTTCCTCTAAGCTGCTACTTGCACGAGTGGCAGCAGGATTTTGCCCTAGGCAGAAAGCGTGCAGCTCTATTCCTCACCTCATGAATACAAGTCTGAGGCAAACAGCAACAGGAAAGAGGGTGAAAAGAAAAATAAGAAAAATTAAAAAAGACCTCACGGATGAGTTGAAGTTATTTTCTACACGTGTACAACCTGAGCAGGCACCGGCATTCAGATGGGACTGTCATTAGGGGAAATGAAGAGCAATAGGTGGTGATGTTGAAGCATGCAACAATAATTTACATACACCTCGAGTGCCAACAGGCAGAGAAACAAATAAAGCTATAACCTGGGGAAAGGGAATGCCAGAGAATAAATGGGCCGCAACGAGCAAACAAAAAATGCCATGTCATAAAATGTAGCAAAAAGCCTGGAAAACAAAATTAAAAACAAAACAAGGCATTTCAGATCCAAGGCACCTTAATGAGATATTGATGGCACAGAAATTGCCTACGCCTATGCAAGACAAAAGAAGACTGAGAAACACAAAAACAATTAGGAAACAGATTTGGCCATCTAAGGTTTAATAGAAAGAGATGTGGCATAGCAGAGTACAATGAATCACCAATTGCCTGAAACACTTTCCTCTCCCAAACTACTGCAGAACTGTCTCCCCTGCTCCCAATCGTAACATGACACACACCCAATCCAGTCTGTATTTTAAATAAACCTCTGCCATTCCTTTCTCAGTCCCTCAAATCTCCCAGTGAATTGCAGACACTGATAAATAAATATTTTGTATTTACTCTGGTGTCACAGGCTTCAAACTACCTTCAGTCTACCCATCCCCTTCTTTCTTTTCTTTTCCCACCAGGCATAAACTTCATCTGCATATTTTCTACCTTGTTGTTAGGCATATAATGAGGCTTTTCTATTTTTGTCCCTCTTTGCCCAGAAAGCTGTCTTAGCCACATCACACTCAGGGATGTATAAAAGTTCACTTTATATTAGATCTATGTGGAACATGAGCTTTAAGTTTAAACTGGGTCACTGGGTGCCTTTAGAGCATTTGTAACTAAGGGAGAGCCACTGATTGATGAGTCCTGATTTGAGTGGCTCAGCCCTGTATTCAGAGCCTGAGAAATCCAGGGGAATGATCAGGGCTGCAGAAGGATTTCAGCCATGTGTCGCAGCCCTGTCTGCTGTGCCACGCGTGATTCCCCGCGTCGGCGTCAGCACAGAAATGCACCTTAAAACACCTGGAACACTAAGTCACTCTCAACAGTGGTGACCTGCAAGGAGATCATGGGTCTGGGGAAATCTGTGGAAAAATTTTGGTATTTCCTTTAATTGAGATGAAGGATTAGTTTCTGTCACGTATGAGCAGATTTTTTCCCTTTGAAGTATTGCCTTTCTACTCTGTGCACTTTGCAGCCCTGGGACATTCACACACATTCTGATTTTCTCTACACAAATGTTAGGGTACATTAAGAACCTACTTCCAAACGTGGGGCTTTGAATTCCCTTCTATCATAGTTGATATGTTCTTTTAGATCTTTTGAGTTTCCCAAACCCCAAGTGTTTTCACAAACACTTACCACTAAGAATATTCAAATAACCCTTTCCATATTTTCATATACTTTGCAGTCTCCTCCAGACCCATAAAAGAGAACAGATAAAAATTTCAGCTTTTGATTGCTGATATGTTACACTTCTGATTTCATGGAGGGATTTAGGAGGCATGATTTTCATAGAAGCCAATGTCAATTAGTTAATTGGAAACTTAACAGTAAAAGTACTAGACCTCTGAGATCTGGTAAGTACCCTTGTACTCTAGCTGAGTACAACCTTTCAGTACTTGTGCAACTGCTTTTTCCTTAATTAATTGGATCATAGAATTACAGTATTTGGTAATATTTCTGGTAGAGTTTTCTGGGTGAACAAACCTTACTTTGAAACTGAGTTGCTCTGATCAGAAATTCCCACTTGGACCAATATATTGAATTTTTGGGACAAATGAGGAAAGTGGGGCAAGTGAATCTCACATGCCTTTATAGCAGTAGCAGCACTCTTGGAAAAAAAAAAAAAGGAAGAAAAAAGAAAAATGCAGGTAAGCTCAGAGCCCTTTAGTGAATAAGTGTCATAAGGCAGGAAAAGTTTTTTTTGGCAGGGATGTCTTTGTGCCTGTCCTGGCACCTCACTGGTGGCACTCAGAGCTGGAGCAGCCATGGGAGTGGAGGGCAAGGAGAAGAAAAGGAAAGTGAGAGGAGAACAAAAGGGTGCAGTATTCAAACAACACTTTTCAGGACAAAAAATAATTCTTCTTTATTTCCCTAGATGGTTCTATAGCCCATTATGGAACCAGTACACAGAAATTCTCCTTTTGCTCACTGCCCATTCTCTTTCTTTAGATTTAGATGAATTTAAATACTTGCTCAGAAAAGAAAATTTCAGAAAAAGAAACCCCTTATGTTAAAAATCAAAACAATGTGGGTCTGCTCTCAATGCAGCCCTCTGACTATCAATATTAGGATCTGTCAGTGAATTGATTGTTTGTAAACTGTTCCTAGTGCTGACAATAATAATGACAGAGTGCTCTTAATTGGTCCCAGGGAACAAAAAAGAGACACAAAATTCTCCCTTTTTTTTTTTTTAATGGTAAATAGATAGTTTTTTTCCCTCTACTACTCAATATTTTCGTTGTAGTCTTAAGGGTGTTTTGAAGCATCTTACACTGTTCACTTCCTTACATCCATTTCTTAAACTGAATGCTGCTGAGCATGAGGCTGACATTTGGTGGTTCTCACGCAGTTTCTAATAGCTGCAGGGTGCTCATTTTTGGAAGCAGTTTTATGATGCTACAGAATGTCTTCTCTGCTTTTGCTGGCACATACCGTGCCATATAGCTGAAGCAGGAGCTGTCAGGACAGCGTGTCTCTATTTAGCAGACCATTGTTTGTCATCGAACAGATATTCTTGGAGTTTTTTCAACTGTAGCATTGTTGCCAATGGTTAAAATTTCAGAGCTTCATAAATGACTGTGCACAGGGAGATGAATCCAGCTGGCAAACTTTCTACTTTTATGATTGTTGTAGAAGTCATCAACGGGGGAGCCAATAATTTTCACTCTCTGATGAAGCCTTCATTGTGGAGCGTCTGAAACCGTGTTGTAATGTGGATGACTTTGACATTACATCTGCAGTTATGTGCTTGCACATCTAGTAGCACATACAGTGGGAACTGAGCACTGCAAAGAGCCCCTGAAAATAGAGCAACTACATTTTCCTCTGCATTTATGCAGTGTACAGGTTTAGGGAGGTTCTCTCATGTTATTTACAATGTCTTTGTCAGATTCTTTTTATTTTAATTTCCAGGTATATAAAACCTGCCAAATGTCAGCACTTGTAACTATCAGCTCTCAATAAACACAATGTGCAGGGAATGTGAGTCATGTTGGGCACAGAAAAGGGTAGGTAATGAACAATTCCATAATGAACAACTGCAAAGAAAGGACAAGTTAGCCCAAGACACATTCTGTGTTTGTCAGATTTAATTTGAGGTTTTGTCTGTGCACAGATTCGGGAACACTTTTCACAGGTGCTCAAGACATGCAAAGAACAACTGCAGTGAATAATAAGGTTATTGTGTTATAATGGTGCCATTACACCTGAAGCAGCCACAGTAGCTGTTGTTTCATCCTTCTTCAGCATTGATTATTTTTTATTCTGAAATGAAATTGTTGCAGCTTTGACCTGCTAGTGGATTCTGTGATACTGAGGAAATGTTAATTTTTTTTTTTCTCTGTTTCTCTTCTTTCTTTTATTTTTTTTTAATTTTTTTTTTTTTTGTCTTCTACTTCCCTGCAATAGACTCAGGCTGATCTTACTTGAGGTGTAGCCAATTATCAACACAATCCTGCTGATAAATCACTCCTGGATGGCTGCACTGAAAAAAGAAACTTAAACCAATAACAATTGGCCAGTTCTGCTAAAAGAAGCTGTATGTCCTTTCTCTCTCACAGAAACTGAACTTTTGTCAGTTTTCACATGTCTTCAGCAAGGAACTTCTTATTCAGAAAAACAAATAAAATTTTCCTTCAGAGAAATAGTTTGATCCAGGCATTAATTCACTGCCAGACAGGATCTGATCCTTATTCTTTAATACACTTTTAGCAGCATCTTACCTGCAACAGTCTCAGACAATAAGTGGGGTTTGCTCAGAGTGCAGTGTCTATCTCATCCTGCTTATACAAGCCACCTGGACCTTGTTTACTCATGTAATTCAGTTTTCACACCACTGTTCTTAAATTGATTATTTCCTACCATTGGGACCATAGCACTTTAATGTATTCTGGCTTCAGTATTCTTAATTTTCTTATCCTCAATTTTCCTTATGTTTTTTAAATGTATGATTTTATTCTTTGATCCCCTTCTACTTCTTTGCTGTTTGCTTGAGAAAAATCAGGGCCTGATGTTCACCCAGAGCAGACTAATTTACAGGTTACCTGCACTAAACCTGTTAGAATCCCTGTTGCCACTTTTACATGTGTATCTGGTATATGTTCAGATTTTCCTTCCTTAAGTAACTCACGTGATGTGAAAAATCCTGGCCAAATAAAATTCTGACTTTGAAGAGCTTTTTCCTTTGTGATATGTTGTATTTACAAAGTGCAATGCAGCCTTGAACAGTTCCACAAAATTTCTTCCAAAATTTTCCTTCAAGTAAAAAAGTTATACCTGGAAATTCAATGAACAGCTTCAGCCTCTCTGAGCATGCATCCACACAGCCCAGAAGGGATTTGGGATGGCTTGAGTTCAGCACAGCTAGTTAGGGAGAGACAGAACATGGCCAGCATCCTCACTCAGCTGTAGTCATAAATCATCATACAACCTGGCACTGACAAATTGATCTTGGCCTAGAGCACCCAGGAGCTTTCTGAGAAACCTGGCCAGGGCAGGGGCTCAAACATTAGCAGCAGGCATCCTGGGATATGCTTTCAAACTTCTGTGTGGAGGGCTATATGTGAACAATACACATTGCAGGGAAATTTCCAGAAAAATCTACTGAAATTCTAAATTTCTCTTCAATTACTTTTCCTGGAATTTTCCTCCAGCTCAGTTGCTGTCTTTGCTGTCCAAACGAGCAGGAGCAAGGTGGACCTCAGATGATAATCAGACTCATCTGTCAGCACTGATATGAGAAAAATGGCAGGCCAGTTGCAACTGAGTGCATCAATCATGGCTGTTAAAGGGTAACCAGCTCAGGTAACTTTGCTGAAAATGATGAGGCTTTGGGGTGGCACTTTCGGCTGCTGGAAGTTGGAAAACTGTTCTAATCGGACTCCGAGGCTGAGTAGCTGTCACATATGGTAAATCTCCACAGAGACTGAAAATAAACTGAGAATTAATGAGCTGCTAATTTCAAGACTGATGTCTTTTGAATGTCCCCTTTTTTTTTTCCTAGATTTTTTTCCTTCTCCCTTCTCTCCCCCTTCCCCAGTCCTACCCTTTCCTTTATACAAATTCCTTATCTCCCAAGCAGCCATTGCAGCACTTTTCTGTTCATGTGCCTGTGTGTGTACAATAGAGCTTAACCTGAATGGTACAAGGAGGCATTTTGGTATCTTAATCTACCAGCAAGTGATTGGCACAACTGGAGGGCTGGGGGCCACAGCCCCATTAAGCTATTCTGTGAGAAAATGGCATCAACTTTGTCCATAAGAACACATTTCTTATTAATTAGTGTCATTGAAATGCTGCTTTCTGTACATTTTAATGTTTCTGCTAGCTGCCAATCTCTATCTGTTCACTTTAGCTCTCCCTCAGATTCTTTATTACCTCTTCCAGTCTTCTCTTCTATGGAGGGTTTTCCTCCCTTTTCTAATTTCATGGTTTTGCTTTCACCATTCTGCCTGCCCTCTACTAACCTTCTTCTCTGCTTTATCTAGGATTTCCAACTCTCATCCTACTCTCCAAATCCAGCCTTCCCACCATCTAATTTTCCAAGATTATTCGTTCCTCCATCTGCATTGCTAATGTGAAATTCACTACTTTAAATATGTCATTCTAATATGTGAATAGCTAAATCTCTGAGCATGCACAGAGAAGCTAGATGTCTTCAGGAAAATGAGGAGAATCAAATTCGCTTGACTGCTAATGTGACTGATAGCCCTGTTTTATCATCTACCTGATTTCTGCTTGCTACAAAACCTTAAAGGATTTTCTTACACCCTGTATGTAGGTGTACAGCCATAGGAGAGGAATTAAGAACTTGCTGAAAACATACAAGTTCTTAAAAAAGGTCTTGCAGAAAAACATCAATCTTTTGGAGGGGTGAGGGGCAGAGCACGCTGGTAATGCTTATTTCTTTTTTGTAATCTCCGTGGTGCTGTTACAGAAAGATTTAGAATTGTTTACATGCCTATTGGCTGGGTAGTGTAAGATGTGAGTACAGTAAAATAGTATTCTTTTTCCTCATTAAAGTATTATGAGTCCACTTTGACATAAAATCCATAAAACATATGGATTTGGGGAACTCTGAATCATTAATAACACAATGGCTTTTTTGTGGAATAAATATAAGAGAGAGATGAAGTGGAAATTAAATGTAATTGAAAAGGAAGTGAATTTTTGCTAAGATAATATACCTTACCAGTATGGTTTAGTCTACCAGTTTTAGGGGGAGACTGAGAAGCTATCAGGGTGTTGGAAGCAAGGAAGCTGGATCTCCTTTCTTTGTCCCATGTGCCAGATCTTTCTTCTTCACTCCCTTCCGGATCCTGTGAGGTTTGTGCCAACTGGTCTAAGTTATGGAAATGGTTCATCTTCTGATTTTTGCTGCTTGCATGCTGAAAGGTAAGCCTCCTTGGTACAAAGATCAACAAAATCAATCACAGTGTAAAGTTGCTGTGTTCTCATTTTCCCTTTTCCAGCATGAGATAATGGTTTCTGTGTTGACTGGAACCACAAAATTACATTGACAGTTTCTGGGGTGCTCTTGTCCTCTGGCACTGCTGGCTGGGAGCACAGAGATTTCACAAGCAAATCTTCATTTCCATGAGTTATTTAAATAATCTGTTAAAACTTTTTATATAGGTAGGTAATGGGATTTTTTTGACAGTTTGTTTTCTTGAGAGCTGCACTGCTGAACTTGAAGATTGGATGGATTTGTTGCTGGTATTTGTTACATCAATTGCCTTATTCCAACCCTTCTGAAAAATCCAGTTTTTCTGATGTGTGCCTTACAAATTGCTGGGCAAATGTTTTCTATTGACACCAAACTAGTGAAATGGCAGGTGAATTGTTTCACAGAGTAGATTACAGGCTGGCAGAGTTACAGAAGTAGCCAGCTGATATTCACAGCATCATTTACCATTAAGGATGGCATCAGGTTAAACTGGGTACCTCAAACTGGTTTTGGTCAAGGTTATACCATCATTTTATACCAAACCATGAAGATAAAAGAATATTATATTACTAAAAATACTTTATTACCTATCAAAAATATGCATTCTATCTAATAGATATCTGAATACTACAATATATGAGTACATTAACATTTTACAAAGATTCATAGATAAAGTAAGAAACAAAAAAGTTTTTGCTCTCTGTTGCTCTGCTGCAAAGATAATAACTAACAAAAACATGCTGAAAAGAGCCCTCACAACCTGAGTAAAATTTATATTTTGACAAAATAGTGCTCCTTGAGGCAGGTTTAATGAACCAATAAGGCAATCCATGGATGTGTGAATTATAGAATTACCTATTAAATGAAAAAATAAATGCCAGAGGTTTGGGGGAACATTACGTTTGGTGTCATCGTCTGATAAATCTCCTTTAAAATGTAAAAGGCTTTAAAGAGATCATTACTTAGTCTAGGATTAGTTATAAATAAGCAAAAGCTTTTTTGCTAAAGCCCTAGGTGAACAATGGCACTTGAAAATGAAACACTGGCGTGATGCCCACCTCCTCTGGGAAAAGACGGGAGAGCCAGCGGTTCCTCTTTGTAAGCAAACAGCCCACAGAACGCCAGCGCCTTCCTGGTGCATTAAGAGCGTGTCAACAGGGCACACTTTTTGTGTGGTTTTGTGATTACCTGTTTAATCATAAGTGATGGTTAAATTCAGAGGCAAATACTGGGCTGCTGCATTTTTTCCATCTGTTCTTTGAGGGTCATGTGTTTACATCTAAGCTCATTTTTCCCTCATCTGTGTGTATTTGGTTTTGGTTTCTTAATTTCCTCCTCCAAATGTGTCTCGCAAGAATGAAAATATTGAAATGTGACCACAGACTTTTAAGAACTGATTTTTCTCCCACATGTTTTTAATTTTTTTTAATATATGTCTTACTGGAACCAGACACATTCCAGTACAAACACACACACAGAGGGCAGAATTTTCCTACTGCAGTAGTTGTGGCACAAGACTTTTGCACAGCTCCTCATAATGAGCTACCTGAGTGAATGGGGTGAGGAGGATTCACACGTTAAAAAAAAAAAAATATGATGCCAAATTCAGCATTTTGAGGAAATGAATGAAATTTTGAGAATTTTAGGAAAAAATTCTCAACTGGGGCTCACAGGAAGAGGTTGTCCATAGGAGTTGTGGATGCCTCATTCCTGGAAGTGTTCAAGGCCAGGTTGGATGGGGCTCTGAGCAACCTGGTCTGGTGGAAGGTGCCTTGACCATGGCAAGGGAATTGGAACTAGATGGACTTTAAGGTCCCTTCCAACCCAAACACTTATGTGATTCTATGAAATGGGAAAAAGCTGATCATCCTGTGTTTTTTGGAAAAATGTGACTTGGATTGTTTCTTGCATCCATAAATCCAGGTTAGGTTTTTGTGCAGAAGAAATTTTTTTAAGATCATATATTTAAGTTTTTGATGAAAACAGCTAAAATGTTGTTTGATCCACCTCCTTAAAAAGATCAGTGGCATGTATAAACATGGCAACAAGTTCCTGGAATTCTCCTATTTGGGATACAAAAATCCCCATTTCACCAGTATACGTTGCTGGCATTTAGATGCCATGAAATGAAAGCCATGGCTTGCACCCATCTTCTGTTATTTATGCCTGGTACTATTTAAAACTAAAAACACTAGAGAGCTTAAAGAGCAGGTCCCTCAGGGAGATGAACACCAGAGGATGGAGCCCCATTACCTGTAATTTCTGCAGGCACCTGAGGAAGCACTGGGGTTTCTGGCAGCCATGGCCATTGGGCCAGAGCGGACTAGAAGCAGCAGCAAGAGGAGTTCACTCCCCCATCTCTAAGGATTGTAAGGCAGGAGGAGCTGGTTTATCCTGCCCTGGCTATCCCACCATCCTAGGGCAAGGACTGCTGGGTTCCTGTGCTCAGGCCAAGAGTGGGTCTGAGGGGAAGGACCCCCATGGGCACGGATCCCACACAGAGTGTGTTGGCAAAAACCTGTGGTTCTTCTCACATCAGGGGCTCTCTGGTTTCTTACATGGATATCTGAGCCAGAGTTTTCAACCTTGTTTGGCTGTTCAAGAAAAAAGTGTGTTTGTTTCCACTTCCTGCAGGATTCTGAGAATCTACTGGTGGTGTAGGATCACCTCTACAAGAGTAACCAAAGAAGTATTACTTTAATGCTTGGGATCTGGTTGGGGGAAAGGCTGTGGCTTGCATACAAAAGAGGGGATATGCTACCTTGGTGTAAAAGTGGCCCATACTGAGCACCTGCACTGGGAACTGCATCCAGGACCAACAATTCCCTGTCCTCAGGGCCAGGTGATGCAGAAAAGTTGCATTTGTGCTGCTCTGTACCAGCTTCCCTCAGAGCCTGCTGACGACTCTGCTTGGCTGCCCGTGGTATCTCCACAGTGCTGAAACCTAATTATTTTCTGCAGGTTTCTCCTGGAGTTTACAGTGTCTGAAACACAGTGAGAATCGTGCTGTGCCATGGATGTCTTTATAGCCCAAAACTGAGGTACTTCATGGGAGCCATGGGACCTGCAAGGCAGCAGAAGCACTTGGGACAGTGGTGAGAAAGTGTGCTTGTTTCAGAGGGAATTTTGTTTATATTGCTTAACCCTGATATGGAACAGAGTAGCAATATATTTAGATTATCCCTACAGCAAAAAAAGAAACAATTTTAAACCTCCCTGAAGTCAAAACACATATTTTTCTAAATTTCTAGCGACAGATGGGAGGCTGTGTTACCCTCCTGGCTGTGAGGGTGCCTCTGAGGGCGTCCAGGCTCTGCAGTAATAAGGATCTGAGTAACCTCAGAGGGGTGTCTGGCTCTGCAATAATACTCTGAATGCAACAGTGCTTTGGTCACCGTTGCTCCTGTTCCCCAAAATTGCTCCTATTTTAAGCTGTCAATTTACAGACTCAAACCACACTGTCTTTGTAATGGATACATGTACTCCCCAAGCAGATAATGTTTCCAGATAGGAGATTTCATCCAGTTTCTGAGCCCTGTGCACCTGGATGACAGCAGCGTGACAATGCATAACAGCAGATTTTGGATTCCCCCTAATAACTTCTGTAAGTGGGTGCTTTAGCTTTACCCCAAACCAAGGAACAAGCACAGGGCTTTCTGCATTCCATGAAAATGGATAGACCTCCCTTTTTTCTGTGTACGTGTGTGTCACAATTGTAGTTTCTAAGGAACAAGTCAGTGGAATGCTGATATATGCTCATGGAAAAACATTTCTATTTTCCACATGCCTCTGGTGCTATGGATTAAGAGAAGGTTTTAACATTTTTTTTTCCCATTAAATTCAAACAGTTAGTTTGTTGTGCTGTTTTTCTTTTTTTTCTTTTTTTTTAATGGAACAGAATAATTTCCCTATTTATATTCTGCATTTCGTATCTGAAGCTTTTGGTGTTAAGTATGCGTTGTGTGTGTGTTTTACAATGACTGCCCCAACACACACACTCCACATATGCTTCCTCTCCTGATTTGAATAGAAATCTAACACTGCAAGTGAAGTACACTGAACTACTGTTTCACAAGCTGTCATTTAAGTGATAGATGGTAAATTGGAATTTTGCCATGCAAATTAGTTAATGCTCAGATGAAGCCAGTGTTTAACTATTCAAATAAGATCTCAGTCTTGATCAGCTGTTTCAGCTTATATCTCCAGTGAAGCAGACAACTAGCTTTCAGCTGGAGCAGACAACTAGAACTCCACAAAACCATCAGCTCTGCTCACTTAGAGCCATCTCAGTAGATCAAATGATGTTCAAACAGCACTGATCTGTAGCTATCAGCTGGAAACAGCCAAAGATGCTGTTTCTTCAGGCAAAAAATTGTGATAGTTTGTAGTATTTTGAAGAGAAAATTTACATCTCTGGAATCCACTACATTGAGAAATGTAAAAATATAACAAACTCACAGTGTGACCTTTCTTTTAACGAGAACATATGTAAAATTCACACACAAAGAATAATATATTTAGAATCATAGTGGGAGCCAGGAATAACTCCTATAGCAAAGTTCCCTAAGCCTACATTTTAAATGCATGTAACCTTTCTTTCAGCAGTTTGCTACTGCTTTTGTGCACAGGAGACCTTTGAAATCCGGGAGGAAGAAAGCCCCTTGGCTATACAAAATGCCCTGTCTTTACCTGAGAAAACTCTACGCTGTTTCACATTTATAGCACTTCATTTAAACTTATTTTTCTTGGATTCCTTAGGGAAATTTCAACCTGTCAAGTAACTGAGAAGGAGACATCCACAGAGCCAGTCCTGCTCCCTCACCAGGAGATTTGCAGCAGCCCTGCTTATCCCTGAGAGGTACCAAAGTCTTAATAAGGATGGGGGGAAGGAGAGCATCTTTCCCACTGCAGATCTTCCTCATGGCCCTTCACTGGAGTCTCCTGGAAAGAACTGCCACAGTCATTTGGAGGTGAGGAATAACTTCAGCTGAATTAAACTGCTCCTGGCTCCTCACAGTCATTCTCAGCAGTTCCAGTGTTTGCCTTTCTCACGGGCCAGAGCGACGGCTGCTTTTCCAGCCAGGGCACTTGATCCTGCAGTACAGGTGATAGTGATGTGTGCTGGGAGTTCTTATCACACTGCAAGTGATGATGGATGATGGGAGCACAGCAAAAGTGTTGTGCTTTTTCAAGAAAAGAGGGCACAGAAAAAAGGGGTTTCTCTCCACTGCAAAAAAAGAAAAAAGAAATCTCATCACTTCTGCCTCCAACAATGTGAGTGCCACAATGCATGTGAAGGGTGACATTTTGGCATCAATGCTGCTTTTTTTCAACCTCCTCAAACTTTCTCTAGAGAGGTTTTTAGCACATATCTTCTAAAAGTTTGAAAATATTGTGCACAGTAGAGACACACTGGGTCTTTTCTTACGTCCCTCAAGACTACATCAAAAAGTTAGATACTGCAGAGTCTGGCAGGGACAGAAGGACCAGTTCCAGCCACTCATTCTTCCTGAGGTGATGCATGCAGCTGTGGTCAGCAGGGACAAGCTAAACAAGTTTCTGAAGAAAGACAGAGTGCTGGGTTTTCCAAAAGAAGGAATCACTGAGGGAACAATAGCAGAAGAAAGGAAACTGGGTTTGAGATGTCTGTGAATGGGCAGAGAAGTGGGAGGAGGAAACCAAAGAGTGGGAGAAGCGCCAGAAGAAAGGACTTAGAGAGTGTGGGGTTACAGGAATCAGCTCCAGATTTTGTAAGTCTCCAAGAGGAGGGAGGAGACAGCAAATGATGCTTGGACAAGAACTCAATTTAAAAAGGAAGGCTGTTAGTTTATACAGTTAGCAATCCTAACAAAGTCCTTTGAACAATCTCTTTTATGTAGTTTTATGTGTATATGTATGGAATGGGCCATTTTCTTGTTTACTAATGTGTATTCTCATCACATCCCATTCTTTATAGGCATCTTAACAGCATCTACACTCTGAAGACATCTGCTGAAAGTGGTGTAGGTACCCAAATCAGTTTGGGCTAGCCTGGCATTTCTCCCAGTGTTCTGACTCAAAGATGAAATGTGTTGCTATCGTTTGCAAGATGTTCACAAAGTTACAAAAGGAGTCTGTACAGCGTGCCACCATTTAAAATCTCTTTAAAATGTTTTTCCATTGAAACAACAAACCTTGGCAGCTACCATCTACTCTTTTCTGATTTACAGCCAGCCAATTATATCACTTAGAATGCACTTAATTAACAGGGATGGAAATTCAAGGCATTGCCTTTATGCTTTATGTAGCTCTAGTTGTGCCTTAGGAAAAACTTACTGTGTGTTTATTTCCTCCACTGTTTTTGTTAATCTCTCCTACATGCAATAACTCCCTTGTAAATATTATTTTAGTAATGACCTCAGAGTGTTCTGAGCGCCTTCTAAAAGTCAGGTATTAAAAGAATTCAGTTGCCTCTAATCTCTTTGTGTGACCTTCAGTCACAACAATAGCTCTGATACTTTGAGAAGGAAGATCTGCTAGAGAGAAAACTGGTCCAGTGAATCTGGGCCTGACAAACCATGTTCTGTTTTTGTGGACTACCAGATGGAAGAGCTACTGTAAGGTCTGCAATCAGAGGGGCACACATGCTGGCTGTGGAGGGGATGGAGACAATAGGATGGCCTTCAGCATGGTCTAACCATCCAAGCACAACCAAATGACCTTGCTGAGCATTTATGATGCACTGAGCCCATAGCAGCAGCCTGGTTTCTTTGTTCTCAAACCATAACTGCTCTGTGTGGTGGGCTGTGTCACCCTCTAAAGCTCAGTGAAGAGGAGGCTCACTGTGATTTAGGTGGCCCTGACCACAAATATACACAGAAACACACAAGCATCTCATGAACTGTGTTAGAATTGATGCCTGACATAGTCACAATGTTTACAGAAACTAGGCTGTGGTTCAACATTGTGATACAAATATCACAGTTTCAGAAAAGCTCTAGATGAAAGGCTTTCCTATCATTATAATATTTTTTCTCTTGGTGAAGGCATAAGAGTGATAAATTTCTTATGGCCCTTAACAAAACGAGTGCCACAAAGCACAAGTTTGGAACTTCATTTTCCTGTGGTTTCAATAAAAGCAAGATCATAGATTGTGAAGAACAAAGCACAGATACAATAGTAGTGGGCATTAAAAAAAATTAGGAACACAATGAAATTTTCAATTTAGTATGATTCAATATGATTTACTGAAACAATGGGTTTAAAATTTTGCATTGAGTCCTACAGATAAAGTAAATTAATATGGGTCTTCAAGTTTTATGAAAATACTTCTTGTTTTTTCTCTCAAAATGTTTGCAAATATGTGCTTTCCTGCTCTACTGACTTGTCTGATGCATCTGACATCCCAGTCACATGAGATTTCAATTTTGCAGTGGGAATTCTGTTTTTAACTTTGCTTGAGTATGTTCAAGACTTTCTGATTTAAACCTAATTCTCCTGCCTCTAAATAAGATTTAAGTATTAAACACCCTTAATCAAAACTGTATTTTCCACAGGGGGTCCCTGGCCAACTTTTTCTTTATGCCTGTTCAGATTATATCACAGTGGCCCCAGGCCCTGTCTGCCTGTGGACTGCCATAGGAAAATATGATAACAGTAATAAATTTCAGCTATGCATTCAATCCCCCATGAAAGCCTTCATTAGTCTCTCTCCCTGCTGTAGCACTGCGATGGGAATGCCAGAATGAGAGCTGCCAGGAGGAGCAGAACCCAAAGTCTTGGCAAGAGCCACACAAGTGCTTGACAGTGGACGGTGGCTGGCGTGAGGTGGTTGTCAGTGGTGCTGCCTCCATGGGGTTTGCTTTGCACTTACTCCAACCAGAGACCACAGACACACTGTCTGACCCTCCTGGTTTTGTCTTCTTCCCCTCTGCCCCACAGCAGAAAGTACAGCATTCACCGATTCCACGCAATCACAGATTGGGTAAGGCTGGAAGGGAACACTGTCCAAATTCCCTGCTCAAGCAGGATTATCCTAGAGCTCATTGCACAGGGTTGTGACCAATGGTTCTTGAATATTTCCAGTGAGGGAGACTCCACACCCTCTCTGGACAGCCTGTTCCAGTGCTTGGTCGCTGCACAGTGAAGAGGTTCTTCATCATGTTCAGGTGGAACCTCCTGGGCATCAGTTCCTGCCCATTGCCTGGCACCACCAGGCAGAGCCTGGCTCCATCCTCTTGACACCCTGACACCTTCAGATGTGGGTACAGTTCTACCTCCTTTCGTGCTGCTCATCTTCTTTTCAGCTGAAGTGCCTCAGGAAAAAGCAGTGTGAGTCTGAAAACCTTATTTTCATGAAAGATGTTAACAACACTGTTAAAGACACCACTGAGCTTTCAAACAAGAGGTATAAGCTGCATGAAAAGCCAATCCTGAAAATAATTCAGGTGCTGGTTTCTTTCTTTGTTCATGACACCTTTCTTTTGTCTTCAGCACCAAGAACACACTGCAGTGTGAAGTTTTCCTTTATTTGTAACATTTTTCTTTCACGTTGCCATAACCAAGCAGAACAAATCTGTTTGCAAGTAAAGGAAGAAAATAGACTGGATGGTTTAGGTTTTAAGTTAAATGTTTTCAGAAGTCCAAGTATCATAAACTGCAATTTTAGGATCAAATCTGACTTGATTTTGTCTCATTAAATGGTTCAATCAATTTGGGGTGTCTTCTTCTATACTTGCTTTAGAGGTATTTTCTCAACAGATGGACATGACACTTTTCCATTTTATCTAATGTTTCTCATGAAGACTGTAGCAGTATGATCAATTGTCACTAGAAATAACTTTGAATTTTCTCATTACTGCAAGACATTAAGATGTCAGGATATGATTTACTACAGCAAGCGACTTTTATGTCATCTATTTTTCAGAAATCCTGTGACTAGTTTAAATTTCCATTTCCCTGGCATTGTATCTATGTGTGTAGTGAAACAAAGAAAGAATTGACTAACACACTGAAAGCGCTAAGCATTTGAAGCTGTCTTGCTAGACAAATACAACAGCAGCACAGTGCACCACATGAAACTGAAGCAACCACCTGGAAGAGAAGGAGAGAAGAGCTCAGGCTATTAGCACAGTCTTTGAAACCATTTTGTCAGCAAAATACTCTTTTTCAGTTTGACTGCAAAGATAAGAAGTGACATGAAAGTGGAAAACTTAGGATTTCCAGACATCTTAAAAGTCTGAAAATATGCAGTGTATTTCTTCTGGTCTTTTGCATCTGATATAACTTTTGTTGACTTCCTGGCAACAGGAATTTCCCCTTACACAGCTTGATTAATAAAAGTGCAGTGAATGGCTGTGTAAGAGTCAAACCATACCCATGGGTTGGCACACACCATACTGGCTGCACTGCAGATTCCTCAGGTTGCTGTTTGCTGGAGAAGGGCTCTGAAAATGAGGCTGGTGGCAACTGCTGTGCCTACCACATCAGATTCATGATATTTAACTGAGTTCACACAGGTAAAATGCAGTGGTGTTGCAGCAGTCAGGTGGGATTGGTGTTATTCATATCCACAAATGTCCCTGAGGAGAAAAAGTTTGAATGAGAGAGTTATTTCTTGTTGTAAACTCAGACCTCAATATCTGCAAAATCTCTTGCTGATTTTCAAACCAAGTACACTCTGTTGTTTGACAGTCTGCTATGTTCCAGTGGGCACCTTCCTCAGCATCACAGGCATGAAGCAGCTCTGCTTGGCTGCCTGGAAGAGGCATCCCTCCTGCCTGGGCATGTGTGGAGAATGGCTCTGCCAGCGGCAGTGCTGGCCAACCCTTCTGGAAGGGACTCAGTGATTTCAGTCACTGGGAAAGACAGAGGTGGCTGTGGCAGTAATAAAGAGAAGAGTGTTTTTTTCCTGGCACCCAAAGGTATTTTATCAGGGGGGTTTAATTTTAAGAAATAGGCTGGGGTACAGGTGTGTGGTGGGATGCTACACTCATGTGAAACTGATAAACAGAGTTACAGCATTTCTGTTCAGGGTGACTTTCAGAAAGAGGAGCTCAAGTGCTGTTAGTTTTCTGTGACTATTTAGCAATTAACTTGGCAATGAATTTTCATAGCTACCTCTGTGATTTGCATATCTGCTTTATTTTACCAGCCAAAGAATTTAAGTCTAAAACCACAGACAGAACCTTTAGAAACAGAGCAAAGCATTATTTAAAATCATTTAACGGTTTCACAGTTGAAAAATAGACTTAAAACATTTAGGATTAATAGGGAAGCCAACTTTGTCACCAAAATATAAAGCAGCTATAATAGCACAGAAGCCTCCTGGAACACAGAACATTGTACCTTTAATTGGGTTGCAGGTGTACCTCAATGACTAATGGATTGCTCTGGATGCTGCTTGCATAGCAAGTTTCCCCTATAGCTGGTGGAGAAAATGGCTTTCTGTCCCTAGCCTCTGTTTTGGTGACACTGCACAGCCACATGTGCAAATAGACACATAAACCAAGGTGGAAATAGTGACTGAGTGATGAAAGGGCACGCCACAGTGCAGTGTATCCAGAAGAAAGGCTGGGTCAGATCTTTGCTCTCTGACAAATCGGCAGCATTAGCTATTGGAACAAATCAATGTTTCCTTCTGAAACAAAAATGGACACAAAGGGCACTTTCAGGTTTTTTCTGTCCATCAGATTCTCACCCAGGAGTGATGACTGCAGGGTTTGCCATGGAGCAACACCTACTGCACAGCATGGAGAGAGAACATTCATGGCCTACTTGGAGCTGCACAAATTGACCTGCCAAAAGAGCACCTGGGATAGTGAATGTCTTAATATGTTTCACTTGCTTTTTATTTTCTCCTTGACACTTAACTTTTCCACATAAATACCACATAGAAAATAAAAGCTCTCTCTTTACATAATTTTAGTCTTAATATGGCCCTGAACAATTATTTTGTAATGTGCATTTCAAAGTGTCTGAAATACTGTGATACTTTGATTACTCTCTGGATATATTTAGTTTGCCTGAAATATAGCCAAATGAACAATGAGATATATTTGGGGGAAAAAAAATCAGCTATTAAAAGAGAATTAGCATGTTATCTTAGTTAAATATGGAAGATTCTTTCAGAATATCAAAGCAGTGTATAGAGTTAATATATTGTTCACCAGGAGCTTTGCACACTGTAAAAATGCAGGACAGTGAGTCAGTCACCTATAGAATTTAATGGGAAATGCTGCTCTTGGATAGGACATAATTAATGCACAGCCTTTTCTTCCCCTTACACCCTCGAAATATCCCACAGAGATTGGGTGAAAGTCTTTCCCTTCTAAAACCAGTGAGGAATTAGGACTATATTGTGAAATGCTGGTGTGGGTGCTCTTTTTGTATGGTCTCTAGCTGATAAGGACACTCAGGATGCTGTTCAGCATCTTTTATCTAAGAGGATTTGAACTGAAACCTCTCAGGGGAGTGCCCTAATTAGCACTCTGTGGGCTAAGCTGAGGTTTCACACTCATTACCTTTTGTTGGAGCTGCTCTGACGTCTGTCAGGTTTTATGTTTGTGGAATTTATGTTTAAGCACCTGTACATGTCCTGACCATCAGGCCAGATGGTTAAAGTGTGATGTGAGTCTGCTGTCTCACAGCAAGGTATGTAGGGGATTATTCTGCTGGGAAGTTTGGGTTGCATGGCTGTGCAGTGTCATTAGGGTTAGGGATAGTTTTTAAGGATATAAATCAGGCATCTAATTGATAACTTTAGAAGCTCAAATCTCTTTTAATTCCCTATGGGATGTATTCTTGAGGTTTTCCCAAGAAACACCTTCTTTTTCAGCTGAGTAAGAAAATTATGCAGAGAAGCATTGCCTACAGGCTTATTATAAAATCCTGACTGTGCAGTACAGATGCAGCTGCTTGCAATTCATCATCTAACTTTCCTGAAGTTCTATTTGTGGATGGCTTTAATAGACACATTTCTGCCAGTAAATGTAATACTGCTTGCATTTTTGTGCAATATTTAAAAATACATGTGTACCTGCATGAAGCACACAGGTTCTGTTGTGCTTTGTTTTGGGGTTTTTTGGTTGCTTTGTTGGTTTGGGTGGATTTTTTTAAAAAGTAAAAACTTGAATAAAATGGCACATTTTTGTCCAGTTACAAAAAGGAGCTGTAATTTTGTTATCTACATGGAAAACCTGATTTGTATCAGTGAGATTTCATGCTACTGAGGCCTGGCTGTGTTTAAGTCCATGTTCACTCACTGTTATCCTTATGCATGATATATGTTCTGTTTATTCTGGTTGAGGTGAGCAAAACCTTCCTGTCAACCTTATCCTAAAGTGCTTTTTTGATTAGAATGGACTAATCAGATGACAAAATCTATACACCCCCTTGTGACAAAAAATTATAAAAAATAATAAATTTTAAAAAGGAAAATAAAAAATTGAAAAATAAAATAATAAAAATAAAAATTAAAAAATAGAAAAAATTATAAAAAATTAAATTGATACACCATATCTCAGTGACTGGTTTTGAAATTTTGAAAAAAATATTTAATTAATTATTGCATAATTTTAGTAACAATTTGTTAAGAACTTTTCTGCTGAATGATAGCACTTATTAAATGAGACAGAATAATTCCTACCTTTGCCTCTGTGACTTAGATGATTTGTGGGAACTCCCATGCTATGCTTCAAAATGGTTTCTCCCTGCATGTGCTGAACTAAGAGACCCTGTTGCTCAGTCAGCTGAAAATAATGTGGAGAAAAACACTATTCCTTTAGTGTTATAAGACTTATAAGAAGTAGTAAGTCTGTAGCTTCTACAAATGATGAGCTAAATCCTTGTTTTGATTTTGTATGAAAAAGGAAGTGTTTGTGGATGCAAAATCAGGCATATTTTTCTGTTAAGAAATAAACTATGTTTGTTCCTCTTGCAGTCCTTGTTCATTTAGCACAGCTACAAGAGAAAGTTAAATGGAGATGATGACAAATAACTTACATGTGCAAGCTTCCTTTTTTCTTTTAGTGCAATGCTCAGTGTGCAGACAGATGCAAACTGGTACTTCAGAGGGCTTGACTGATAAAGGACTTCATCTTGACCAGAAAAGAATGACTTGGTGATGAATATAGGAAATGTTCTTATGGTTCATGGCCTTTCACTTCCACATTTAATTAAAAAAAAAAAATAAAAATTGCCAATTATCTTTGGATGAAGCATTTTCAGTATAGATTACGACTTACTCAGAAATCAACCCCAAACTTAATTTCTGTGATTAATCCTTTATGGATTTTCTTTTGTTATTCAATGCCACCAGCTAATGATTAATACCACCTGGGAGAAGGAGATTATGCAACACTAGAGTGGCATGGTGTCCATACACTGGGTCTGTGTTAATTCACCATGCAGCTGTCCAGAATAAAGCCAACCCAGCAAAAAGGCATATGGGAATGTATCTGGAAGGGAGGAGGGGAATAATGATAATTGTTTTGACAAGAAATAAAGTAAACCTTTCAAAATCTATGTAGGCTTCTGCTGGGTAGGCAACCACTGCATAGCCAGATGTCATCAGTGGTTTCTTGGTATGGAGGCGCATTTACCCTCTCCAAATACCTGCAGCCTTTGTTCTTACACTGAGTGTGTGACAGGCATCTTACCCCACAACTTTCCTACAAAATAAAACCACAGTTCAGCCACAACTTCTACAGTAGCCAGCTTACAATAAGCAATAAGCACTGTATAGCATTTCTATTGTGAGAAAAACCACTTATTGTCACGCAGCCTTAGTTTTAAAAATCTCAGAACAGATGGCCATACTTCGAAATCATGAGTATTCTCCACAGACAAAGGGCTTTTGTCCAAATGGATCTGAGTGCTTATATATATGGAAATACAGACTTGTACAATATTACACAACAGGGTCTGTTGGTACACGGGGAGTGTAAGAACAGAATGCAGTGCCACAGTCTAGGTGACAGTGTAAATGCCTTGAAGACTGTGCAAAGCTTATTCTGTTCAAATATAAATCTTCTTCATCCAGGGAAAAGTTTAATTGTGAGCTAAAAGAGAGGGCAGAAGTCTTACTAAGGAATTTTCTCCTCTCGAAACCCATTCACTTATGCCAGAATATGAGTTACAAAATTAAGTCTATAGCAATTATGAAAAATAAAAGGGAATCTTGAGATTATAAGTATGAAGGTTTTATGCAAAAATGAATACCATTGTTTTTGACATTCATATATTCTGGACTTCAGTCCCTTGAGTGGAAATGATATAAAGCCCTTAGGTGTTTTTTTTGTTATCACCTTTTCATTTTGATCAAAGGAGTCATTATGCACCACAAATGTCAGGTTTTGCTCAGTGTGGTTTTCCCAGCTTTATTGGGAATTTATTGAGTTAGAAAATATCTCGATTTTTAAGTACTTAGAAAACTGCCCAGATGTTTGGTGCAGGTTTGGTTTTTTTGTTTGCGTTCCTTCACATAGAAGGGATTGTGAAGGACATATGAAGGAAATATTTGAAAAGTAGAGGGAATAGGAATTGGTGAATAACAAGGGGGGCAAACCAAGCTGACCAAATTGTGACTCTGAGGCAACTGCATAGTTAACGTTGTCTTTACAGTCAGACTCTTTTTCTCTCCTTGTTGTCTCTTAGACATATCATAAACTAGCAATATTTTGGGACAACAGTTCCTATCAATAAGAACTGCTTTAAAATTTCTAAGTAAAACCACATAAAAGTTTATTGGTCTGTGATTCTTGTTATATTAGTAACCAACATCAAAATGAAAAGGAGAAAGTGTGAGTAATGAAATGTCTGAGGTTCTTACAGGGCAAATATCTTCTCATAGATGAAAAAATCAGCTGTCTTGTTAGTAAGTTTGTTTCTTTTAAGTTGTAGAACTGTAAAAGACAGAATAATAAGTCAGTTTAAAGATTTAGACAACTTCACAAAGTGTTTCCAAAGAGTAGGCTACGTGCTCATGTCCATTTTTACCAAGAAAAATTATATGGATACCTGACAACATTTTTGTCACATTCATAATTCTGTGAACTCCATGCATGCTTCAAATACTGGCCTTCAGTGGCACCTGAACTTCGAATGATTTGGGACTCAGCTGATGAAAAAAAGATGTGCCATGAGTTACAATTAATTTAACTTTATTTTTGTCATTTTTCATTGGCAATAGTCCGGTACCATCCACACAATTCCTCATGTTTCACTTCCAATCCCTAATAGCCTATGCAGTCAGACCTGCCCAAGTTTGTAGAGCTTTAAAAACATTTTGCAAAAAAGTTCATAGACAGTGAAGGGAAAATAGTGAACATTTACAGTTATTTTTATAGCACAGAGAACAATGTTCATACTTTTGGGAAATTACTGGAAGACTCTGTTATGATCCCTCAATAGAACAGCATTTTGTAGAGTTTCAATTCTTTGTCAAAATAACTGAAGTACTTTCCTGTCCCATGAAAAACGTCTGAGAATTTGCTGCTTTTTAGCAATGACAATCTAAATAGGATCTGCTAGTTTTATTTCAGGAACACAGTCCTTAAAATGTCAATTCACAAGATGTCTTTCTGTAAAAAAATGAATAAAAATGAGTATGGGATACAAGTTAGTGGGTATTGAGCATCAGACTGATAATTTGATTGAAAGCTATTAATATTATCTCATTAGAAGCTTTAGAAGAAATAACTCCCATTATTAGGCTTCTAGTTTCTCAAAAGGACTATGGCTAGGTAAGAGACACTCTTTTCCACTCCTGCATTTATTAAAATTTTCACTGAATACCTGTTTCTATATTTAGGTGATGATATCACAGCTCATTACCAGTGAACAAATTAGTTTGAATCAGAATCCAATCTACCTGTCGTTCAAGGGAATAGCGTGCATGGGAAGTGTTCTCAGTGGTGCTCTGCTAGGGATCACCTGCATTTTTGCTCACTAGAACAAGTCAGTAAGGGACAGGAAAGCACCAGTGATGAACTGTTTGTTCCTCTGACCTGGGATGTGAACATTTTGAACAGAAAAAGTGGTTTTTTTCTCATCAGTGTGAACTTTTTCTCTTTGAACTCTCTCCCTTAACATTTTCTGGATGAATCAAATCCTTTCTCAGAGCAAATATCTGGGTCATGTTTGGGGAATCTTTAGTTAATTCTAACCAGAAGAGGTAAAGACATGGCTATAGGTGCAGTGACAAAGCTGCAGGAGGTTGGGTCAGCTTAGAACTGAGCTTATTAAAAAGCAGGAGACTCAAATTCATTGAGCCCAGTTTTGGGGCACTGACATTTCAGCAGCTCCAGCACTGGGGTCACTGTCATTGCTAATTTTCATTCCTCTGGCCCCCAGTAAATATGTTATTACCCCACACCATGTAGGAAAGCTGTAAGCAGAGGGTATTGTGAAAGATCACTGAGTCTGATGGCTTGGGCCTGCCAGGAGCAGCAGATATGGGTTTAAGCAGAAGAGCAAAATAAACTTTGGTGCCTTCCACTTCCTCCATGGTTTATCCAACCCCATCACTAATAAAACTGAGTCCCAGGCCTTCTGGCTTTCACAGGGAATGGGAATGTGTATCTGTGTGTGAGAGAGAGAGAGAAATCCAGTAGAAACATTTTGATGGATTTGACCCAGTTTTGCGACTATTTTTCAGGTCAGCTGAACCTGTTCTTTTTTGATGAATAAATCATTTGTCTATATTCTTCTGCTCTGCTCTAATGGGGTGAAAATTGATGGTGGTGAGGTGATGTATAACATTCATCCATCTTACTAGATGGTCACAATAACTGAGCTAAGTAGTTAATTAAGGTGGATGTACCCCAGCAGTGCATCTACTTCAACCAGTGCAGCTTCACCCTGAGCAAAGGGAAATGAAGGAATAATTGAGGACTGTTAAATGTTTTGGAGCTTTTGAAGGTTACTTAAAGACTGAGTGAACATCTTGACCAGGATTTTGCCAGTCTAAGCCCGTTGTCAGACATCATACCACAGAAAATACTTCTGTCCACCTTTTCCTGAACTGATTATTTGCAATCAAAGGCAATTCCTCTTTGGAACAGTGCTTCTCTCTTAATTGATGAAAAAAACAAAAAAAAGATATTTCAGTCATGAAATGAGGAAGACATTTGCTAAAAGTTGAGCAAAATTTAAGCATTTTGTTCTTTGGGTAAGTCGCATTGTGGATCATCTCAGCTGAGTAACTGATTATCTCTTCTGAGTTTTTGCATTTCTTTGATCTTGAAGTTTTTGGGATGAAAAAATCCTGGGAGAAAAAGTTGCCAAAAATGCCGATTTCCACCCCCCCCCCCCCTCTTATTTCCAAATAACTTAACTGGAATTAGGTCTTAACCAAAATTTGATGCAAAAAATAAAAGAAAAACTGGAAAGCAGGTACAGACAGTGTTTGGGTTTATCCTTCTAACAGGCTGTTATTTAAAGTGAATGTGTGGTGCAATTGACAATTACATCTTACATATCCACAAACTTGAAATTGTTATGAAGATGTTTAGACCTTATCACACCCTAATTTTCCTTTTTACAGTTACAGTGTAATGATGGATATAATGCAGTAAACTACAATGCAGATGGATTACTCTTAAAATTCCTGGAGTAGTATTGTGAGAACACAGTGGGTTTTTTATGCCAAGCAAGTTATGAAACTATCATGATAAAAATGACTTATGAATTTATTACTTTTTTTGCAAGTGCTGTCTGTCAGATAATATCTTGTCAAAATAGACTTGTGACATGAAAATAACAACATCAATTTTGGTAAAAAGAATGCTCTTAGAAGGGCAAAGGTAATTTGTTGACTAAACCAAGTAGACTACCCATGTTGTATTGGATTGCTCTTGGTTCAATGTCCCTTCTTTGCCAAGGAGGGATGAGACTAACTTCTCAAAACAAAGGAAATATCTATTTGAATCTTGATTTCCCTATCTCTTTGTTTGATTAATTTGTTCCTCTAGTAAAAAAGCACTGATATTTTTGTGCTCTCACATCACAAAAATGTAAATGGGTTTTAGACCCAAATCTCAATGCAGGATATTTTCAATCCATGCAGAAAGAAAAAAATTACAATCAATTTTGATAACAATATCACTTTTATATTTGTACTTAATTTGCATCCAGAGATGTGATTTAAGGACAACACTGTGGAAAGTACAGTATGAACACATGGCACTGCCCAGAAAAAGTTAATTATCTAAATAAAAATGTCAATAAAGGATGAAAGGACTAGCCATAGGCCAACAACCAGGGTTTTTGATTTCCATTTGTGTACACTGACTCACACCACCTTTTGCAGCACACACCTCGTATCTGCTCTGACTAATTTCTTCTGGGGAGGCAGGGGTAGCATGAAATCATCTGTGCATTACACAAGTGATCCAACCGTGGCTCGTTTCTCTGATTTCCCTCAAAATAATTTCGATGTGATTACCCAAGCATGCAAAACGGACAATAAGTAGAACATAGAAAATGAATTTTCGGATACCAAATTCAGTTGTTCCAGTGATTATGAATAAACTTCTGAGTCATATGAAATTATTTAGGTTTCTCTTGAGAACAGAACTAAAGTAAAACAATTAGGAGCATTCCAGAGAATGCAGAATTTGGAACATGTGAAGAATGGGAATTAGTTGTTGATGTTCCAGGAGCAATTGCTCCCAGGGATCCCATACCTCTTAAATCAGCAAGAAGACCATCTGCTCCAAAAGATTTATCAATTACTATATTTCTTTTTTAAGCAGTTTAAAGTATACAGTTATACTTCTCCCTGTCTCCTTTCTGTTGAAAAGCTTTATTGCTTTATTTTAGTTTTTAATGAAAAACTTTCATGATGAACATCCAACTAAAATGTGGCCTGATGTGTCATCACCCACCCAGATGCAGGCTCCATTTATAATGATTCCAAAATCTGCAGTGTTTGAAACATAAAGTGTATAAAAATTTATAGCTGTTGTGAACTAAAAAAATACCCCATTCCTTTTTGCATTTTATCTTGTGTTAGGCAGTAGTGAAAAGAAAACAGGGCCAGCTTCTTGACTGGATGTCTGGCTTTCAATTCTTAAATACACAGGGAAGTTTATGTTTCCAAGCATCTGCTATTAAAATAACCTTGGAAACTTTTCCACAAAACTTCTGCCCCAAAATGATTTCAGCCCACAATTTTAAGATTTATACATTCTTACAAACTTACTTAAGCTGGTCTCCTGGCCTCTTGTCAGTATTGAATATTATAGGCCATATAACAGGATTATAAAGAAGTTCTTTACAACTTATCATTAGATCTCAGGGAACTAGGGGATTGGGCAATAATGAAAGCATAGTCCTAAAAGTATTTATTAAATAACTCACATATTTTATACATATAGAGCTGTTGTTTCTGCCTGTAATCATTACATCAAAATCTTTGCTATAAACACTTCATCTTTAGGATATTTTCTTTCATCTAAGTTTTTGTACTTGATCTCACTTCTTGTTTTAGCAGACCAGCAAAGGCATGTGTCCCTCCACACTGCTTGGGGCTGGGCTCTGGACTGCACCAGGAAATCCAGAGCCATCTGGGTCTGTCCTGGCACTTGGATAATTTCATCACCAACCCATGTTGCTGGTTGTTTTCTTTCTGTTAAAAAAACCATTTCTATTTATTAGGAAATGCGTGCTAGACAGTACGACACTAGAATTTGGCGCATGTCTTTGGGTTAACTTGGCCAAAGTGATTTATAGGTGTTCATGACCAGCATCCATTAGTGGAAAATGCTGTCCAAGTGAAATCCCACAGGAGAGGAGCACAATGGGGCATTGTTAGGAGCTATCTGCACAGCCAGAACCCCAGCCACCACTGAGTGCAGGCACAATTACCTGATGGCCTTGCTCTGGACATGCAACCACACTGTTAGGGACCTTTTAAATTCTGTTCCTATTCTTATTTTGCCTTCCTGAATTTTCAGAGAAGGCTACAATTCAGCCTCAGCACTGAGTAGCTGCTCTGCAGAAGGAATGAGCCAAATTATGGGCTGCAATCTGATGCTGTTCCGGCGATTAGCACCTGATCCTCCTGTAGTCCTATTAAAACTTCCTAATGTAGTAAGCATGAGTAAGCATATCATTATCCAATCCTGGCTGAACATGCACCCTTCACATCTGATGGCATCTCTCATTTAGCACAAATGAATGCTTCGTCCTCATATTCATTAAATATGAGATGAGGGAGGGAGGAAAAGGGGCAGTAAATGCTCTTCCCCATGGTAGGCTGAAGAGAATGGTTGGATCATAGCCTCTTTATCCTGTGGTAAAGTACTTTGTAAATAATATAGGAGCTAAAGTATACTACAGGAAATTGAGGAGCTAAGAATGAAAATGGACCTCCTGAATAGATGCACATTACAGTAAGCACTGACTGCCAATTTTGAGACAAGCTAGGTCATGACTGCCTTTATACTTTCACTGTTTCATGACTAGGTAAAAGATTCCAGCAACACTGGAATTCATTCAATGTATTATAATGGAGTTTTCTCCTGCAAAATTGTGAAAGCAAGTAGACTGATGCCCTGCCTACATTAAGGGGAAATTTCTGATGTGACAGGGCACTTTACATCCAGGATTATAAACCTGTTGGGATAACTACTGGGCCTTGGAAATAAACAGGCACAAGGGAAACACTGCCACCACCATTTTCAGTTCTATGAGAAATTATTAGTCTGAAAATATAGATACTGAGGTCCATCTCTGTAAAATCTGATAATGTATTAAATCTATGGGATTTTGAGGTTCTTTTTGTGTGGTTCTTTGGACTTTGGTTTTTTGTTGCATTCTTAAACTTATTTGGGAATTTCTTAGCCAAAAAATTATTCTGAACCCAATGCCTTTAACCCTCTCTCTGTCTAGCTCCCCTGCTAATCAATACTGGTTTCCAATTAACCTCCTAGAGCTACAGAGGTATTTTGAAACCATGGTACCTGTGGTGGTAGCTAAGACACGGAATTTAAACCCAGACTTAAAAGATTTAACAAAAAAGGGTGTTTCAAGAAAGAAACAAAACCACTAACCTTCTACTGCTCTTCTCTCCTGGGAAAACTTTCATACCACAACACTGGTAAGCTTACCTTCCATTCAGACATTCTACAATCATTAAAACATATCTGTGCATAATAATAGAGAAATATTTTAATAAGGAAAATAACTTAGAGGCTTAAATATCTATATTTCAATTTTTTCTACAGTTTTTTTATATTTAAGAAAGTGAGCTATACTTGAAAAATAGTTTATAAGGGTTTTTTGTCTTTAGCCTCAGTTCAAGGAAGAATATATTTATGCAGTAGTTTCTTAACTGATAAACTCTCTCTTACCTGGGATCTAATACAATAAGAAAAGCATACATAAAAATACTAAAACTTATTATTTTTTCTATATTGTGGTCAAAGAAGCCCTCTCTATGTCATACTATATATTTTCAGCATCTGTTTTTGATGCCTGAAAATGTTTCTTTCTCCAATGTGTCTCTCCTCCCTTGCTCTCTCCTCACGCCTGAAACTAAGCATTGACAATAATTCACCTTGGTGTTAATTTTAAAAGCAACAGAATTTTTTTTTTTCCTTTTTTGGCTTCATAGAACAAAGTTTAATTAAAAGGAGGAAAAAATAACCCCTTTTTGAAACTACAGAGTAAACACCTGGTGCACACAATAAATACCTCTCATGTGTGCAGGAAAAAGGAAGAGAACAACTGGAATGGTTTCAAAAGGCCACCAGATGAATAAAGGTGTCATCAAGGAACAGCAAATCACTTTGAGCACATTACGGGAATACTTCACCTTTCTCAGAAACACTAAGCATAGACCATTTTCAAGAACCTCACCAGAACTTGCTGTTAATCTTAATTATGTGCCTTAGCCTACTTGCTAGGAAGAGGGAGTCTTCAGAAATGTTTGCAGCTGATGGCAGGCACAAAACAGGAACACCTTGCACATGAATGCTGTGCAGCCTTGCTGTGTGCAAGGCTCGGATACTTTCAGTGGAAGATTAGTCTTTTTAGTCTTTATTTTTAAATAATTTCAAGAAAGCTGTTATTACATACACTTGCTGACTGTGTGACAGCATAAAAATTGCACGGGAGTTTTATGGTGTGTTGTGGCAGAAAACATAAAATTCAGCACAATGGATGAACAGTGTGTGTATCCTATTACTTTGGTATGCAATTAATAGAAAACCTGGTGCTGTGTGTTTGATTTAGTGAGTTGCAGTGCTGTGCAGTAGATAACTGGCTCACGAAGCCTTCCCCATGAAGTCCTGCCAGAGGAAGGTGCAGTGGTAAATCTCACTTTTGTCAATGAAACCTATTTAGGGGGAAAGATTTATGTTAAACTGCTTTGTGCTTGCAGCCCTTCTCAAAACTGTAACCAGGTTTCTCTCGTTACCTGCCTTTCACATGAGAGTAGCTGTTGCTATCATAACCCCCCATTCCTGCCCCTTCCCCTCTGCTGTCTATTGTCTGTGTCCACACTCCTCCCTGCTTTATAATCGCTCACTCACACTCATTTATCACTGGCTTACTCTGTCCTGCCTACACTATCTCCCATTTTTGTCATGGTGCACTGGTACATTACAAATACAATTAAACCTTTTACGATACCGCAGCTTTTGGCTAATGCATCCCAGCTTCAAGGTTGAAAGATTTCTGATATTACCACTGATATCAGTTCTTCCCCATTTATCGGCAGTGTCCGGACTAATGCAGAAGTGTTGCATTAATTAAAGGAAGCATCCAGTAATGCTGCTGTTTTTGCCAGTCTGACACTGAATTGGAGCTTGATGCCTGCTCATGTTTTAAGAGCCATTCATCACACATGTCATCCCAAAGCAGCCAGCTGTCTGAGAAAAGCCTCATTTGCATTTCATCAGCTACACTCTCCCTCTTCTCCCCACCTTTTGTATGGAGCTTTGGCTTTTTTTAAAAGAGCATAGTCTTCAAAAGCAGCTTAGCTAAAATTAGTATTCCATTTAGAAAGATTATTTTCTTTAGTTCAGAGGTCTTAGAATTGATCTGAGTGGGGAAAAAAGTGTCATACAAACATATCCATGCAATCTGTCTGTATAAAGAAATTAATGCCTTATAGGAGAAGACAAAGATTTTATGATGAATGGACTACACCTCTATTAGTTCTGTACATTAAGCTGTTAGAATTAATAAAACATTTCATTTATTTTGAAAGTTTCTCAAAGGGCATGGGATTTTTAAATCCCAGCAGTTCTGAATGATTCTGCATTATGTATTTTGATTTCCTTTATTGTTAGACTGAAACTGTCTGTGTCAGGTTATATTGAAGCCATTTTAGGAGTTCAAGGAACACGTGAAACTCTCTCAGTGTGCTGAAACCAGCTGGAGAAAAGAGAAAAAAATGAAATTAAATGCTCACACTTTCGTTCAGTGACTGACTTCACAAACTAATTTTTTGCTTTTGTTGCCTTAGTGAATAGTGTAGAATATGTAAAGAAACATATCTACCATATAGCAAAGTGACCAAAATGCAAATCTGTCTGAATATATCTTTGTATTTCAAATATAAAATGTTGTGTACATATGTACATGTGTATGGTCATGTGTCTTCAATTTTTGTGCACTGTCAGGACTTGTTTAGGGGAAAAAAACACCAATCACTTCAAATTTGGCTCCTGTGTCCATTTAAATAAACAGCAATTATAGAGAGAGGTTATAGTTCAATATAATGTAGTTTCCAGTTGAAAAATAAGGGGATACCTTTTTTTTGAACTGTTTAAGACCACCAAATGTTTTTTTTTCTTCCTTTTCAGAAGCATTGAAAATCTATTCTTCCATCATCAGAGGAGATGCATCTGTCACCAGCAGAGACAGACAGGGCTGTGTATGTACAGTGGGTGTCTACAGCTGAATCTAATTGGGGGCTTGGAACTAGATGATATTTAAGGTCCCTTCTAACCCAAACCATTCTGTGATTCTGTAATTTTAGGGGCAGGTGCTTTAGGGAGTGCTGGGCTGTGAGATGTATCTGATGTACCTGAGTTTGTCTGTCCAGAATGCACCTCCAGTCAAAACTGGCATGCAGAGGGGTATCTTAGTTCACCTGATCTTATTTTGACTGCTTCTGGAAATGGCTGGTGTATGCATTTGGAAAGATCCTGGAGTTTTTACATAACTTGGACTAGATGGTGACTTTTTAGAGAACTCAAGATTCATTGGGTGTCATGTGTTTGTTTTATGCTGAATTATTGGTCAAAACCCAATACTTACCTCAATCTAGATTAATATTAGCCAACAAATATATACACTTTATGTGTATATACTTAAGCCCTGTTCATCTCAAAGAGGTTTAGGAAGTGTTTTGCTACATAGGCTGTATTGTTGAACTGTTAAAAAGAAAATTTGTGTTTGCATTGTCAGTACAAATGTTAACTTTTATTTATTCTAATTTTTCTTATTTTAGCTGCCACATTTGACAATGAATTTTAAATACTTGCAGTTAATTTAAATCCTAGTAAAACTTACTGTAAGTCAATGTCTAATCCCAGCAAAAGTAAAGGAAAAGTAAACATCTCAGAAGTCTGGCTTGTTGTAATAGTAAGTGTGGAAGGGATCTGCAGTTCAGAGAGGCTTTGTGGGGGATTCTCTGTGCTTGCTTGGTCACAGAGCAAATACAGGATATGGCACCTTGCTTCTCTCTTCTCCACAAACATGGTTTATTTAATTGTCTCCATCTTGACCAGCCAAGCATTGGCAGTACCCTCAGGGAGACAGAGAAGGGACTGGCAATGAAGTGGGATGTAGAGGATGGGAGTTGTGGAAACAGCCAGGAGCCTGTGTCATTTCTTTCTGGGAGTCAGGTCGTGATCTTAGCTGGTGTCTCCTTTTCAGAGATGTGTTCATGATGCATTTCAGCAGAGTTGCAGCAGGGACTTAGTTTTGTATGGAGATGATTTCGCTCTGTGTTTTGTCAGCCATGGGAAAAGAAGACACCTTAGAGTCAGGTGAGCACTGGACTCCATCCATCTCTTTTCCTAGGTTATTGTGCATGAGTTATGGGAATATATTGCCTGTATTTCCAGGAAAAATTTCCTCAAATGAAAAAAAATTAAAAGCAAGAAATATGTCTATGCACAGCTACAAGATGTGTTCTGTTTATACTTCAGAGTGAGCAAACTGGAAAGAAACATAAGTCTTACATATATATTTTTATAGCTCATGATTTCTTCAAAGAATTACTTATTATTTTTAGTCAATAGGGAAAGAGACCCTCAGAGATATCATTTTTCTATGATACCTTTGGTAGCAGCCACTCCCTGTCCTATTCTTTCTTTTGTACAGTACCACAGCTGTTCTTTGTGTGACACTGTAGCTGCTCCTGCTATTTCTACCACAGACCTGGAAAAAACAGCAATAGTTGGCTTAGCTTTTGTACATGGTTAAAATTCAATACATTTGTAGCTGTTGTTCCTTATATAGCTCCTCCACAAAGTTATTTAATATCACATTTGGGAGTGTGGAGGGCAAAAACTTGAACATGCACTATAACACTTCAATGTTTCTTGTCATTTTTCACATTGTCTTTTAAGTAGCATAAATATTTTAAAATAAAATTTATTTCAGTTTCCTGGTTTTAGCATGTTAAGGACTATCTCACCAATACATTTAAACTAACTGTGTGTATATCTTTATTGTAAAACAGTAAAACACAGCATAAGGTCATCTTTGGCTTTTGACACCTGCTATGAATTTAGAGCTTTTTTTGATTTTTTTTTAATTCAGTCATCTCACTGGGTAATCATTTATCTATCCCCCAAATTGTACAACTTCTCCCTTGCTCTGACGTGCACTTAATTTGCTTTACTTTATACAGATTATTTTCTGCTAATATGATTAGTGGTTTGGTTTTTTTTTTTAGGGATTATTAACAGAATCAGATCTGCTTTTAAATTCTTTAAAAGTTGTCATCTCTCTTTTGTCCAATTTATCAGATACATAATTATAGAACCTTTTTTTTTTTCCAATCTCAGAGCAAAATATATATACACACAAGCTTATCTCTATTTCCAGCTGGAAAATGGGAATTATTTGTAAAAGTAATTAAGAAGGATTGATTCTTAATGAAATTAAAATACTTGGGAGCCATATTCTGTGAACCCAATTGTCATTTAAATAGTGCCTGAATTGGTACCTGAATAGACTAATAGTTGTGAAGGCAAAGCAATGATTTTGGTCCTTTATAAAGCAATGACTTATAGGCCTGAGCAAATACGTGCCAGCAGCAGCACATATGAAGAGTTTACAGTCCATGTGCAGACAAAGCCTGGGGGATTAGATCCTGGCTGAGACAGGGTGGAGACAGCCTGGTAGGGAGGAGAATGAGCAGCAACTTCAGGAGCAATGTGTGGGGAAAGCACTTTCCATATAAAAAGCAGTCTGGAGAGGAGAGAAGGGGGTCCAGGGGGAAGGTGTCTGGCAGAGACCAGCTGTGGGGAGAGTGGAATGGCCTGGAGTGGGAGGAGAGGCAGACACAGGTTGTGAGCAAAAAAGGATCAAGTAGAGCCACAGAACTCTGTTCTGAAGGCTGCAGGTTCCAGCAGGAGGTGATGTTTGTGCGGAGTGTGTCCCCACTGCAGGTTCCAGCAGGAGGTGATGTTTGTGGGGAGTGTGTCCCCACTGCAGGTTCCAGCAGGAGGTGATGTTTGTGGGGAGTGTGTCCCCACTGCAGGTTCCAGCAGGAGGTGATGTTTGTGGGGAGTGTGTCCCCACTGCAGGTTCCAGCAGGAGGTGATGTTTGTGCGGAGTGTGTCCCCACTGCCTAAGAAGACAGTGTTCACTCCCAAAGAATGGATGCAGGGCAGCAGGGGAAGGCCACATGCACTCAAGGTCCCTCATGCCATAGGGAGGTAAGAGGAAATTGTGCACAGCCCCTGAGATGAGGAGAACTGAGTCCTGATTTGAACAGCTCATGTATTCACAAACCTAGAGTAATTTGCTGTGTTCCCATCCAAGCAACTTTGTAGTGAGATTTGTAGGGGGAATTTAATTTCCCCCTACATTCACATGTCAATGAAAGAATCCAGTGGTGTTGAAATGGCAGTGGATGATAGAACAGCTGAGAGCAAGCGAGCCACGGGCACCGTGGTGCAGCAGGGAGGCCTCTGAGATAGAGGAGAGGAAGAGAAGTGTCAGTCTGTGCCTGGTACCAGAAGAAGAGCATCAGGGACTTGTGGGAGGAGTGCAGTAGCACTTTCTTCCTGGCTTCATGCAGATTTTTGGGGTTTTTTCTCTCTCTAGCTTTGCCAGTCCTCCAACTCTTTACTGAGAAATGCGAGTAGCTTGGGCACTCTGGCAACACAGGGAAAGCCTGACTGAGGGAGGCTGAGCTGAGACAAGAAAAGCACCTACACCATGACAAGAAAATGCAGAAAATACAATAAGACAGAAAAAGAAAGGTCCCAGGAATATTACAATCAGCTTTATGCAGCTGCTTCTCTTGCCCCACCCAGAGGATGATGTTTGGCCCAAATCTGCAATTTCTTTGTATGTCTCTGTGCTTACCAGCTTCTCACTTCCACCCTTCTGTTATCTTTCACTCCTTGTATTTCCATAATCATATTTTTCTGGTTCTCCTGGACATTTATTTCTTTTCTGATTCTTCAAAAAGACCATATGAGGCAGAGGTAAATAGAAATACATAAAAAGGGTTTGCTGATTTTGGCCTTAGTCAATTGCCGTTGGGTATATCCTCTTTTAAGTTTTATTTCTAAAGAAAAATTTTAGATCTCAGAATCCTGATTGTGCAATATGTAAATATAAAAGAGACTGTTGACAAAGAGGATTGGAAAGCCTTAATTTTTGTGAGCAGAAAATTTGTGTATTGAATTGTCTTAAAAGGTTCTATTTTTGTTTGCATTTCCATTTCACTAAGAATAAATTTTAGAAATTAAAACTTATATTAAACCATGAGGAATTAAACTACAACTGTGAATGGTTGTAATGAAAACTTATTTTCTTAATAATTGCATTTGTTTCAGTAAGAAACACAAAAATAAAAGTTGGAAAAAAGCTCTTTCATTTGACAAAACAACACAGTTGCTGTGACTGCTATAGGATAATGGTCAGGACTGGTTAAAGCTCTGGAATAGTGAGATAATTTCCAAAGTAAAATCCATATGCAAATTAGTTGATCAAATCAGTACACTATTTTTTCTAGTGTTTGAATTGAAAGAAGGAAAAGGCAAGACAAACTGCAGCAGAATGACATAATATACGTTATTATTGCTAACATAATGTAATAAATGTAATAAACACAAGGAAAATGAAATCTCCAGCCCTCGTGGGGTTATGGACAGCAGCAATTTCAGTGACAATGCAGTGCATAGCTGAGATTGCATCTGATGCACAAGCAGCTAGGGATGGCATTTATTCCATCTGATTTACATTATCTGCAGTGTTGTCATCTGGATTTCTCTTACAGGCAACAGAGAGAAAATAGCTTGTACAGGACAACAGTTCAGGCTGCACATGGCAGGCTGGTCCTCACATCCCTTGCTGGTTCTCAGTAGAAAATTAGTAACTAGATTATTTCCAACAACCTGGCAAATGTTATGTGTTGATTATTATTATTTGTTAGACTTTCACACCTTTATGTGTAATGTCCTGGAGGTTTTTCTGGATCTTATTATAAGGTATTATCATTAATATATATAATATATAAAATATAATATATAATAATATAAAACATATAATAAATAATATCCTTATTATTATAAGGATATGATATATTTTATATATTATTTCATATATAATAGTATCCTTATTATTATAAGGAAAACTTTCAATGAGAGGAAGGCCTATCTATACTCATGTAACATTTTTATTTGCAATGAGGAAATCAATACTGAGAATAAGTCATGTTAGTTTTCATTTTGAAACAAAATGCTTGCATTTTGTAGGAGAAAAAGCATATCCAGAACCCAAAAATTTGCTAAAATCAAGTAATGTTTGGCAATATACTAAAAAATGAGATTTTTGGTTTTATACTAGGTCAAAAAGATGGCAGGTATTTATTGAAGTAGCTTTGTTTTGACTAGTATGTATGCTGAGGTATTTCACTATGAAATTAAAATTGATAAAAGAGAGTGATCAATGGAGAAGAATGAAAATGCCCATTTTGAGTAACAGAAATGTTGATTTTTTTTTATCTAGTCTCTTTATTCCACACCAGAAGTGGAATATGGCAAGGGAATTTTTATCCACTGTTTGAAATCTTAAATACCTACCATGAGATAATTAAATATATAGCAACACTGTATTAATTTAAAAAACATTAGACTTCCAGAACTGAAAAAATATAGTTGTGGCAATTTGTAATGACAGTCCTTCTGCTCCACTGTTTACTCAATACACTGTATCAGCTGCTTAGAAAAAGCACTTTGGAGTTGGACTTAAAATCTCTGGAAAGCATCGTATCTGTATGGGATTCATAAACAGGATAAGATAATTTCTCATGCTGTATACATGCCAAATGAATTAGCATTACTGACCGAAAAATTTTAATGGCACTAAAGGATGAGGTTCAGTTCTCTCGAGAAAACCCAGGGAAGGAAGTGGCCATCAAGCCAGACTTCATCACAGAACGACTCTCATTAATTTTAAAAATCTGCTGACTTTTTGGAATGGTTACAGCAAATGACTTATGAAATGAAAAATTCTTTCCCAACCCAGTGAGCTTTTCAATCAATGTTCTCCATGATGTGCTGTTTGCTAGCTGTCTCAACTCAGCAGCCCTAAAAATATTTAGCAATATAAATGTACATTTTAATAGCTTGCTCTGATCTCTCTTTTGATATCTGGCTTTCATGATCTGCCTCCATTCATCCACAATCTCTGGTGCCATCAGCTGAAAAGTCACTTTCTCTCCAGGGTTCACCTGAAGGCGTCTGAATTACTCAGCTCCCCCCAGCCCCCACCCCAGCACTGCTCCACATCCCCATCAGTCTCACCAAATCTTTTTAAATTTTTTCCTCTCTCATGAAAAATATAATAACAGTTTCTTCCTGTTGGCATATCACTCCATGCCCTGAGGAGAAGATTAAATAAAATTAAAACTTAAAAGAGGCTTTACCAATGGCTTAAATTTCTAGTTAAACTGCCTAAGCTACAAATAAGTTTTATGCAGGTTATTGTTCTTTAGCTAAAGCACCATTACTGTAAGGCTTTGTAGCAGACAGACTAATCACTGCTGAGGGAGAGAGGATTTGTGTACTGACTGGCCATAATACTCCTTGCTGATCAACTTTTCCACCTTTTTGTGACTGTTTAACTTGCTTTTTTCTCAGTGGCCAAACAAGTAAGATCTGGGAAGCCACCAAGTACTGTCACTGTGGGGAAGGAGGGCATTTTGCACCAGGAATGAAGTTATTTGAAGAAAATGTTTTACACAGCTCACAGGAATCATCAGGGTCAGGAAACTGTGTTTCCTATGCATTTACTCTGTGTTTTAGTTACTGTCACTATTGGAGAGGTGTTTGTCTCTCAGCCAGACAATGCAGGTGCCTAAAACAGCCTGGTGTAAGCCCCAGCACCACAACTGCTGGCTCAGAGGAGCAGCAGGGAAGATCAAAAGCCTGTGGAGATGCTCTGAGCAGGCGTGTGCTGTGCTGTGCACGGGCCCCATGGCAAAGGTGGCTGCTTCAGCAGGAATCTGTCTGCCCTGTGAATGGCACAGCTCTGCATCCTGGTGGGGAGGGAGTCAGTCCTGCTGGGGTGACAGCCCTGGTGACGTTTGCTGAGAGAACACTCAGTGCAGAGGTGGGTACTTCAGACACAAAGGGATATTGGTTAGGTACTGCTTCAACTTTCTCTGGTATTCTCCATTTCTTTTTGAGTGTTTTGTGGGATAAGCTGAGGTTCTCCAAGGGTAACAGTGTCAGGGCCAGTCCTGTTCAATGTCTTTATTGATGATCTGGATGAGGGGATTGAATCTACCCTTCAGAAATTTCAGAGACAACACTAAGTTGATCTGCTGGAGGGTAGGATGGCTCTATAGAGGGATCTGGACATGCTGGATTGATGGACCAAGGCCAATGGGAAAAGGTTCAACAAGGCCAAATGCTGGGTCTGTACTAGAGTCACAACAACCCCAGGCAGAATTACAGGTTTAGGGAAGAAGTTTTGGCTGGAAAACTCCCCAGCAGAAAAGGAGCTGGAGGTGTTGGTCAACAGCAGCTGAACATGAACCAGCAGTGCCCAGGTGGCCAAGAAGGCCAGTGGCACCTGGCCTGTGTCAGCAGGACCAGGACAGTGACCGTCCCCCTGGGCACTGCTGAGGTTACACCTCAAATCCTGTGTTCATTTCTGGGCTCCTCACTACAGAAAAACATTGAGGTGCTGGAACATGTCCAGAGAAGGGAGCAGAGCTGGGAAAAGGGTGTTGGAGCACAAGTCTGATAAGGAGAAGCTGAGGGAGCTGGGGATGTTTAGCCTGGAGAAAAAGAGGCTCAAGGGGAACCCTATTACTCTCTACAGCTCCCTGACAGAAAGGTGGAACCAGGTGGGACTCAGCCTCTTGTACCAGGTAACAAATGACCGGATGAGGAAAAGGCCTCAAGTTGTGCCAGGGGAGGCTCAGGTCAGACATCAGGAGTAATTTCTTCAAAGAAAGGGTTGAAAAGCACTGGAACAGGCTCCCAGAAGAGGTGGTGGAATCACAAAAAAAAAGGTGGAGTCACCTAAAGATGCTCAAGAAATTCCTGGATGTGGCACTCAGTGCCTTGGCCTGGTTGGAAATGTGGTGGCCAGTCAAAGGCCAGACTCAATTATCTTGGAACTCTTTTCCAGCAATGATTCTGTGATTCTGTGTGCACAGCTGGGGAAAGACGCTGGAGGATTATGTACCTTCAACATTGAAAAGCTGCTGGAACAAGTGATTGCTGTGTAGCACAGACCAGTTTTTGGTGCTGGGTATGTCTGAGAATTCTGTGCTTGACTGCTATGCATGAAGGTTTCTGTCAGCCACCTTGGCTCCAGATTGAATGGGAAAGCCACAGCCCTCCTGGTATCACAATCAAAGGTATTTCTGCACTGATAAAAATGAAAGCGCATAGTGTTATGTCACTAATGAATAATAGAGATGTGTAGTGCTTGTGTATGTAATAAATCTTGCCTTTCTCTGCTGGGTAAATAAAACTGATTTTCTTGCAATGACTTACATCCTAGGCCATCATAAAAGAACACATTTTAGTCTAATAAATACAAACTGAGAAAATCTGAAGCAATAGGGATTGCCAGATAACTTTCAACAAAGTGAGCAAGCAAGATGATTTTTTAAAACCTGCCCTATTTTTTCAGCTATTTTGTGTAGGAATGATAAAATTTTAAACAATATGTCCTTGATTGCATATCCCTGTAAGACACATAGGACGGACAAAAGAGCCATGGAAAAGTCAGGAATGAAAGAGCAGAGAGGTTTGCACCTTTACAATTTGTTGGCATGAAACTGAAGCAGAATCCTAAAAGTCTGCACTTGTTTGTCAGTGAGAAGAGTCTGTTTGGAAGTACAGCATGTGATAATATAATCCTTGCTATTAGTACAGCATGAATGATGTTCTGCTGTGGATTAAAGAGAGATGAGGAGAAACAGCAGGTTTCAGAGCTGCTGGCCATGGCACCATCAATTACCTGTCTTGCTTAGGTCCCAGGAGGTCTGGCATTTTCCCAGCTATAACTCCTTTGAGGCAACATCCGTGTTGGAGCTGAGAGGCATCACTGCTCTGCCTGCCTGATGTGTGGCAAAGTCCTTGTGCAAAAAGTTCAGATCAGTGTAAAATTATGTGGAAGACAGCATGTGAGGCAGCACAAAATTATCTTAATGAATTGGATTTTTTTTCCTCTTTTTTTTTTCACAGCAATGGCCAGACATTTTATCAGCTAATCAAAAAATGGCAATCAATAGACTGAGCCAGAATTTGAGCCTCACAGAATGTTTTCAGATTAATTGATTCAAACAACTGGCCTTTTATTTTCCTTTATCTTGTATACAAGCATATGCAACAGCAAATACTAAAGCCCCAAACTTGAACCACAGATTTAACCTTGTTGAAAAACATGAAACTTGACCCTGCTTACTTTTCTCCTTTTTCACAAAGGTGTTCTCTTCAATAGGACACAACCTTAAAGTAAGAAAAGAGGATACCAGGTGTGGTTTGAAATGGCATCTTCACATTCTAGAAGAGCTATGAGGGATATCATGTTCCAGGAAAAGAGATGTAAATCTTCCCCCTGATTTTTGATTACAGGTCCCTTTATGAGCAAAATGTCAAAATCTATGCCAGAGTGATAGTTTTTTCCTTAAGTATGGTGTTAACATTTTTTTGTGTTTTTCCATTCTCTTCCATGATCCCTGAACTCCATGTTTCAGTCCTACCAGTCTTGCATTATGCTTACATATGTGCTGCAGTAAACACATGCACTGTTCTGTCTAAAGTCTTCCAGATTCTTACAGTCTCAGGAGAGAAACATGAGGATGGCCTCAGGAAAGGAATCATAAATAGGTGCATATTTGCTCTTGTGACTGTATACTTTAATCTAATTGAGCATTCATGGAAAAAAAAAAAAAAGTCTGCTTTATTACTTACCATAAATTCAAGATAATTCTATTTAATGTTTCTTTAACTGACAAAAAAGGATAAACATAGCTAACCATAAACATGACATAAATAAAATCTGGCATTCCTCCCATTCCCCACCCATTGTCCCAGTTGGCTATTTTATCATATCACTCAATATAAAATTTAACAGTATGGTATATAAATGATCCTTTTTTTTTTTTTTTTTTCTTTTGCATAATAATTGGATGGCTTCCAGTAATAAAGAATAGTAAAGCTAGAATTTATCCCAAATCATAAACCTCTTTGTTTTATGTGTGCTTCTTTGCTTTTATTGTGGAGAAAACAATACAGCAGCCAACAGAGAGCTACATCAGCAAATAGCAATAGTTGTTTGAAAAGAACTAGAGCCACTTGAATTCTGTCTGAATTTAGCTGACTTAGTGTCTTACTCCTTGGCTCAGAGAAGTAGGGGAGATGCTAAAATGGTGACACAAATTGATGTTAATAAATTAGTACGCTCATAAAAGGAGACTCCCAATTTTAGTGCTAACAGCACACCATTATACAGAGCATAATGTAGTTTAAAAGGCACACTGATAAGTGGCTGTATTCAAATCCATTTCTGTGCCCTTTTGTGTTCTTATCTACCCTGGTCCAGCAGACAATCCAGCTTTTCACTAACCTTTGGCACTCCACCATCAGCAATAATCCGTGCTCTCCTTTATATGCCCGTAGCTCCCGTAATGAGCATCACCTGTGGTATGTGACATTTGGAGCTGCAGCAGCAGCAAAAGGGGCCTGCTCTGGTGCCTGCTGGTGAAAGAGGCTCCACTGCTCAGGGCCCATGGGAACCTGTCTGTGTGCCCCAAAGCAATGCCAGGGAAATGGCTAAATACCTCTCATCTCCACCTCAGCCCCTAATCCGTGTAATTGCTGCTTGCTAAGAGGAGATCACCACACGGGGTCCTGAACCCACGTAGGGTGCTTGGCCTGCCTCTAACAAAACTAGAGAATAGCTTGCATTTGAGATAAATTCCTTATTTGAATCAAATGGATTACTGTGGCAGAACCTCAGTTTTAAAGGAATTGGTTTCCTTTAAAAATTAACTTTAAGGGGGTATTTCTGTAATCATATGTATTTTTTAAATTCCTTTCGTACATTTTTAAGTGTATTTATACTGAAATTAGAGACATCTTCCCTCTAGGAATATATATACATATATATATCAATAAATATGAGCATGAACATTCATATGTATGTAAACAACTTTGAATTGTAGCAGCTCTGTAAGGGAATAAGTGGGCTTGTAATTTTTTTCAAAATTACAGTTAACAATGAACAACACTTTGAAAAGGATAGGTTTTCTAGACCTATAAGACGAATGCCATAGCATAAGAAAAAATAAAGGAGAGTAAGAAAGCAGAAGAATAAGAAGCTGAATAAAAATATAAGCAGAATACCAAAACCAGAAAGACTTGCAGAATTGGCATTCCAATTGTCTGAAGAGTATGCTTTTCTATCCTTTCTTTTTTTGTTTGGTGGGTTGTTATTTTGGTGGTTTTGGGGGTTTTTTTAGTTGTTTTTTTTTTTCAGAAGAGAAATCTAGCTGAGAAGTTTAATAAATATATGTTCTTAAAGCAAAGGTCAGTCTAGCACCAAGACTGCTATACTCAATTGTAAACTTCGAGACATGGTCACAGGATTTTCAATGTGGCAGCAAACATTCCTCCAAAGACAGAAGCCTACCAAAATAAAAGCTCTTTGTTGCTGGACTGATATGTTGAAAGTAGAATTCAAGTCAAGAAATATCCAGGACTAAAAACAATTTCTCTAGTAGTATAAATACAAGATTGCAAGGGCTATAAAACAATACTGTTCTGTCTCGTGATACAACTTGCAATAAAGGAGGTAATATTATTTTCTCTTTCAGAAATTCACCAAGACAGGCAGCAAAGAAATAATGTATTTTGAACTGTCAGATATGCTTACCACAGTTTGGCGTCTCATTTGTATATGTTTGACATCTGATTTTGCTCTGGACTTCCCCAAAGAAATAGATGTATGGTCTCAAAATATTGCCTTTTAAAAAGAGAAAAATATTCAGTCATGTGATGAATCAGCAGGCAGAATATTCTGACTCTTGAAATTGAGTGACTGACTAGCAATACTCCATAAGTTGTAATCCTGCTATGCACATCTTTATTTTTTTATTGGAGGAAGTGAAGGAGTGGTCATGTTAGAAGTACCACATTAACTACTAACTATTGATTGGCTGGTTTTTTAGTTTTTTGTTTTTTTTTTTTTTTCTTAAAAAACTCATAGCAAGATATGTGTGTGGAGGTAAAAAAAACATATAAGGAGGAATTCTGTGAACACAACAATCTAAAATCTTTTACTAACTAAAGGAACTTGCTACTCTAAAGCTTGGAGTCCTGGACATTACTCATCAGAGAACATAAACAATAATACCAGGATTACAATGCCACCCACCACTACTGAGGATTAGTATGGCAAAGGTTTGGTTCCCCCATGCTGGTGCAAAATAATTCTGCCTAGCAGGGAAAAACAGTCCTCTTTTAGCTAATGTGCTCATCTGCAAAGCAACTTGTATAATTTATGTTTCTTCAGACTTTGCCCCTGGCTTGTGAGTACAAGACTTGGGGCTCCTAATTATTTTACAGACATTAAAAAAAAAAAGGGCTTTCAGTGAGATCACTTTGTTTTCTCATCTTTTACAACCACCTGACAGTTTTGTAAAGGTGTAGGAGGGCTATAAAAACACCCATCAAATGCAGCTCTGTTGCATTACAAGGCCAGCCACGTTGCTGCAGCAAAGGGAGACATCCACATAGCACATGAATCTCAGAAAAACCTCCTTAAACTGGGGGAAATGTGGGTTCTTTAGAAAAGAAACGTAACAACAAAGAAAATACGTAGAGACCTGTCAAGAGTGTAGTCCTATTGTGAGTTCCTCTGGCTGCCCTGTGGTCAGTGATGTTAGGCCTCTTAGACTGACCAAGTTTTTTGTCCAAAATCAGTGGAATACTTCAGGTTTAGCTGGTCACAGGAATCAATCCAGATCAATATCACTTTTCTCCTTCACTTCCACATAAGTGCATCCACAGAGAAGCCATGACAGGGTAAAGAGTCAAACTGAGATTCAGAGCCCCTTGATGCCAGCTTCCATTTCTCGGTAAGAATTCGAGGTTACTGTTTTTGCATTAGCTCCCCTGCCCTTCAGAACCAGGAGAACTGGAACATAGCAAGCAGGCAGTCCCAGCCAGTGATGCTGCCAAATGGTGCCTGCAGCACACGAGCAGCAGGGCTGGCTGAAGCTGGATGTCCTTGGAGCTCCCTGGAGAAAGAGGCAGCTGAGGTGGGTGTGAGGGGTCTGATACGTGGGGCAGGAGGCTGACTCCTAAGTTGCTACTGGAGGTTTCTTCTCTTGTTGGTAAACTGCACAGAAATTCGTTCCTTTCACAAGGAGGATTTCTTGGATCTTCCTGATTCATTAGGAGCCTCCTTCTCATGCACGGGATCCCTTTTGTGGGAGAAGAGGATAAGAGTAGAAGGAATGGGAAATTGTTGTGAAAGCTGGGGTTGTGCAAAAATTGCAGGGTTCCAGTGCTGTTGTTACTTTAATTATTCAAATAAACAAGAGACATAAATTATCTTGACAGTGCCTGCTGGCCACCTGCCTAGCCAAATGTTGGAGAAAATATGTATGATATTCAAAGAGGAAATACAGTTGAAAATGGCCTTGTACTTTTCCAATAAGCTTTACCTGCTATTAGTGTTTAATTAGTAACTATACAGTTTTCTTCTTAATTATTGAGTGGGATTTTTAAATAGTGACTATACTAGGTAAGAATAATTGAGGAACTATTCTGAAAATAATCTCAGCCTTAGTAAAAGTAGTGGGGATATTTCTTCTTTTCCCTCACTTATTGTGTTGAAAGAAGCCAAATAAACAAAAACGTGCTTAACAAGCTCAATGAGGCTTTACTGGAAATACTTTTATCCTCAATAAATAAAATAATTTCACTAGTGAAACAAAGCTGTTTAGTCAAAAATTAGCAATAGACTTATAATAATAGTTTTGTTGTTGTTACATATTTATATCTTTTCACCACTTCATTGTATATGTTGCCTCAAGATACTGAAGGGCTTTGTTAATTCCAGGAAGCCCCTACCCCATGAACTCTTCTTGTAACAACCTTTTAGTCTCACTGGTACCTTCATCCAGTATCCTTCCACAGACCAGGGAACAGGTCTCTTCTTGAAGTGCTTCTTCCTGCTTTCTGGTCCTGTCTCAGCTCACAAAGCTGGCTGCTCGTGCTGGAATAAAGGAGGATTTCTGTGGTGCAGCTGAAACAAAAGCCATACACAGTAAAACAACAACACGACCTCCAGCCACAGTAGGCTTCTGTGAGCTGAATAGCCTGACACATGGTGATGGTTTTCGGCCAAATTAGTAGTGGCATGTCTTCTGGAAAGGGAGAAATTCATATTTTTGTGATGAATATCAATAAAGGACTTCTGTTTATCTTAACAATGTTGCAATGAGAACAAGGCCAGGGCAGAGTAAAGGAGAGAAGCTTTAAGCAGGAACAGTTTAGAGGCTAAAATTATTTCCATATTCATTAAATAACTAAGATTTATAGAGTTTACTATGAGCATATATTTGCTTATTAGAGATGTATGAGAGAAAAAAATAGCCGAGGTGGTTTTAGGATAAGCTGTCCAGAAGTAAATAGCTTTTGAATCTCTCTTTTTAAATATTAAAATTCCTCTCAGTTGTATTTGAAGTGTTTAATGAGAGAGAAAAACAACATAGTCTATTCCAATCTTTTCCCCAGCTGAGTTACAAATTTGCTCACAAACTTATTGTTATCATGAAGATAATAATCACGGTGACAGCAGAGAACAGTTGGAGTGTGTGAAGCTTTCGTTTCTGCTGGGTTCAGGATCCTGCTAATGACTCCAATTCTCTCTTTCCATCCCTCCACCTCTGGAGCTGTGTCAGGTGCCCACCTCCTCTCAGAGCACATTAAGCCTAATGTGGGACTTGAGAGCATGGAGAGTGCTGCCCAGTGGCAGAGCTCTCTGGCAGAGCAGTTGTTGGAATTAAAATCACAGTTAACTCTTTAGTGGAATTAAAATAAAAGAGTTAGACAGAGAGAGCCTGCTTGATTTCCTCCCGAGGGCTTTGCCAGCCCGGTGTCTGCACACAGCCATCGGACACGGCACATGCCTGATAACAAGGGGAGCAGGAGAGAGCAAAACCTGGGCTTCTGACTCTGAGACATCTCTGATCATGCTTGGTTCCACAATACATGATCAAAACTATTTAGTGAAAAGCCATGAACAAGTTGGAAAGTAAAAGAAAGGCAGGCTGCAGCCAAGCTGACCTTCAATCACCTAGGAAAGGAGATGTGACTTGGACCTTTCATATCACAAGTGAGATGTTTTGGCTCATGAAGAAAAATCTATGGCTTTTCATTATGAAACATAAATACTGCGTATTTTAATGAAAAAAAACCAACAACCATGCAACCAATAAAAGCAACCCAAGGTGTTCATGAATACAGCAGATATTTTTCCTCAGTTAGGGGAAATGTTGCAACATTCAAGTGAATGCATTTCTTGTCTCATTCAGGAGCCAGATCAGCTGACAATATATTAAAATTAAAACCTTTTCCCAGGATTTTGACACAGTACATAGAGCAGTTAGGAGCAGAATAAATGTGCTTCAAACACAGTATCTGGCCTCTGACAGGGCCAGTTTGAGAACTTTCTGATCTTAAGAAATGGAGAACATGGGGTAATTTTTTTTGCCATTATATTCTCCAAATTCTGTAATTTGTAATTCATTCAAATTGTAATTCATACAAGTAAACTGTAGTTTGTGATTTGGTGCTCCAGAAGTTCAGTTACATCATTGTGTTTCATAGACATTCACGGAGATTTCCTTCATTTTGTCTTATTTCTGCTTTACTTATTCTAAGCAGATTTAAAAAATGCTACTGCCATGAGTAACATCATCTAATTATAGCACAAGTAGTAGAGTTTCTTTCTCAGATTTCCCTCTCAGTCTTATGTTACAAACATGAATGTTTTTTCTTTACTTTCTCTAAGCCTTCATGATTTTGGTGCAGTTGTTTGATTACATTTTATTATTGTATTACAGCTGTTTTACTTTATATTATATTTTATTATCTCATTTATGTTCTTTCATTTATCTCATTTTTAAACTGTAGAGTTATAGCAGACTTCAGTTCCCCTATAGAAAAAAAAGGCATGACAGTTATTCTTTCTGCCCCTTCCCAGTGTCTTGCCTCTCACTAAAATGCAAACTTTAGAATGGCATGACCAGGTTTGCACACAGTCAGAACATGGGCAGTCTTTGCTAGAAGAGATGTCATTTTACAGGGAGCCCAATCCATTCCAGAGAATGTATTCTCAATTATCCTGATTTGACTATGGCAAATAGATGATAGGGGGAGGGGATGAGGCCTCAGCTGAAGACAAATCCTTCAACTTTTTGTTATGATTGCTTGATTTTACAACCTTAGTAGTAATGTTCTAGCATCTATTTTCATACTTACCAGAAGGGGTTGTTACCTCTTCAAAATGTGATCATTCACCAGAAGAGAAGTGTAGTAAGAGGCTTAATGATTCTAAAAGCACTATTTCAGATCAGTTCAACAAAAGCAAATATTCTGACATTGGGGTTTAAAAAAATGCAGCCAAATTTCAATTCTGCAGAACTTTATGTTCTCTTGAATTCTGAGTATTCATGTTGAATATGAACACCTACCATGAATACATGCAAAAGCAGAAAACTTTGTCAGATCCACTATTTAGAAGATAGGAAAGAAAAAAGCCGAGGTTGTGACTTGGTCCCCTTAGTAATAAACTAATTATAATTACATGAACATGTAGATTATGTCCATAGGATCCTTTCTTTACTCAGTGTACAAAATTAACAGCACTCCCTTACTGATTCAATACTTTGTTTCATCCTCCATGGTCAATACAAGGTCATGGGCTTTACTTAACTGCAGTCCATTAAAACTCTGCTCCAGAGCAAAAACTATTAATTCCTGATGGGCTTTTCTCTCCTATCACCATTCTAATGTTTTAATGTTTTAGAGACATTAATGAATGCATCTTGCCTGTGCAGTCACTGGGAGCTGGCTCACAGAGATGAAAGTTTAAAGTGTACAGTCACTCTGGGGTTCAACTTCACATGTATGACTGGTTTTCAAGGGTACTTAAAGCTATTTTGGATGTTAAAGCAAAAAAAAACATTGTTTCAGTTGCAACTCTAGGGCTTAAACATTTTTCTCAATGAGTTCCATCTCCAAGGAGAAATGTCCAGCTGATCCTGGTCAACTTCTTGCCTAAAGCACACGGGGAGTTGGCGGCATCCTGGACAGGGCATTCCTCTCCACCCTGGACAGGACACAAAATTCCCTCTGTCTCCCTTGAAAAGGGTTTACAGAGAAGTTGTTGATGCATTCCCAGAACAGGAGCCGTCCTCTGAGAGCTTTGTTCCTGCTCTGCAAGGCTTGACTTTCAAGGTATTTTAGTTAACTAAAGTCACACTTGCATGTACAGAAGTAATTTATTTGTAAAAATTGCTGTTGAATTGCAGAAGAAAAGCAAAAGAAAAATCCAGTAAAAAGAGAAATCCAGTAATCAGTGGACCCCATTCCAGCTGTCTTATAAAACTGCAGATATCATTTCTTTTCAAGGGATGTTCATTGAGTGTTTTAGGTGGGTGAAATATTATCTGTCTTGCTGTAGAAATGGTAGAGGTGTTTTCTATGACAATTCAACTAGAATGGGAAAAACTCAATTTCCATGTTTAAACTTCAGTAAAATGACATGCTACTGAATAGGTTTTACCATGGAAAATGAGAGAAAGCTTGAGCAGTGAGCAGTATTAACATGCTTAACAATGAAAAATCATTAGAGTTCCATATGAGTTTCTCTGGACAGTGAACTTGATTTTCTGTAAAAGGTGTAAAAATGTTGCAGCATTTAATTCAAACAAAGACCTTCAGTATTTTTTACCCCCTCCAAGCATTAGAAAGTGCCCTTGAATTTTTGTGTTGTGTATTATGTAAATTTATTTGTTTATGGTTATATTTATCTCCTTATATTCTGTCTGAATCATCTAAATTACAAGCTGTAATTAATTCACTATTACTGCATTATGTGCTGAAAACATACATAAATAATGAATATATTTTGGATGTGTCTTCTTGTTTTCAACATTTCACCTAAGCCTTCAGAATTTCCTCAGGCCTTCACTTGTGCTTTTACTTCTTGTGAAAAATATGTAATATTTAATAGTAGAGTTCCTTTTTTTACTGCATTAGTTGCTGAGTTTTATGTCAGGAACTATGATAGCTTTAGCACAGCAATTGTTGAATTATTGGATTTGAGTCTGAGCACTGATTTACATTAAAACATAAATGTTTTAATCAATTGCTCTAAAATTTCACAGGTAAATTTCAGAGCCACCTAACTTTCACAGAGGTTAACCATGAACTGACCCAACTCACTTTCAAATATTTTAAATTACAATTGCTGGCAGAAATTAGGCTATGGCACAACTGCTATAGCCTTTACTCCTTTAAAAACACTAGAATTCAAGCAAGAAAAGATCTTTCCCTCCTGCAGTTGTTGGTCACCCCTCTTAATCAGCTTTCAACAAGCATGGCCACAAGGAGTGCAAGCCCCCCAGGCTGTGTTTTACACTCTCCAGTGTAGGGCTGTCTGTTTTTCCACCAGCAGAGAATTCCCCTGGCTTTCCTGCCCACCACATTGTCCTGCTGCTTTGTTCGCTCTATTGTTTTTTCCTGCAGAGTGATGCATTGCTGTATCTTCTCTTGCTGCAGCTGAAGTAGAGCCATCCATCATCCCAATCACTGGAACTAAGGACCTTATGGACTGGGAGTAAATTATGTAGCTTTGGGGAGGGAGAGAGGAAAAGAGCAAGAGGGGTTTTTTGTGTGTTTGGGTTGTGTGTTTTGTTCTGTTTATTTTCTCTCCCTGAACCTGATTTTTTGTGTTACTGTTTTCTTTTTGCATAATAATTCTGCCTTGCTTAGGATCATGATAAGGTAAATGCAGCAGAAGTAGTTTCATTATTTCCAGAATGTAAATTTAATCAATACAAATGCAGTTAGCAGCTCCATAGCTGACTCGACTGTTGCTTGAGTCTGAATTTGAGTTTCATTTGTGTCTTTCCTTTCAATTTCAATGTAATGCAGATGCAGACCTCATTGAAATAAATATCCAGTAAACTTTAAAATAATGTTGTATAGGTGCTGAGTCCAATTTACTGTTACAGGCAAGGTCTTCTTCCCATTCAGATAAAATCCAAGGGAGGCTCCTGGTTTTAATTTTAAAGACTACAAATTATTGAAACCTGAAACTTTGCCCTCAATCTAGGTCATATCTTGGCACTTAAAATTAAGTCTTAAATTTAACTCATAAACTAAACCAGAGCCCAAAATCTCAGCAGTGCATCCTGTCTAAGCAGGACCACTGAAAACAAAGGAAATGATTAGGCCTAATTTTCACTCCCATTCCTGAGTATTCCCAAGTGTCTCTTCCTTCTGGAGCCTTACAATATCTCTGGCCTTTCACTCCACACTTCTGGCTTCCCACCTCTCTCCCTGACAGGAGAAGTGAAAAGTACTTCTTACCCTTCAAAATTTTTCAATGCCTTAAAGGGATTTTTTCAATTTGAACTAAGCTTCAAGTTTATACCAATTAAATTGCTTATAAGGATCCAAGGGACAGAGCTACAAAGGGCACTGTAAGATTTGGGTATTAAGGTGAGGATCTGTACCTCTAGCAAGGCCACACTAGGTTTGATATTGCAGCTACTCTTCAGATTGTCTCTTGATGTTCGAGGCACATCTGAAATAACGGAACAAATGAATAATGAAACTGCAGTTTTGTGACAGGAGCACCTTGTTTTTTATAGACTTTTCATGGAAATTGTGTAAAAATAAATTTGAGTGAGCTTTGTTGGTATAGTTAATGAAACAATCAAAGATGCTCCTATGATGTCTTTGATAATTACCAATGAATCTTAATGCCACCATTGATTCAGAGAACAATGAAATATCCTTTCTAGAGTTTCAAAGTAAAATGAATTTGCTCTGCATTTGGTAAACTTAGAATATCCATTTCAAAATATGCTCAGAGAACTGCACTGTAAGTCCATCAGCCTTCAGCTAACCTTTTTGGGAGAGACAGTATAAGGAGCTTCCCTCTGTCAGAGGTGATTAAACCTTAGATACATCTGGCAAAGACTTAACCAAAAATCACCTTCTCTTGGCCTTAAGGTCTGTTTTGCTGGAGGATGAGGCTGAGGAACTGGGCCCTGCTGGGCCACAAGTCAATCACATCTCCTTACTGAAGCTTTGGTGTAATGTGTGAGGAGTCATTCATGCTTCTGGCTGCACACCAAGTGCTGGCAGGTTTACCTGAGAATTTACTTTCTTCTTTGTGGAAGGAAGTACAGTTCTCTGGGGCTTTGTACAGCTTATAAAATGAACAGTACTGTGAAATTGGCATTAGTTTATTCTTTTCTAGGGTATGAATAAAAGACATGTGTACAATGTAGATTTTTTTTTAAATTTTACTACAAGATTAAGACCTTTGGGTGGGTGAAATCTTTTTTACAGCTGTCTTATTTTACACCTTTACTCAAATTCAATCTGGTTGACAGAACAAAACAAGACACATTTGCTCCAGCCAAGGAATGTTATAGATAGACCCACAGAATGTGACCTGGTACCTCTCTGAAGTTCATAGCTCCAGGGCCATGTAAAAGGATGGAGTATTGTCCCACTGAATACAAGCAAGTACATTTACCTTTGTGATGAGTGTCATTGCTGATTACCGAAAGAGAAGATGGTAAAATGAGATAGTGCCTCTCCTATCTGTGTAAATTTAAGCTAGATGCAGTATGATGCCTACCATTGGAGAGATGGCAGGTACCTGTGGGGTTATAATGCAAAATGATGGAGAATTTCACCCACTGGCCATCAATGTGTGTTAATTATCCACCCGTATATGGTAGACCAAATTATATGCCATCAACTAATTTCTCATACTGAGCAAAAAATATTTACTCTAAACCAAATTATTTAGAATTCATTTTTGTTGAGGTGAATTTGTGGATGCAATTTCCAGACAGAAACCCTTGAAGTAATTTCACACCCTCCACTGAACAGTCATCAGACTGTTTTACTGATATTTTGGGCTGGATTTAGTGGTAGAAGGTGTCATGAAACACAGTTCATGTCACTCATTGGAATCACTAGTCATCACATTTCCCTTTCAGTTGTCAAAGGCCAATATTTCCATTTCCTCACCCTGTTCCTTGATGTCAGAAATGAAATTTTTTATTTGACAGTGATTACTGGGTCTGTATTTCCTTTCTTTACTTAATAAGTGTGGTTTGTTTTTTGTTGGTTTCTTTGATTTTGTTTTGGTTTTGGTTTTTTTTTTTCCCCCTGACAATGTGTTTGTTTTGAATATTCATTTATTTGCAGGATCTTGCAAATATACTTTTTACTGAAAACAGAATAATTACATCTATTTCTGTTCCAGCTCTGCTGTTCTTGGACTCATTCTGTTGCTGAATTGACCTGACATATTCCTTAGCTAAGTAAGGAATGTTATTAGCAATTCTAATGTGTTTCATTTGAAATCCACATGAAGAAGTAAAAAGTTTTACAAATATAAGGAAGAGTAAAATACTGATCCCTATAGGATAATCACTTTCAAAATGGAGGGAACATCATCATAGTTAGAATTTTTCTTCTGGAAATCATTTTGCTTGGTAGAACAGAAAGATTGGGAGAAACAAGAGCTATTTAGCTTTATTTATTTGTTTTCATACAGATTTTCCTCAATGTTCCAGTTCCATAATCATTGCTCAATTATTGCTTTTTCTGGATTGGATTTATGGCCTCTGTGTTCTTGTGTGCTTTACCATAAGTTGTCCTGTGACTCTCATTTTCCTCTTAAAGTGGCAGCCCCTGGGATCATCAATCAGGTTATTGTTTGAAACATGCAAAACATTTTTTTGCTACCTTTTCTTTCCTTTTCTTTCTCTCTCTCTCTCTTTTTTTTTTTTTTTTTTTTTTTTTTTTTTTTTAAAGAAACTTTACCAGCTCTCCCAGGTTGTTCTGAAAAGTTTTAAAATTGTGAAGTTTCATGATTCCAAGACTAGAGCTCAACGTTTTCAGATTTTAAGATCCAAACCATAACTTGGGGAGCTAGGAATACCTTAAAATTTTTAAAACCTGGCATCTCTTGTCATCTACTGCGTGTTTCTTTTGCCCATGAATGGCTGAATGGTAGAAGCTGTCACCATCATTTTCAGTACCAAAATAACATTTCTGATTGCAGGTGTGGCCATAAACACAAAGGAGGACTGGGGAACTTGTGAGACCCTCTTGAGTGAATTTCTGTTGTCTGAGCTGGAAGTTCCTGGAGGAATTCAGGAAAATAATATTTTTATCCTCATCTAAAAAGACATTTTTATGGTGTCAGTAACTACGTTGTCTTCACATACCATGTCTGGAATCTGGTCCAATGGGATGCCAAGTAAAGGGACAATCTTGCCAGTGTGTGGAAAAAGAAAGAGGAATATTTATTGTATATGTTAAATATTATTTATTATTATTTTAGATCTGCCACTGGTCCAAATGTTCATATTTTGCTTATATAAAATTATGACAAGACTCCTTTGTGACAGAAGTACTTAGGTATTGACTAGAATCTTTTGTTTGTATCTGTTTTTTTCTGAATACAGAATAAAATCAACATTTTAAGCCAATAATAGAAGGAAAGAATTCTGATAATGCTCAGCTGGAAGAAGTGAAAGAGTAGAACTGTTTTTATGAGAAAGTGTTCAGGTAAGTGAACAAATTGTGCTTCTCTGTTGTATTTAATACAATCTAGATAGGGAGAATATAACAGTAGATGCTTTTTATATATTTCTATTTTTTTTCCTCTCCTAAACATATAGGTGTGTTTAGACCATGTGGATCTTTGTTTTGATCTCTGTTGCCTACAGAAACCCCACTGATACAGCTTCTGGTTCCATCTTCAGTGTCTCCATTTCACTGCCCCTTCCCCAGCAAGGATAGCACTTATTTATCCTTTTGAGATATGGCTAGCTGAGGCTAGATTTAAACATCCTTGATTCCCAGAAACAAAGAAGAACAGCCTTGAGGGAAGAATCCCAGTTTAGATTATTTTAAATACAAACAGGACAAATGAATGGTATAGCACTGGGAACACACCTTTGGTGTGCCTCTTTCCATCCAGAAACTGTCTTCAGTATGAGGAGCAGCAATTTCAGCACTAGTTTACAACTCTCAAAAATTCTCAAGAGTGAACAGAAACTGACTTTTCTTACAAGTCAGATAGGCACTGGGCTGTTGGACTGAAGTCCAGAGAAAGCTGATCTGGGATGAAGAGAAGAAGGTGCAGGGAGGAGAGGGGCTCAGACACTGAGTCTCACTGCTGTGTCGCTGCTGTGGGACTAGGGAAGAGCCCTGGAGGCAGAGGTGCCCCAGCTGCTTTAATGGGCTGCCTCCCTGGAAGCATGGGCACTCTGTCCTCCAGATGCTGCTGCCCACCCAGCTCTGGGTGACAGGGCAGTGCACACTGCACTTTTTCAGAGTAGTTTTACAGGCTTAAGCATTGCCTGTTTTGCCTTTCACACAGCTGGCTTGAACAGTTTAGTAGGGAAATTGTTTTGTGGATGTATCAGGATCACATGGAGCAATTCCCATATTCACACAGCATCTCTGGGACAACTCCAGCCATTGTTTTTAGGCAGCTTTATATTAGGAGCTGTTTAATGTCTTTTAGCTCTTTTTAATGCAATTTGGCATGAGAAAACAACTCAGATGGGGTTCCATCAGCCAATTCACTGCATGCCAGGGTTTGGAAATCTTGGCTATGTGTCACCCTTTGTTTCATACACCCACCTCCCAGCTTGGGTGAGCTCTGCCTGACCTGGCTCCTCTCACCCTCTGGACGTTGCCACAGCTTCTACTTCCCAAGCTAAAGTGGGCAACAGGACTCCAGTGTACTGGCTGGTGGCCCTGGGACCCCTCAGGGCTGCAGCTGAGCTCAGACCCTGCCTTTCCAGGTTTCCAGGCCATTCTTCATTGTCCTCACTGGGAAAGAGTAAGTATTCAATTGGCTTGTGCAGTTGCAGCATGTTGTGCAGTTTACAGGCTGTAATTTCTATTTGTTTGTGCCTGGTGTGGTGTCCATCTCTGTCTGGCTGTTACTTTGCCTACAATGGCAGGTCTGAAGAGGGCTCAAGAGCCAGGTGCTCAGCTGGGATAGATCAGCATTGATGTGTTTACATCAGTGAAATGTTACTGTTTTAACATAGCTACAACATTCTGAAAATGTTTCCTCTAGGTAGTACCCATGTTGGTGATCACAGCAGAGCTGTGCCTTGTTGCTCACAGAGCGTCCTGCTTGCATTTATTGCAGCCTTTCCTTGTCCCACACCCTGCTCCTTCTGTTTGGCTGTCCTTGTTGATACAGCTCGGAAATATTTTTCAACAAAACTTGTTTTTCCCAAACATTCATTTAGCATTGCCTGAGTTTTATGAGACTGACTTGGAAATGCTGAATAAAATTCTGACTTGCAATGCTGTCTGGACCTCTACTAAACCTCCAGGGCAATGTGCATGAGAAGTGACAGGTTTTAAGATGAACTTTTTCTAAAGGAGGTGTTTAATCCTCCTAAGAAAACCCTTACAAATCCAAAATTGTAATATATTTCCTTAAACTGTTTGATCTATAAGCTTTTCTGGTTTCTTGTTCTCTGCAGGAAAGGTTTTGCCTCACATGTATTTACATTTTCAGTTTTTGCTTATGTTTCCCTGAATTTTTTGCATTAATGGCTTTGAAATGTGTGAAGATAACTAAGTGCTCAGAGGTCTAACTACATATTCAGGGGCTAAAGTACATGTTATTTAAAAGTTTGCTTGTTTGCTGGAGAAAAGTGTTTTTTTCTGACTGAATTAATTCTTTCAAGTGGCTGCGCAGGCAGGGTAGGAAGGCCTTCCCCTGACTGCACTGCAGTTTATAATAATTTCAGCATGAGAATACATGAAGTGTAAATGTCTCATTGGTTTGACTTCTCCATTTGAAATTTTATACCCAAAATAAGTTATCCAAAGCATTTTTTTCCTGAAAGTTATGAATAGGTTGATCTGTAACACCGTGTTCTGTAAAAAGGTGCAATGAGATGAACTCACAACTAAGAGAAACTTCTAGCTCCAGCAAGGTAGTGCAGATCAGCTCAAGCTGGCCTGCTCTGCAGTGCCTGGAATATTTCTGTGGGGGTCTCTGCTTGCTTTGATGAGAGGCAGAGACTCCCCAGGAGAAGCAGCAGGATTCTGATGTTCAAAACAAAGCAATGGTGGCATGGCATGATGCTGCACAAAGGGCACCCACCTGAGCAGTGAGCAGTGCTGTGATGATTTGTAACTGCTGGTGAGTGATGCAGCTCCACAGTTGCTCTATACAAGCAACTACATTACTGTTATTATATTATAGCCCTGCTCAGCTTTCTTTCTGAACATGATAGGAAAAAACCTACATCTTTATTCCCACCCTTGCCCCTTCCCACAGCTAAAATGTTTCTTTAAGCTTTCAGGACTTTTGAAGCAATACCCCACTGTGCCCAAGTCGCCCACCCTGTGTACACACAGCAGAGACTTCAGCAGACAAAAATAAAAAAATCTGTTAGGATTGTTTTTTTACTGCTGCACATGCTCGAGGGTCTCCCAGCTGATACATTTTCCAGGCAGGAATAAATGCACACAAAAAGTGCACGTGCATTGGGAATCTGAAGCGCTCAGGATGTGTCAGGGCTCCTGCACACACACCACACAGGTGACAAAAGCGTGTGCAGCAAGGCGAAGATGTCCTGGACGGACTGAATTTCCTGTGCATACACAAATTGTCTCCACGGCACACAGGAACTAGATGATCTGTCACAGATGAGCCATTGTCACTACACTTGCACTGCTGTGTTCAGGTCTGGCTGCCTGTCAGCTCCCTCTGAGCTCGTGCTTCTGGGAACCACTGGCCAGAAGAGATGGATGGAAGGAGCTGCCACAGCAGCAGAGGCTCAGAGCATGGGCTCAGAGGACTACTAGAGCCATAATAGGGACTAGCAAAAATTCTCAGCTTCCTGAATCCTGATTAAATAGCTTACCCACTGGATTGTCATGTGAAGATACATAATTTCACAGCCTTTTATTGTGTGTTCTAAAATATTCAGTGAAAAAGTAAATTATTGTGTATTGGGGAAAATACCACATGCTAAAGATGTCATAAGAGAAATCAAGAGTCAGCAACTCCCATGATCTATGGGATAGGGGTGATTAACTGGAACAGATGCCTTTGTGAATCCTGCAAGGAACTATTATCATGCTGAAAGAAAAGGGAAAGAGCTGAGAACCAGATATAGCTTTTAAAGTAAGTTGTGCCTTTTTTTATGCTACTGTCAGAAAATTCAATAAGGAATGACCATAAAGAGCTATTTATGGTATCACTTCTTCCTAGAGATACAGAGACTCAAAGGACTCACCCTGCCACTGTAGGGCAAAACATCTAGGGTCTTCTCTGTGTATGCTCAACCCTTCTGTGGGGGTGTGATGGCTCTGTAAGTCTGTGTGTCTGTTTTTGGGGCCTCTGCTCCTTCTTGGTCAGCACTTATAACTGAGGGATGCTCCTTTGGGTAAACTGTTGCCTCATTAGTGTGCTTCATAGTGCTGTTTCAAACGTACATTTAACATAGCTTGGAAGCAAAAGCAAAGCAGTCCCATGGTTTAATATATCCTAATACTAAAATTAATGCTGTAGTTAAAACTTCATTCCTACACAGAGACTGCATGGAGGCACGTACAATGAAAAGCCAGCTGTCCAGAGTTCACCAGTTTTTCAGAAAGGAGATTATCAACCCTGCATGCCAATACAAACAAAAGAAATTGATATAGCAACCTCTGTTAAAATTACTTTCAAAACATAAGTGTTGAGGGGATAAGGTGTAGATGGAAATAGGCCCCTGCCTCACAAACAGCCAACCCATCAGAATGCAGAATACTGAAAAGGTCATCCTGAAATGGCATAGGACTGTATTTCATAAAATATAGGCATTACATTTCTGGAACCTCATTTGTGTGACAAAAACTGTGACAAGAACAGAGGTTGGCACAAAATCAATATACTCTGGCAAGGATGTAATAAATAATAAAAGTGAAGAACAGCATAAATTTTAACCAGTTTTCATTACATGTTAAAGCTGGTCTGATTTTCTGTGTGATCTCTTGAAGCTACATAATTTCCAAAGAAACATCAGCAAAGGTCTATTATTCATTTTGGATGAAAGGTGCTAAGGCAAATATCAGAGAGAGAGAGAGGGTGAGGGATGTTTATTGCCTTTACTTGCACTTGGGCTTGGGTGTTACCAGCAGGACTGGAGGTGTAGAGAAAGGGGTGGGAGACAGGTGAGGGTTACCAAACCCCTTCACAGTCACAGTCCTCAGGGTACCAAGGAACTTTGGCTGTCTTGGTGCTCTTCACCTCCAAGTAGTTTATGTAAAGCTGAGAAACTTCTCACCCATGAGCGGCTGTGCCATAGCAAAAGCCCCAGTTTCAACCATCTCTTTACAGAGACAGCTCAGCATCCACATCCTGATGCCTTCATTTTCCAGTCAAATGTACCAGAAATATCAATTAACAAGCATAATCCTCTTGTGATAATCTGTTGCTATCCTCTAAAATTTCAGCGGCGCTGCGGCTGCTGCAAAAGGATAAACCCATTAGTTGCAATTTTATCAGCCCAAATGGACACAAGCTCCTCCACTTGGCTCAGCCAAGGAGGCAATTGTCTCACTCAGGCCTCCTTGGGCAGGAGTGATTCAGCTCCTGTGGCATCCCTCCCTGGGGGAGTCCGGGAAAGCCGAGCCTGGTCCCTCCACAATATGTCTCCATTTAGATTGACAAGTTCCCCTGACTGCAGGTTAACCTTGTTATGACAGCACAGCTGCAGTTGCCATCTCTCCTCACTGCACACGAGAGCTCAGCCTTCCCCCAGTAATAGCAGCTCTCAGAATCATGGATTGCAGCGGGTGTTTCATCTCTGCTGTTGTTAGTTAGCCCCAAATCACTCTGGCATCAGCTTCTAATGGGGCAGACGTGCTTTTCTCTGATTTCCCTTGAGCGAGGGGTTTAGCAGGGGATAGCACCTGTTATGCTGTTCTGTTTTCTTATTTTCTAGTGAAAAATATAAAATTGTGTTCAGTTTCATGTGTCCATTCAACAAGTGCTTTGTTACTTGAACACCATTTCTACTCTGATATCAGTAGTAATGGTGCTCAGCGTCATCTGTACATCACCATACATTGCATCTATTTCTGCCTGGAAAAATTACATCCTTAATACAAATCCTGTTTCAAAATTTTGTTTTTACTTGGCTTTCACAATTTATTTGGGGTTTTTTTTAAGTTAAAAGAGGGTTTCTTTATATTTTTTGTAGACAGGCAGAAAAATGTGGCAGAAAGACTGGTGGCACCTGTGGACAGTGTAGTTTTTTACTATCAAAATAATTCAGATAGAGGGCTTGTTTAATTATAATCCTCATTTTTCAAATTACCCTTTCTTTAATGTGTTCCTTCCATTACATTACAACACTTGTCAAACACAACTCAGACTTACAAGATTTGATCTCTGACCATTGATCATTTTTCACAAATGTTAGCAGACCCATGTGTTCTCTCTTTATCTTCTGGATATCTCCCTAGTTAAGTACATTTTCTGGATAAACATCACTTTGCCTTCTCAACAACTACTACATGATGTTCATAACTGGCCAAATGTCTATACAACGATTTTATCTGTAAAAAAATCTGATAATAACTGTGTGCCTTGGGACTGACTAATATTGGACAGAAATAACTTTTGTGAGTGGATATTTTTATTGTTGACAAATGTAGAGTGCAGCATTATTGAATTTGTTCAGTTGCCCTCTGTGTCTGAGGAATGTGCCAGACCCAGAACAGCTTTTAATTGCTTCACTCTCTAGTCAGTAATTTTCCTGCTGTTAGGAGTGCAGGCTGCTCAGCAATCACTTGGAGCCAAGACATTTGTAGGACATTTCCTTTGTTTAGTGTCTGTGTCCTCCCTCTCAGCTCCCTGTAACGCAGTTCTGCACAGGCATTTCTGCTCTACACCATAACTGGCTCCAACTGGCATTTCCAAGAACTCAGGGAAAACAATTTGCTTCATGAAGCAGGTCTTCTAGCTGTAACTGAGCCATATTTCCTAAATGAGTGTGGAAGAGGAGCTGAAAAGTTTTGGGAGATCTGCTAACAAACTGCAGACATAAGGTGTTCAATTACATGGGGAGGGAAGAAATCAGGAAAGGAAATAACACTGCCCTAGGCTGGGGAATCCTGGCCTGTACAGTCTTATTCATTGTACAGGTTTATCTTTCTTTCTATCTATCTATCTATCTATCTATCTATCTATCTATCTATCTATCTATTATCTATCTATCTATCTATCTATCTATCTATCTATCTATCTATCTATCTATTTATCTATCTATCTATCTATCTATCTATTATCTATCTATATATCTATCTATCATCTATCTATCTATCATCTATCTATCTATCTATCTATCTATCTATCTATCTATCTATCTATCTACCTATCTATCTATTATCTATCTATCTATCTATCTATCTATCTATTATCTATCTATCTATCTATCTATCTATCTATCTATCTATTATCTATCTATCTATCTATTGATCTATCTATCTGTCTGTCTGTCTCATGCAGAGCTGTAATCTTTATAGCTATATTAAATGCAGAAGGGCATAAAATTCATCCAAATAAGGACAAGCAATGAAGTAGAATATTTTTATACAATATATCTTGGTTTCATCAAATTTCAGATAACGTTCTACTTATTGGAAGTTGCAAATCTGTACAAGTCTCCTGACATAAACCTCTGCAGGAGCATAATGATTAAGTCTGATTTACAACAATATCCAAGCAACGGATACACAGTGGTTGGACCAAATTCAGTTTTTATTGTGAAGTTCAATGTTACCATACCAAGGGGTACTGACTTAGCTGCTGTTATTGTTGTCATTGTTCTGGAGATGAAATGAATCCAGAGTGTCATAGCCTTTGGCTTGTGGCCAATTATTTCAGTATTTCAGTATTTCAGTAGAGGATGGACAACAGGCACATGTGGAAGGGCACAGTTGTGTGTCTTTGAAAAGTTGCCAAGCTCCCTAATATTGGAGGGAGGAAAGACTGGTTTCTTTCCTTGAGGCAACCAACACAAGCCAAAATGCAAGTAAGAGAGCTGGGACATTTTGGAGGGGTCCTTCAGAAATGCATATCATAATAGCAATGTCTTCTTTAATTGATTATGCAGTCTGAATCCCTGGCATGAAGTGCATGGCAAAAGTATTACACTCTAGCTCTCCCTACTGGATTATTATCACACTATTTCTGTGTCTAATGGGTGCAGTGTACTGCTGTGTTAAACAATTAAACAGATAATACAACTATCTCACCACACTATAAATGTTTCATACTTCACATGCATTTCAACAGATCTGGCTATTGCTTGTATCTTTACTTTGCTAATTCTTCTTACTTTGTAATATATCAGAAAGAATATGCTGGGTTCTCCTGCTGCACTTCAGGAAAGGTCATAAGAGGAGTATTTATTTTGGCTGTGATTTCCAAAATTACTCTGTGATTTTTAAGAACTTAAGCTAACTTTTAAAAAATGTTTTAGGCTCTTAGAAGCCTGAACTTCAATGGCTTTCACTGAATCTTAGTTGTCTGTCTGAAAAATCCTTTAGCTATGTTTAACTGTTCTATTTGTATGGATTTTTGAAAGTTAATAGAGAGACACTAGTCTATACAGATTTCATGTTTCTGCCATGCCCAGTTGTGGCTATCTACTTTTTCTGAGGGAAAAAGCAAGCAGAGGTATTTTAAGTGAGTTAAATTATGCATAGTTTGTATTTTACCTTTCTCTCCCAGTACAGCATTTGACATATCTGGACTAAGCTAAGGAAAGGTAAATTCTTCACTGATAAATATTTGATTGCAATATGTTTACCCACATACTGCAATAAATTGGTCTTTACTGGCAGAAGGACTTCTTTGACACTTTATGCCAATGAAAAAAGTGAATATATACTTTTACCTGTATGTTGAGTTAACAATGAGCTTATAACATAAAGTTCTGTTGTTTTTCTGGGGCATCACACTCACTGAGAAAGTTTATAAATAATGTAGTCATGTACTGTGGTTGTAAATGCAACAATTTGCTTTATAAAACAAAGAGAACAATTTTATTGTTTTTTCATTAACTGCTGTTTCACTTCAAAAATCTGTACAACAACAGAAAGCAGATTTTTTTTGGTGTGTGTACCTATGGTCCATAGTAAATATCACTTGGAAAAACTGAAGCCATTTTATCATCACTATAAAATCCATAGGCATGAATTCACCCAGACTAAATCAAATAAAACTAATCTGATAAATTTTAAAAAAGGACCAGAGACCAAGCCCTGTGTCTGAAAATTACAGTCTAGGTAGGTAGGTGTGATCTGATACAGAGATTTGTACAGAGACTTTAGTTCATTCTCTCTTTTTTAAATTTGCCTTGCCACTTTAAATGTCTATTGCATGTATTAACATGTTTTACTGATAGAGGAATTTTACACAAAATAAATCAGTGGATTAGATCAATTTGAAAGATTTTTAATTCACCTCAATGTTTTTGAGAGGTATTTGATAGTGCTAAAATATTGGTTTGGAGGACTGAGTTTTACCTCTGGAAAAATATTGTCTTGGTTATCTACCATAGGTTTGATCCAACAAGGGCAAGATATTATAAAGCTAGAGAAAACACAGAGAAAGGAGAGAAAATAAAGCTAAGCACTGAGTAAAAAATGCTATGTATTTTAGGAGAGACATCATAGAACACAACTTTAATTTGTGGGAAAGGAGCTTGAGAGATTACTCTGATTATATTGATAATCTCTTCCAGTGGAAAAATGCCTAGGTACTAACGGCCCTGTAATAGATAAATGGAAAAGAAAAGAGCCATATGTGCAAGATATAGATTAACCTGAGAGTCACAGAATTTTGGTGCAAAGGTGGTTATGTGTAATAAATCCCATGTGTAAGTGATATATTTTCCATTTCTGTTGTCTTTATGTTAGTCTTTATGAAATAACTACTTGGCTTAGAGGTTCACCTTAGCAGAGCCCTGCATTAGCATGGCTCTACCACCTCTGTGACAGCTTGTTTCACTCTCTGTTGGGCAGTATAGAAATGGATCCAAACCAATTATGAAACTAGTTTTGAGCCATAGTCATATGTTTTAGAGAGAAATCAGCCTGAAGAACAAATACATGAAGTCATCTGTGAAGACAGGGAGCTGAATTTGAAATGGATGTGTACATTTCTTGCACTTCCCAAACAATAGTCCTTAAACACCTTAAACACCTTCCAGCTGATCACATCCTTATAATATCAGGTGCAAAGAGGAAGTATAGATATTGGGCTATCACAAAACATCTTAATTAGTATCTGATGCTGAGCTGGCACTATTTTAAACAGAATTTAAAAGTTGTTTCAAGCCTGTCTGCTGTCAAATTGGGCATGTCCCCTAGGATCCAGGAAAACTCCATTTGGTCTTTATTTTCTTCATTCTCCTTTCCAACTCCTTATTTTTATTGCTTCAAAAATACTTTTCTCTCTGGCATTCACAGAGTAATGTAACATTTATTCTGACACAATTAGGATAAAGAGACAGCAAGGTTGCCACCCTAAGTAGGAGTTATGCATATGTAGAATTGGAGAGAATAGTACAAATTGTATTGCAAATAAATAAATAAAGACTGTGCTTCTGAGTCTGAGTTCCCTTTCCCTTTCCCTTTCCCTTTCCCTTTCCCTTTCCCTTTCCCTTTCCCTTTCCCTTTCCCTTTCCCTTTCCCTTTCCCTTTCCCTTCTTTTTATTTTTTTTAAAAATGACTATGAGTTTCTAGATGAATGTGAAAACAAGAACTATGTTGAGGCTAAAACAGCAAATGCACCCCAACCTAGAATAATATAAAGAACCCTCACAGAATTTATGGCTTATTGAATAGACCCCCTAAGCTTGTATACATCTCCTCTGACATAGAATTATAGTGTTTAAAAGCAAAACTGCACACCCTCAAGAAATTGATGAGTGGAAGGACAGGTCCGTGGAGCACTTCATCAACTGCCTGCCACTTTCAGTACAGCAACCAGTAAAATGTCACTCACTCTGACAAAGAAAGAATAATTAAAAATATATACATCTGGTGGAGAAACTGGGCTGAAGATGGCCTACTAATGGCATCATATATCACTGCATGGCCTGGTGTGGAAAAAGAATGACTTGCTGAAAACACCCCTTTAAGAATATTTATAGGAGCTAAATGAACTTCATTATATCATCAGATGTGCCATAAACACATCTTAAAAGCATTTTAGATGACCTATTTAAGGGAAATAGTATTTTTAATGGTTTAATCTAAAAGAAAACAGTGAATGTGGACCTGAATTTAAACAATATTCTACAAAATAAGCCTTATGAGAAGTGGACAGTCACCTTGATACAAAAATTTTTATGATTAATATATTTTGCTGTTTGATTGAGACCACTTTATGATCCCTATACGTATTTTATGTAAAACCCACCTGCATGATGCTTATACTCATTTTGTGGAAAGCCTGGTAAAATGACAAATTTTTGGTCTTCTTCTGCATTCAAGACTTGAAAATTAAATAACTGTTGCCTCCTGGCTGATCTTTGATCTACAATCCTCAGTTGTAGAGCTGATTTGGACTTCAGTAAACAGAAATAGGATTCTGTGTGGGCTGTGACTAAACTCATTTCAGCACATTTGGAGGGTGCTAAACAAGTCAGCCGTCGTTTGCTGAGTTTCTGACTGGAATCAGGAAAAGTGAGGGGAAAGTGAGACAATGAGAAACAGGAACAAAATGTCCCCAAAACATATGCATGAGGCAATTTTTTTCCCCCTTTCCCCCATGGCTGACAGAAGTGACATATCAAATCTATTTCATGCTGTGATTTATTACCACTGGTCATTCCTGTAAGTTCAAACAGTACGTTTTTCACACAATGAAAAAGTGACAGCACATAAATATGTGAGTATTTGTTCTGAGCATAGACACAAAATATACAATGAATATATTAATCCAAATGAATCATCTTTGAGAAGGAAAAAGAACCAGGTGCATGTTAGAGAGTTGTTCACAGGAGGGATGCTTCTAACACTCCAGTCCAGGAGAATGGGACTTGGCTCATTTCTTCAAGCTGTGTTCTTCTGGTGTGGTTGTTTTCTTTCTTATTTGTCTCCCTTTTAGCACATTGAAGATGGACACAAGGAACTGTTGTGCTGCTCACCCTATTTTACAACAACTTTTGCAACAGTTTTGTTTCCCTTGAAGTTCTAATTAGCTAAAGGCCTATGATTGTGATAAAATTTCAGCATTTATTTTGTGGAGAGAAAAAAAAAAAAGTTTTTAAGTCCTGTAGCTGCAGAAAGCACTTCAGAATAGAATACTTCTAGCTTTAAAATGAATGAGAATAAAGCAAATGAAGTCCAGAAATTATTATAAAGTTATGAGTGTACATCAGTCAAATGAATCTTAGAGGTGAAAGGCAAATAAAAATAATTTATCATTTTAAAACATTGGTGTATTTTATGTCAGCAGAAAAAGAAGAGGAAGAAGAAAGCAAATCTGAAAAGATGCTGAAGAGGTAAGGACATAGAAAAAATTGATGGAAACACAGGCTAAAGAAAGTGTTTGTATTCTTGTCCCAATCCATTTCTCTGATCATATTTCTGGACTTCACCATCCTTAAAATAAAGTAGAAGACTTACTAATATCCCAGATAAAACCTTGAAAGAAGTGGTGAAATAGCATGAGGTAAAAGAAGAAATTATAATTGAGAGGCTTTTTGTCATGCATCTACTCTGGCATAGATAAAAAAAAAAACAAAACAAAACAAAACTGTTTTAAAGTGTTCTGGGAAGAAAGGGTACCTTTACTCTGTGCATTTTCCCCTTCAGTAGAATATGAGAGGAAGGGTAGGCTGAGTGGAAAAATCACATTCTTATGCCACTCAGTGTAGAATGTGACTGAGGCAAACTTCTGTTTTTTCCCCAGGCTTTTGAGTGCTTTTCTTACTGATGTACAGGTCTGAGAAGTGATGCTCCCCAGATTAATTAATTCTCATTTGTGTATCCTGAAGTTTCATCCTTGGACAGGCAGAAAACTTCTTTTTAAACTCCATCATCCAGAATATCGTTCTGATATTTTACAGGGAAAGGAAATTCACTTTTCATGAATGAGGAGAAGAAATGCCTGATTTGATACTTGTTTTTAATAAATAAGTAGATAAATAAGATTAATAAATAAGATAATCTTTTAAGGTCCACTGGTATCAGTGCAATAGTCATATTGTTAAATATATAGCACAAAGAAATAGAGATTTCTGGCCTATGGCATATGAAAGAAGCGATAAGGAAGTACTTTTCACTGCCAGCCAAGTAATCAGAACACACCCATGACCTTCTTTTACACTACTAAATTTAGAGAATGAATGTGAAAAACTGGCTTCCAGGCCATGGTGTACCCTTTAAGGCACAAAATGAAGTGTGGATTGGGCAGAGATAATTCACTTTCCCACTTTTTAGCCCGGGCTGCTAAAAAAGGAAGTTTGTTTTTGCATGCTGTCCTGTGTCTCTGCTTTCCTTCTGTTTTCCATTAACATCTGAACCCATGGGTCAGTTTTAAATAAATGGAAAGACTTCCCCAAGATTATTTCAATTCTACAAGTTCATGACAGCTGACAACTGTTGGTGGAGAGACGCTCAAATATGTATTTCTTACCCAGGAAAACTTTGAATAACTTGTCTGTCTGTCCATAGCTGTCCATGAGCAAGTAATCAGCAATGTGCTGCTCCACATTCACCCAGCCCACCCTCACAAGGATGTGAGAAAAAACAGAGGGGCAAGGAAGAGAGGAGAAGCAGCAAAAGTGATTTTCATGACAGTGTGCAGATACAAAGGCAATCAGCCTCCAGCATGGCAGCAATTTACCAGCGCTTTTATTCAATTTTATATTCCCTTTAATATGGATATAGAAATGAATCTGCTACAGAGATTAGGAGTCTTACATAGTTTTAGAAGGGGCTCCTCTTCTGAAGCCCAAGATCTTCACCCTGTTGGTTCTGGAGAAATACAAGGCTGATTGTCATATATTTTTTATTAAAACAACAAGAACTTTATTAACCTTTAATCAGTTCAAAGAAGAAACATAGGCACATAAATTCTATACAAGGTCTCAATAGTATTTCTATTAACAATGGCTGTAAATATTCATTTTTATTTTATTAATACTATTTACAAAATTTAGGGTAATGCCATGTCAATTCTTATTTGTGTAATGTGTGCTGTCATGACTAGATTAGGAATTCAGAGGACACCCTCTGCATCAGAACATTTTGTAAGGAAAATTGGGAAAGGTGGCACTGTGAGTTAATAACTCCTTTCAGCTGGTGATGAGGATTATTAAAAATGAAGGGGAATGTGGAAATTTGGACTCGGTTTAAATTGAAGTATTGAGGGGGAAGGAAAAAGTGTTTACCACCTGTGGTTCAGGGTAGGGAAGCACACTCAGAGATGGCTAAGAGCATTAGATTAGTGACTGCAGTGATATCTAGGGAATTTTAATTTGTATAATTTATTCAATCATTAATAAGGAGGACTAGAGTTTCATGTAGAACTCATTTTTATATCAGTATGTGTTACAGGCAACTCAGCAAGGAAAAACTTCAGACTGAATTTTATTAAGTAAAATGGATATGGTAAGTACCATGATCATTAGGGATGGATTTTGGATACAAATACAGGTGTATTAACATGTAAATGTTCCAATTTAATACAATCAGAAATGTATTAAGTAAAATAGATTGGCAGTGTTTATGAGCAAAGAACTCTTGAGGACAAAAAAAAGAATAATTTGCGAAAGGATTGGAAGGAAATACTGCAAAGCAAAACCTGAAATATAAATTATTTAAAGCCTCTGTGGATGAGTGATAAGTTGTTAAGCTAATTGCAAGTAACAACAGAGAAGTAAAAAATTCTGGTACAGTTATAATGTTGTTAGGAGAAACAGAGGAAAAAGACCATTTGAAGAATGAGATAAAAAAATGAGTTTCTGTGGAGGGATGACCGGGGGGGTTGAAATATCCCTGTGATGGAGCTGCCTCCAGTGAGTGCAGGCTGAGGCAAGAAAAAGAAGTAAAATGAGTACTAAAATAGAAAAATGCAAGAGAAATTTAACCTTTTCCATAACTTGGTTATTGCTTTTGAGTCTCTGTCTTCCTTATAAAACCACAAACCACCATAGGGAAGGGCTGATTCTTTAAAGTGTCACTGCCCTACTGTGTCTGTCCCAGTCAGGGATGTGCACCTCTGGGCAAGTCTTTGAACTGAGCTCCTCAGACATCTGGAGATGAAAACGGGAAAACAATGTTTAAAGATAGCATTCTCCCCCAAAAAGGGAAGGAGAAGTTGATCCATTTATTGCTGGGAGCAAACACAAGAGAAGGAACATTAGAGGTCTATGCATTTTCCAATATGTTCTTAAAAAACTTAACCCCACTCAGCAGTTGGAATGCATTTAGGGAAATATTAAATATCAAACTACTGGAAGGGCATTGAGAATAATCTCTTTAGTGCTTGACAGTTTTGCATGAGTCTTTTTGTCCCTTTCCTGTGATTATAAAAAAGATGTTCAACATCTGTAAAAACGGGCTTTCCAGGGAAGATGACAAATAAAATTGTCAAACTATAGCAGAGAACACAGGCCCTTCTCATTTATTTGCCACATCCAAGTTGCTTTACTAGTGCTGGACATTAAGTGGAACAGAAGAGCAAAATTTTCTGTCATTCTCTTCTTTGTTTGTTTTTTGTTTTCTCTTTTGAAGCAGCTGGCAGTATATGTCCAGAGACAAAACGTGGGATGTGGAGGAATTGGTGAAATTCCTATTTATTTCCAAAATAAGGTTGAAAAGAATTCCTGACAGGAGCACAAGCTTTTCCTCCCTGGTCTCCAGATTCTGTGACCAGGAGTATGCTACTGGGGAAGACAATGAATCCTGAAGTCATCTCTGCTTTTTTCTTAGCCAACTTCTTGGACAGCACCTTATGGTTACTGGAAATTAAGTATTAGTTAATGAAACACCGTCTACATTGGAAATAAATAAATAAAATAGTAAATTGTGTGTACTGTATTGGATAATTGTGCTAATATTTTGGCAGATGTCTTGCTAATGCTCAAATCAAATCATACCTAGGAGGGATTTTCCTTTAATCTTAGGAGAAGCACTTCAGCTGCAGCCATGTAAGAGAGGAGGGAGCTATTTCTGTTCTGACAGTAAGCATGGTCATATTTAATGCAAAAATATTAGGAAAAAAATTGCATTTTTAGAAGGAAATAAGTAAGAAATATAGTCAATGGGTACAGTCTATACAATGGGAAGGAATGGGGGGAGCTAAATTCTCATCTGAAAGGGAGTGAGGGAGGTGTTTTATTCTGATATTCCAGATGAAAATTTTGAAAGCTCAATTTGCCTATTGTCATCTCAGTTTTAGCTGTGCAATGGACCTTGGGATTGCTATGTTATGACCAGGAAATGAGGAAAATACTGCATCCCTCTAATGTGAATTTTCCAAGGTTTTAGTACCCCTGTGACAAGCCAGAGCTCCTCACAGAATTATTCCAGCTGCCCTCACAGCATCTTTTATCACATTTGTCTGCTTCACTGACGCTTTTGCTCGCTCTGTCATTCAGCTCAGCGTGTGCTGCAGGTGATCAGCAGGCAGCGACCCGAGCCTGCCCTGGCTGCATCCCCCTCCCAGGCTGGAGCCTTCCCTGCAGCACAGCCCTGGCCACCAGGGAGGGATGGTGACCTCCATCAGAGAGCTGGGAGCCTCTGTGTCCTCAGAGGAGAGGTCCCCACAGCAGGCAGTGGCTTCACAGTCACCAGGAGGTGGATTCTTATGGGGAAAAATAATAGTTATGTGGCTTTCAGTGCCCTAAATAAATGGTTGTGACAGCCTTCAGTGCTTGAGGCAGGAAATGGCAACATGCTGCTGCTCTGAAATTGCGCTGCCAGCTAGGCACACTGCTCCTTTGGACCCCTGCTTTGCAAAGGTGGCAGGAATCCTGGATAGCAGACAAGATCCAGACATAACTCAAAAGCAAAAGATGTGTGAGGCATGGAAGCAGGGGCAGGTGAATATAGAGACACTGTCCAGGTGTGTGGAGACAAGGTTGGGACAGCCAAAGCTCACCAGCAGTTGGACCTGATGAGGGATCTGAATGGCCATGGAAAGGTTGTCTACAGAAAATTTAACATGAAAAGAGACCAAGAAAAATGCGGAATCTGTTGCAAAAATGGCACAGGGGACCTGCTGACATGACACATGGAAGACAGTGAGGTTCTCAATGCCTTCTTCACCTTGATCTTCACTGATGAGTTTTGGTAACTAGAATCCCAGGCCGCTGGGACTTGAGGAAAATTCTGCAGCAAGGCAGACCTAGCCTTGTTGGAGGAGGCCCTGATAAAGGAACATCTAAACAATTTGGACATAAACAAATCCCTGGAACCTGAAGGGATACAGCCAGGAGGTGCTGAGGGACCTGTCCTCTGTCACTGCCAGTTCTGCCTCCATTATTTGTGAAAGGTTATGAATAAGACTTCTGAGAACTGGAAGAAAGCAAATGTCACCTCTGTCTTCAAGAAGGACAGTTCAGGGAGCAGCAAGCCACTCAGCCTCACTTCACTCTTTCAGAAATAATTCCCAAACAAGGTGATTTGGAGTAGCCAGCATGGATTCATGAAGGGGGAACCATGCCTGACCAACCTTTCATGATGAAATGATGGGGCTCAGTGAACAAGGGTGAGCAGCAGCTGTTGTTGACTTCAGCAGGGCTTTTATCAATCTATATTGATTACATACATGTGCATATATATATATATATATATGTATGTATATAATGTATGTAAATACCTGGTTGAGGAAGTAAAGAAGACAGGGTCAGACTCTCCTTGGTGTCTCCTACTACCAGCTCAAGAGGCAACAGGCACCCACTGAAATACAGCAAACCACAAGTAGCCAGAAGAAAACACTTTATTTTGTGAGGGTGGTGGCTGGGCTGTGTCACAGGTTGCCCACAGAGGCTATGGAAACTCCATCCTTGGAGATATTATGAAGCCAGCTAGATGTGGTCCTCAGCAACCTCTGTGGGCAATCTTGCTCTGAGCAGGGGTTTGGAGGCGCCTTCCAGTCCCACAGTGGTTCTGTGGTTCTGTAATATAGCAAAGACATACATTCATTCATATAACTTTTGTTTCTACCTTTGGGAGGCTTATAAACTCTTAAAGGGAATGCATGAAAAATAGATGAATGAAGCATTTTCATAATTAATTTTAATCATGGAAATATTTTTTGGTATAAATGAAATAAGCTGTCTGCAATCAAACAAGGCTATGTTTTTAAGAGCTGAAAATAGTGCTGAAAATTCCTGTGTTTAAAAGTTTCCATGCTGTCATTGCAATAAATTAAGTTTCTAATTAAACTCATGCTCACATACACACTCTTGGATGGGAATGCTATGCTTGATCAATAGCCCCAGGCTACACGGTAGCAGGCAGAATTATAGCAAATGGAACTGGATGAATGGGTTTACTTAATGACCACAATATGATTTATTTCATTGGTGGGAAAAGGGGTAGGAAGACATCAGATTGTTAAAAATATTACCTGAGCAAATTAAGATATGATCTTACAGGAGATAGATTCCCCAGGGAGCCCCTGTGAGTACAGTAGATCAGAGCTCAGATCATTGTAAAAGAATCATACTCGATGAAAGTGTGCCAGCTAATCTGCATTCAGTTTGTTTGCCATTTATAATTAAGAAGGCTTTTTTGTTATGTTTTAATGTAGATGGCTTAACCGTGGACAATTGCTGACTTAATCTGCACATTTTCACAGTGTCATGATTTAAGCTGTTGGAGGAGACTTGGTACAAGAAACAAAATTGATGCAGAAAATTCCCCATGCAGTAAAGCAGATGAAAAATACATCTTTGAGTAAACCTTCATGGAATTCAATTTTTTGACCACAGCCCCTTTTTATTTGGCATTTTCACTCAGAATTGAAGCAGCAGCCTGTGAAAGGTGTGCCAGTGCAGGAATGTGCTGGAAGCTTCTGGTGGTGAGTCTGGGACTGGCAACTACATTCTGGTCTCTGCCACTGGGGATCTGTCACTGACCCCTCTGACCAGTTATTTACTTTGCCAGTGAAGTGAATAAACCCAACCAGAGCTGAGACAGAGAGAGAGAAACAAGGCAGTTTTCTGAGTTTTGACCTTGTTGTAAGTAAAGGTTTGTGTTGTATGGCTTATGACCTAAAGTGAGACAAAATTGAAAGAGCTGACAAAACTAGCAGCAGCAGAAGTCTTCTTCAGTCGCCCAAATTACACTCACACACATATATTAATATTGGCTCTGGCTATTTTCAAATGTTCCTTTAGTTTCTCTTTCTCCCTACTTATTTATCTGTGAAAAATGCAGAAACTGAATATAAATCAGGTTTTGACTTTTTCTATAATTGTGCTTTTCAAAGGAGATAATTAAATTTCTGCCTCTTTGGGAAAAGGTCAGCATGTTGGGGTAACAAATATTCGTATCTCTAGGGCATTTGCCCTTATTAGCCATGAATCACTGTTTCATAAGCTTGGAGCCTTGGCTAGAATCCATCTAGCCTAAAATACTTTGAAAACCAATGAATTAACTGAGATCCACTTTAATAGTTCAACTTTATTACTAATTAACCTGTATATGCCCCTGTTTGTTATGCTGTAATTCAGAAACTAACACTGTGGCTATTGTCTAGACATATATTAAATGTACAGTCCTACTCCTCCATTTACTTTAAGGATTTGTTGCTGTGCTGATCACTTGTTTTGTACACAAGTTAAGGCTGCAGACAGTCTAAAGAGGTTAGTGAAGAAGCCTTTGAAAGGCTGATGTTTGACTAAATGTTGACCCCCAAATCAACTGACTCATCTGCAGGATACAGCCCACGTTTTATGTGCTGGAGAGTCACAAGATGATAAACAGAGCAACATGGTGAGAACACAGGGTTTGTGTCTCTTTTTATTTTATGCAATTATTTTTTTAAAGTTTGAACTCATAATTACAGTTTCTGTTCAGACTTTCGCCACTTTTAAGCTTTTGGGATGGCAAAGTCTTTTTTTTTTTTTTGTTACCTGCAAGTTCAGAATGAAGTATCATGACCAATCTCTTGTGACTTGGGCCAGATCCATAAAACCTGTCAGGCCTTCTGATGTCTGCTGAGATGGAGCTGGAGCTGACACCAAGCTGGGAATTGCATATCCATGCTGTTGGAAAACAGCTGGAACTGAAGCACCCTGTGGGCAGTGGGAGCAGCCTGGGGCAGGGCTGAAGCTGAGAGCCCAGAGCATTGTGTTGGCCCAGCTTGAAGCACGGTGACATAAGCATGGCTTTGGTCTTTGCCAGCAGGGGCTTGTGTGTCTTAAATGCTTAGACCTATCATTACTTAAAGTAAAGTTTAGATTGTCAAGTGACCCCCACTCAGCTGCATCCATAGCATCACTGATTTTCATGGAGTTCTGCTTAAGGACTCTTGAAACATGTATATCTCTCTGTTTATCCTAATTTGTGGAATTGAAACACTGAGTTGTCCTCACGTCTGTCACTGGTGGAGGGTCATCCTTAGAAGATACTTCTATACTGTGGTTGTGAAAAAGAAAGAAAAAATAAATCTCTTATTCTGACCCTCATTTCCTCTGTGGATTAGCCATTAGTAGATGCTTCCACTAGTAAAATGTTTAGATGTTTGAATCTTTCCTTTCTTCTTGGATATGTTTAATTAATTACTCCACATAACACTTTAAACCCTGCTCTTTATTGTACTCTTCAGTCTTCATCCTTCCTGCTGAAAAAGTTCTGTGTGGTGTGGACCAGAGATGCAGGGCTGTAAGCACAGCTTGTGCCTTGTTAGGAGAGTGTTTGCTGAGAAGTCTAGGTTCCACTTGAAATGCCAGCACAAGTTTAAACATTTTAAGTATAGATTGGAGCAGGAAGAGTAAGAGTGTGTCCTTTTTTTCCTGGGCAAGTACCCTAAGAGTGAACATATTGGGTCACATTTCTGTTCGAGTGCCTGTTCACTGCCTTCTGCTCTACTGAATATGGAATATTAATATTATATTGAATATTAAAATGGAACAATCACAATAAGAGGGCATGAGAGCATCTGCTCCCACATAGGTCTGTCATATACTGATTCAAACCTTTACCTGCAAGGCAAGAGAAGTGGGTTCACAGCACTTCAGAGGAAGGAATGGAAGCTGCAAGCACTGAACTTATATGTGTGAGAGCTCTTTCATGCAGGATTTCTATATTAAATGTGACAGTAACACATAGTTCATACAAAGAAGTGAAAATTTTCATAATAGAGAACAAATAAAAATGTGAGTGTGCCTAGTCATGCAAAGGAAACAGATGTTAGCAATACATTAAATTACAACTCCATCAGATGCATGGTCTGCCGTTTTTTTTTAATTTGCTATCGATCTTCAGACCACAAAAAGCAAAAGCTTTCTTGTAGTAATTTAGCATTTTTTCAAGTTCTGCCAAAGATCTGACAGAATGCAATGAGTCTCTAATAATAGGTAAGTGTGACTTTATCCAAACACTTAAAATTAGCTTAATGTATGGCATTAAAAGTGCCATAGAACTTGCCTAAAAGAATGTGGGTCTACTCAAGGGGAGAAGAGAAAAATTTAGACAAATTTAGGAGAAAACATTGTGCACATGACCTCATAGGAACAAAACCTACATCAGCTGGTTTAGAAAAGACCAACAGAAATCAAAAGTTGTTGCAAACCTACAGGTTTACAGAACCTGATGTCCTGTATGGAAAAGTGTCCAGAAGCAATTGCTTCAGAGAATGGAGCAAAAAAACTTGCAATAGGAATCTGTATAGGAAAAAAGTTTACTCACCTTTTCTAACCATACCAATAATTTCACTATTTCAATTCCATTTTCCCTAGCTGTGCCTTCTCTATGTAAGGAGAAAAGGTGAAAAGAAGTCTTGATGTATACACAATTTACTATTTTGTTTGTTTTTATTACTTTTCCTATAATTTATCTCTGCTCAAAGATTAATGCTTTCCAGCCATCTTTCCCAGAAGGAAAATAGAAATGGATTTTTCAATTTAAAGAAGCAAACAAAACCAAATCTTCCTCTCTGAAGACAACATTGAAAGTATACATAACTGATGCCAAGTAAATGGAGTTAAAGAAATAATCTCAGCTACACTTCTGTGACTGGAAGGCTTTCAGTATACACTAGCATCTATATGTATTTATATTTATGTACTTTAAAGAGAGTTGTGGGTGTGTGGGTGGGGAGAGTGTTTTGTTTGGTTTTTTTCTATTTGGAGTGTAACCTGAAGATTTTTGATAAACCCATAAAAACTTTTTATATTCAAACATTGCATAGTGAAACCAATAAAATAAAAGAATTCGTTCTAATGAAAGTTTTGTTATACAGATGAAAAAATGTTTTTCTCTTTAAAGACATCCCTAGCAATGCATAGCTGTCTTTCAGTGGCTCTAATTTAATATTTAGAGTGCTCTGATGCCCAGCTGTGTGATGCTCTCATTCAAAGGTGTAGCAACTCACTGAACTGGATGTCACAAGCCCTTTCCCTCATATTCACTCATGATTGGAGTCTCCCTTACACTGCAGGAAAAAAAAGGGGGAATAATGACACATCATCTTAGAGGATTTAAGAAAATTAGGCAAGTTAAAGACAGCAGCCCATCAGTTTGAAGGAGGTCTTTTCAAATATTCCCATAGTCTTTGTATCTTTGTAGACCAAGGTGGACTCAGAAATGTGATGTGTTATAAGTTAATGATCTGTTAGAAGAAAAGAAGAATAAACATCTACAGTCATAAATCCAATTTTTATTTTTTTCTACTATTTGAATACTACTTCCTTGTTAAAAAAAGTGCTACTTTTTTTGGCACTTAGGTGCTGGAAAAAATTCCCTAACAGTAATGTTTTTCCACCCAAATTTTTACATAATATTTTCTTTTAAAGATTTACGTATATTATTTAGGCTTGACTTTATAACTTCCTCAGTCCACCCAACCCTGTTCCTATCAACACTAGAGGTGTTGAATCACTTCATAAGGTAAAAGCCATAATTTTCCATTTTGACTTTTCAAGTAGCTCTCTGATGGTTACCTTGATGAAATTAGGATATTTCAAGGATATTTTCCAAACCCGTGTCTGCTTTTTGGATTATCATTCAGGGCTCCATTGTGCTAAAGTAACCAGTGTTCTTCAACAGTTTTCTGTAACAGCTCTAGGGAAATGAAATGGCTTTTTCCTGTCTGAAAAAACTTCCCAGTTCCTTGTCCTATTGTCCTTGCCATGAGACAGGGATTTGCAATGCCTGTCAAAGCAGCCTTCTCTATGATATCAGAAATGTCAGTGAAAAAGCTGCCAAATTTTGATCCTGTTGGCTATGGGCATTTATATTACCTTGTTGGGGTGATTATTTTTTCAGCCTTTCCTTCATATTAATGGAGTGTGTTAGCTTATGAAAGCCAGCTTGACATTCATTACCACACAGATTTTTTTCCTTTTGTCCACCAAGAATATCTTCGTGATTTCAGCAAAAGCTGTTTACATAAGAAAAGAATTAGAAAATATTCATGATTTTGTAGGTATTTGGGGCAGTAAGTCCTTTTTTTCATTGGAAGCAATAATATCAGGCATGACCCAATAAGAGTTCATACTCCTGCCATCTCAGGCTAACAAACTAACAATTCTTTGTCCTGCATAATTCCTTCATTTAACTTGTATATAGCACAGGGCTGAAGCTTAGAAATTGAAGTGTTCATCAGTGGCCTAAGTACTGAGGGTTTAAATCCAACCCTTTCTGATAAAACACAGATGAAGGGATGGCTTTTCCTGTCAATCAAATGATAAAAGCATTTGTTCTGAATTCAGGAAATACAAGAACACATGTTTTAGCATCATCAAATGTGTATCTAACCTGTTGGGCCATAAAATATTCCTTCTAGTGTTTTCTACTCTGTTTTAGCACACATTAGAACACCAACCTTGACTGCTTCTTTACCATTCCTCTGCACTTTTCTAATGATCTCTTATTCTGTCTTGTCAGGATTCAATTATTTCATGCACACTGAAGCAATTTCAGCAGGGGAACTGCCTCACATGCCACCTCCTGAGCCAGGCCACATCAAAACAGGGCTTGTAAAATCTGACAGCCTTGTTACTTGGGGTTGCCAACATGTTCAGGAGGAGGTCCCGTGACTGGCTCTTGTATTTATCCACATTTCTCTGATTTTTCCCCTTAGCTTTCAAAGACAAGGTACAGAGCCTGAGGCTTACTTATTTTAAATGGTGGGCCACTATGAGGATAGTAATGGCATGTTGACACCTTTGTGTCACAGAGGAAAAGCATATTTAAGTGGTAGAAAAGTATTCAAATAGGTGGGTGGAGAACTCTTAATCCAAGTGTCCTAGATCATGGATAAATGATGTTGGGCAAAAGCATTCCCTGCCATACATCAACAAACCTTATTGTGGTGGGATGCCAGCAGCCAATTGCTCTTTGTTTTTTCACTAGCAATACTTCAGGAATAGGATTTAGGAGTTTTTGGAATCCCAGCTTTGAGCTTTGTAGTTTTTTTTTATTTTCCCCCAGAACACTGCTGTGGATTTAGACTTCAGTGAACAACAGAAATGAGCAACAGTCCCACTGAATCAAGAGAGATGAGCCTGTGTTTAGGGGAACAATATCTTGGCTTTGTTATCCCATTCTGTGTATCAGGGAAGCCAAATCAGCATTTTAAAATTGATTTGTTACAGACCAAGGAACAGAATAAGACTCAGAATCTGCTACCTCAAATCCACCTCCCTCTGATACCTTCTTTAGACATTTTAATTAATATTCCTAAATGCTTAAAGGTAAATGAAAAAAATAATGTCTTTTTAAAATAAATAAATACAGTATGAGAATTTCCAATTGTTTCAATTAAGAGCAAGCAGATGGCTCATTGTAGTGTTTTATTTTGTTATTTACAGAACAGCTAGCTTGTACTACAGTATCTCTACATCTCCAGAATTTCTCTTCCAAGATTATGTATAGGCTCTGTCTTACTAGTAATATTTTAATTCATCACCATATATTTAGCAAACTCTTCTTTTATCACTTGATGACAGAAGGGATTTTTTTCTCTGACATTTATTGCTTTTTAAACTGTATTTCTGGTACGGTGCCAGGTTTCTCCCAAAATATTGTAAATAAATGTGAGTAATACAGATTTGGATTTATGAAGCATAATGGTTGGATGCTTTAGCTATGAGGAGAAGCTTTATCATAGTCCACCAATGTGTGGGGAAACTTTTAAGACTTACTTTGCTGCTCTATTTTACTACAGTCCTTATAGGTTTTAAACCAAGTTGCTTTGAGACTTAAACACAATAACAGTAACCAATCTGACATACACACAATGTGAATAAAATGCTCAATTATATACAGGCATTTTAACACTGATACATTCTACACATGGCACCTTGAAATAAAGGCACCTTGAAATAAAACTCTTATCTCCCTCACCTCACTTATCTACTAATTACATATAAACTCACGCAATTAAAAAAAAAAAAAAGATTCCTGTATGTATATCATTAAGGAATATAAAAGAAAGGCTTGTTATCTTCCTTCATGCTTATCTGTAAGACTCAGTAATGTTCCTATCTGTAAGATTATATACTCTCTCTATATGTGTGTATGTTCATATATAGTTTATATATACAAATATAGCTCCCTTCAGACTCTGAATGATTAATACACTGTCTGGGGAACTGTTCTGTATTCACACTTTCTGCAATCAGAAATTCTTAGATGGAAAGCTCCCATTTCTTCCTTTGCAGGCACTGCTTCAAGAGACCATGAAATCAGTCCTGCCACCCTTTTGGTAAAATTTGGATTCAAAACGAGAAATTGTCTCTCTTCTAACATCCTTATTTTCTTTCAGTCATTATTTCACAACCTGGATCATTTATTTTTTATTGTATGCTGGAGTAAATGTGCCAGTAACAAACTTTGGAAACATGGCTAAGCAAAACCACCACTCCTTTGCATCGTGTTCCTTACATTTTTGGCATGATGAAACACTGTGAGGTTTACCTTGAAGAACATGAACGAGCTTTATTCCTGAAAAGAGAACATGTGCCTGGAAAAAATTTAAAAAAAAGGATATTAGTAATCAGTAGGAAATAAAGCTCCTGCCCTGAATCATGTGTGGCATTCCTGTCCCTCTCCTGATGTAGGGATAGTTAACCTCTGAGCTGAGTGTGCTGCAGCTGAAGATGAATATTATCAGCTTGGGCTCTGGTGGGTTCTGATGGAACCAGTCTGGGAATCTGGATTTCCCCCACTTCTACCTCAGGGAAGAATAAAGGGCTCCTTGTGCTGCCTGCTGCAGCAGCAGGGGCTGCATCACTTCTCATACACTGAGAGGCCATGTGCACACATCAGACACCATGCAGGACTGCAGGCAGCAGATCCCTTATCTGCTTTCCATATTTCATGATTTTTCAGTGGATCCAAACGTTGCATAAGAATTCCAAGCAGAGGAATGACCCAGATCAGAGAGATACCATCCGGGAACATTTCCCAAGTGCCTGTTTCATGGGGATGGGAAAGGAAGCAGATGTTTTCCATCAACAACTAATGCTGAAGAGCTACTATTACTCCCTCCCTAACCACAAGCTCTGTGCCATAATCATCTACTCCCTTCTTCTGCTTCTATAGATGTAACAGCAGCGTGTAATAATTCAAATTCTGTCTTGTTGACACAGCTTGCTTCAGCTGTACAGAAAGCAAGTTGTTTGTTCACTGAGTCTGAGGACACATCAGCACTTTGCAGAGAGCCTAAGAGGAGTTGCTGCTTTCTTGATGGCAATTGACTGCTGTCATCCAAGCCTCCCAGAAACCTGTGGCAGCACACTGGAATAGCCAAACACAGTAAATCTCTGTCAGTGTGGCATGATTATTTTTGTTAGACAGGATCACAATTTTCCCCTGAAATATTCCTTGGAATAATCCCTATTTAAAAAAAAAACCCAAAAAAACCCAACTTTTATTTTCCTCTTTATTCAGGAAGCTGATCTCAAATAATTCTTTATTTGCCTTGAGTAGTTATGCTGGTAAGAATTTTTAGGGCAATTGTAGGAATTGCTTTAGCTGGGTCTGTGTCCCTGATGGGGAATGATCTGTCATACACATTTGGCTTTGTAGAGAGTGAGAATAACAGGTATTCTGATATCAAGTTGGAAACTAACTGAACACATATGAGGACTAATGGATTATACTGGATTTTAAATACAGGCATGTGTACAAGAATGTCCCATAGAGAATATTAATGATCAAAAAGAGTGAAAAAAATTTAAATTACTTAAGTATAATAAAAGGGGACTAGCTTACATGTTGAACTGGAAAAGGTTAGCTGGGGGATTAAACAATTTATTTTTGGATATAAACATGGTCAAGATGTCTGTTCTGTGAGGATGAGCCCTTTAATATTTTGTTTGGACAATTTAAGTAATATGATAGCTGTTATATATTTCTTCTCCTAGTGCACAGATGTAGATGTTCCAAACTGGAAAGCAAAGTCCTTAAAATCTCCTCTTTTGCAAGCTCATAGAGACCTGCTACTCATAGAATCCTATAGAATCATTGAAGAGTCATATGGAGTCATAGAAGAGCCCAGACTGGGAGGGATATTGAAGGACCCTCTTGTCCAGTCTTTCTTAGGAAAGGGAGCCTTTCCTAGATCAGATTATTGAGTCCTGTATAATCACACCTTGAAGACATCCAGTGATGGGTAGTCCACCACACCCCCTGGGAGGCTGTGGCAGTGACTGATAATTCTCATTAAAAAATGCTCCCTTACAACAAGAAGAAAACTTATTTAAGAACTCTGAAACGCTCCACAGTAAAAAGCTTTGGGTTTTTTGTTTTGTTTTTTTTGAATTTTTATTTTTTTCTCTATCAAAAGGCTGCATGGACACAGCTGTGGCCTAGGCTCTGCTTAAGGTCAGCGAGCCAAAGTGGACCATAAATTCCTAATCCACAGTGTAGGCAAGTCAGGACAATCCTGAGGTCACTTATATAGGGGATGATCTTATTCCTTCCATAGTGAGAGTTCTGGAAAAGACTGAACTCAGTATGAACATCACTATAAATATGAAGAATGTGAGACTGAGGAATGCCATGGGACCGTAAAGCCTTCACAAAAATGAAGGATCCTCTTCTCTACAACTGCATTATATGTCTTGGATACCAACCCTGAAGAACAAGGAAGGAGGATCAGTACTTTTATGTTTTTAGAACAAATCTAAAACCCACATTTCATGAAAAAGTGGAGCAAAGGATGCTGAGAAAGCATATGGGGTGAAGAAAGCTATGCCACCAGCTCCCTAGGTTCATTTTAAAGGTCAGTTTTTAAAGGTAGGAGTCAGGAGTGGGGGAATTTTCTCCCTCCCCAGACATACCATCAAGGAATCTTAGGAGACAGTAAGGAAAGAAGATTGATGACAGGGTTTGGGGATTTTTTTGCACTGTTTTTATGTTTCTAGTATTTTCCTCTAGATTTAACCATTGTCAGAATAAATCTTCTTTCTAAGTTTCAGCTTTATTCAGGGGTAACAAATCTATAATGTTCTTTTTTCTTGGGAGTACAACTCCACTGCTGTTTTGCAGGAAACCCAAGTAGGAACAATGCTTATGGAGGAAGCTTCACTCAAAACTATGGAAGTTTGGGGACCTATGGGATTTAGTGCTAGGACTCAGGATCAATTCTCCACAAGCACAAACAAGCCAGTACCTTCCTTGTAAAAGATAGGAAAGAGGAGGTAGCTTCTAGGCTGAATACTCCCAAATTGTTACAGCTGATCACTGCAAATTTCCTTTGGTGGAAAGCTATGACAAGTGACAAGAGGGAGTGGAATTTGTTATCTTTGTTATTCTGATTTTTCACTGACAAACGCAGATCAGCAGTGGTGAAAAGGACCTCAGAGTCTATGAAACAGGAGAGAGCTCAAGATATGATGTATAGACTTTTTTTCTTGCTTCATGGGGCTGCTGGGATATGAAAATGCCATTTTGGGGAAAGCTAATTGCCTGTTCAGCAACTAAAAGCAAGATACCTTTGTTCAGTGAGTTACAATTCCCTGAAGTACACCGCAGTAGCAAAGCAGTAATTACAATGCAGCATGTCTTAAAAGAGCACCATTACACATTTCATGAAGAAAAGGGTAACTTAAGCATTGCTGCTCCCTGGTTAAAGAAAAAGATTTAAAACATCTTGAGCATGATCTTGTATGTTTTATGAATATAAATTTGTCTTCATACTTATTTCTAATGTGAAGACTGTGCTTGAAGCTTACCCTTTTCAGACTGCTACCAGGCCAGGTTATAAGCTATTTTGTGCTGCTGGCAACAGTCCAATAATATAAAACACATTTTTAATTTTCTTCCTTTACCACCCCCCACCCCCCCTCACCATTTATGGGTTTTTTTCTGTCTCCAGCAAAAAGATATTGTCTCACCAGAATGGAATGACTTGTGGATAAGACGGCCAGTATAAATTAAAGTGGGGTCTTTGGCAGAAGAAGCACAATGAATGTTCAGAAAAGGATGGTGAAAAAGAGAAGTGTGAGCAGACAAAGGAAACCAGGAAAAAAATACAAAAGAAAATGGGTTTAATATATTTTTGATACCCAAACCAGAGCAAGCATGGTTGCAGAATGCTGGAAATCATAAACACCTTAGAGAGTTTAGACTACCTCATAAATGGGAATAGGAAATTTCTTGGGGATTATTTATAGATTAGACTTTAATTAAAATGTTATGAGAAGAAGAACATATGTTTTAGTAAGTTCATTATTAAATGTTAAAGAATCACTTATTGATAACTACAAGCATGCAATAATTATTTATTAACCACTGTTTATTTATTAACCTTTGACAAATGGAACACTTTCTATGCAGAATAAAATTGCTGAAGGAAACAGGAAAGAAACAAGATATGAATTATGATTTTGACAGAAATCAGTAAGGAAGGTAACTTGTACACCAATTATGTTGTGTTACATTGTAGGTTCCATACTCTCTCCTAACAACTATGTAATTTTCTCATGTCTCCATGGCACATATTTTGTGATTTTTCATTAAAAAATCCACCCCAGTAATCTTTTGCCATATAATACATTATTAGAAGAGTCATAAAGAGGAAGGATAAAGGAGCAAGTTTAATAAATGCTGCACAGCATTCTACTGCTCCTGAATGTTTGTGTTGGATTTCATATGATGTATGAGAAGCTGACATGTCCTGTGGGGGCTAGTTTACATTTTTTTTAATGAAAGGTTACAGTACTCTGGACCTGTAGTTTATTTAGTTTTGCACTAGAGATGTAAATATTTATTAAGGCTTTGACTCATTACATTTTGTGCAAACCTTGCACTCCAAACCTGTGTGATTCACAGTATACTGAAAATAGAAATAATACTCCTAAATCACACCTGTCTGTGAAGAGAAAATCTGCCAGTTCTTTCACTCCCAACTCATCACCTTGCGACAGGCAAGGAAAAAAAAAAAGCCAGAAAGAACTAGCTGCTACTTAAAAATGAATTCACTGGAAAAATGTTCCTTTGTTAAGAAGTGCTTGGCTGGGATGGCTGGGAAAATGCAGAGCTCAATAAAGTCAACATGATCTCGGTTCTTAGGTCACCTAGCCTCTTATTTTGAAAAATACCTGTGTCAATCCCTTTGTTTTACTATTTTTTATTTGTTTGGGAGTTTTGGAGGCTTGTTTGTTTGCCTGTTTATTCTGAGAGACATGAGTTCAAATTCTTTCATGTTAGGGAGATGTAAATTATGGCCTTATACCTTTTACTGCATCCATCTTTTAAACAAGTGAGTCTTCTACTTTATTTTGTAATGAGTTTGACCCTGTCATAGTCTAAAAATACTCTGATGAGTCTCTCTCTAAATAAAAAATTACAGCCTTTGTGGAGTTCAAGTGGTCTCAAGGTTATGCAGTGCTAATCAGTTTTGTGGTTCTTAATTCTGTTTCAAATTTGGCCATAGTAGTCTTTCAATTCACTTTTGTGGCACTTGATTGATTTTGTTATTAACGTTACAAGTCATGGGATCAGATAGCAGTATGTTGAGCAGACATGCACCAGCACCAGTCTACTGAAACATATATTGATTTACATCAGTATTTTTAGTCTAAGAAAGTGTTTAAATTTGGGGATTAAAATTACTCTCTATGTATTTAACAAAGATGAAGGTATTACAAATATTCATGTGACTGCAATATATAAAAATATGTATATATGTCTCTTTCTGTTGAATGACATATGCTTATAGATCTGCACTGTTATTTTATGCCTCCAGATAAAACTGTAAAGCTGCTTTTCCTGAGTGCAAGAAAATCCATCTTGAAACTTTAATTAAAGAATAATCTATCAATGACAAATTAGCAGAGGATGGATATGTCACTCACAGTGTTGGCACGTCATTTCAAAGAACACAACTGAAATCACAGGAGAATAACAGATCTGGGTATTTGTTTGCACTTAACAGACAAGGGGAATACAACTGATATAAAGCAATTTCAAGATAGTTTCTATATTAAGAGATTAGTCTGAAATTCCTTCACTCTGAAAGAAAAAGCAGCACTAGAGCAAATCTGCACCTCCTGTGAAGTCTGTAAAACCTCTACTGAAACAAGTAATCACTTGATATGTTTAAAACTACTAGTTTGTTTGTTTTTTTTAATTGTGCTCATGAAGTCTCTGTACTGGATGAAATCCTGAATAGCTTTTTATTTCAGTTCTTAGAAACAGTTCTTGAAACCTTATTATTTCAATGTACCTTTTAAAATACTTCAAGAAGAGGCAGCTGTGAGGATGTGAGAAGCAGGAGCTTTTTCTCCCCAGTTCTGCAATTCAAACAAATTAATCTTTACATCTCCTCCCTGGTCAGCTGTGTGTGCATTTCCTCTCACAGAGCCATTTACAAAATAGGGGCTCTATGTAAAGTTCCTAATGAGAGTAGATGATAGTAAAAGATCCTTAAAAAAATCTAAGTCATTAAAATTATTCAATTTCCCATGAAATTGAGATTTTTTTTTTTGTCCATGAGTTGTTATTATTATAAGGCCTGTAACAACATAGATTTTAAATGAGATGTATATGACCTCAGTATTAATAACCCTAATTTTAGCTTCTCCTGCTTAAGAGAAAACACCAGCATAGCAAAAATCACAGTGAACAATGATTATCAGTTTTTTATTGCTTCCCCACAGAGTACAGTTTTATCTTTATCTCATCCAGGAGAACTTTGTAAATCAGGTGGAACAATACTTCCATCAGAATCATATGGGAATTTCATACACAAACCTCTTACCTTGGGCTATCTACAGTACCCTGATAACCTCATACACACATATCCCTTGGCTATAACCCTAGATGTTTTCTGGTCACCATTATACATTTTTAAATTTGTGCTGGGTTGATTGGCTTCTCTTTTGATTGGCAGATACCAACTTTTTGCTTATTTTTGACCCCTGAAACGTATCCAACCTTGCAAGGATGTTAAGTCTAAAATAAAGGCATAGAAACTCACATCTAAAGGTCAGAGCTACAATTCCATATTTAGACTCAGTTGGACTACATTTCTTTCAGGAACTACTTTGAAATCTCAACCCAAAGGTATCCATTTAGTCTCTATCATGTCCTTTTGGCACAAATGCAGTTGTACTATGTTTGTCCCAAAATCTATTCATGTTTTCTGTATGTAGAGGATATTGGAATAAAAAACTGAAAGATTATAAATCTGATGAATTTAACTTTCTTAATTAACAGCAGTGTTAATCAGGTTGTTGATTATACTATTATTGGCCAGAACCTCCCAGTCAAAGCGTTGGCTGTCCAGCCACTGCTCACACAACTTTCCATCCTTTTGGATCCATCAATGGTGGATTTCAAGTCACACCCTCTCTGTTGGGTCATTCATGATGCACATGTGATATTTGTGGGACCAAAAGCACTATAAAAGTGCAACATTGGAGGTTGTCAGAGTTGATTGCATTCTGATGATTGCGGCCCTTTTCAGGTATTTTGTCACATGTTTTGGTACTTCCTGTGTTGCTTTAACTGAGTTGTGCATAACTTTGTGATGTTCTTCAGACAAGAATTGCTTCCTTCAGCAGAGGAAACCATAGACATTGTTCAGGAATTATCAGTCCTTCAAATTTCATCTCTTCTAATGGTGGCCTCTTCCTTGCAGTTTTGAAGATCCTTTCCAATCTTTGGCTTTCAATGCAGAGGATGTTTGACATCTTGCAACAAATACCGTGTTTCAGGCACCTGAGAGGACAACAGCTTGACTTTCTAAATCTTCTGAGACTGGAAATTGGATGGTTTATTCGCAAGAATTTGCATTTTTGTCTTGTTGATTCTTCTTAATTTCTTTATTATAGGTTCCACTGTCTGAAGATAAATATAGAAATCTTTCCAAACAAGACCATATGTTTGGAGAAAATAGCCAAACCTGAGCAATTCTAAATGGACTTTTTGTTCCTGAATAACATTTCATTTACTAAATCCTCTTGAACAATTTGTTTCAGGATGAGAGTTATTTTACTTTATTTTAATAGTAGTATCTTTATGTGGCACTATAAAAGATCTTCAATAACAATCCTGTAGTTCTTAAATAATTAATTAATTGTATGGGAAAGAGCTTCCTAATGATGACATTATTCCATTGCATGATGAACATAACAGACCATAATTCTAGCAAGCTGGCAAAATATGAATATCAAGCTTTTCTATGATCACTGGCTTTTATTATTAGGAATTTTAATTTAACTATAAATAACAGTGTCAACACATATATTAAGAAGGATAAAATTAGACTTTTACACGAAAATATGAAAAAAAACTCGGAGCAGTTATATAGCATTTAGTATAAATGTTAAGCAGGATTTGAACTGGTAACATTTTGTTTCCAGGACTAAAATATCTTATTAGGATATAATTGCTTCTATTAAGGATATGGAAGAACTTGGTATGTCTAAATCAATACAAAACAAATAAGAAATACTGGTGGTCCTTCACTATGCAAAAAAGACATCTATTTTCAGCTAAAAGCATTCTCACAGCTTATGATGAGTGACAGTACATAATAATGATGCCACTTATTTCTTGGAATCAAGATCAGAGGCGCAGGCTCAGGAGTTTTCATAGATCTTTTGTTATGTGGCAAACAATTTTTAAGTTCACCTATGCATTCAGAGATGCTTGTCTTCATTAAAAATGCAGGGGTGAAAAGGAAAGGGACAGTAGAAATCATGAAAATATTTGGTTTAGTGACACACACCATGAACATCTGGCATACAGAATCACACCTGAATACACTTTGTTACCTCTCTGCAGGACAGACTGATTCAGGCCCTGGGCCTGGCCAGCTTTCTTTTACAAAATGTCTGTCTTGAAGCTGGCACAGTGATAAGATTATCTTACCTACTTCTATGCAGCCCAAGTACACTTTTTGCTTGAAAACTGAGGGGATGACCCTTCTTTGGGGGCATTTTTTTCTCTAGATGGATTAACTGTTTTCTCTTCCTGGGAGCTATTTCCAAAGAGAGTCACTACAAACAGGTTACAGGAAAATATTTTCTCTCAAGTCCACCTGATTCTTTCGGTGTTTGCCTGTTGAAGTGAACAGTTTTGTAGGGTCTGTCCATCTAAACAATCTTTATCTTGGAGAATCGTGAGCTGCTGTTTACTCATTTGCCCAGTTCCTTTCTGCCTAGTTCCCTTCTTGGTTTTTTTGGTGTAGTTTTGTTGTTTGTTTATGTTTTGTTTTGTTTTGTTTCTGTAAGAAGTGGACAGAATCAGCATAAAATATGCATCTGGATTGTTTGAATCTGAGCAGAAGGTTCTTTGGATACCTGGCTGTCTTCCTCTATTGCTCTTCAACAATTCATTTTTCCACCTAACATGGTCAGTTACCAAATTCAAATATTTATGGCATGACTATAAAATGTACAGAAGGTTTGCTTTTCCCTCTAGCTTCCATGAGGACTTAAAAAGTTTTGGAAATTCAAACTCTAGATTGCCTAAACTGGACAGATAAAATTAATGCACGGAGGAATTTTGTTTGTTTGTTTGGGTTTTATGACGGGGTTTTTTGCCACAAGAGTTTTGCCCAAAGTTATGGAGGGAAATGATGTTTGAGTCAGTCAATATTCAAAGATCATCTTAAGAAAGTTGTCAGAGTTTGAGATCCTGACATCTGGTCATCATTAAGCATCGCTGTTCACACATGATATTTTACTTAGGCTGAACCAGGAGGCAGACAGTAATTTATATCCTGCAGCCAGTGGGGAAAAGTCTGGTAAAATGTAAAAGTGATCATGAATAGAAGTCTCTAGCAGGTTCAGCTGTGGGGTAAGGTATGTGAAGAGACAAATTTAGAAAAGGAAATCACACTTTGGTGATTTTCCTGGCTTAGAATAAGGAAGCTCCACCTCAGCTCATCAGATGAGAAGTGGTGCTAAGGTACCTTTCCCACAGAATGTTGGGCTGTATGCAAAGAAATTATGCAATACAAATGCTGAGCTTCTTTGGAGTTTTCTCTTATTTTTATGTCTATTTCTATAAAATTTCCTGGGCAAAAAAGCTTACAACATTTTTTTCATTCAATTTTAGTTGGCATTGTGAAATGTTAGATTAATAGCTGTCAGGCAGTCAGTCAAATATCCCAAAAGTTTGCCTGCATACTTCCTTAATTATTCCAAAGATTAAAATGTCATCACTGCCACTAGGGACATTGGGTGTGCTCTAAATTATTCTGTGGATTATGCTTTAAAAAGTTTTTGCAGCTACATATATTTCAAACATTCATTTCTTGTACTCAGTATTTGAAAACTTTGTGAATTTTCTTCCCGAACTCAGGTTAATAACTGATCAAAGACCACTAATTTAGCAGACCTCCACTTCAAAAATCCTATTTTAAACTTAAATTCTTTGTATCCACACCTTTATAGTTTTTCATACCTTCAGAGTCTTCAAGAGCTTTCTAAATTTGTACAAAGTTCAGGAAAGTTTCAGCTACTGAAGCAGGCTTGGGGAGAAGGATTAAACAGTGAGACTGATAAAGTGATCCTGTGAGATCAAAGGAGAGGTGGATGGCATTGAAACTGAAAATGCTTCAAAATTCTGAAAAGGGAAGGGAAGGGAAGGGAAGGGAAGGGAAGGGAAGGGAAGGGAAGGGAAGGGAAGGGAAGGGAAGGGAAGGGAAGGGAAGGGAAGGGAAGGGAAGGGAAGGGAAGGGAAGGGAAGGGAAGGGAAGGGAAGGGAAGGGAAGGGAAGGGAAGGGAAGGGAAGGGAAGGGAAGGGAAGGGAAGGGAAGGGAAGGGAAGGGAAGGGAAGGGAAGGGAAGGGAAGGGAAGGGAAGGGAAGGGATTCCACTGTTATCTTTCAGTATGAAGATAGAAGTATAACAAGGCAGGAGGGGGAGCAAATCAAGGAATTTTTGTTTTCAGTTCTAAGAAATTTCAGTGCAAGCTGTAAAGTCTCCACAAAATTGTTCTGTACCTACCCATCCTTTTGCTTCTGTGAATACCTGGAATGAAGGGACATCCTTGTATAGAGGATTTTGTGGGCTTTTCTTTACTTTGTTTTCAGAGAAGTAGTTTGTGGCTTTCATGGTTTCAGCTAAGCTTTGAATAAAGCCTTCAAAATTTGTCCCCATATCTATTAAAGAGGAAAAACGCTCAGATGTCCCAGTATCTGATCAGTGTATCTATTTAATTGTCTTTACTCATAAACTGTGTCCTAATTTCATTAATACTTTTGGGGAGAATTATGCTTGTGCTTAATTATATTCCCACAGACAAAATAGGCATTGAAATGAATCTTGTTTCGCTTCTCAGTGTTTTCTCTGTCAGTCTGACAGTCAGATAAAATCTTGCTGTGGTTGTGAACATATGGACTGTCCTCCAGCCGTGATAACACATATGATTCTCTTCATAGATTGAAAGCAATTCTCTTTCCAGTGATCACCTCTGAGTGCACAGACACAGCAGATGCAGGCAGCTACAACAGTCGAGGATCACTTGCAGAATAAACCCAAGGGAAAAAAAGATCTTTCTGGATACTGTGCTGCTGAAAACCTACTGCTAAAGAACTCCAAAAACATCCCACCTAACAAAGACAAAATACCCACGTCAGCTCTGGTGAGATTTCTGCATTGAAGAAAGACTGGGGTTTACTGTGTTTTTGTAAAATAATCATGATTATTGTAATTAATATTACCTTATAACAGGAACAGCAGCAACTGGAACACCAAACATTGACAAACAGCTCATATGTAAAGAACCATAGGATATTCATATCCTTTTGTTTGACTATTTTGTTTCTGTGGTACTGGGAAACTTTTTTTTTATTTTATTTTATTTTGAGTTTTTAGCTCCTTCAGTGTCAAAAAGTAGCACATTTTCAGTTGAAGAAAACAATACACTTCATAACAAAGATCACCTTAAGAAAACCAGCTTAACAGTTAATAGCTGAATTTTACTTGGAGCATAAGGGTTACTTCTGAAACTGAAATTATTAATGTGAGCTATTCAAAATAAAAGAAAACTCTGATATAAAAAAAAAAAAAGATGTAACTGTGGATTTTTAAACTTTAGTTTTCACTTTGAAACAGTTTTCTTCTAATCTATATTCAAACTCACTACATGTCTGTCAGAGCTCTTCATGTGTCTTCATCCTGTATTTCCATTCCTCATCTAAGCATGAATATTTACAAGGTTAATCTTCAGTACAAAGAACATGCAAAATTTTTTTTTCAAGTATCAAGGAAATGTAGATAAGCCATGGTACTCCAGCAAAAACTATTAACTTTCAGCATCCTTAACACTGATTAGCTCTAAGGTAATTGAGATCAGTTAATGTCTCACTGGGACAAGAACCTTATTTTTTTTCAAAGTCTATCATCAAAACTTCTGTCTGCAGTGAGAACTCCAGGAATTGAATGGGATTCCATCTCACCTTCTGCAGGCTGCAGAACATTTTTCTTATAATTTTAAATTTAAACCTCTCTGGGATAGTCTCATTAAAATGGAGCATTTCACTGGCTGCATGAGGGAGTAACAAAGCTGTTACCCCTTTCTGGTCAATTATATCGATTGCAATTCTGACATTTTCAAATGTATTTCTCCATTTACTCCAATTATACTAAGCAGATTGTTAAGAAGATTGTCTTGGACTTCGAAAGACATGCAATGAGCCAGCTCACTTGTACTTGTGTCAAAGTTAATTAATTTTTCTAAATCTAAAATGACCAGGGATGCATTCTGCTTTCTGTTTTGAATTAAAATCACTTTTTCACTGCTGTGTTATTCTGAGTTTGTATTGATTTTAGGTTCAAAGAGCATTAACTTCAATTCTAAATTTTCTTTTAACCTGTAGAGAACATGGAGGCATCAGAAGCTCTGCTAAGAAATTTCCCCAAGGGGCTCATCCAAAGCTTAAGAAAACATTTTCAGTAACTTAATTTCAGTTGATGTCTTTGAAGAACTTTCTCTTTTATCCATCAGGGTCAATTTTTTTTGGGAATGCCTTTATTCAAATGAAAAACATCCCAAACTAAGAGTTGTTTTCAGCTGGAATTATTTGAATATTTGCAAATGCCCCAAAGCAAAAACAACAACAACAACAAAACCCAAAGTAGGTATTTTAAAGTAATATTCATTTAAAATAAAATAAATCTGTGGTGGGTTAGCTTTGGCTGACAACCAAAATCCCACCCAGCTGCTCAGTTACTCACCTCACTCATGGGATGGGTGGAATTAAACAGAAAAAAAAGGATAAGACAGTTCATGTGTTTGGATAAGGACAGGGACATCAATTACCTCTGTGAACACAAACCATGGGATTTATTGTCAATTAAAATAAGTATTTAATTGGTGATGCAGGCACCAGTAAAATAATAATGAAATAATAAATAATATAGTAAAAATAAATAAATTTTAATTTTAATAAATAATAAAGTAAAAATAATATATGTAGAAACTTGAAAATAACATTTCCTCCTTTTCCCAGGGTCAGCTTCACATGTTGTCCCCAAACCCCACCACCTGAGCAGTGCAGACAGGCCAGGGGCTCACAGGCCACAAGCAGCTGCTTTTCTCTGAAGTTTTCTTCTTCTCACATCTTTCCCCTGTTCCAAGGTGGGCTCCTCAGGGTGACAGCTCCCTTGGGAATGGCCATCTGCATGGGCTGAAATGGGTGTCTTGTCTGTGGCCAGGCAGAACCTTCTCCTCTTCTTCCTCATCCTGCTGCTCCTCTGAACTTGCCTCTTCTTTTTCTGACCTTTTTTGTTCTCTGCCTCCATTTGGCATTTTCAGCCCCTTCTCCTGTGTGTGGCTGCCACACTGGGTCAGCTGGAGTGGTCTGGAATCAGCTGCATTGGGCATGGAGCAGCTCCAGTCAGTCCTCACAGAGACCCCTCCTTGACATCTGCCCCCAGTACAAATTCAAAGGAAGTATTTAAATCAAACCTTACCTCTGGGCTGGTTCTTCAGGATTTTGCTCCTATGGTGTTTTTGCACCCACAGTTAAATCCAGCCAAGGGGACCTGTAGCTGAAAGGGTGGGGAGGAGCCAGGACAGTCAGCCTTCCAGCTTGGACCAGGAGCATGCCTTGTAGGGATCACCCCAATGTGCTGTGCCACGGATCACACTGCGGTGCAGACTCAGAGTAGCCAGTCCTGGTTCCTTTGCAGGCGCAGAGCACCCATTCCTGGTATTCCTGGCCCAGGCCAAACCCAGGCACAGCTCTGGAGCAGGGCTAAGCTGGTCTGAACAGCTGCATTCCCAGGCAGGACCCGGACAGGGCATGAGCATGGACACAGTCATGGAGATGGGCATGGATATGGGCATGGCACAGGCATGGGATGTCTGTCCACACCAGCTGCTTTGCTGCTGTGCTGCACCTCTGGCCATGAACAGATGTTTCTTACTCTTCTGAGAGCAAGAAACACTGCAGTATTTGATCTGGGATCTGCCAGCTCCCCAGGGTATTCTGGCCAGCGTGATACAATCCCTGCTTGCTGGACTGGATGCAATGAGCCCAAGAGTATCAATCTAAAACCCAGTGAGGCAGAATCCATGTGACCAAAAAAAGATAAAAAATACGAGCAGGTTTGACGCAGTAATTACCTCCGTGATAGCTCTTTCTAGGTAAGGTGAATTGATGATGACAACGTAGAGAAATTTGCCTTTCTAGTACTGTTTTCTGAACAAAATTCACCACAGCTGTCAATCAGGTCATTTTCCCCTCACACTAAATTAGCACCATTTATTTTAACAGTGTCTTTTGTACAGTGCTGAGAGGTGAACCATATTTTAATTCAACCTTGAGAATATTCTGTTGTGTTAAAAGTTCTTATATTTGTGTAATCTTTATTTCTTAAAGAATTAGTCATATGAGCCAATCTAATTCTGGTCTGAAGACCATAACCTAGCAAGCATATTTTATTCTTTTTACTTTAACATTATAAGTGAATGATATTTTTCCTTTGATCAGAGTTACATAGATTTCATTTTCATTTTTCTATATAGCTGTAAGATCTTGTCTGCTTCATATAGCAGTTTCCATACTTGGATATTTTGTTTTATTAGAACAGCAAATGCCTTTTGAAATGACACTTGTGTCTCTCCTGCACTGTCAATAAGATGCTGTAAGACTGACTGATGCATGGGACCTTGCACAGACTTGTTTCCACTACAGGCAGTTTTGCAAAGAAGCTATGGCAACATAAAGCTGAGTATTTCAAAGGTAGTACTCAGGAAAATGAATTTTCTTCTCAAAATAGGAGCTACAAAATACAGTGTGTTAAAGCAAGATATGCTAGGAAGTGGTCACCGAGTTCAAGGATGATTTTAAAGTCCAATCCATCATGAAGGTTTAAATATTTTCATGGTAAGAGTGAAAGCTTGGATTTCCATTCCTATTCCAAAGACTAATCTAATAATGCTCATAGCTACTGCTTCAGGCAAAGACCATACCCTGTGCTTCATCTTTCAGTGTCCTGATCCCCTGGCTGACTCATGCTCCCTAAAGAGCAAGGAGAAACTTTTTCAGGAAGGAGTACAGTGCCCACTGCTCTCCTCCTTCCTGTCCCACAGCCCAGGAGCTGTGTGTGACACAAAACCATGAAAGCTGGCAAAGTTTCTGTGTCACATGTGAGGACCTCTCAGACTTGCCTATTATCTACCCTGAAGGATGCTCTGAAATGGATGTGTGTTCCAGACCTGGGAATGCAACAGATGTTTCCTGACTTTTTCAGTTTAGAAAGGCACAGCTTTGGAAAAGTGTAAACAGAAAATAAGCCTTTCCATTATTAGGTTTGTAATAGATTTATAACCTTGGATTTTTTATTATTATTATTTTATACACTTAAGGTTGTCTCAGGTCTATTTCTTCCTTCTACTAGTATCATTGTAATATCAGGTGATCTGGTCCCACAAAACAACCATTATGATGAACCATTATGATGAGGTTTGGAACACAGTATGTTTAATCAAGTTCTCAAGTCTTCTGTGTCTACCACATTCTCCCAGAGCCATCCACGTGCATAGATGATGGATTTTATAAGTTTGAGAGTGAATCAAAACCCGAGATTCCCTCGTCTTTATGCACAGATACAGCTTCCTGTGACTCACAGGAGTTTTGTGATGAGCCCAGGCAGAATTTAGCAGTAACACTGTGTTTTGTCCAGGTTCACATCTGGAGCCTGCTCAGCACATCACAAACCGAGTCACTTAGGGTTTGAAATGGTGATGATGCCATTACTATCTGTAGTGAAGGATAAAAGACACCCATAGGTCAAAAATGGTCTACAAGTTGCTCCATGTGCTTTCTCTGAGGCAGTAAGAGGAGCAGGAGCAGAGCTTTCCCTGTGTTCACTCCTGGTGCACACACAGGCAGGATCATGCTGGGAAGCTGGGACATCTGCTGGCACAAGGACAAGCAAAGTGCCTGATGGAGCAGAGGGGTGAGGCAGCTGCCATGGTGCAGGGACAGGGATCCCTGCCTGGACAGACATTTGAAGGTGTGCAGGGGGCCAGGAGGAGCGGCTGGTTGGTGTCTGTGTTTCTGTGAACAGAGGAAGGATCAGGCATCCTTGTGGGAATGGAGGGAAGAAAAGGCACTGTCAGGGAGGTGAGGCAGGGGCTGCTCTGCAGGCAGAAGTAGGAAGGAGTCCCGTGGGCACACTTGGCACCAGCTGGACCACCCTGGACCCTATAGACTGTTGTTTTACTGAACTGCACAACCTCCATCCTCAAGTGTCTGAGCTCTTCATTAAACCTCAGCTTAACCACTCTGGCCTCATCTGAGCTTCACTTAACTGCTTGGAGACAGGCTTGTGTGATTAAGAAAATTTGGTGGAGCCTCAGAGGTATCAAATAAACCTGAAAGTACTTTAAATTTGTAACTTAAGAAGGCTCTTCTTTCTGGTCTCTTGGTTAGAAAAAATAATGTATAAAGAAAATTTCATTTGGTTTTTTTTTTCCTTTGTGAGCAGTCAGATTTCATTTCACACCACTTTATCCACCATTTAATGAAACTTTTCATCAGACTTATAAATTGGATAATGTCAGGCCTCCCTTTAAAAACTGGAATAAATGAGTGAGCCTCTGCTAGTGAGCAAACCTATTCAATCAGCTTCTGTGTAGAAGCAGTTTTCAACATTAGGAACTGGATACCTCCCATTAACATGACTTAACACAGCTGTGAAATGCTGCCAAACTTATGTAATACAATTATTATGTGGCAGCATCCCATAAAATAAACCAGGGCTGCCACTGTAAGCTCTCATTTGTAACAATTCTAGTTTTAAAAGCTGATGAAGAACATCAGGCGATCCTGTGGTAAAAGGTAGATCTGGGAAAGCTCAAAGAGTCCCATGAGGATAAATAAAAAATTGCAGTACGAGACATCAAATTTACAGCCTGTTGCATTTCTGTGTTGGTGCTTGCTTCCCTAGAGAAAAATGGCAAAGCATTCTCTTCTCTGCAATTAAATAAACATGAATTCTCAATATCTGCATGTCAGAAATCAGGCTGCAGAAACTTATTGTAGTGCCTTGATGACTATTCTGATTCAAATTACGTACAAAAGCTTGTTGATTTAAATAAGATAAACTTTCTGTTAGTCTAATCCTCTATGCAAGGAAGCAAAAAACCAATATGGTATTTTTTAAATTATTGTGGGTTTTTTGTAAAAAAGCCAGAAGACCAGAGGCTGCATGTGCAAACAGATGATTCAGAACAAACTCACCTGATTATGACTTTAAACAAAGATATGAGAATCCAGCCAGGACTCTATAAATTATGTTTTAGACTACTAAATTGTGTTAATCCACAGGATCTTTACAATGCAGGTCATTCTAAAGGCATAGACTAAGCTATGCAATGCTAAAATTTAAAGACATGAGTTTATTTCCCCCATGTTAAAGTAATAACAAAAGATATAATCCTTCCCCAGCTCATTTAAGGCTTTATGCTTTGTGGCCATATTTTGGAATTGCTTAGGGCAGACCCCTGCTGCTGGAAACAAATCTTAATCTGTAACTAAGGTGAGTTTTAGCAGCTTTGCTCCTCCTTTCATTATTTTCTAAGTCTTTCCTTGTAGACCTTGTGTCTCTCACCATTCACTTAACTTCCAAATATCACTTGAAAACACAGATGAACTAATAAGAAAGTTCATTAAATATGGCTTTTCTGACCAAGTCACGACATTTATCATTTTTTTGGTTTTGCTTTTCTTCCTTTTTTTTGATCCCTACTAAATAACACTGCTAAGTAGAGAATGTATCATTTCATTCCATGATTTTTTCACTCGTTGTTAAGGTATTTAGAGCATTCCTTTTTCAAGACAGCATTTCCTCTCACTGAAACCTTTCACTACTTTATGGGAGAAGTTCTTCACAGCACACTCTTTTCACAACCCTTGTGCATCAAGAGGTAGAGATGTGAATAAAAGTCATCTCATGTTCAAGTGTCACATCCTGGAACTTAATATTTTGCTCTTTTTCTACCCCCACTGTAGGATGAGCAGGATCACTTTGCTGCTAAACCTTGCAACTTCTTACATGACCCACTTAATTTTCGGGACACAATACAGGGATCTCCAGGGGTCAAAACCTGGGTAGCTCCTTTGTTAGGCCCAGATTGTTTCTGGAGCACTGCTACATTCTTCCTAAAAAGACCACACAACTTTCAGCTGAAAAGCAAAGGTGCTGGCTGTGGAGTCCTTTCTGCAGTGCAGTCAGTTTGTCAAAAAAGGCTCTTTGTGCAAACCCTTGTGATTGAGCAGATGTGATCTCATGGTTTGCTGCCAGATCCTTTTCCACCGCCCCCTGAAGCTGTAGAGTCCTGCCAGTCAACTTTTGCCATTTACAGACCATTGTGTGAGTCACTTTAACTCACCAAATAGCTGGAACAGGATGCAGATTGTTCTGCTGCATTGCTGAACTCAAACAAGGAATAAAGCACAGCAACCTGAGCAGGGGCAGGGATTGTTTAATGGATAGATGAAAGAAAAAACTGCAGCTGAAGCATGCTCACATCAGCATGGGATCTTTAACAATTGTTTGTGAAAGAATTCAGGTGCTAATTTTCTCCATAATCTGCTAAAAAAAAATCACAACACGCCCCCACCCAAAAAAAAAAACTAACCAAAAACCCAAACAACTCCTCACCAAAAAAAACCCTAAGAAGACAAAAAGACTTACAATGAGGATTTTGAGCTTTAATTGTAAGGACTCTTGAAGCACAAAGTCTGTTATGTGTCTAGACAGAATTAAATTGGGATGCAGAAAAAGGGAGGGTTACCATGGAATTATATTTGCTGTTTCATCACCATCACCTGGTTGCACTTATTTTCCCATTTTAAGTCCATACTGTATGAGTTCTCTAAAGGTCAATTACTATGATCATTTCTCTATTTTAATTAGCTTTGGTTTACATATTTGCATTTTTGTGAAATTTTACTGTAATTTTTTCCTACAATTTGGGAATTTCTCACCACCCCAGCTGCACAGTTGCTGGAGAGTCAAACTTGACAGGAAACCTGGCAGTTAATTTTGTCTGTAGGATGTCCTAAGTTGCCATAGAAATGGTGAGAGCTCTGGCCCCTGATATTTCACTGAAAAACCACAGGATAATATTCTGAGCACAATTGTTCTGAGCACAAGGAACTGTGTTGTTCCAGTGATCCCTAAAAGCTGGAATGCTCCCATGTGCCGAGGGAAGACAGGTGCATCTTAGAATTTGTCAGGAAACCTTGGTAGAAGGTGTTGACCCACAAGTTTTGATGGCCTCCATTTCTGGTATTTGTAAGAGTGTTGAAAAATCAGCTGGCCTTCAAACACTAGACTTCTCTAGCCATAAAGGAAATATGATGCAGTTAAATCTCAGGAGAAACAAATTTTAGAAACCCTGGCTGGTTTATTGGAACAAACCTCTGAAATTCTGAACTATGGAAGTTTGATTCAAAGATAATTGGTACACCTTTTTTAGAATACTTTTTAATTACTTTCCAAATTTTAATTCACAAAATGCAGTTCTGGTCATACACATTCCACTGTGTTTGTGCTCATCAAAATAAAGTAGTGGGGGCTATGTTGCACATATGCTGCAGTTGAAGGGAAATCAAAACTGTAACTGAATACTGAGAATTTGGACCCTCAGAACAACTTTGTCACAGAGTTTTGAAAAAAGATGTTTATATAGTCTGAACATATTCTACTTACTGGCAGTTCAGAAGTAGATTTGGTTACAGATAATATGACAGTTTAAGTTTTTGTTATTGATAAGGGAAAAACTATGGTATTTATAAGGTTATATTTGACTTAAATTTTGTTTTGGCAAACAACATGGGAAGTGCTTCAGTTTTCAAACTTCTCTCCAAGGTGACAAGTTGGGGACATTCTTTACCCTAACAATCTCTTGGTTTGCATCCATGGACACAACTTAATTAAAAAAGTTTAGATTAATGGTCTACCATAGATCTCTGACAGACTGACTGTGGACCAAGCTACACCTGTGATGTTTCCATTTTCTCTTTGGCTGTTTGATTATCTAAGTGAACTTTAGAAATCACACCTGATGTCTCCCATTTCTCTGTCTATCACTTCTTAAATAGTGACTTTAATGTACTCTTAGTACTTGGGAGACCTCCTAATGTTTTATAAGAGCTGTGGACTCAACCTTGACAAACTTTATGTTGAACTACAAGTTTGGTGTAATTATCACACACAAGCAAATACAAATAATTGGCAGAAATCAATAGGCCAAACAATGTTTTTTCAGGTAAGTCTTCCAACCCAAAACACACACTTTGAAATCAATATATTTATTATGAATTTATTTCTTGTTCCTACTGATGCAAGGATTTAGGATTGGGAATTCACAGGCTTTATATCACTTGCCATCACTTGTACCACTTGCCATGCAATAAAGTTTAGGCATCACTTCTTAAGCAATCAGAGAAAAAAATCAGAACAGGTAAATTAAGCCTCTAAATATTTAAAACTAAAGCTTATCTGTAAATACTCTAAATAACTAGATTGAGAAGGAAGAATTGCCATAACTGCAGGAATAATGTTATCCACAACTAATTCTTTAAAGCTCCTAATACAGATTTTTTTATTGATAGAAAAAATTAAGAGAATAAAATAAATATTTATCTCTTCAGCAAAAGAAATATCAGACTTGATACCTCATCCTTTTGTAATACATACTAAATTGCTTCTGCAAATGTTTTCATACAATACTATCAGAAACCAAATTAGGAAAAATTGAATTCTAGATCAATATAAATTCTATTTGCAAGATATGATTTATCAGATTAGAAATGCAGTTAAGACACCGTTAGAGAACAATGATAAATCCAGGAGGATAAAAACCAGTCTCCATTAAATGGGGAATTGCTACATGAGATACATAAAGATTTGGAAGTTAAAATCATGTATCAATAACTGAACAGGCCTTGGACCAGTCAATGTTTGGGTAGAAGAGCTCTAGGAAAAGCCCATTTGCTGCAGGAAATTTGAGTCACTGACCCTCTGAGACACCACTAGAACAAAATCACACCACTGGGTTAGGGAGGATGCCACAGAGCTGTGATCTGTCAGCATTCAAAGATGTTATTGAAAATACTATTGATTTGTGTGCTGGGTTTATTTTTTCTTCAGCAGCCAAGTGTGTTAATTCTGGTTTTGTGCAAAATTTCAAACAGCTAGTTACATTGAAGGCTATAGAGAATAAAAGGTGTGCTCATTTTATCCCGAAATACTGACTTTTTTCTGCCTTGTTTCTAAATTGTTATCTAACAATTATATATGATATTAAGTCAAATCAAGTTAGGCAAACTGATCTTATCACTCCTTTAAGAAAACTTTTTCTTACCTTTTCTGCACAAAAAAAAAGCAAAGGTAAGAAAAAGCCAAAGGAGTTTTTTTTATGAAAATAAAATAGATTATTTTAAAACCTCTAGCATTCTAGCATTCTCACCATTTGAAATTAGAAGCTAGATAAAAAAGATAGAGTGACCTTCATCAGAGATTTGCCTTACCTGTAACAGTCTACTCAAACTTGATACATCTTTGGGAAATCTCTGCCCATCCTTGGCAGGGATTTGTTAAATGTTATAACAGTTCCATATTCCCAAAAGCTACCATCTACACTGGCAGTGCTCCTGATGGGGATAAGAATGACTTTGGATTGTCTTCTAAGACACTTCAGCCATACCTGGTGCAGCAGATGTCTGAAATCTGAGAGCGTGTTCTGGCGGTCTCAGTGACATCCTGGTAAGGACTCAAGGAATCCTCCCAGATCCAAATAAAGAAGATAAAAGTGCAGCAGCAGGATGAGAGGAAGGATCCTAGGGTCAAACAGGGAGAGAGTGATGGCAATGGCAGTCCTGTGTGGAAAGGACTGTGATTTAAAGGGAGCGATGGGAGAAGAGTGTGGGCGTGCGAGGTTGCTGCTGCTGCTGGGACAAAGCCTGAGATATGAGCACAGTGAGATGTGATAAAGGTCCCAAAGGAAAAGTCTGGGACTGGAGGCTACAAAGAGCATGGGGAAGAGGAGAGCAAGAGAGAAAGTGAATGAGAAAGCAGAGATGGAAAATGCCTTATGAAACAAGCTTATTGTGTGACCTGGAGGTCAGGAAACCTCCACACACTGAATCACTTCCTGCAGCTTTAATGAACTCGATACTGGAGGGGAGACCATAAGCACCAAATCTAATCTCAGTCTCTTTGTTTCTGAGCCTGGCACTCTAACCCCAATGGGATATCTGCACCATCATTTAGACAGATCTGCCTTTCTTCCCCTAAGACCTCCTCTCAGAGGCTGACCTGCCTCTTTCCTGGCCTTGAATGATTCAACCTACCCAGGAATTTTTCTGCTTTTTGTCCATAAATCTCCCAGCAATCTCCTGGCTCCAGGTCAGATGTTCCATCTCACAACCTTTACACTCATTCTCTTTATTTGTGAAAACACTGCTGGAACAGGCAACACTTGGATATCCATACAACTCCTGATGGCTTTATATTCAAATATTTTGCTGTGGACCAAAAAACTCAAAATACACAAAAATCTATCAAAAAATGATGACTAGCAAATGCATCCAAATTCTCCTTAAAGGCAAGACAAAAAAAATGTTCCTGTAAAGGCAGAAGTGACTCCAGTCTACTCAAAGCAACATCCAGAATTTAAGCATTCAGCTACTACTTACTGTAAATTCTTTCTCAGGTAACATATTCTCTTTAGAAAGCCAGACAGATGGAACAAACTGATGGAAGTTTTATTTTCTTTCTTTTTTTTTTTTTTTTTTCTCTTTATTCATGTCTGAGGAGAAGGGAAAACACAGAGAAAAAAGCAAAAATTCTAGACAGGTTATGGCTGGTTAGACAAGAAGTACAAATAATAAGACACAGAAATGGGAATTCCATTCCTCAATTTTGAGCACAACTGTGAGCAAACCCACTGACGTCTCTACACCTCTTTTTCTCGAGCAATATTGTTCTTTCTTCCTTCATTTAGCTGTGTGGAAAGCAGAGATGTACATGGGGGATGTGTTGGGAGGGGTTTGTAAGTAGATAACTTGCATGTGATGGAAATAAAGCTCGCTCTCAGCCTGTGGTGCCAACCTCTCCCTGCTCGTACCGCCTGAGACTTCAGACGGAACTTAGCAGCAAACTTTGAAAACATTTACAGCAACTACATGGAAGTGAATAAAAAATCACTTCTGATAATCTTGCAGAAGAGGTGAGGACTGATGGCACAGAAAAAAAAAAAAAAATGACTGCAGGAGTGACTTTACTTGGCAAATGGGTACCCTTCAATCAAAACGTGTTTCATTCTGTCTCACCAAATGTCAGATAACAGACTGAGAAGTACAAGTGAAACCTAGAGAATGGAGCAGTTTGCCTCGGAAAACAGAGACTCTGGAAGGAATTTAGGGGTCACAGTAGATATACTACTCCAAAAGGCTTTTTGCAGAGCTGGGGGAAAAGGGTTAATGCCATCCATGGGTGTATAAACACAGGAGGGGAGGGAGGTGAGCTTACCTCTGTGTGGTTGTTATTGCAAAGCTCTGTGCTGTTCTGGGCTCCGCATTTTTAAAGGATGTTGGCGAGGGTGTTAAAAAGAGCCATAAAAAGTATTTAATGGCTGGAGATGTAATGGCTTACAGTGAGAAATTTAAAGCACTCATTTTGTTAAGCTTATAAAAAGAAAGATTGAAAGGTGATTTGATAATGGTTTATAACCATATGCATAGGGAAAAAAACACCGGGGAACAAAGGATTCTTTAATCTACTGGAGGGAAAAAAAAGAAATGTAGAAGGAATCCATGACTGAAAGCTGAAACTGAAAAAAAAAAATACTATATATATATTTTTAGCTGGAAAGGTAAAAATTAATGAAAATTATCAGTGAAAATAGTGAACACTCTACCTCCTGCTGATTTATATCAAGACTGGAATCTCCCTCAGAAGCTGGCTGTAACTGAAGAAATTATTTTTAATTATGGTAATTTAAGGAGAAAAATAGAAAAACAAATAGGGTCCTCATCAATTTCCAGTATTTTAATTTGTTGGATTTTTAAAAAATCAGTTTAGTAGCTTGTTTGAGCCTCAGGATCATTTGCTTCTAGTGAATAGACAATGCTGAGAGTTAACATCCAAATCAACTGGCTACAGACTTGACTTTAGCTCTGCAAAACAAACTGGGAAAGAAAATGATTTGTACAGAACTGGATATCAGCAGAAGCTTGTCACCCCGTGTATAAAACTTGTCATAAGATATGCAGCAAATAACATCTCCCTCCCTAAAATTTAGTTTGGAAGAATTTGACCCTAGCTGTTCAAAAAGCAAGAGGCAAAATGGTATTTAGACTGAGGATTCCCTTATATGGAGTTCATGAAGTTAAAAGACACTGAAATAAAATATCAGGGGAAAAATTCATTAAAGAAAACCCCTTAACAATTGAAAATAATTGCATGGGCATTTTGGTCTGAGTTTGAATTTTACTTGCTAGTTTGCTTGTTTTCACTTTTCCCTTTTTGCTTCTTTTCTCCCCCATTTTTCTGGGTATTTCTCTATGTCCCACACAAGGAAACCAGTCTGGAATAGGTCTCTTATAGAGCCTGCTCTTGTTACAGCTCCTGTTCCCCAGGCTATCTGTGCTGACAGACTGCTCCTAACCTTGCTGTGGAGACTGGAGGAGATCCTGGGGCTTGCTATTCTCCTTTAAGAGCAAACAAATCATTCAGAATGAATTGCTGATCAGGTTAATTTCACTCCCTCCTCCCTGTTTGTGAGTTATTTATGAATCTCATAAATGCACTTGTTGAACAGTTCCTATTAACTATCCTGGCCTGCATCTCATTTCAGAGCACTTCACTGCAAGGTTTCAACATGTGACATTTGAGCCGTGTTATCTGGTTTAAAGTAAGGATTTCCAGTATCCTTTTCCATCAGATGACTGAATTCCTGGGGTTTGCTTTTCTTAACAGCTTAGGATAGTCTATCAAAGGAAAGCAAGGCTCCTCCTGTCACACACACTGTGATCTCTGGCAACTACTGTCACCTTTCCCTGTCCTAGGTGTAAATTGGAGACAACACTTTCCTACTCAGCTTTCAAGCAGGTATTTTTGTTATAAAGTAATGTTCTGTTTATAAGCAGTGTGTTAAATGAAGTCTTTTTTGCTCTAGAAAATGACACCAGGTTTTTTTTTGCTTTGTTTTGTTTTTTTCATTCTGAGCTCCTCCATATATTCCTGATGTTTCCTTGGATCTCCAGGTCCTTTTTCACCTGATAACAGAGGAGGTGCTGCTGCCTTGCCTATTTCCTTACTGCAGTCACAATTGCTTTCCAATGCAGGAAAACAGAGTCAGATTCTAAACAAATGACATGAAATCGTGCCCATAACATATTCTTCCAACAAGGAACAGAATCTCTCAGTGGTTTCTGAGCCATGGGCCAGATTTTACCATGAGAGCAATTGTGTAGTGCATTTACAGTGCCCACAGTGGCACCTGAGAGCCCAAGGAACCAGAGCTGTAAGACTTTCTCTGGTGAAACTGGAAAACAGACCACCACCATTTTCCTTCCCTGTTCTTCAGCCTGAAAATGTGGGTCTGGCAAAAAAAGCACAGGAATTGGATTTATTCTCATAGGTTTGTCCTTCAGATTCATTGCAGTAATCACATAGTCCATTCTTGCCACAATTTATGCTTTGTATGATGGTTTCAGTCCTACATTTCCTGTTTTTATTCTTAAACATCACCTGCTAACTATGGTGGTGGGAGGGAAGACAAATATGTGTCAGACTCAAGGTGATACATGGGGGTTGTATAGAGGTGGAAAAGAACAAGGAGATTAATTGCTTATTTATTGGTTCTAAACATCAAGGTAATAAGCACAAAGAACTGAAAATTCTCCTTGTAGAGAGGTGACCTGTTCTAACTTGCTATGCTGAAAGCCAGTGAGAGAGGTTGTATGGTTGTAATGGGAAAAAATAAAACAAAAAATATTGGCCACAACGTTTTTAGGAAGGACAAGGCAGAGAGAATCTTCTTTGCTAGGAGATTAGTTCTCATTCAGAACTGGAGGGGCAGGAACATTCATAAATCAGTGCACAGTCTAGAAAGATGAGGGGTGGCTGCTTGTTACAGATAAAAATTAAACTAGCAAAGAGAATGAGCTAAAGCTTCACCAGTGATGTTACAAATTAAACTGCAGTGGGATGAACATGAATAATTATTTCAGATAATTTAAGACAGTTCCCTTTAATAAAACTACTACATTAAGATTAACTTCCTGTTCATCATGGCAATGGACAAAGGTGAATTGATCCTCACACTGAAATTACAGTACTTGCCCAAAACCTGCCCAGTTCTAGATTCACAACATTCAGTAAACATGAACAGAGGCCTTATTTTTTAACTTTCATACTTAATTTGACAACTGGATCATCCAAATCTTAAGAATGTTATACATAAGGATTGGGAGGAAAGAGAAAGGAGAAAACAAATCAAAGTAAGGAACAGATGTTTGCCTGTAGTTAGAAAGTAGCTTCTCTACAAAGATATGGGCTTACCCTAAAGAATGCTTGTATTCAAATGGCAATTTAACCATTTGTTGTTCTTCATATATATATCAGAGGTACTTGTTGCAGAATGAGTAATAATGAAATTATAAGGACCTTCCTATTAAAGTAATTTAGTTTCCATCACTTTTTATACCAACTTTTAACTTCCAATAACTCAGATAATAATTTACATACTATTATATTAATAAATGTTGAGTTCTTATATTATATATTATTCTTGTTATTCTCTCTGGAGGTTCTGTGCATTAATAAGTATTTTGGACCATGGCAGATATTGCTGGGCTGTTTCCAGAGAAGAAAAAATTTAATAAAATGAATAGTCTCTCTAAATGTTCTGCCTGAGCACAGTAGAGTCACATGAGATTTTACCTGCTAAAGTATCCTGGGCCTAATATAAATGTGGTAAAATAACTTCTGGAGGATTCTCTCATTTGTTACCTCTATCTCTTTGCTGATTGCAGGACTCAGCCTAGTCAAACTGACAAAAACCTAGGTGTCTAAAAGAGGCTTTTGTCAGTTTTCTCCCCCAATAAACAATAGCAATAAAAACAATTTTAACACATTATTAAGGTCTTAGTATGAAATATATAAATCTTAGAAATTAATAATACAACATTATGATGAAAATTTATCATATTTTGACATAAATTATATGACAGTCTAAATTGCATGGCCATATTTTCCTTTTTCCTCTATGAGTTCTGTTTGTTGCAGCAGTCACATAATGAGCAATTATTCAAGACCTCTTTTATCATTAGTGCCCAATACATGTCTCTAGGATTTATTTACTGTACTCTGACAAATCCTTTTTGAAATCAGAAATGTTAATTGCCCCATGTACTTTTTCTGATCTTATCTTTAGCTCAGCATCCAAGTACTTCATAAACCATACCACAACGCATCTCTGCAGCTGGAAATAGCATCAGAATTCAAAGATCAAGAATAAAAGTATTCTCTAATTTTAGAATAGACAAATTGTACCCTATCCTGTGGGTGGTGTGTTATCTACAAAAGCATTTGCAGCACACACAGATATGCCTGAGTCCTCAGTGGTGCTTATATAACTCTTATATATAACTTATATGCTCTGTCACCTTCCAGGAGGAATCTCTCCATGTCAGATTTAGGTCAGTTTAATGCTACTGAGAAATACTTGCACTCTCACACTGCTCAGAAAATGAAGTGTTATGCAAATTAATGGGAATCAGATTGCAGTGAAAGTCTTCAGACACAATTTATTAGTCTCTGGTGCATCAATCAATGGCTGTACATAAAAGCTATGTATCAGACTGAACCTTTCATAAAGCATGAAATTTACACTACCTATAACATCCTTATGCATAAACTTAACTGTGAATTGTGAATGTTTGCAATTATCTAGGAAATGGCCTGCTCTTATAATTATTAAAGCAAATGTATAGATGCTGCATGAGAGAAAACATGGTTTTACTGCTATTAAGAGACAATTTAATGTACAAAATCACATTATCATGCTCAAAAGATGGCTTTCAATCATTCACATGAACATTACAAACCCGTTGTATGAAACTTCAAAAAGAGGATAGGTGATTTTTCAGGATAAGCCTTAATGAGTACATTATTTGCACATTGCAAGTAGAGCAGAACAGCTATCTGCTGTCCTGAGAAACCACCAACTGTACAAACTTCTGTCATCTATCAAGGAGTGAAGCTACTTCTGTAAAGCTGATACAAAAATTTTGTTAGACAAATAATGCCAGTTACCAAACCTCATTACTTCATATTGCTCAGATGTTTCTCTCCCACTTCAGAAGCTGGAAGTCTGGGAAGAAAGGAAGGGCAAGGAGTTTTGTTCCTGGTGCCTGTCACACGCTCTGCGACAAAATGAGAGGGGGCTTAGACTCCCAGCTTCCTCTGTCTGGGTGAGTTCAAACCAGTGGCCAGGCTGGCCAGGGGAAAGTGCACATGGAGTACAGACCTTTCTGAAAATGTCTGGGTTTATATCCCTGTGTTTCTTCAGATGCCTCTCCTACAACCACAGTCATCTTCCTTCTGTTTAGTCAAGACAGCTTCATCCTCTCTTTGATTACTTATTTGAATACTTTGAAATTTTCACATACTTCATCCTCAAGGGGAAGTTTAGAAAACTTCCCAGACCCATTCCCTCTTTCCATGTGCCCTCCTGCCATATAGCTCCATGACTATTCCAGCTGGTACAATAGCTACAGGTTTTACCATAACTCTAGGGCTGACTCCTGCTTTTTGGCAATGTACTTCCAAGTTCAGAAATAGCAACAGCAGGAAAATCTACTTCCAATAACATTAACCTGATCCTGAATTTGGAGGATTAGCTGGCTGTTTGTGTACTTTCACTGGAATGTTGCTTCTGTAAAAGTGACAAATATTCTTGGTTCAAGAGAGCCTGCATCAAATTCATAGGAAGGTATTCTGAAGGTAAATGTGGAGAACCAGGACCTCATATAATGGAATATATTTCATATTGTCTTTTCTGTAAATACTTTGCCTTTTTCATTATGGATTATTTAATGTCTGTCAAAAGTCAAGAGCCAGTTGTGCTGTAGCTGTATTTCTGACTGCCTGATAAATATGAAATCCAGTTTAATTTATGAGAGGACAGGTAAGTGCGAGACCTTGATACAGAAGATACATGAATGACCAAGGTCAAAACCAGTAATAGACTTTTGTGTTTAGAGCTTAAATAATAACTCATAATCAGTAGAGATAGGAGAGGAAATGGAGGTCAAATACTGGTAGAAAGATTGAGGCAGCAAGTGCAGATGTTATTCAAACTGACAAAGTAAATATTATTTCAGTGAATGGTATTCACCTTTTTTTTTCCCCAGTCCCTATTTGTGATAGGCAATAAAATTTTACCAGCCTGAACTCGAACTGCTCATCTGTTAAGAAAAGTGATGGAAAGGTGTTCATTTAAGACTCATACAGACACAACCTGAGAGGGAAATCTCATTGTTGTAAATAGGTTCCACCACTGGAAAATAACACCCAAGCTCAGTTTTCATTGTTGCGTAAACATGGGTAGATTTCAACTTCCCTTTTCGACTTGAATTATCATCTATATCTTCACCCTTAAAAAAATTTAAATTATTTCGAAATAATTAAAAACAAACTCTGTCTTTCTGTGCTAGGGGCTTCCATACTTTCATATTTCCTAAACTTTCATTAATAAGCCTCTCTTTGAAAGAATTTTTTACTAGTAGGGAACCCCAGAGACTCTCTTCATCTAAAATTTTCTAGTTGTATGAAATGGTATGATTTATATTCAATTAATGAAAGAAGAGGCACATATTTTACAAAAGAAAATAGAATTAAGATTGCTTGTTCAAATAGTTTTCTTGACCAACACATTGAATGAAGGAATTCAAATTTGAATTTGGAAGCCATTCTCAACCAGGAGCTGGTGTTTGTATCAAGCCGGACATTTATGATCTGTGACACAAGATCTTGGGAGAAGGAGAAACCTTCAAGCTGAAGTCTAAGCGCAATAGGCTATGAAAAGAGCAAGGTGGAGCAACATAGAGCAAAATCTATTTTTAGTCAGAAAAAAATATGGAAAGATAAAGGGTTTCTGATATGTTGGCAGAGTTGCAGCCAGATATGCACAAGGATGAAGGGCTGATTGAAGTGGTGCTCTGTTACTCAAAGCAGAGTAGGGGCAAGAGAGGAGTATGAACAAAAGTAGAATTAATACACTCACCTGGACACATTCCATAGGGACTGCAAACATTGGAAGATCACTGAAAAATGTAGAACAAAAAAAACAAGAGAATTACAAGAACAGAGAATAGAGCAGTAGGGCTCACTAACCATCTGTATGTCATCCAGATTTATGGCTGATATTCCCACACAGAATGTGCTCAACAAAATGTTTATAAAGGGAGCTTGGTCATTTATGCTTAAATAGCATAGGAAGAAAGAAAGATTTAGAACTAATATAATGTCAAAATGCTTTTTCCTGGTATATTGCCTTATATAATTTAGTTGAGATCTAGTGCCAGGATTAGTTTCAAACACACAAATTGTATGTGGTGAGTTCCAACAACAGCAAGAAAAGCTGTGTTGCCTGATGAATGGCAGCCTACTCTTTTCAGATTCTTGGTCACACAATGCAAAAAAAACCAAAAAATCAACCCAAAACCAACACATTAGTGACCTGAATTACAATGAAAATAATCTTTTCACTATGCAAACCTAGCTACATGAAACATCCCTTAACCAAAAGTCAAAATAAGGGAATCAATCAAATATTGATTGAGGAAAAGGATATGAGTTATTTTGCCTGCACTCAGTGCTTAAAAAGCAGATACAAACTGTATATTGTATATCAACAATATGGAAGTCTGATATAATTGAATTTACCAGTCCTTTTCTTGTATCCAACATTCTGACAAGGTAAGACAAAAAACTGATCCAAATGTATTAGAATTAATAAAGTAATATCCTTATTAATAACCTTATTGAGCTTAAAATATGGAGTGCATTGTGGACCAGTGTGACTTCTGGGATCGCTCTACTGCTGATACTCTTGAATAAGGAAAATCAGAGAACACTAGAACTTGGACAACATGGAGTTCAGCTTAGACAAACACAGAACACCAATCCAACAAGCTGTGGCAGGACAGCTGACATCAAAAGGAAATGCTTTGCTTCATTTTGATGTCATCAGCTCTCTGAGCTGCCCTGGAGTTTGTGAAAAGCAACTTGTATAATCAGTGAATTTATACTGATTAGTAATGAATTCAAGTGTAGAGAAATGTGCAGGCTACCAACAGTACCTATAAAAAATTAACGATAAGATGTACAGAAGTACACGAAATTTTTTGAGTGATGACTTGTGTGGGGAAGGGAATCATGATGATGTTTGAAAAGCACATGTACTTTCTTTTGACTGCTTTCCAAAGTATCCAAAACATTTTCAGGATACTTGCCAGAAAACCATCGGGCTATTTTTGACTGGCATATTTAAACAATAAGTTTCTCTCCTAAATAACAGAAATTTAGAAGGTTTAGGAAGAATACAGGATGGAGACTATCATCATTAGGATGATCACAACCCATACTCTCAGTCAAATTAGATCAAACCAGAATAATACAATAATACAGTCATATTCAGAAGTCATTGGGTCCTTCTCCGCCACTTGAAGCAAAGTTATCTTAAATAGATATTTGATTACATTTTTTTAGAGACAAGATCTTTCTCAAATAACTCTGTACTCAATGGCAGGAAAAAGAGAGTGAGAGTGCATCCTCAATTTCAGTCAAAATTGGGCTTGCTTTTATTTATTCCCACCTGTCTCTAGAGGGTCTATTGCTAATTGGAGTTTAGTACCTTAATGACTAAAACTAATCTTTGTGAATGTTCCTCATGTTCCTAACATGTGGAGTATGTAAGAAGAAGTTACTTTTCAAGTTATTCATTGTTCTCATCTCAACAAAAACAAAAAACCAAAATCCACAGAAAAACCTTATTCTGAAATAAGACTTCACTTTTTTTTTTTTTTAAACAAACTAATTTCATGACTAATTTCATGCCCCCAAGCTCCAAATTGGAGAATATTCCAATATTCATGTAAAAGCAATTAAAGGAAATTTTTGGCCTCCTTAATTTTTTGTAAGACTGCACTGTACAGTGGTTCCATGTACAAGGAATTCCAGAGAAGATATGTCAAGTGGGAAAAACAAACTAGTATGGATATTATAGGCTAAGATGCTGATGACAGGTACAGTTAAAGCATTTCCAATGGAATTTATGGCAGCAGTAGTCCAGAAGCTTTAAACTTCTTACAGGATATTAATGGAATTCACACAGCTGGTTCCTTCCAAACAGAGAAACTCAGACAACATCACCCTAAGAGCGGATTCAATTACTACTTTTAAGATATCTCTTATTGCTACGCATTTTTTCACGTCTCTGGACAACAATATTAATGTTGTTCCCCCTGAGCCACACTTAGTGGAGCACCATTAACCTTCTTGTATCCTGGGAATCTGATCCCTTGCTCGCTGGCAGGGAGCAGAGCACACATACACGAAACTCTCACAGGCACACACACTCTTACAAGACCTTAATCTTACAAGATTTAAACAATGTAAGCAAAGTTTAAAATTTTTAGCAGAGGAAGACATGTTCAGATGGAAGCCAATAGGTCTAATGCTGCCATCAAGTACACAAAGTGTATTTAATAAATCTTCAGTTTTGAAATTAATTTCAGGCTGTGCTTCACGTTCTTGCATCTACCACTCTCTTATGTACCTGGGCTTTAATTGTTTCTTTCTTTGATATAATGAATGCCAGAAAGTAACCCTGAAGCACTCATTTTGCATCATAAATCACAGTATCTTTTTAAAAGGGAAAGATAATTACAACAAAATAGCAGTTCAAAACTGCTTGGAATTTACTTCTTACCTTTGACAAATAGCAGAGAAAATAATTGCCTAAAGACAATGTCTAACATTGATTTAAATGACTTGTTATGCACACATAGTCTATTCTGTGAAAATGGCCTTCTTTCCAAAAGAAAAAAAACAAAAGTAACAAAAAAACCCCCACCAAACATGAGAACTCTTCAAGCTCCTGACAAATTAATTTGTTGAGGGCAAAACACTGCACATTTGTTATGCCTTGTCTATTTCCTAAAAGCTTGTGTGTCACATCTCTTCTACCCTCTGTGTATATATATCTCTGCTGCCGTTTATTTTAAAGAATGCTTCATTTTTTTTCAGCCTGCTTTCCTATTGCTGTTCTTATTTTTCACAAGGGTTGTCTTTTCTTGGATTTTTTCCTCCGTAGCTCTTTTAGTTTTGATGAAGATGCGACAAGATACCCTGGTTATATGAATCACTGTGTTCTGGAACTGTTTTGTTTGTTTACTCTCTTTCTGGTGTGGAATCTGTCTCTACAGATTCTGATGCTTTTGCTGAAAGCTGTTTGAGGTCACATAAAGTTAAACTCGAATATACAATGATCTCTTACAATTGTTGTCCCAAACAATGCAATATTATTTGAACCATATAATAGCCATCAGATGGTACAAGATTTCCCACTATGAATAGCCAAGAAGTGTTTCCTTGTTCTTATTTTAAAGGAATGTGAGGGAAACAGAGGCAAAGTTATCACTTCCAAGATTTCAAGCTTGAAGATTGTTCAGGTTTGTCTCTACAAGTTGCTGTAACTTTTGTAATTCTGCTGTTATTGTTGGACAGATGTGAAGACATACCCTGCATTATATAGACAAGTTTTGCCTTTTTTTTTCTGCTGTTCTTCATCCCCAGTCCCTTCTCTCCCCCTTTCAGATCCCATGTACAGTCCCTGAAGCCTGTTTCTCTACACTAGCAGCTCCATTAAAATCACTGAGGTTTTCACCTCCCAGGAGTCTGGGTAAGCCCTCTGCTTTACAGGGCCAAGGTTTATGAGGAAAAAGTTTTTCAGTGGCTCATCTAGAGCTAGCAGAGTGCAGCTGCAGCTTAATCTGAAGGTCTCCAGATACTATTGAAGTAGAAATGATTTAAAAGATGTAAAGGGCACGCACAAAATAGGCAAGTAGTTCCACCTGCTACTTCCCTGAAGAGGGATATGGTTTGAGGGGTCTGAACATAATCCTGTTCTGTCCCAAATGTTCTCTTTACTTCCTTCTCAACTATAAACCTCTCCTTGAGCTCTTTTGTGGATTTTATCTTTAGCTGCAACCAGCTCCATTCGTGCACATACCAAGCTACCCACACTTTCTTCCTCTTCTGCCCTTCAGTACAGTGAATTTCCCCTGGCAGATCCACCATACTCAGGAAACAGTACTCAAGCTGCAAAATAAAGAACATCCAGTATTCTTTAGCACATCAAGGTTTCACAAAAGGCTCTCAGCAGAGATTTAATTGTAGTAGTATTTTTTCTTTTTCATAGAGGAAAACTACATGTGCCAATGAATAAGAAGAGGCAGTGGGCAGAAGCTGATAGACAGGAAATTCCATCTGAACATGAGAAGAACCTCTTCACTGTGCAGTGACTGAGCACTGGAACAGATCACCCAGAGGGGAAGGGGAGCCTCCCTCACTGGAGGCATTCCAGAACCATCTGGACACAATCCTGTGTGCTCTGGGATGATTCTGCCTGAGCAGGGAGGTGGGGCCCAATGACCACTTGTGATCCCTACAGCCTGACCCACTCTGTGGTTCTGAGACAGCAACACAATAAAAAAATACCTCTTGGAGCTACACTTGGGTTTATTACTTATTAACCTAGTCGATTTGCTTAATGAATTTACGACTGGTCTATAAATTCTAGCAAACTGTTGAGTGACTATGAATTTAATAGAGATTAAAACATTGTCTCTTACAATGTGCACTATTATTCCTTTTAAAGTTTACATGTGGTATTTAAAAAAATATTGCTCCTTCCAATCAGAAAAAAAAGTCATTTTGAAATTATTATTATAAGAGCTACTCAAAGTAAATTTTGATTATGCAAATGCCTCTGGCTGGAGCAACAGAAAATCAGAAATATCAGTTTCTGCTAAACAGTTTGCTTTTATGAAGAAAAACATCAAACAAGCCTTCATTTCCTGGGCTGAAAATCACAGGGGAATGTGAATACACTACCACAACCATCAGTGAGAGCAGGAACTAAATTTTTTGGGGGTGGTTGGACAAAAGGAAAAGAAAAAAAAATAAAAATAAAAATAAAGGGTACCCTTAGGCAAATAGACAAAATTGGGTAATTTACTACTGGGGTTGAAGATTGGTTGGAAGCCAAATGTTCACTGGAAGAGAATGAAGAGGGCAGGAAGACAAGCTGAATAACCACCTATGGACAGTATTAAACAAAATAAATGTTGCAAATAAAATAACTGAAAAATTCAGGAAGAGCAGAAGAACCAAACTTCAAAATCCAATGGCAATCTTATTTTTCTGCTTAAAGTTTCATTAAATTATTTTGAATCTGCCGTAGTAATGCTTTCAACATCCTACTGTTCTGTCAATGCACAGAAATTGAGCTTTTGTTATTAAAAAAAAAAAATAGTTCATTGTCAATATGCTCACAGGAGATGAATGTTTCACTTACAGCGTAACACAGTTGGAATAAAGCCCATTTAAAAGACTTCTTTTTTGTAACAAAACAGCAACAATCAAACAGAAGTGACAACAGCCAGAATAATAAAGTTACAATAGAAATGAGAGCTTCCAAATAATCTGAAAATGTTGAAAGCAAAATTTATGTCCTTGGACATGGTACTACAAAATTCATCATTGCTGTGGCATCATTTTAGTGACATTTTGTAGCACAGCTTTTCATTAACAAAATGTTTCTTTTCCTTTGCTTATTAATGAGTTGTGTGGTTTGGCAACAACAACTGTTAAAAGGCTCTCCAGAACAAAGAACAAAACAAAAAATCACACATTTAAAATTTTTTTAGTATTAGAAGCGAACGTAAATGAGGGTATTTCTCCTTTGCTGTAAAACTAATATTCAGAATAAGAAATTAACTGGCATATCAATGGCTTCTCTTGGACTGGATCCCAGGGAACCCCTCTCTAACATTGGCCAGTTTCTGAGGCTGAAAGCTCAGGAACAGAATGACTTGCCTTAGACAAAGCTTCCTCCAGTCTGAGTTCTCTGTTTTATGCCTGGAAGCACAGGAGGGTTTTATTTCCCCTCAAAAAAAAAAAAATAAAAGCCAAACCAAACCAACCAGCCAAACAAAAAAAGACACCCACAAAGCAAATATACAGTCTCACAGGATGCCTTTGTGACCACTCTCAAAAACACCATAAAAAATCTAATTTTGTCTCACAAAGCTCTCTGGCCTTACTGTCATCACGACAACACATTTTGACAGATACTTTGATCAGTGTAAATGTGTCATTCATCTAATAATTATGTTTGTGGAAACAATTTCTCAAAATCAAGTTAGGTGACAAATTAGAATTATAAGTCAGTGTGGAGAGAAGTGGACATTAAGCAAATAGAAAAACAAAGGATCCAAACGTGTCTGAACTGCCCACGGAGTTTAATTTCTGCACTTGAGTCCAAACACTAGCTCCACTTCTATAAAGGACAGAAGAAGCACTCAGAGAGAATATTCTCAGACCTTGGAGTTCAAATTTGAAATTTATGCATGCAGGATTTAAACTGTGCTTCCTACAAGGTTAAGTGAAAACGCTTCTAGTGACTTTCAGGCGGGCATTACTTTGTTGAACATTGCTGCGGTGATTTCAGCAACAATAACAAAGAGAACATTCATGCTCGGCTGAAAAGGTTTTAAGATTTACATGAATGATGTGCAAAAATGGTTGAATAGAGAAACACTTAAACCAAATATATCTAAATCCTAAGAATAGACAGACACCTTTGGCTTATGCCTGAATGATATTGAAAGGAATATACTGTAGGAGGTCCCCTCCTTCTCATATTGCAGAATGTTCTTTGGCATTCCAAAGTGTTACTGCTAACTTCTCAGTCTCAAGTAGGTTAAGCTTGTGTTTTTAACATATTGTTTGCAATTTGATGTATTTTAAGACATATACAAATGTAGAATTACATCAGTAACCATGTTACACAATATACAGGACACTCCCTGGTACAGGTTTGGCTAAGTAGTTCTGATAATGAACAAAATGTCAGGAAAACCATTAGGAGTGGCAGAAAAAGTAGAGCTTTCTAGAAAAACAAATGGCAATCTGAACTATTCTGCAGTCAGAAAAATATCAGACCTGGCAAACCATTCCCATGCAAAACAAACAAAAAATATTTTTTTTCATCATAATTTTATATACCGTAGCAAACAGATTGCTGCCCAGTCAATGCCACTTATTTCTTCCTAATAATGAAATGCAAAATAAAGCTGTCATTCTCCCCCAAAACTCTGCTTGCTCAAACCCCAAATTTACTATTCAAATAACTATTGTTATTCCTTAACCAAACCACTTTTTCTTAATCAGTTGGTTTCAAAACAAATGTCTCTATCACATTCCAGACAACCCATTCTGACCCCAAATAGTTCAGTTCTGTACCCAGCAATCAGTAATTGTCAGCCAGTTCAGTCTGTCAGTTCTTCCAGCTCCCCAACTCTCCTCACACAATTAAATCCAAGGCCTCCTGCTCCCAAAAGTTAGCATCCAAAACTCCCACCTATGAAAACTTTAAGTAAATAATTATATTAAGTGAGATAAAACTAGAATACCAGACATCAAGAAGGAAGTGAAACCAAGACTAGCTCTAAAAATACATATACTCTCAAACTACATAAGGTTTAAACAGCATTTAGCTTTTTAAAAGCATGGCAAAATTAATCAACTAGAAGAAACAGGTCTCTATCAACTGCCAGACAGTGTAAAAGAAACTTTTCAGACCTAGACATAAATGATAGAAAAGCTGCTATCTTAGAGGAAATAAAACCACAGACTTCCCACTGTTTAAGAACAAAGTATGACAATCATGAGCAGCAGAGAAAATGTCATTGAAGTTCTATGTGGGAAAAGCCCTAAGTGTGTATCAATCAAGACAGTATCAGTGTGAAAATGGCCTCAAACCACTGGCAGCTAAAACTGACAAGGTATACTTAGAAACAAATGCTCACCTTGAAAATCTAATGCAGAAAGGGAAGGTTTAAATAATCAGTTTGCATGCTTAGTGATTCCCAGAAAGCTTTTCAGCCCATCCTGTGTGAAAGTGTATGCTGGGACATAGCTATGGCTCTTGCTGTCAGGGTGCATTCTCATGGAAATTTCTCACTGAATCACTCAGTGGGCACATTTACATGGCAAAAAGCTGAAGAAAAATCTCCCAAAGCCAGAGGAAAGTTATACTGCCAAAACTGTTAAGCCCTAAGTGAGTTTCCAAATAAAATTCAGTTGCTCTATTGGGTGCCACTTGAATGAGTCAACAATAAACTAAGAGGCTAGTTAAAAAAAGGCTTTTTAATATGGAAAAGTATCTTTCAGTTTCTGAAACAGCAATCCCCTTGGGAATAAACTGAAAGGTGAGACTTTTGAAAGGCTTTGTCCAGTTTCAGCCCAATGCCTTTCATATATTTAGAGATGCATTCTACTGTTGCTGCATATCAAGTTTGCGGCTTTAGTGTCTTTTTCATCAGTTGCACAGAGCCAAAGAAACATTTCTTTGGACTTTAGACAGCTTTTTAACATTTTCCATATTGTGAGTAACCTTCTTCTTACATACAGGCCCATTCATGGACCACTTTCATTCCTCTTGTTAACCTCATCTCACGCCTTTTCCCTCAAAGTTGATTTGTTTGAGTACATGAAAAGTCTGCAGAAGGTAAGTTTAAAATTAACTTCCTTCAGTGAAGGGTTGTTGTGGAAATTTCAATTAATTTCTAGCAGTAATGAGTCTTTGGAGGCTCACTCTAATTTCATAATGGTCTTCATCATTGGTTTTGATCTGTAATACTTTATGTAAGTAAGGTTTTAAAGATCTTCTTTTTCTAAGATGGAATCATCTGGGGTCTCTGATTGATATGTTATTGATGGTGACTTTATAAAACCAAAAAATACAACTAAAAATACTACACAAAACACAGCCTTGTTGTTTGCAATGAATGCTACAGGACACTGGAGTTGAAAACACTGGGCTAAATTCTTCTCTAAAAATACCAGTAAAATACCAGATATGAATCATGAATCTTAAGGAATGCACTTATATGAGCTCATCAAAATATTCCAGAATATGATTTCATCATTATTAAACAGTTGTTAAAGAATTGACCTTCCTACCCTTTACCTCTAATAGATATGCTATATAAGAATATTTTCTCTTTGATAACTTGAATAGTAAAAATATTTAATATCTTAACAAGAACTCCCAGCAGCTACAACCTAACATGAACAATTCGCTTGGTCTGCTGAAATTTGCCCTTAAATACCACAAACACAGACTTCCCCAGAGAATTTGCCCATGTGACTCTGTGCTTCTCTCTGTGATATTTCATGTGCACTGTGACATTATATCAAATGTGTTAACCAGGTTGCCTACTTGTCATGTTTTATTAAGTTAGCAAAACCATAATTGGAGGGATGGCTCCTAAGAGATGCAAGATGTGGGTATATTTGAGGTCTAGTCTGGTGTTTGAGAAGGGGGCAATATTTGTGACAAATGCACATTTTGACTTCCCACAACATGATATTTGTCAAAATCTCTAATTGCCCTTTAAATTAAAAGATTCATATGCAATATTACCCTATTTTATACATACATATATATGTACATACACACACATACACACACACATAAATATATGTATGTATGTATGTATATTTTCTCTCCATATAATAAAGAATATTTTTCATATTATGGTATATTTGGAATATATAAAATATGGAATATTTTTCAGTTATGGTAGTACAATTGGTCCTACATTCTGCCTATTATTCCATTTGATTACAACTTGGTTCTTTATAATCCTTTGTTTTCTGTTTAAATGTTTTGTTTCTAATTAAATATTCCAATTACCGAACATAAAGTCTGGCTAACAACAGCCAAGAATTAACATATATAAAACATATGAATAGAGCTGTATACATCATCTTTTCAAGCACAAAAAATACCCACTGCCAAATCTTCTTGATACTCACATCAGTAGTTGAAAAAACCCACCCATCTGCCATGAAAGGAATTTCTCATGTTGATTATTTCCCAGTCAAACAGAATAGATGGATAATAGCAGTGAAAACAGGGAGTGAAAAAGGGACCAAGTTTTAAATAGCATAAATGATAGCAGCAGAGAGACAAGGTAGCTTTAATCAGTCAGCCAGCACTAGGCAATTTTAAAACCTGGCAGCTTGCAGTGGTTTTCTTAGCTTGTGATATTTGAAGGACATTGATGTACACATCAAACAGAATTTAGGACATGCATTGTGGAGGTGCCAGTTGAGGCTTTATGTGCAAGCTAAAGTTGGAATTCAATCCTTTTATCATACAGAAGACATACAAACTCTTTCCTATCAACTTTCCACTCGTTTTGAATGAAGAACAATTTTTGTTGGAAGATTTACAGGTAAAAGTGTTCATTAAAATCTAGTCTCTAACCCAAAAATTGTCACATACTCTACACCAAAAGTTTAGCGTGGCTCAAATTACAGAGCAAGCTTGCAATGCTTGTGCTGTTTTATTATTCATAAAATTTAACATTAAAAATAAAAAAAAATGCTAAAGTAGCTCTATTAAAATCTATGAAAAAACCCAACCTCTTTTCCAGAGGTGGAGGGCATGAATAGGCATAAATTCCCAAATCCTGTCTTTTTTTTTTTTTCTTTAACCTTCCCATTGCATTCTCCATGTTCCTTCCACTCCTCAGGATTGTGCATGTTTGAGCACACATATGCCCAAACCCTCTAGTCACATTACCTCACTGGAAAATATTTCAACCCAAATCCTTCTATCTTCCTTCAGTGTGACCCCTATTGAAGCAATATTTTTTTTTCCATCATTTTTAATAGCTAAAAGTTCACCAATCAGTAGTGGTTGTATAATCTCTTCTCCAGGAGATTATCACAAAGGCTGTCTCCCAGTGGTCTGAGGAAAACATCAAAATTGCCTGTCCTCTTAAAATAACCTCCTGAAAGCAAGTTGGTAACATCATTTGTATTGTTGAAAATAGAAGATGACAACCATTTTGAAAGATATTTCTTTGTGTACAACCTGTAAAACAGCATCATTTTCCTGAAAACTACTCCTCAGGGGGTGACAGGGAAAGACCTAATTCATGTGTTCAGGTGGCCTTGTTGTCCCATTTTTGCATGCTTATGAAGAAATGACATATTTCTCCTTGCATGAGAATTGCAGGATATCTTCCTGAAGTAATACATACTGATGAGAAACAAATGGAAGCCCATTTGTCCATAAAGAAATGTTATTATCTGAAAATGAAGGAAAGCTCCATACCAAGCAGCTATTTACCCAATCTGTGAACTGAACTCTTAAATCATCATATGCAGTCTTTACAGAAAAGTTGTGGTATGCCAAAAATTATAATCTAAACCCAGTTTTTTCATGTTTTATACATTTCACATTTGAAATATCAGGAAATGTTTTTCATTTGTTTTTAATACTATCTGAGAGGAAAAGGTGGGCAAAAAATTTAATGCAACACACATTAGGAAGAAAGGTAAGAATGATTTGGAAACAGACTTATAATGAATGCTTGAAAGATGAAAGATAATTACTTTTAGCTAAGTTCTGAATGCTTCACCTGCCATGAAAGGGAACAATAAACCTCTGGCAAATATTCTTAGGAAGATGTGACTAAGTGAAAGGGTTTGCCTCTAGAAATAAATTTAGGATGTTGAAGTGCTTTGAAGATAAGAAATCCCATCATAATTGCAGGTACACTTGATCCCTGGAGGGGACTGGCAGCCCAAGATGTGGAGGGGGAGCAGTGTCTCGTGCCAAGGCATGGAGAGAGGCTGGAGGCTGGTCCTGCTGGTACCAGGCTCTGGGATGGAATTCCCCTCCACAGGCAGAGACCAGCAACCTCCTGCAAGGGCAACCAGCAGCCAACACCCACTCTTCCAGCACAATAAACCTCTTTTTTCTTCCATATGCTCAGTGAGTCCTCCATGATTCTTACAAGCAGCCCCAGGATTTCAGTCAGGACTGGAGAGCAGTGGTTTTATACGTGAGTAAAACTCCTCTCCCCGGAGGGGCAGCTGCTGCCATCGCGGTCAACAGGAGCCACAGGTGCTCCAACAACAGATGCAAAGCTGTAGTCTTTGGAAAAAGAGGTATAAATGTCTGAGTTTATTTCTGGCCTTTACCTTAGGCAACTGTTTCTGTAGATGCTTTCACCATCATGCAGTATAAAACAGGTGAAAAACTAAGGAATCATTTGGGTAGAAGGAATGATAAAATTGTAAGAAATTATTTTTTTTTATCCTCAAATGTCACATAATCAATAGAGGAAAAGTGTTCCTGTGAGAATTATTGCCACTTCTAAAAGATCAACACTGATGAAAAAGAATAGTCAACACCACAACTATTCTACATATTTTTTCGCTTCCTGAGACCATGATTCTTAAACCTATGAATGTATTTCTCTACGTATATGAGAAGAGAAGAGAAGAGAAGAGAAGAGAAGAGAAGAGAAGAGAAGAGAAGAGAAGAGAAGAGAAGAGAAGAGAAGAGAAGAGAAGAGAAGAGAAGAGAAGAGAAGAGATAGTTCATTCCTTGTATCAAAATAAAACATTCTATACTGACTGCAGTACTTGGAAAATGAAAATAAAAAATGAAATTTTCTGTTTAGTTCAAGACACTAGTTACTGTGCAGTAAGCTAGACTAGGTATTCATGATGTGCTAGCTACTTCTTTGAAATTTCTCAAGTTTTCAGTTTGCAAATGTTTATCCTACAAAAAAATCTGAGGAGTAAGTTACCTGACTTACTTGCTTTGGATAGCTGCATGCACAGTTACTTCAAAATCACTGAATCTGCAACTTGTTTGTCCTGTGGTGACTTGCTCAGTGTAGTTTAGAGCAGCTTTGCTAGTTTGTCTGGTGGAGATCACTCAAAAAGATTGATATAAAGAAATTAAATACCTTTACTGTGGATTTGATAAATCTCATTAAGTATTCACTGCTAACTTAAAATATTAATTTTAATTGAGTTTCATTTCATTTTGTTCACTTTCAAGATAAAATCAGATTTAAAGCTATATAGAAATTGTTTCACTAACATAAACTGAGACACAGATCAGATGAAGTAATACTTCTAAGACAGAACATTTTACAAGTATATATTTTTTGTCTCTTTAATTCTCAGAAATCTTTAAGATTTCTCCTAAAGTATCCTTACTTTCAGAGCACTAGGAAATTTATTTGATTACTGTATATCTAACAGCAGCAAATAGTGCTGGATAAAAGCTAACTGGACAATAACTGCTGTGCTGCTCCCATCCTTCAAAGGAATGGCTTCTCTTTAGGAGAGTCAAACTTACATTCACCAGGAACACAATCAATATTTGAAAATTTGCCAGTTTTTTAATATTAGATTTCCATAGGACAAAGCAGAATTATCCAGAGTCTGCAGCAGGAATGTGTGTCTTTTCCTCTAGCCTTTAAGCAGGCTGTTGTGTTAACTACCTTAAGTCACCTGGTGATCAATTAACTGATTTTAGAAAGGCCTCATGAAAAAATCCTCATCATGACACATCTGAAATATTTGCTCCTAGAACCATTTTCTCTGCAAAATGTATAGGTTTAAATTTCAGTGAAGCTCAGATAAACTTAAAGACTGACTTTGGAACACAGCAAAAAATCATATTGTGGCAGGTAGGTGGCAAGACATTAGCAGAGATTCTCAATGTGAGCTGCTGTTATCCAGCACGAGGAGCCACAGGGACAGAGCCCAAGTTTTGGAAAACAGAGAGAGATAGGTGCAAAAACCTGGGCAGATGTGCAGAGTGATGATGAAGGCACACACACGTGTGCACACGTGCACAACCAAAAATGCACAGAATCTCACACACACACAGATGTATGAACACTTATCCCATCCAGAAAGGCAGTAGACCTTCTGGATTTATCACAGAAAAATTCAGAATAACATCTAGTTGGCCTAAAATCTTAAAACAGTAGAAAACCATGGTTCCTTTTGTCCCAAGGAATAAAACCAAAGTTATGGAATAAGTGAAGCACTTGTTTTTCCCATTTTTATACTATTTCTAGTGGTTGTTCCAAGTGAATGGTCTTTTTAGTAGTCTCTGTGTATGTGTCAACCTGAGCAATTGCTTCCTTTAGTATTCTTCATTTTAGTATGAAAAAGAATTATTTGCTTTGCCTTTGGCTGTGATTTCTCTCCTCAGAGGAAAAGCAAATCTCATGCCAAATGTACTGCCCATCACATAGATCAGTAAAGGTGATTTGGCCAGTGGCATCACCTTTGCAGGTGCAGACAGGGTTTCAGGAGCCCTTCTGCTGTGCTGTAGGGCCCCGGGGCCCAGCCAGAGCTGAATCAGAAATGGGGAAACCACGGCAGGACTGGGGAAACTCCCAGAAATGGGAAAATGTAGCAGGACACAGCAGGCAGCACACAGTGAATTTCAGTGCTTGAGCAGACGTCACTGCCCTTCCAATCTGTCCTGATCTTCCCTAGGGAAAAGACAGAGCAGCAGAGGGAAGCAGCTCCTGGGTTTGATCCGTGGCATTACCTTGACCTAGACTATCCAGCTTTCACAAAAACAGCAGACAAGATTAAACACTAGAGAAAATTAATAAAATCCCTAGTTTAATTGGCAGATACTACTGTTATTAAATAGATCCTCTTAAAGAATAGTGTTTCTGAATCAGTAAGGTTGAAATGTAATTGAGAATGTGCTTATGAGAAACATTTTTTGCAAAGCCTGTGAAACCGTGAGGATTAGGCTGAAGTATCCCATGTGATCAATATCTCGCAATCGCATTAAGGCCTCAGGCAACAGGGGCCTTCATTCCTTTCCATTTCCCATTTTCTGTCTTCTGTTCCTAGGCACCATCACAGGCAACCAGACATGAAGAGAAAATGAATTTGCTACAAGCTAGTAGCATTTTAAGTGGCTTTGATATAAGTGGAACAAGGGTCGGTAACTTCTAAGCCCCAGTAGCCTGATAAGAATATTAAGTCTACCATTTATCCCCAATGAGTGCTTTATTAGCCATACAGCGCTCTGCTGACAGAGTTCACTAAAAATACATTATGCTAATAACACCTGAGTGCCAGCAAAACTGGTGAAGTCCAAGACTCAACACAAAGAATGAGTCATTATGGTATTTACCTGGCAAACACAGTTAGAGGCAAAAATACAGGCAGGAGAATGACATCTCAGTCCTGTTTGCAAAGGCACAAATAAAAATAGAGGTGACTTCCCAAAGAATATTAGGATTAGAATAGAAAGAAATACGCCATATTGTATGTCTTAATAAAGATGATTAGTTTTTCAGAGCAGTAGCTGCTAGTGGAGACAAGTCACTTCTACATGTTAATCTTTGTCTAAACTCTGGTATGGCTCTTCACTGGTGAATCTTTCTGCCTGGCTTAACACTGAGCGTGTTTCCTCCTTGCTGTGTGCTCAGACCACATGAGTGAGAAAGTCTGGGATTCCCACTGCATTCCCACAGCTTCCTCCTGTTCCCCAGCCCACTGTCATTGCCCCAGCACAGCTTTTGCTCCCTTCTAAGGGAAGGATTTGCAGGCTTTCCCTCTAAGCAGCAGCTACAGGTGTCACACATCCCAGCAACAATCCAAACAGTACTGCAAGTACAGGAGACGAGGGGATGGTTCATTGCTACTTCAAATTAACTCTCTGAATCTATTTTTTACAAGCACACCCCCATCATTCTCCCAGCTCTCCTGTCCTCTGCCAGCCTGCAATTAGCACCCTGCCTAGCAGGGCTCTGGGCTCCTCCACACAGACATTCTGCAGCCAGCCCGGCTGCCAGCTCCTGCACAGGCAAATTGGTGCACAGCGCTTGGCCACGACTCACAGCAAGGGCAAGCAATCATTTCACAGACATACAACTGAGAGCTTTGCAAAATAAGGATCAAGCTTGGAAAAAAAATAAAAGGTGTGATTAATCTGGCCACTAGAGCTGGTCATTCTTTTTTTCCTCTAGGAATCTTTTACTAGCCAAAAATACCTCTTAAGTCAAGCCAAAATTAAGTCAAATTTGCCATACAGTTTCAAAGAACAAAGAAGACATTTCTAAAGACAGTAGAATGTCTTCTCAATTTTAAAAATATTTGACTTTTCATATATTTTAGAGGTTCCATAATATTTAAGAGTTGATAAAAGTTCAAACCAAAGACTTTTCTTTAGAATGTGTAAAATGGTTTGGTGTACCTGAAATGTAGCTTTATTGTTAGTGCTTGATTTTGCCCAGAGAATGGAAGAATAAAAAATAGCTTGGGACTAAACCAACTTTAGTGAGCCAAAACCCTCAGCTCCTCACAGTCAAGCCACCAAACAGTTTAAATGCAAAGGTACTAAAGAGCTAAGTAATCTGATCTGTTGTAGCTGCTTGTTCATGGAGCAGTAATGTGAGAAAGGTGCAGGCAGAGGAGAAAATCAGGCACTTCCACACCACAATTTGTCTCCTGCTGGTTTAAATGCCTAAAATAGGTCAGATGAATCATGCTTTAAAAATACCCATTCCTCTTCGCTGACTAGGAGAACAGGTGACTGGTGCTGGTGTAGCCTTCTACCTTATCAATGTCAACAGTGGGGTGAGATGAATTTCTGTATTTGAATTATTCACAAAAAATTAAAATTTAGATATGGAAACCCTAAAACCTGGGTCCAGAAGCTGGAAAGATGGACCAATGGAGAGGATATAAATTCTTGTTTCTTACTCTGGCATTCAACATTTCATGATCTACTTACTCTCCTGTATTTGTCCTTGTTTTTTATCTTTCTTTAATTTAACACACATATCTTCCTGTTTTATCCATACATCATTTTTTTCTTCAAAACACACAGCTTTAGAATCTACGTTTTGACAGTGTCCACCTGCTTCTGTCTTTCATCACCATTGGAAAAGGAAAGGGAACACTTTAAAGACATTGAGCACTTATGCATAGTAGGATATGGGAATTCTCCCAAACTGGCAAACTGTACCCTCAGTAGGAAATTACATTAGATGTGGCTCCAAGCAAGGATTGCTGTTTTTTCAGACTTTAACCCTGAAATTCTACTTTCACTGCCCTCCAATTTCCAATTTATTTTCTGGACCCACACTTTCCTTTGAAGTATTGAAATAAAGTATTCCAGGAACCTTAACCTCATTTTATTTGTGTCTTGCCCTTCAAGGGCCTCATGTGAGTTCCATTTGCAATATTTTAAGTTTTAAATTCATCTAGCTTCCTTGCAAGCAAGATAACAAACTTCTTAATGGGATCTAAGAAGAATTTTTAGTTCTGGCCAATGGTTTCACTGTTGGCTTCCATGTTAACAGGACAGTGAGCATATTAGAAAAATATACCTTCTGTACCTTAGCAGAAAAGAATAGTGTGTGGAGATATTAACAATACTACATGTTCCTTCATTATACATGTATATGTATGTGTGCATTTAAATATGCAAACACTGCATCTATATCTTAAATTTAATTTCACTGATAGCTAGAGGTTTCTGATGGTGCCAACTATGCCCAACAAAAATAAAGAATTATAGCAAAAATTAAAGGTAATCTGTGTAATTTCTAGTTGTAAATAATCATGTATTTGACTACAGTTCTGAGGAAAGAGAGAAAATCCATAAAAGCAGTTTACAGGCACCAGACAACTAAAAAGAAAATATAATTCTGAAGGAACTCACTGTACTCCTGGATGACTGAACAGTTGATCACTTTGTCTGGCTGTATGGAAAGTTAAAGCAAGCTGAAAGTTTTCAATTTATAGTGAACACTGTACTTAAGCAGCAGAAAATTATATACTAACTGTTCCACTCCAGCTGTGTGTGATATATGAAGTACGGCGAGCTCCAGTAAAAAAAGAAATGAAACCAGGTGGTAAATAATCAAACTGTACTCTTCATTAGCCTTGGTATTTATTCTGCCATTTTGAAAGCAATAAGGAGTCACATGCAGTGTTAGTGTCTTTTATTCTCTACTGTCCTTTATTTTTTGCCATTTGTATTACTAATATTTCCCCATACATTTTCCATACAGTTGCTTTTTTTCTCCCCCTTCTGGATTCTGACATTGTTATTCAGCAAATTTACTTTCATGTTTAAGCTTGTTTTGGTTTATAAAGTTAATTATCCAGCAGTACAAACACACCAATGTGAGTTCTATAGTGAATCATATCCTGCTAACCAGATAGATTCTCAGTTTTTTCCAGGAGTATAGCACAGGGCAGGAGTTTTTGCTAAGCACTTATGAACCCAATTTTTGGCAGTGGAAAGATGTTTTTGGCTATATGCAAATTACACATGGGGCACAATAGCTGTGATCAGGTAAAATTCTGGCACAGATACCTCAGATTTTCATCAGGGTGAGTCTACAGAGACTTCAGTAGATACTGAACATGAAGCAAATTAAAGACACTGCAGAATGAGGTTTCATGATAGCAAACCATCGTTCTTATTTCAGCTAAATGTGTACAAACACTTTAACGAAAATTCGTGACCTTGGCCCCTTTTTTGATTATTTAATTATTTAAAATCTCTTATAATCTGTCTTTTTCCTGATTCTGTACTGTGCTCTTGGCAAAAGCAGTGAGCATGTTATACTCAGAAACCGTAATTAGTATCTGTTCATACAAATGTTCCGGCCTGTTTTTTCTCATTACTCAAACTGCATACACAAGACATGTTTAGAAGCATAAATTGTTTCCCTACTGCGCTTCTAATTAACACTTCCATTAAGACCTAGGCAGAGAGCATGGAACATACTGAAAGAAACTGCTGTTTACAGAAACGGTGATAAAATGTATACAAATATGTCCTGCAAAGTGCAATCGAGCCAGCTTGCGTGACATGTGGATGTGTTTCTCTGTATGTCGGCACAAACAGATGTGCTACACTCACATGCAAGACTAATTTGTTCATTAACATTAAAAAAAAAAAAACCTAGATGAATAACAGTCCATTAATTTTTATAATTACTTCTTGCATGCCCATATCATTGCTCAATTTATTTTCTGAAGCCCTTGGTAGCTTCAGATTGGCTACTTGGCATGATCAGGCTGGATACTTGAGTTATCTTCATTGGTTAAAAGATTGGATTTACTTGGATTTTTAAATATTTATACTTGATAACCCCCCACCCCTCTTCTTCTTCTTCTTCTATGGATAATTTAAGTAACCTTACATTAAGATAAAAAATAATAATTTAGGTTTGTTGATCTTTTTTTCCTGAAAGAATCAATCAAATGGCTTGCTAAGCATCATAAACAGCTCTGGATTTCTAGAAGGTTTTCTTTAAGCCTTTGAATAAAAACATGCATAATCTTTTCAATTTTGCATGTGTTCACTACAAGACCAAGAGAGAAAACCTCCTGGCAGCTGTAACTGAATTTCACCTGCAGAAATCCCATTGTGAGACTCAGGAGAGTCAATCCACAAGGAAACAGATTAAACAAATAATCTTGTGACCTAAAGTGCAATGAGCTTTGCACTGTGAGAGTAAGTTGGAAAGCCTGACAATTAACTGCAACTCAGGGCTGGTGATAGGGAGATGTTGCTTTTGTTTTTAATTACATTTTATTGAACAACCAAGTGATAAGCATCAAAAGACAAGATTGTCTTGGATCATCAGAGATGGGGTGGGGGACGTTGTTTGTTCTGTGAATTCAGGCAAGCTAAAAGAGCTTTTTCTCTGTTTACCTGAGTAATTAATGAAAGACCAAATTGCTTTTGAGCCAGCAGGCTGCAGTTAATTGGAGTTATGTGCATTCAGTGAACTTAGTCATTTGGCTTAAAAAGGATTTACAGTATAGGTGACAACCCTTTTCAGGGAAATACAACAAAGGCTGAATATTAGAAGACAGCTTCCAGATGATGTAAATTATGTGGAGAGCTTTCTCTTTCAGTTGAAGTTTGAAAGTGGAAAAGGCACTGGCTCATATGAGCTAAATGCTTAGAAAATGTTTAATTATTAATAAATTTAAAAACTAGGATACAGATATTCAGGCTATTATTAAAATTTTTTAACTGGCAAGATCAGTGAATCCAGAGAGGTTTGCCAGTCTACCAAAGGAAAATGATGTTTGTAGGAACAAATTTCTGTTCTAATTTCTGAAGGTTTTACCATGACTCTTCTAACATATGGCACTAAGGACTGGAGACATACTGTGATGCTCTTTATCAGATGTAGTAACACCTAATAATCTACCACTATTATCAAATAATAAGAAGACAATTTATTTTTAAGTGCACTACTCAAAGTGTGAAGGATTATTAACCTTTGTAATTTTGTCAGTTAATTATTTTCTTTTGCAGACATGGTGGAATGGATTCCCTGAAGTGTTTTTAGATATACCTATGGACAGGTGGTCACATAGTGCCCAATGGATAACCCTGCTGGGCTAAAGGACAAAGAGAAAGGATGTTCCCTTTCATCCTCACAAATGCTGTTAGGAGAAAGTTCCTCTTGCTCTTTTCTTGCTCTGGTAAACTGAGAGTTGTTTTCTCTTCTTTCTCCTAATCTAAGAATTTTTCACTTAATCAAGAACAAATTTAAAATTTTCTCAGTCTTCCACCAATGATTTTTTACATTAATTACAGAATTCTTTGTTCAAACACAATAATTGTAGTTCTCCCTCCCTGTCTCACTTCCTTCTCTGTCTTCCTTGTCCTTTCCCAGTAGAAATGCTGATGAGCTGCACTGGTATTTCCACATACTTTCAAGCACAAAGTGTAATCAAAGTAACATGTGAAATCTTCTTGTCATCACTGGGTTAGGGATCAGGCCTGAATGCCTTTACTCTGAGTCCTGCTACCAAAATATCTACAGCACTTTGTGGGAGGCACTTAGATATTTCAACAGTTTTATTTTTAGACTCCCTGTTGGGACTAAATGTGTGCAGTGCATTAGAAAGTTTCTCTCAGCCTCAAGTGCTGTGGTTGTGTGCAGAGCCTGCAGTAAAATCTGAGTTTAAGTTGGTATGGGTTAGATTTCCAGTTGTTTCCCTTCTAATTTCATAAACCTAAGAAGTATGTTATTTTTTAATACACATTTCATGATTTAATAGAAAACATGACATTTTCATAGAATTGTAGATGTCTCACTACTTTTACCAGTATAATTATATCAGTTTTTGTGTGTGCAATATTATTACAAAGAAGCTTTATAAATGACATTTGTTAAGCTGAGGAATTCAGAAGAAGTAGTGGATACAGGTGAATACTGAATATTTAAACACTCTGAAAAACCAGGTTTACTCTGAGCAGCCAAACAGTTTTTACAAGTCAGTGTTGTCATAAACTACACTCAGAGAAAAGAGATTTCATTGAATAATTTATTGCAGGGTTTTTTCACACAGAACTAATATTTGATATTATTAATCCTGTGAATATATTATTTTCTAACGTAAAGCTTCTGCAGAGTCTATTGAATATGTGTTTCTGAGCTCACATAAAATAATACACACACAAAGGAATTTTGCACTTTTCATGATCCAAAATCCATATAAAAAGCAGTGGTTTTGATTCCATGAGTCATCCATGAACAAGAGAATTCAGATACTTCCTCTGCTGAATCTATAATGATATGTTAAATTAGCTGACAAAGTAAATTGCAACTTATAGAAATGGTTCTTTTGTAATTATTTGCAATCAGGAGAGGAGAGGAGAGGAGAGGAGAGGAGAGGAGAGGAGAGGAGAGGAGAGGAGAGGAGAGGAGAGGAGAGGAGAGGAGAGGAGAGGAGAGGAGAGGAGAGGAGAGGAGAGGAGAGGAGAGGAGAGGAGAGGAGAGGAGAGGAGAGGAGAGGAGAGGAGAGGAGAGGAGAGGAGAGGAGAGGAGAGGAGAGGAGAGGAGAGGAGAGGAGAGGAGAGGAGAGGAGAGGAGAGGAGAGGAGAGGAGAGGAGAGGAGAGGAGAGGAGAGGAGAGGAGAGGAGAGGAGAGGAGAGGAGAGGAGAGGAGAGGAGAGGAGAGGAGAGGAGAGGAGAGGAGAGGAGAGGAGAGGAGAGGAGAGGAGAGGAGAGGAGAGGAGAGGAGAGGAGAGGAGAGGAGAGGAGAGGAGAGGAGAGGAGAGGAGAGGAGAGGAGAGGAGAGGAGAGGAGAGGAGAGGAGAGGAGAGGAGAGGAGAGGAGAGGAGAGGAGAGGAGAGGAGAGGATGATTCAGATATCATACTGACAAGTCACATAATAAATATTATACACTCGATTATACTCATCATCTCATATTTTGGACAATACAATAGTTCATCTCATTCCATCCTATGGGATAATTTACATGTAAAACAAGCCAGAAAACTTTGCAAAGGAGAAGCTGTTCCTAGGATCAAAAATATGCAGAGTCCCAGAATTCCTTTAAAGGCATAACAATATGAGAAGTTACTCAAAGTGATTTGGGGATAAATATATTTATAGCTGCCTGATTTGTAGCATAGAAAGAAACAAGAGACACAAGGGGTTTCTCTCACACACACCTACAGATCACAACATATAATTTTGCTCCATACCTTTGTAGGAAGCAAATGATGCTCCCTCAACTATATTTAGAAAGGGAAAACACATGAAAAAGAACTTTTTAAGTTCACTAAACAGTACAAGTGTGAAGAATTCTGTACACTTTCTGTCCATTTAAAAAGGAAATGCAAACATTTAGAAGTTGCTCTGTTCTCCAACTTGTGAGATATTGAGAGACAAAGGAGACAATGCAAGAATGAAAACGAATATATCATAGCACTGTTGTCATTGTAGAATGCAAATTTCTGCCCCATCAAAGATAGTTATATTTTTTATAAAATGTTCAAAGGATTTAGTAAAACAGATTGCAAGAGCCTTGAATCAGAGTATGTTGCAATATGGTGATCAGAAAACACCATCCAGCACAGAAAAAAATGAGCTGAAGTAACTGCAATATAATTTTACAGATAAGTTCTATAATCAGTGAACTGATGGCCATAAAAATGGGACTGTGCTGACCTCAGCCTTGCTTTCTTCAGATTTAGAATTGTTTGGGCACTGCTTACTGGATCAATTCCTCAAGTGGCCCACACAGAGAAGCATCTACATTAGCAACTCTTGAGATAAACAGGGATCAGTCTTGCCCTCTGTTTTCTTTTGTGCTTGCAAGAACATGTCTCTAATGTCCCAATGACACAAGCTGTTTCTAAACCCTTTGCATTAAGGTTGTCCAATTTTTATTCTTACTTTTTGCCCATATAAATGAGTTTCCTGAAATCTAATGGAAGGTAAAGGAAGAAGCTTTTCCTTCTCAGAAGCAAATTCTCAATGTGTTTTTATAGCACTCTATATGCAAACTTGTAACAAACCAAATATTTAAAACCATTAGAATCTCTCATGTTACAGAAGTTTTAAAATTAAATCACTGCATTCAATGGAGGCTGTCAGGAGAGGAAAGGAGCCTGAAGCCTAAAGCTAGGAATCTACTAATTAAGATATGCAATAAAAATGTTAATCAAGTAAACTTAGGGAGGATGGGGGAAAGTGATTACATAATCCTCTTGGCACTGTATAATGTCTCGCTGCTCTCACACAGGAAAATGAGTAGGTAAACAAGAGAAAATAAAACCCAGGTCCTTTGATTGTGGGCCAAAGAAGAAACTGTTCCAAATGGCCTCTCTAACCAACATTAGCTGCTCAAGTAGAAAACATTCAGATCTAAGAGCTCTCTCTAGTGTACCAGGCTGGGGACAGCCGACAGGAACTAACAAAGGAGCCTGGGAAACTGGAGTATTTAAGATAATTCTTGGTAAGTGTGGCCGGAGCAGCGTCTTTGTTCTCCTATTTCTTTATAACTGTGTTCCACACTTCACAACTGTTAAGTAAACAGGATTCTTGACTCTGTGCTCTGCATTATAGCTGTTTCCCTGCTAACCAGCAAGTAGGTACTTCATTCATACTTGCATGGATCCTTGAAGTGAGGGCTTTGGGGTTAGGGCAGTCCGTAGCCTTGTCCTATACAGTGCTATTTGTAAGAGGTTTTGTGCTAGGACAATAACACAACTCAGCACCCATCAGGATCTGTCTGGACTTCTTTTGGCCTAGCTGGAGCCATGCTCAGCCTTGCTTAGCAGGAACAATAATTATGTGATATTATGGTCACTATTAGGTGCTTTGTTTCAGCTTGTGAACAGCTGTATGGGGTAATAGTGAGCAGGAACTCAGCGCAGAATGAGCTGTTTATGACTTTAGAATAAAACAAAGAGAAAGAATACTGACAGGAGGTGATTGCAGAGGTGTTGAAACCATGGGCACAGGATGACACCAGGGGCCACAGGGCTATAAACATGTCACCAGTACCCTAATTAAAGAATGCAACCATGGGAGCAGGGTAAAGATAGCTTTAAGGATAACAAAGAGGGCAATGATCACGTCTCCAACATCAAAGTTAAATGTGCAACATACAGTAAAGTGGAAATGTGAACCAGGGAAGATTTAGCAGGGCAAAGATCATATAAAACACATAAAATTTCTCCAGCCAGACACAAATGTGAGGAGGAAGGAAACCTACATGGCCATTCCTCCCAAAAATGGGATTGTGACGCTGGTTCTTCTCTCTGTAATCCTTCTCTCTTGCCCTGAACCAATACCTGAACCTTAGGATCCAGAAAGACGGTGGATGACAGTAATTCCAGAGAAACATGGAGATACTAGGCTGCTTATGTATATCAGCCTTAACTGGAATTTGAACCATGAGAGTCAAGGAATTGTATGTGGACTAACGGCAGGTGTTTCAAAAAGATGGAAGGACACATCTCCACCAAGCTGTTAAGTCATTTTAGGAGATAAAAATAATATAAATTCCATACATAGAGAGAAGGCATCTTTCCGTATTACTCAAGAATCCCCCTTGGTTTGGAAGTGGGATAATAATAAAAACCAAAATTAAAGATTGCCCAAATTTCATAAGAGATGTACAATTGCTGCCATTGACATCTGCAGCTCAAAGCATGATGCTGGACTGAGAAGTTCTTAGAAACATCCAGCTGTCTGACACAAATTCATATATTCATAAAATGCTTAAATTGAACAAGACTCTGTTTCAGAACACTTACCATTTTTTAATATAACTTACTTTAGCATTAGGAAGAAAAACAGTTAATCACAGCAACAGGCCAATTTCTGGCAGAAAGTAAACTCATTGGTACTAATTTTGATAAATTTCTCTTGTTATATTACCAACACTGTAGCTTTAAACTTCCTGACCTGAATTATTTTTCATTATACTTATACTGAATTATTTTTACCGGTAGAAAGAATATTTTGAATTAGGCTTAAACATATTGTTTAGATTGTGTGTAAACCACTCTGTAAAGCTCACACAGTGCATTTATTCATCACCTGGCTAAAGGTGACTGCTGTTTAGGGATTCTGTATATTGATTTCAGAGAGTTTGCCTTTTTGAATCATCCCAACAAACCTTCCAATTCTATCACTTACTTACCAAAATGGTAATAATGACTTGCAATGTGCAATTTTGATTGCATTGGTGAAACTATCATAGCCAATAAACATAATTATTAGCATGTTACCTCTTGCCTGGAAAACCCACAAAAGTAGGTGCAGTTTGACTTCATGTAACAAATTTGTGTGGTACCTGAATTTTTCTTTTTAATTATGAAAATATTCATAATTAGATGAAAATATTCCTTTTGGTAAGGTGTGGCAATACAGTATCAGAATGATGAAGAGAAGTATATGAATTAAACATGACTATTTAATACCTATGTGGAGATCACCTACTTTTTTAAATCAGCATATTTTAAAGAAAAATATTGAAAGAGGGAAAAGAAAAATTTAATCTACATTACATATGTTGTAAAAAATAGAAGGAAAACTATGATTTCTGTTTCCAGGCTAGCAAAATATGTATCTCTTCTGCTAACATTTAAAGGGATATGTCATAAAATCTACAGAAGTAAGGAAATGAAATAAATTAAAATGTTTATCAATTTTTCTTTAGGTATTACAGTTAGATATAGTTATTGCTGCTTTATGAAGAAGGTACCCTAGGAACAGAAGAGGCATCTGAATTATTTGTTTACAGGCTATTAATGCTCATTCATCCTGGTGCACAAAAGCAGTTCATAAAGTCCATCTGAGACCTTGCACAACCTCAGTTTTGGTTTCAGCATTTTGGCTTTGTTTTGATTGGCAAAATGTAAAGTTTTCTGTACACGGGGATGTTTTTCATGTAGTCTTCAAGCAGATATGGATTTCAACCCAATGCAGGTATTTCCACAGGTGAAATATAGCCCAAATAGCATGAGGTTGGAAACAAATCATGTATATCAAGGAGAAGTCTAGAGAATTAGGCTATAAATACACAGAAACAATGACAAACCTCTAACCCTTAACTGTGTAGCATTACAGACCAATGCAATAATTTATGATATCAATAAAACTGGATTGAACATCAGCTAGAAAATGCCTGTAAGAAGGAAAAAAATTCTCTTCTCAAAAAGATCAGTGAAAAGAAAAGGTTAAACTGCAATAAACATGCCTTTATTCCTTTCCAGTCTGGAGTTTTGAAGGAAAAAGAAAGAAATTTACTCCACTAGCTAGTCAGTGATGTATATAATTAAATAGAAAGGTTTTGGAGGATGTGATTTTATGGTTACCGTAGCAACTAGCACCTAGATGGTCCATATTCCTGTGCTCTTCTACCATGGGGGAAAAAAAAAAAATCCATCTATGACCTACTTGAAAACAAATAGGTTTGTACTGCTCAAAGCCCCATTGTTCTTTGCAGGCATCTATTTTCTCTCAGAACCAGGGGTAATCCTACTCTGGAAATATTCCGGTGGTTTTACCAAACAGTGATATGCATGTGGCTTGACCTATAGCCTAGCACTGGAAATCCTGTGCACAGTCACATGCAGCTCAGTTGGCCATGCATCTAATTCTGTATAGGGGAGAAAAAAGGAAGGTTTTAAATGGATGATGAATTTCTACTTAAAATTAAGTAGAATTAAAACTTAATTCTTAGCTTGATTCTTAATTATATTTAATTCTACTTATATTTAGAAAAGTTTTCAATTTTGTTACCAATGCACTCAACCACTTGATCCCATCCCTTTAAGAATAACAAACCTTTGAAAGGTTATTCATAGTGAGCAGAGGTAGAAAGTTTTCCCCCCAAGCTCACCTTAGTGTGAACTGAAGATGAACTGAAGCAGAAGTGCTGGTATTGCCAGAAAGAATTTTCTGGTGCTCCTGTTGCTTCCTTCTCTGATGTTGCACCTGAGAACTTAAGAGAAAAGGGTCAGCAGAAGTATGACAAAGTTATTATCTGTAGTGGACACTATTTAAATTATTTGTGCAGGGCTTAGAAGATCTCTAATTTCAAATCTTTCTCATGAGAGTTTTTCAAAGGATGCAATAACATTCAACCATGAGAACAGAAATTCAGCCCAACAAATTACCATTCTATCATGCTGACTATCTCTTCTTCCAAAGGCATCACAAGTGGTACTCTTAATTTTAAATGTAATCTTTGGTTCACCAATACCTTGCTTCTACTGTATGCACATCTGAAAGACATATTACCATTGCCAAAAATGGAGAAAGATATGTTTTCTATTTTCTATTCAAATATCTGGATATAATTCCAAGAAAATTTGAGAGCAATTTCTTAAAATATCTCTCTCCCTCTTTCAAATAAGCATTTATTTCTGCAATATTGGAGAGAGAAAAATAATAAAAAAAAATATCAACATAGAACACCTCTTTTATCACGTGTTGGTTTTAGGTCATCTAATAATTGATGATAGAACATATCCAAATGTAATAGATTTTATTTATTTGTTTATTTGTTAACTATGGGTTTCTTGTTAGAATGACAGCCTCTCTTTTCACATTCCTTTACTGTTTTCCCTGTGGGCCTTCCAGTTCTCACTTCTAGACATCTTAACTTTAAATCATAATAATTTCCACTCTGTGATCAGCATATAAATTCTCTGTACTGCCAAATAGGCATACAAGAAACTACCTTGTCCTCCTCAATCAGTTCTTCCTTCATCCTTTTAGAACAGCAGTGGGAAAAGGTCCAGTTTTAGAAATAGGACTGGGGAGAGGTTTTATACACTGAATATTCTGCAAACTTCTCCATAAACCCTCATGTACTCCAAGTCTTCGTTGTACCTGCCAATCCACATGCAGGAGACAGTTGTTTGTCTTTCCACTCTGTTAACTACCTTGTCACAATACATCACCATTTATGTATTATTTTGTGGAGCTGTGGTTTGCACAATTTAGTCTGCATTTCCACCTGTACTTGGGCAGGATTGGAGAAGGGCCTGTTAAAGCTACTGTATTACTTTATGTTTACATAACTGGTTTTAATCCTTACATTTAATATTCATATTACGTATCAAATATTTCAAGCCTCTTCTGTGCTCGCTGGAGGTAGCAAGTTTTCAGTTCTAAAACAGGGATCACCTGGATGCTTGCAGGGTTTAGGCAATGTTTGCACTGTATTTTCCCTTGGGTAGACAACTGGGATGTGTTACCTGTAAGCATGGCAAGACAACCAAGCCAGTGGCAGCTTTTGGCCTCACTCAGGTGCACTCAGCTGTGTCATTGCTCATCTGTGAATTTAAGGGAGAGCCCTGAGGCCCTATACAGGCATTTGAAGAATCACCATATGTTGAAAACTTAGACCAGGATCAGTGTGTAGCATTTGGTCCAGAGTGTTAGCAGAGACAAGAACAAGACCTGTATATAATATCATAGAATCATGGAAAATTTTAGGTTGGAGGGGATCTTAAAGATAATTTTATTCCAACCCACCTGCCATGGACAGGGACACCCTCCACTAGACAGGTTGTTCAGATCCCCATCCAGCCTGGCTTTGATAACTTCCAGGGATGGGGCATTCACAATTACTCTGGGCAACCTGTGCCAGGGCCTCACCACCCTCACAGTAAAAAATTTCTTCCTAGATATCCAATCTAGACCTGCCACGTTTCAGTTTGAAGCCATTCCCTCTTGTCCTGTCACTCCAGGCTCTTGTAAATAGTCTCTCTCCATTTTTCTTGTGGGCTCCCTTCAGGTACTGAAAAGGCTGCAATTAGGTCACCCTGAAGCCCTTTTCATTGTCCAGGCTGAACAACCCCAGTCTGGGCTCCATCCCTCTGATCACCTTGGTGTCTCCTCTGGCCCAGCTCCAGCAGCTCCCTGTCCTTCCTGTGCTGGGAGCCCAGGGCTGGATGCAGCCCTGCAGGTGGGGTCTGAGCAGAGAGGGGCAGAGGGGCAGAATCCCCTCCCTGCCCTGCTGCCCACGGGGCTCTGGATGCAGCCCAGCACACGGGGGGTTCCTGGGCTCCCAGCGCACACGGCCGGGCCATGTCCAGCCTCTCATCACCAGCACCCCCAAGTCCTTCTCCCAGGGCTGCTCTGGGGCTGCTCATGCCCAGCCTGTGCTAAGACTCCAAATAACTGGGTGAGGGGACTTTGAGCCTTCCTGTGACAGTGGCCAGCACAACAGATGAGAGCACAACACGTGCACCAGCATCAGGCATCAACTGAGCAGTTTCAGAACAAATAGTTAATGCTGTTCACATGCTTTACAGTGGTAGAAAGCTTTGGTCTCACTGTAATACAAATGTTATCACTTTCCACAGTACCAAATAAAAATGCAAAATAAACAATTCACATGGTTAATAAACAAAGGCAGATTTTCTAATACTATCTGTTATTTGTCTTAGGTAAACTGCTTCTTGTATTTGACATATGTCCAGCAGTACAGAAATGTGAAACATGCTGTGCCTCCTGACTTGTACTGCTATGACTGAAAGTGGAATTGGAATTATGTGAGGGGAGTTTAAGATGCTTCACCTCCATTAAAACATACCCTGCCCTTCTTCTTTCCAACATCAAATAGAACTGCAAGTATGAGGCATAAAACACAGGCATAAATCTCAGCAAGATGAATAAATGACAGAATTTCTGAGGCGTATCAACACTCCCTAAAGTATTCCTAACATAACCCTGTGCACTGTCAGATTCCAACCGAAATAAGAAAGGGGAAGCTGGGAGGGCTGATGTTCACACACCATCAGTCCAAAGTTATTTAACACAATTGTTTCTGTACTTGCAGCTCCCTGAAATATTCAGTGTTCAATGGTCCTCAAAAATCAGACTTCCAATTGGCTGACGACGGGTTTTGTTAGATGCACATGCCGAATTGGAAAATTCAGCTGCCCATGTCAAGACCAGAGACTTTTCAACAGTGTCACAGGTTTTGGGGTGAAGAGGGTCTTAACAGGATCTAAGGTATTTTTCTTCACACAATGATACATCTCTTTCACTGAATTAGTAACACATATGTAAGAATCTAAGCTACAGAAACTCAATAACTCTCTTACACTGGTGACAGAAAAATTGCAGTGGCAATAGGAAATACATTTTCTAAGGACAGTCTTAAGGAACATAAAATCAGCCATTTATATTCCATTAGCCTTGATGAGATAGTCAAGACTAACTGGATATCATAGACATGACCAAAAACTGAGCTTATAGGAAAAACTTTGCAGATACCTTCTTTTTATTTTTAATTAGCAACATTTAAAAATCATCCCTCAATTCCTAATCAAGTTAAGTGAATTGGCTTCAGGCTTTATCACCAAGAGTGGTGACATACTCACAGCTGAGATAGCTGAGAAACTTTAGGGCACTTCCTGCTACAGGAAGGTCAGATGGCAAGAGTACTGCTTTGGGAAAGGGGAGACAGTGTCTTGGGACTGTAGAGATGGAGAAGCTCATATCCCTTTCCAGGACCACATCTGATGAATGGAGAAATCTCACCAGGAACAAAGATAAAGTAGTGGTCTGGTTGCAAAGCTCCTCAAGGTTGCTCTGTATCCTGTAGCCCCTTCTAAATGCATACCTGAAGATACAAAAAAAGACAAAGCAGGGTGACAATTAAAGGTTATTTTACAGAGGTTTCCTTTCTGCAGCAGCATAAAGTATTGCAGTCAATAACTTTGTTGCCTGAGGAAATATTGTGCTGGGTAAAATCATATCCTCGGGAGAACAGAACTCTTTGTTCAAACACTAGATCTTCCTTTATAAATGAGGCTGTTCTGTGGCAGTAAAGAAAATTACAGTCCCTGTGTAGGAGCTCTTTGAAAGAGCATGTTATGAATCTCAGGCTGGGGCTGAGGAGCTCTGCTGACCCTGGCAAGCAGCCTGTTAGAGGTAACCAAGATCTCTGTGGGTTCAGAGCTTCTGCTTTTGACTCGGTGATTATAGCCTGGAATATCAGCTCTGCAGGGTGAAGATGCTGATTCAACCTCCTTGTCAGGTAGAGCAGTGGCAGCTTTGGGAGCCAAAGCATCTGCTCTGGGAGTGAGAGCTGAGATCTGTGTGCACACACAGCCTGGGAGAGGCAACACTAACATGAGCATTGTCCAAAAAGAGAGTTCCAAATAGTCCATGATGTGCACTTTGTTGGGCTAGTGCTTTAATAGCCATTGTTCTTCCCCAAACAGATCATACCTATGTGTTGCAGAGATGTACCAGAGCAATACTCTGTCAAAAGGGGCCAAGCTCATAAGCACTCCATAAACAAGCTCTCCTGTTGCCTCCACAGTGAGATTGGCTGCTGTGGCAGATGATCACAACAGCCAGGATATTCTTCCCCTTGTCCCATCAGTTAAAATCTTCAACTGTAGTAAAAGCCATAGTAAAGACACCAGTAAATCAAATCCATTATGATTGGTATATGAAGTTTAACCAAGATAACTTTGCAAAGAAACGAGCTGTGCAAACAAAGCTTTGTCTGTCACCATCCCCTGCACACTGGCTCAGTAATCTGCATACTTAACAAAGCTTCCTAGTATTCATGCCTGAAAGTACATACCGAGGGAAACTGGAGCCAGATGGTTAGATGTCACAGTGACTAAAAAACTGCTTTAAAAAAGGTAGCTTCCAATAACTAATAGTCTGGATCTTCAGATAATGTAAATCACTGAAGTGAATTGCACTGTTCTGATTTACACTTCCACATAATCTATTTGCGTGTGTTCAACCTTTATTCTCAGAAACACTTGGCACAGATTGCTTGGATAAGTCATTTTTGAGGTGGGGAGGGGGGGACCAAACATCCGGTTGCTGAAAGCCTTTAAGGACATGACATATTTGGAAGCACTCTAAAACTTAACTATGTGCTAATTAAAACTTCATATTTTTAAAATAATATAGCAGGGAAGAGATGTAAATCCAGCTGGAATGAGCATCCCACTGCACAGTGAAAACAGGGCAGAGTTTCCAAAGGCACAAATGGCAGTGAGGCGCCTCCCATTGAGAACTGGTGACAACAGGTCAGGTCAGACATTCTGCACTCCCTCAGTGTCCTAATGGAAAGATGTCAGAAAGCTTCTGGAGACAAAATGACTGTCACAATTCTTTGCTGATCAAAGAAAAATTTACAGTTTAAATTTCAGTTTAATTCTTAGCACTTGTGGAGTAGTTAAAAGATATTATACTTCTTCCCACCTGCTGGGCTCTTGTGTTACACCACGCATGGCAGTAATGAAGACAGATTAATGCTATTTATTTGCTGACACTGACAAGAGTAGCCTGTCTTTTATTCCTGTATTTTATCATTAAAGTCTTGTTTTTCATCCTCAAATAGCCCCAAGACAATGCACTATACTAATTAAGTATGAACAACATAAAAAAAACAACCCAACCAAGAAAAGCCCACCAACAATATTAATAGGCTGGATGAAATCAACAAGAGGCAACAAATTCTATTCAGTGCTGACAATCCAGGCTTAACATACTTCTGAGGTAGAGAACAATAGAAGATGATGAGTCTATTTTTTTATAAAGATTTCCCTCCTTCAAATTATTTTTCAGGGATTCCTGGACATCAAGCATATAGGTAAGCAATAATAATTAAAAAAAAAAAAAAAACAAAACCAAAACAAAATAAAAACAAACAGAAAACCCCCAAAACAATAACAGCAAAGATGTGTAGGTTGTGCAGCACAGGAGCACATTGCACAGAGAGGCTGTCAAATCTGCAAATTAGTTTTTCACAGCCCAGCTAGACTAAGACAGGGCTGACCTGATCCCACAGTGGCTACAGTCCTGCTTTGTGCTGTGATTTTGACTAAAAGACCTTCAATGCTCCCTTTCCAGTGGTGTTTTTGTGATTTGATGGTTCTAATGAAGCAGCTGCAAGATGCTGTCCTGACATAGGATGTGCTTGGGCAGCCCAAACCTTGATAAGAGAACAATGCCACTGTGCCTTTACAATCTGTGTGCAGCCTAGGACTTTCCCTGTCTGCCAGTGGTGATATAACTCTTACTGAAACGGGCAGGCAAAGCATCCCACAATGAAAATAGTCATACTTTTAAGTACAATTTTAATTACGATGAAAAAGGTTATTGATTTTCATACATGGAAATAAATTTACTCTGATGCTTGTGCTTACAAGACCCCAACCCTAAGTATGGAATTCTTGGCTTGCTTCTAAGTTCCTGAGCTGGCTGCTTTTTCATCTGTTTTATTTTTCTTTTATTAAGAATTAATTAAAGCTATCAAGCTCATCTTTCTGACTAAAGTCAACCTCCTCTGCTTAGGTAAGCATAGCCAGTACTTACAGCTGCAAGCAGTATAAAGTCTATTTTAAAACTATTTTTGATTTTAAAGGGTCACTGCCAAGGTGATTAGCATGAAATCTAAATGAGCTTTCAACATCCCTGCTTCACTCTGATGCTGATTTAACTAGCAAAATCTGGCCAGCAGTACCGGTTTAAAAACCCAGCCTTCGAAGCCATGCCATGGCAAAAGGCTTCTTGAAGTCCAAGGAGATTATGTCTGCCGTGGCACTCCTGTCAGCTGTCATTGTCCTTTCTTAGGAGAAGTTAATCAAATTTGTTCAGCCTGACCTCTGCTTCAGCCAGCCTGGACCTGTCTAAGGCTCCACCTGCCCGGTGCTCCCGTCAGGCTCCTGCTCACCGCTGCAGCCAGGCTTGGCTCCCTCCCAAACAGGGGTGCCAGGTCAGCTCCCCTCCCTGCCCAGCTTCTCATCTGCCTCCTCCAGCTGGCAGGGAGTCCAGCCTTTCTGCCTTTTCTGTCCCTCTCCTTCCTCATCTAACTTAGACATAATGAGAATTTATGCTTTACTTTTCCCTCTGAATAACAGGGTGGATATGCATATCTTTCCCAATTTTAGTGGTTTTGTGATTATCCAGCACCACTAGCTGAAATGGAGCTGCAGGGATTGGGGAGGGATGAAGACCTCCTCCAGCATTAGGTTGTGAAATCCTCCTTTTATTTCAAATGTTTATTCACCATTAACTTCATTTTCTTTCCCTCAGATCAAGTGCATTTATTATGTGGAGAGCTGGTAGTGATGTTTTTAATTAAGGTTGTCTAATAATTTCCTTCATAACATTTGGTTTTCAGTATAGTTTATAACCCCAGGAATGTTAATCATTCTGGGCTAAATTTTGCATGCTTTGTTTTTGCCTAAAGTGGAATTGAATATGAGATCATCAGCTACCCTGCTCCTGCATCCTATTTTTCTTCCCCAAAACAATCTCTTGTTTAAATAAAGTGCAATAGTCTGGGAGCCAGATGATCATAAATTGCCCTTTCATAATTTCTGCTCCATAATGCTAATAATTCTGTGCAATTGTATCTGTAATCAAGCAAGGTGTTACACATTTTTTGCATAGAAAGCAGAAAACCATCAGTCCATCAGCTTAATCAGTGAAACAATGGGCAAAGCCTGTGTGGAGGTTTTCAAAGATTGTGCAAGGTCACCAGTGTAAACTGGGATTAAAACTTCATGGAAGAAATGTGATATTGTCTGCCATACACAGTTGCCTCTAGACTGCTTGCTTTTGCAAAATATTAAGCAAAAGAAGCCGAGACATGAAAAGATCTTGTGTAGCCATCAGGCTTTTACACTGACAGCAGAGGATGTCATGCATCCCATACAACACATCACAGGCTCCTGGTTGAGGTGGGGATTCCCTAGCACTTGGGATAGCTGGCTGAAAGCCTAAGAGCAAGTTGCCAGATCAGCATGGGGAGTGACACATAATTTCTAAAGGTTTAAACAGAAAAGTTCTTGTGATTATTAAAAAAAAAATAATAAAAAAAATTTCTAAATTTCCATTCTACTGGACATTTCAACTATGCTGAGCTGGAGTCTTGACAACCTTTTCTTTTACCCTTTCCATTCTCCTCCTCCCTTTGTCTCCTTTCTTTACAAGGTTAAGATTGCACACAAAATTGGAAATTCAGGATTTCAGATAAAATTTCACTCTTTTCTTTACTGTGTCCTTTTTGGGAAGGAGCCTGCCATCAAAACCTCTCCAGAACCTGTAAGATTCACTGCACTCTGGGGCAGACACAGCACCTAGGGCTGCTCAGCATCAATAATTTTGTTGTGAGCTCCAGCAAGAACTGTTCAGTTCTCTGAACTCCAACAGTGAGGCTGCTTTCCTTTATCCTATTTACTTCTAATGTCTTCAATGAATTGACAGAAGGGCTTTCAAGCCTAGCCTCTACTCTCCCAGCATCCACCAGTTCAAAGCAGGCATCTCACACCTTTTCTCCTCCAGGATTCGGGTGCTCAGAGGTCTGAAGGGTAGTTCAGCTGATGCTGAGCACTTTTGCCCTCTGTGGTGAAGCAGCTGTGGCCCAAGCCCCTTTGCCTCAGCCATGAAGCAGTTTCATTGAAGTTACCCTTAAAGCACACAGGCTTTGCCCATTGTGAGGAAAGCTGACTTCACCTTTGGCACTGAATTCAAGATCACTCACTCTCCTGCTTCTCCTGCAATACTCAGGTCCAACGGATAAGGAAGATATCCTGACTTTAAAGTTCTCCTATTCTGTGGGGTTAACCTTCACTTTAATCCTCATACTTTCCTTTCATTTTTGTGAGTGTGATTTCTTGAATATATCGGGTCACAATCTTCAGCAGCAGAAAGAGAAGGGATGAAAACCATTGTTAGAGGAGAATGCTAATTCTGAGAGCGAGCATCGAAAGGTTGAGTCAGCCTGTGCCACACTGTGAGTGTTCAGCAATGCTCCATTCATTTGTGTGACAAGCCTCATTATGAGGAAGATTTTTAAGAGCAATTCATTCTGAGGAAGCTTTGGATACAGTTCCAAAAGCAGAAAATAAAACCTAGGAGAACAGGGGAAAGCAAAAAGAGCAGGCAGAAGAAACAAGCAGGAAGGCACACAAAAATCAGCTCTTTTGCAAGTTCATTTTTTCATTATGTTTGACATTCTTTGGGAGACAGAACTGCTCTGCACACTTGTGGCCTCAGGCAGTGAAGCTGGAAGAAGATATTTCAAGAGCTGCAGAACACACACATAGCTGTATAACACAGAAAAGATATAAAAACTGAATTGACAAGATCGTGATGCTAACTTGCTCCTGAATTACATCAGCCAAGGTAGTCTATTTTGAAGAAAATTTCACACAGCTCTAACTATTTTGCCACTTGGACCTTTGGGTAGTGATGAAAAGGTATCTAAAGTTCGGCTGAAAAATAAAAGTCAAACCCAATATAAAGAGATTAGACAGATTTCCTGATAAAAACAAGCAGTACCTGCAAGTTGTGTGTGATTTTCTGGGAGATGAGAAATACCATCAGCAACAGTTCTGATCAGAGAATTAGAAAAATGTATAACTTGATGATGACCAATGGGTTCTAGCAAACTTTGTGACTGTCATTTTTAAGTTAATCTCACCATCACCAAGAAATTAAAAGAAAACAAAGTGTTTTGTGCTCCCTCTGCTGTTCTGGAGCAGCAGGTAGCTGACAAATGTTATATTGAGAGCTCTGGTATTTGACAAAATTCAGTGTTGAAGAAGTAGAAATAACAAACTCCGACTTCCAGCATGGTTTTTTATGTAGCTGGTTTTGTTGTTATTAAACAAGTGAACTAGAAAGGCAATATGTGATTTAGTTCCCTTTTAGAAGAAAAGTCCATTTCTCTTTTTGAGATTGATAGAAAAATAATTTCTAATGTTTGTTGAACTACAGGGAACCTTGGAAAAATCCCCCCCTGACCAATGCTTGGGGCAAGGCTGTGAGACTGAGTGGCAAATTGAATTGGCAGATTCCCTCCAAATACTTGTTGCTATTAAGATTTTCAGTCTAATGACTGATTAGGCCTCAGCTAGACTTATTAGCCAAGCAGAATTAAGGAATTAACTCAGATGCTCTGAGAATGTAAATACAAAATACTACCTATTAGAAAGACTTTGAAAGATAGAAGAAATAAAATAATGTTTTCATATAAAGGAAATTTGTACTCATTGGGTTTACAGGAACATACAAATAATTTTGAGATTGGTTGAAGTGTTCAAGACCAGGCTAGATGGGGACCTGAACAGCCTGGTTTAGTCCATGTGGGGACAAAACCAGTGGGTTTAGTAAACAATCCCAGTGGGGTTGGAACTAAATGGTCTTTAAGGTCCCTGCCAGCTCAAGTCATTCTGTCATTCTCTGGTGTTCTGGCAAAGATTTTTCTGCCCTTCACAGTAACCACATTACCACAGTACTACATTGAGGGATAATTCCTCTCACACAGCAGTAGTATTTCTGCTGTAGTCCCTGCTGGAAGAGGAAAGAGTGATGTCAGATTAGAGGGTGACCTTATTAGTCTTATGGTAAAAAATTAAGAGATCAGAAATCCAGTGGGACTTCTGAGATGATATAGATTATTGATTTATACAGAATGAAGCACCTCTAAACTTTCAGAAGAACAGAAGCTAACCTTTCCCACATAAAATTTGTATCAGTAGATTTTTAAACTCTGATTAAAAATGAGTTTTGGTTCCAGCAATAACTCAAGGGAAAACATGCATTGTAAATACAAAGTGGAATAAGGAAAGTACATGCATAAACATCAGTGACATATATAACCCCAACTTCCTCACTGGGAACTTGTAATGTTCTAAAGCACCAAAGTAACAAACAGCTTGACGTTGAAATACATTCTTATGGTCCTAAAGCTATAAAATAATATTCCTCTACCAGAACATGCATAATTGTACTACTTTGTCCTTTTCTTTTTACTGTGTTATTTTTTCTGCTCTGGGGCTGCATCCATGCAATCCTTCTACACGAGTCACAGTTGCAGGGATCTGCTGGGGAGCTCTCCTTTGGTGGAATAACTGGAAACCAGCCTCATCCCAAGGCAGACACAAGGCCCCCAAGGACAACAGGATCACATTAGCAGAGCACCTGTGTAAACAACTGGAGAATCAGGCCACCTTCTTGCTGGATCCCACAACTCTGACCTTATCACGCTCTTCATCACTTAGAGAATTGCTCTTAAAAGCAGTTTCAGAGGGATATAAAAGATCTTCCTTCAGCAAAGAAACTTGCATAAAAAGATGTAGGAAAATTCCACTGGCCTTTTGATTAACTCTGAGGATCAGAACTTGCTAACATAATGAAGCATGACACATCATCAGGACACTGCATTTATCTGGAGAAGTGTCAAACAGCACAGTTTCATGAAGCATGAACAGTGTGCATTACGGAAAGAGAAAAGGATTTATTTCAACCTCAGCTACCAGCCCACCACCCCTAGGGTAGAGATACTTCCATACCCAAGATTGCATAGTTTTGAAAGCCACATAAAATATTATGGCATGAATAACAATGAAAGCATCAAACCCAGACTTCTTGTCTGGGAAAAATTCCTTCCTTTCTATAATAATCATTTTCTTTCTTTAAGGGTACCCTAAGAAAAAATAATTCTTCCTTTAAAATGAAATCGACAAGGAATAACACAAAAATTGAACAGCTTACATTATTAATTTGATTCCATTTTATAAGAGTAAGGTAGGTTCAGGGAATATTTTCCTTGTGATTTGCTGAAAAATGTGTTTTTAATGGGATGTATATGCTTAAGTATTCTGAGAGTTCAGGGTGATGATGTACAGCTGTGTCCTATTTCCCTCTGTGAAAATTACAACATCTATGAATTATGTTTATAACATCCCAAAGCCAGAGAGAGAGATCAGATCTGGCAGCATTAGGGTCTAATTTTAGAATGCACCCAGTTGCCTGATAATCATTTACACCAGAGATGCTACTATGCTTTCTTATGAACTGCAGCTTATTATTGGTAATATATTACGGAAATAAACTCTGTCCTCATTTCTGCAACGACTTTCAAATGGCTAGAGTCATGAGAAAGGAGCCTCAGCTTCTGGAAAAACAGCTTTAATTCCAGGACCAAGATTCAGGACAGGTCTTGACCCAGGTGATGGAAGTCACCTCACAGGGTGTGGGCCAGCTGCCGGCCGATTCTCCCCAAGAGACTGCAGAGTCTGTGCTGTGACCTTCGCTGCTGCTTTTGGGCCATCCTCCCCTTCCTTCAGTACCACTTTCAGTCTGGTTTAGAAACCTGCTCACAGCTTTTTTTTCCTTCTATGCAATGTCATGTTTAAAAATTTTCTGGTCCCACACTTGGTTTTGTTCTCGTCCCTTTTCACTCATTAGACATCCCTATTTCTGAAGAAAATGTCATTTGCTCTCTTAAAGACTCTATATTTGACCTTAGCACCACCCCAAAATGATGCCATGAGCCATTTTAATGACAAAAGTCTCTACCAAATAGGCAACAGAGCTGCTAATATCTCATTCTTTGTCACAATATTCATCAGGGCTATGTAAAGATTTGGAATTAATTATTTCAAAGAGGTTTCTCTTCTGGAATTTTCAAGTGTCTTCATCAAGGTTTGAGAAAAATATTCTCAGATCATTACCAGAATTTCATCTTCTTGAAAACAAAAATTACACAACTGGAATAATAATAAGCAAAATTAAAAGGAAAAAAACCCACCAAGTAACAAAAACACTAAGACTCTTTTTCACCTGAAATAATCAGACCAATTTAATTCCTTTTGTACCTAATCTAAAACAAGTGGAGAGAAAACATAAACACCATCCTGAAATGCTGCAGAAGAATTACGAGGGTAGTGATACTTGATCACCATGCCCAGTTATTTTCTACATATCAATTCCTGCACAGCATGGTGTGCTTGAGAGGTGTAAAAGATCAACAGCTGTAAAAACAGAGCAATAGCTGCACTGAAGTTTCACACCTGCATGCAGAGACTCCATCAACTGCATGAACTTTGTCCTTTAGCTATGAGGCAAAGGGGCTTTTTAAGTGTCATGCTGCTGTTTCCTCAGTAAACAATGAGCATAATTAAAGCTATTAAGTATCCTTCAGGAAAAAGGGTACCAGTATAAGGGTGGAAAAAAATATGGCTTAACTGGCTGGATTTGTAATTCTTCTACCGGAGATGATAAAACACTACCAAATTTAAAAAAAATAAAAACATAGAAAAAATAAAAAACAGCTGTAGTAAATTTTTGTTATTGCATGGAAAATGGCTTACAACACTCAGCTGTAAATGCAGTTCATAGCGAAGTGTTATGAATAAATAGGCTTTTGACAAGAAAAGTTTAGCTTAGTACAGCATAAAGTTTCAGTGGACTGCACTGCACTTAGCAGAGCAACCTACAGACCTGAAGTAACATAAGCTGGATAAAAATATGTGAGTTAGCAGAAACACTTTGATACTGTGACTTTAAAACTAGAACTCAGTAATCTAGCAATCACTTGCTGATCCCAAAGGAGAGTAAGAAGTAGAAGAAAAAGAGGTGTAATTTATCATTCTCTGAGCATTATTTTTTAGTAGAAAAATGATGCTGACTGGAAGAATTTAGTTTGCATTTCTCTTCTTTTTTTTCCAAAGCCATCAGCTATGTAAATGATACAGACCATATTGATAAATGGTTAAAATGGAATGGAACAAACCCCAAAATAGGAATCTCTAGCAACAGCTGTCCAAAACAGAATATCTTCATCTTTCATTTAGAAACCTCCAGCAGGTTGAGTGAGTTATTCCATGCTGCAGAAATGCCTTTGGGATGTGCTCCTACTGGCATCCTTGTACCACCTGCTTGGGAAGTGCTGTGCCGTGGGCCTTAGCATTTGCACAGGGCTGTGTGAGAGGGAAATGTCAGCTTCCATCTGATGTCTCAGTTTGTGGCTACAAAGGCCCTGCCTGCACAAGCCCTGGCCGGGTGTACGGGGGCAAGACGCGCACACGCAGAGAGAGCTCTGTGACTCTTATTTCAGGGAGGCTGGAATCTGCATCCTGACTTTTCCATCTAGCAAAGCCATCATGTGGTGAAGGAACAGTAGATTCCACATGTGTGAAATGAGACTTATTCTATATTAGCAACTAAATGGGGCTCCAGGAACATTGCTTCCTCAGCTTCAGGTTTAAGGCTTCAAAAGCTTCCTATTAGAACTCATTTTTCTTTTTTTTTTTTTTTTTCCCAAATCTATTCAGTTATTGGTATGTCTTCCTTCTAAAAATATTTCCCATGTCATGGCTGAAATTATTTATACAATGATAGACCTTATGTTCTCCCCCTGCTCTTTTTAAAAACAATATTTTTATATCTCAAGGGAAGTGGTCTGAAAAAAGTTTTATGTACAGTGGTTAGGCAGGGAAATGACTAGAGATAAGGTATCTGGAGAATAAAACTAACTGCACCCACCAGGTTATAGAATAACAATAATATATAAAAAAATAAACATTGAAAATTGGAGAGGCCAAGAGAACTGAAATTGGAACTTAACATTTTGGGTAGAAAAAATGTGTACAACAATCCTGTATTGTGAGGGAGCTACACTAAACTGTTATGGTGAATACATTTCTTGGAAGCAGGTTAGCTGGTGAAGTAAACTGTTTTCCATTTTGGTTATTACATTCCCTTTGATTAAAAAAATCATTTGTTTAATACAGAATATCTTGTAAGGAAGGCCACCAAAGCTGGTGTAGACCAGTGTTTTACTGACATAGGACTGGTTCTTTCAGCACAGGAAATATTTTATCTATTTAACAGTGACATTTGGTCTGCTTGTTCTGATGCATCTGCACCACATCTTATTCAGGGCAGGTCCTGGTGTGTACACCATGATATTGAGTGCCAATTGCATTTCTGTCACTTAACAAAAGTTACTTCCTCCTCAGAGCAGGAGGCAATAACAACTGAGAGTTTAAGAATCGGTATTTTAACTGAATCAATATTTCAGAAATCTTACAATCTCCTTTGAGTACCCCTGACAGGACACAAAGTGCAATATTCAGGGAATCAATCAGGCACTCCTCTGAAAAATGAAGGTTTGTTATGTATGGAATCACAGACTCATTTAGGTAGGAAAACACCTGTAAGACCATCTAATCCAACTGTAAGTGTAACAGTGCCAAGTCCAACACTAAACCATGTCCCCCCATGCCACATCTACACCTCTTTTAGATACCTCCATGGAGAGTGACTCTACCACGTCCCTGGGCTGACTCTTCCAATGCTTGGCAACCCTTACTATGAAGCAATTTTCCATAAAATCTGACTTAAATCTCCCCTGGCACAATCTGAGGTGATTCACTCTTGTCCTATTACTGGGAGAAGAGACCAATCCCCACCTGAATCCACCCTTCTTTCAGGATGTTGTAGAGAACAGTGGGGTTCCTCTTGAGCCTCCTTTTCTCCAGGCTCAGCCCCACCAGCTCCCTCAAGCTGCCCCTCACATGATTTGTGCTCCAGACCCTTCCCCAGGTCCATTCCCTTCCTCTGGGAATCCCTCATGTCATCCCTCACTTCAATGTTTTTCCTGAAGTGAGGAGCCCAGAACAAAACAAGGGTTCAAGGTGCTGCCCCACCATTGCCCAGTACAGGGGACAAATGTGCAAAGAATAAACAAGAAAAAGGGGGGGCCTGAACACCTCTGAATACCCCAGATATAAAAAACCCCCAAACAACAAAACACAAGTCCTCCTAGGAATACATAAGCTACCACAGTAAATGATGGTTTCTAAGCTTGATATTTTATTGCAGAGAGAGCATGGGAACAGATCCATCCTAGTAAGTAGTTACTTAATTTTTATGTTTTCTTGCTGTTCATTCCAATGCATTTACAGCAACTCACTTAAACTACATTCACTCTGAAAAATTAAGCCCTGGTGCTGCATTTCAATCTCAAGAATTTATTTCATTGCCAGATGTTAGAAGAACACAAGGACACAGGAAATAAACACTTGAAAGTAGACAGAGGCTGTTTGTGCTTGGCTTACTTTACAGCTCTAAGATTTTCTTTTTGCACATACCATAAGCCTTAAATCCCATATTCCAAGATTCCTAGAAATAATTCCCACGTACCTAAGATGTGTGTTCCTAAGATTCTGGTTACTTCTATGTAGCCAGCAGCTCTGGTTTGCTGCATTTAAGAAATAACCAAAGCAGTTTTAAACAACATCATTTTAAAGACAAATCACCTTTCTGAATCTCCAAAGAAGCAATCTCACTCAGACACAGGAAGATCTATTGTCCTCCCATCCCTAGGCACAAGTTCCATTAAAGCAGATCAAGGAGGGAATACATTTTCTCGTATTTGGATTTTTAAAACAATCTCAAATAAGACCCATGAAGAATATTAAGGCCATTCTAATGGACAAGCCATTAAAAAAGAGAGCAAAGCACATACATTTTATTGAGCAGGTGCAGCAATATGTGACACATGGTTGCTACACTAGCACAATACCATTTTACTGGCTTCAGTGTATCACCCTTCTCCAAAAACACTGAGGTGAAAAACAAAAATCAAGAAAAAGAAAATAAATCAGGGTGTAAGGCTCAGGCCAACAGCAGAAGAGGAGCAGTGGGGCTCATTGTGTGATCTCTGAAATCACCTAGAAAAATCGTGGAAAGCAATAGGAGGCATAAAGGTATCAGGAACAACATCCCATTCTCCTTGTAGAAAACCTTCATTTAAAGCCCACTAACCTGTTTCTGCCTCAGAATCCATAATACAGAAATTTTAACTTCAGTGACACAGTAAACTTGAATATTGGGCTAATATAGAAATTCTTCTCCTTCCAGCATGGAAGCCATAGATGTTACTTTGTGGTTTTGTATGCAACAGCTTCACAATCAGCTGCAGACAGAATTGGAACAGTTGTGAACTTCAAAAATGTATGACCACCAATTTGTACCCCAGGAAACACTGACTTAATTTAGAAACATTCAGTGGAAAATAAGATAATGTCACCGTCTGTTTTTCTCACTTTTTAATGTGCTCCTGGAACAACCATCAGTGAATGTACACACACATAACATACAAATATATCCTATATGCCCTATGTAATCTCTCTGCACTGTTTCTTCTAAGAGGTGAACAAAGACCATTCAGTACTCTAAGCCTGACAGATATTCTCAGCACCCCAGAGTAACTGCCCTCTATGTGCTCCATTTGTTTTGGAGTGGAGCCAGATAAAACACTCAAAACTTAAGTTCATTTCTTTCCCCCCCAAATGCTTCTGTATTCTTTTACACTGTTACAGAGAAGAAAACACATTGTGTAGTGTCCTATTAATACTATGGGCTCATTGTTCACAGACAGATTGAAAGCTGTCTGGGAATAAATCAAAATAAAGATTTTTTTTACCAAGTCACCAAAATCTAAACATTTTTTGTTACAACTTTATACTTGACATATAGATCATTTATTTTATATCAGTGTTAAAGCTCTTTTATCCCTTCCTTCTGTCACCACGTTTGAGAAGGGGCAAAAAAGCCCAAAGTGTTCTATCTTTTGACCAGCTTCCTTTGTGTTTATAGTATTTCATGCCATACCTTTTGGGCCTGAATACCCTGTTCAGGGGGAAAATTACGTCCCATCCTACTGATACTTCTGTATTTTGGCTCAACCAGTTAAATAATTATCTTCTCTGGTGGATACACTCAACTCCTTAACCAAACTAGGAGCAGTTTGGTACAAGCTGCAAAGGAGGTGAAGGGCTGAGCTTCTCCAGTTCCAATCTGTTGTCCACAAACCCTCTCAGGAGCATCACAAACACAGGCAGCATCAGTGCAGAGGAGCTTGGAACAGGATCACGCGATTAGCACATAAATAGCGGGTGGCTTTTCCCAGAATCATTGGTCAGGGAACAAAGAAACTTGTGGATACAAGCAGTCTCATACACACCTTTTCCACCCCATGTAATCTGACTACAAGCCAAGCACTCTGTTCCATAATTATGACACTCTAAGCAAGTTCTTCTTGGAGTTCTCCCTGCTAAGTGCTCTGGCTGCGCCAGTGATCTCCCCTTGAGCTGGGACCCCTCCCACCTTCTCCTTGAGGCACTGACACCTTTAACCAACAGCAAAACTTTGGTAAGTGACCAGTATAATGAGTAACCTTGTATTGTAGTGCACTATGATTTTGACTAATTTTGATTGTTGTCTTGTTCAAATGATTGCACAATGCAGTAATGGTAATATCACCACTGAGCTTTGTTAAGCCATGCTTTAACAACATGTTTCAATTTAAAAAAGTTTGTGACACTGTAGTTTAGCTGCTGAGAGGAATTACATACAATGGCAGTTTGTTATTTTTTAGCTAAAATGTATTTAGTTTAACCATTAAAAAAAGAAAATTCACAAGAAATAATTATTTCCCCAGAACTAGATGGTAAGGAGGAAAAGAATCAGTTTTCTCCTTAACCATTCCCAAGGCTATTTTTTAACAGTTTCTGTGTTAGAGAACAGCCCTTTTTCTCTAACTACAGCAATAACAACAATCTCTTTTACATGAGAATTTTCTTCTCTAGGACCCACAAACAGATAAATCAAGGGCAGATTTATCTCCCTGTCCTCAGACTCTCTACTTCTGTATTGTAATATACAAAGTACAGCAAAATATTACTTATGTTGATCAAAGCCATTCCTGTTTTACTCTCAATTCAGCACAGCAATGTGATTAGTTGCTATTCCCATGCTACCACTCAACAAGTATCCAGAAAAAAGAGATTTTCAACTTCTAATGCCAATAGTGATTTTTTTATCCAGTCTCTAGCCCAGCCAGTGGCTGGTATGTAGGAGTGTGTGTACTTGCTTTGGACTCTAAAGTGCAAAGGACTTGTGATAGCTTCTTTGCAGGGCCTCACTGTGCTAATCTGATTTTATAGTAACTCTGTGGACTAAGATGTTTTGGTAAAACTCTCTCCAAGGATATTAAAATATGAGCAACTGTACCATTTGGTACAATTCTTTATCTGAATCTGTCCTATCAGCATATCATAAAATATTCCTCTACTTTATCACATGCATTATTTTCTTCACTGCGCCATCCAAGGAAAGAGTACTTACATATGAACAGTAAAATTAGGGACCTGAGGTTTGTTTAAGGTTCTTTCTGGTAACTTCTGTGCTCTTTGTCTTCTTCTGTGCTGTTTATCGTTTCTTTTTCTCCTAGGATATGGAGCAGAAAAGACGCGCAAAACATTGAAATGAGAATGGATTGCAATAACGAAAATATTATTCTCACATATAATTGGAGAGTACTGGCTTTTCTGCAGTGCTGGTGCCTTTTTCAGATAAAAACAGTAGAGTTTTAATACCATATCATATAGCTGAAAAGATATTACTTATAAATATGCCTAGACCGTTTTGAAATTTTACATGTGTTGCCTCCTGAGTGATTTAAAGTGATTTCAAAAGCTCTTAATAGATATTTGGTACAAGAACAAATGCTGGTTAGGTGAAGTCTCCTCATTGCTTGAAGTCAGGCATGATTTATTGTTATAGATACCCAAAAAGAACATTGTGCTGCACTCAACCTCTCTAAATATTGCTTACAAGTTTCTCAAAAATAACCCAGTGGCTTCAATGTGAAGGCTTTCACTGTTAGAGAAGCATTGTGAAGAAATACTTGTTTAAGTGATCAAACCACAAACCTTTCTGTGTTAGAGCAATCCATAAGAAAATGTTTTCATCACTCTTGGTCATACAGAAGAATACACAGGACTTGGTGCTATTGCCTACTGCCATTGAAACACTGGCTGCTTTGCTAATATGCTAAAGATTTTGCCTTTGTGTTCCATGAGCTGCCCTTAACAGTAGGATTTACAAACTCAAAACACATACTAAAGAGCTGGCCTTTTTCCCTGGATGGGGAAGGTCTCAGCTTCAGCAGTGACCCTGTTCCCAGTACAGGGAGGCAGAGACACTCTGCCTTCACCAGAAGAAAGAAATTATATACCACCTTGCCTACTACTGCTACCTAACACAAATATCCAGAAACTCATTATATAAACCATATTAATCCTACATATTTTCCTCTCCTTTGCATTATGTACACTGTGCTAAAATGAATCCCTTTCTTTTTATAGTGTGTAGTCCCATTTTCTGACTTGAGTTCTCTGACATTTTTTTTTCTTTGTTGCAATATGATCCCTCCCAGTAAGGAGGGCTTCAGCCTTTTTTAAAGAGAGTGAAATGCTAGGTGCTTTCATAAATAGAAATACTTCAATTATTCTTTGATTCTTTTGCACCTCTATAACATGCTGGAATTTCATTTAGAAGACCATCTCCATATAAAAACATATCATTTGGCAACCTTGATGCAGACTTTTCTTCTGTTTATGTGAAATATGCAGCTATTTCACCTATGTATTTTAACCCAGACTACATTCTTTACCATCATTCTTTGGTTCACAAGCTTAAAAAAACCCTCTTTAGATCTATTTCCCTGCTGTCATATTTTCCTTTAGATATATCCTGAAGAAAGCTTCTTTTTTGTGAATTGAAAAATGTCATTGCATGCTTTGTACTGTCTAAATTTTTATCTTATTAATACCAATAGTATAATGTATTTGAACACTGCAATATTTTCATAAGATTCACTGGGGGTCTACCTTTTTCCAGCACTACTCTAATGTTCAGATAATGAAGCGTGGGGGCTGAAATAGATAGCCTGCTGACCACCTGAACCCAGAAAGATTAAAATGTATGATTCAAAGCTGTTTGAGGGCCATACCTTCTGGAAGAAAGATTCCTGTAGTGCTCTATCATTAACATCTAGACACTTCGTACTGGAAAACTCTGATGAAAGCAGGAATTCAATTGCTGTACAGAGCCAAAAATACACATTCAGGCAAAATTCTAGGGATGGGAATAAGGGTTATTGAGATACACTTATACTATCAATTAAGCTATTTGAAGACATTTCTTCTGTAAAGATTAAACATTTAGGTAGCTCAGAAACGAACAAGTAACTGCAGCAAAATATCACCTCCAGTATTCTTGTAAAAGAGGCAGAAAATGGCACCAACAAATATCAAACAAGAGAACAAATTCAATATGCTGATTATAACACTTCCCATGAAATTTTAACCTCCAAAAATTAGGTGTCAAGAAAAAGGAATAATTAATGAATTGGAATACAGGCAGTAGTAAAATCAACTACAGTAAATACATTGTTATCAGAAATTATTCTTTGCAAACACACTGGTGATAGACAGAGAACTGCAGGGGATTTTCAAAATTTCAAGTTGCAGGTTTTATGAGAGCTATGAAGTAGGTGGAAAGCACAAAAGATTCTACAAAAGTAATGTTCATCAAAATTGGCTTAAATAATAAAAGTTGTCAAAAACCTTAAAAAAAATTTTGTGCATGTCTAATTACTTTGAAATAGCTGTAGTCAATGTATTTGGAGTCAATACCTCGTCTTTGGGTTTTTCAAGACTCCTAGAAGTTCAGGACTGTGTCCTGTATCATTGCCTAGGTATTTTCCAGAGACTATCAGAAGAGATCCTCTCTCTCTCTTCCCACAGTCAAAGCCAAAAAACCCGTGGCTCTTTGTCAGGTGGCTTATTGAGCTCACTGGGGTTGGGGCTTTACTGAATTTTCAAAATAAAATTTACAGACAGATGAACAAGGGCATACACTACTTTAAAGGACATATTTGATCATCAAAACACAACAACATTAATAAATGCTATTTTATTCTGAATTTAACTGCCCTTTGTTATCTTAAGTGTGCTTTGTATCTCCTTGTCTTCTCACATCAAACACATACTGTGATTACAAAGTGCAATCTTCCTGGCTTCCTCAATGTTACGTCCAGATGTATTGCACAAATTCTCTGATGAGGACCATTTATTGTACCTGGGAGACCTGAGAATTTGCTTTTGTATGGAATATTGCTGCCAAGACAGAGTCATCTGCACTTCAGAGGAATATAACGTGGTAAAAATCAAATTCTGCTTGACACCTTGATCGTGCCTCGAGGCTACAAATCTGATGGTTTTTGATTAGTGAAAAAACATTGTGGTTGTGAGAACAGGTGGAATATGACAATTCAAGATGTTCCTAAAATGTAGTAAAAGATAAATAGACTTCAGTGTCTTTGACAGGTACTTCTAAGAGATAACCATAACCACTTCAGTCTCGAAAGCTTTTTGGCCATGAATGAAACTTTTGGTAATCCATAGGCATTGTGACAAATTGTCAGCTCTCCTGCCTTATTTTTAGGCACACTGGAGCAGAACCTACCCTCTCTGCTCTCCAGGCTATTGGGAGACTTCTTTGGCAGTTGCAAAGTTGGATGGGTTGCTATTTATCTTGCTGTGAAGTGGAGTTTTCTCACATAGCAAAATCATCTTACAAGGTGTTAACATTTCCCGTTCCCACTCTTCAAAACACTTACCACGAAACAGATGCACCAAAGACGAATCAAGTTTGAACTCATAGTTTAGTCTCCAGGATTCACTTTCAGCAGATCTGTGTAGATCTGTGAAGACACAATTCAGATAAGAAGGTAAAGCTGAGCAGACCAAGGAGCAGCAACCAGCTCTAAGTGCAGCTGAAGTAAAGTTTACTTTACTTTACAAGGAACAGCAACCAGCTCTAGGTGCAGCTGAAGCAAAGTTTACTTCATCTCCTGTATACTAAAACTACATTATGCTCTGGCCAATCAAAAGGAGAAGATATCAAGATTTGCTCTATTTTTACTAGCTGTTCATGGCCCCATGAGTTATTCCCTCCTACAGCATCACTGCAGAATTTAAGTGTCCTGTACGTAGGAGGGTTTTCACTGCTTCCATGTCTTATATCCGAGTAGGTACATGCAGAGCCACCAAAGATTATGTTAAAAGATGGGGAGGAAATGCAAACTGTACAAAAGCACACAGTTGAATAGGTTTTCAATGCAAAAAATGTGCTTATGTGTTCAAAAAAATCAAAAGCAACATCCAAGTTTGGGACCACCACCTAATAAGCTCCTATTTGTAATAATTTGTAATCTTAAAAGAGGCAAAAAAATTTGATTTGCCATAGCTGAACTATGCTGGCTTCTTCTGAAACATTTGTCCTATTAATCCTCATAAACTCTTAACAGTCCCAAATAATCCTTGTTGCCAGGGACATTAGTACATTATTACCAGGATGAATTCTTTCAGATGCAAGTCCTCCAGGAATTTATCAAAAAATGTTTGCTGAGGAAAGATCACAAATGGAAGCACCTGCTTTTCACTAATAAATTCCCCAGAAATGTATTTCTCCAAAGCAAAATGAGTAGTCATGAGCTTTTATCACTATGAGACTACAGAGAACTAATTTGACAGTTCTTCCTTCAGTCCTCTTCACACTTATTTTATATCAAAATAACTTCTCTGACTTCGCTGAGATTGCTTCTGCTTTGTACCAGGTTTTGAAAATAATCATATCCAAATTCTTCTATTTCAACCATGTACTCACTTTTCTTACACATTTTAGGAAATCCTGGAGAACTGTGACTAGGACCCCCCACCTTGGTTTGTGTGTGCTCCTTTGAATGGAAAAGTTAAGTTATAGACTGTGCAAACTCCCTGGATGTCTTGACAAGGGTTACAATTTAGGGCTGCTTTTTGGAAGATGCCTTTCTAACTTGTTTAAGGCCTTTCATTATTACTAAGCAATCCTTTAATCAGTGCCTTCTATGCTCTCATGTAAGCAGAAAACTCATCCAAGGAGCTGGTTGAGGACAGAGACAGTCAGATTTTGCCAGCTCTGAAGTTACATGCCTGCATAATTTCTCTGCTTTGCTGCTTTGTACATATTCACCTGAAGAGATAAAAATGTACCTATAGGTACATATGCAGCCAATGCCATACCAAAAATATACCCAGGCACCTCAAGTGCCAGCACAGAGAAAGGGAACTTTTCAGACTATACTCAGGGCTGCACACAAGAGCTAACTAACCACATTCACACTTGATTAGTACATGTATAGGGTACTGTTGATATTAATCAAACTGTAACAGGGCTGGATATTAATGCCAAAGCATTTAACATAAAGGGAAAAGGCTTTTTTGTGCAAAAAGCCATGTGGAGAAACAGCCTGCAGTCCCTATACTTGAGAGAGCACCTGGATGTATCTGTGCCTGCCCATGACATGGGGGGTCCCAAAGAAGTTTTGCTGTGATCCCCTTGTGGATTCATGCAGATGCTGTTGTAAATTTCCTTCACTTAAAAAGATGGGGGTTGGTTGGTTTTTTTTTTGCAGGCAAATCCTCACTCTGTCTCTTCATATCAAATTAAAATAATCATTTAGGCCTAACACATAATATGTATGAAAGTAGGAGAAAACCCCATAATTTGCCTAGCTTTTCTGGGGGCTGCTTACAATAATTTCAAACCTAACTATAATTTGATAACTATTTTCTTTCCACAGCTTTATAAAAAGACTCTCAAACAAAGCAGAGCTGGTGAAATTTCTTGTCTACAATCATTTCAAATAAATCAAATAAATTACATGGCCAAAAGGTTACACAAATTATTTAAACATGTGAGTTAAATCTTATGGGACCCATAAACATTTCTCAATGATGAAACATAACAATAAGAGTTTTCTTTGTGGAGGTTATGCTGAGGTTCTCTTGGAGTCTTTATATATATAAAACCATAAAAAGTGATTCCTGGGATATATATATTAAATGAGGTTCCCTCCAGTCCTTACTCGTAGCTAATATTTCACTAAAACCTAATAGCATTATAGCCATAAACAGCACAATATTCTCCATACAGGGATATGTTGAATGTTTACTAAAGCACTGAAAAAATAGTATCTGGTTATTTGACAGAAAAAAAAATAAATTTATATGAGATACATATTATAATTTCTTTAAAACATTATCTATTTTTCAGTGTTTGAGTAGGGTGTAACAAAAACGGATTGTTTAACAGTAAAATACAATGGGAAATTCAAAAATTACAATTTAATCTGCTGCAGAACAGTTCATTTAAATTTCTATTCCTGGCTTACAAAGATCCCAGTCCCCTGCTCTTATTGCTGCTTCAAAGTTCCCAAGCATGGCATCACTTCCCTTTGTAGATGCAGTTTCCTCAATAAGTACAAGCTAACATCCATCAAACATCATAGGAGGAACAAAGAGATTTAAACCACCTTTCCCTTCCTTCCAGGCTAAATACTTTGGTGGCTTATGAAATAAGATTAACAACACTAATACATTAAAAATGTTCTGCAACATCTAAACATTGGATTTGGATGTACAATATCCAAAGTACATGCTGAAATAACAGTGAATGAAGTAATGATTATTACTTTCCAGAACCTCATCTTGCATCTTTAAAGAAAATAATAATTAAATCACCAGAATTCTTGCAGAAAATGCCTGTCTTGTAAGGTCTTTATACATGGTTAGTTGTTCTGTAGTCTTTGTAAGGGGTGATGAGACTTGTATCTGCAGCCACTGTCAACATATATATCCATAAAAATCTAAGGGTTTTTATTCCAAAGCATAGACTTGATCACTTGCTCAGGAAAACATTACTACAGATTTCAATATGTAAATGTTACAGTATCAATTATTTATGGAAGGAAATATTGAGAATGAATAGCAAAACACAAACAACCATGGAAAGATGCATAGAATCAACAACATCACATGATGTTTTCTTGTTGTCTTTGACAGAAATTGCAAATAGAAAATAGTCAAAATATTATAGATTTAAAACCACTAAAATTCAAGCACTAGTAAATGAAACTATTTTTTCTTGTCATCCCTCAGGACCACAATGTTATTACATAAGGGAAACAGAGGAATAAGACATATTGTTTCTACAACTAATTCTCAGAAACTATTTATGTATTTTATAAAAAAATCAGATCACCTAGGGGTTGTTTTTGTCTGGATGGTATCGTTAACTTTATTCACTCTAAATATATGTTTCCAATATTCTTGCTTTGGAGAGAATGCAACATCTTTGAAAAAAAAAATGTTTGAATGTCAGCTATTTTGTGTCATTCTGTTGATAATTTGCTACTTTTACTGTTGCACTTTCATTCACACAAACAAAGGAATTATTTAAATTGCTTATTTCTTGTCTAATGCTAAATAATCTTCTGTAAAGGAAGATTTTTCACAAGGGTAAAATGTAGCAGGAGCTATATTGTCATTAAATCACTAGGCAGTATTACATGCAAAGGTCATTTATCAGCAGAACATGAGCAGTAAAACTGTACAATAGTTTGAGTTGGTTTGTTTGGGGTTTTTTTACTATTTCATTGCCTATAAGATTCTAAAAATGAACTAGTAGCTTCACCTAGCTCTTGTGCAATTTAAAACATTCAATGTTACTGTAGTTGATGGACACTCCTTTTCAGGCTGCCATGCCAGACTTTTATATGTTCTGTTCATCAACATATTTAAATCCACACCTTGGATTCTCTTTCAGACAAGCAATTTGTTCAGCAGATGCTACCATTAAATTTCTTTGAAAGAACATTAAATAGACAAAGCTTTAAAAAACCCCACTTAGTATTTCAAATATACAGAGCATTTTAGTTCAAAACTAGAACTAAATCCTATTCCTCAAATCTTATTGCCAAAATCTGGCTCAGAAGCATGAAAATATTTCTTTTGGATTAAGGATATTTTGTGTCTGCCTCCTCAATGTGGCAACGACCCTACAGATCCTAATAACAAAGCGTGCCTGATTTTCAGAACAGGATGAGCTCATTTCTAATTTCCCTGTAGTTGTAAAGCAAGAGTTTACATTGGTTTCTGCTCTCTGACTCCTTGGAGCCCTTCACCTCATGAACCTCCAACTGTTGTCCTTCACATTATTCTCCCTTTTGGAACTGGTGATCTGTCAGTCAACAAGTCCCCACCTTGGGATCAGTGTAGGGGTTCAGTGAGAGAAGAGTTTTTCCCCAGTTTTTCATCCAGGTGACAACAATCCTGACTTGATTTTAGCCTCCATCTTAAATTCTGGCCATACATGTATAACAATGCATGAAAAAATAAGCAAACTGACACACCCACCCTGGTTTTTCTGAGGGGGGAGCTGCAGCAGGGGGGTTGTTGCTTTGTTTGTTTTTCATTTTTTCGTCATTGTTGTGTTTGGTTTGTCAAGCCTTGATTCTAGCCAAGTGTTTTACATGAATTCAGGGACCTCACCCTTGTTTGATAGCAAGCACAGCTATTGCAAATATAACCAATCTTAACGTAAGCCTAGCTGTAAATTTCCTTGTTAGCGTTATCAGATTTGTGTAAAAGATTTAACTGCAAACAGAAGCAGCTCAGCTTCAATAATCTCATCTACAAAAAAATATATCTCTAGTCAGCAGAGATGCAGGATTTCCAGGTAGATTTTCTCTTTGCTTCTTCCTTGGGAGAGACTCACTCAACCTTTATCCTATCTGCCTTTTGCTTTCCAGCTGTAGTAGTAATTTTTCTCATTCCTACTCTATGCAAACAATACTGGGATGAACTCATATTAGAACAATGAGAATGAATTTTTTTTTTTAACAACAGCTGGTGAAAATTCTCCAAAAAAAACTTATATCCAGCTGCCAATCTCTCCAACTATCTTGATCTTAGGTCCATTTACTAGTGGAAAAGCAGCATGTGAGTGCTGGTGTTTTTCTGTAGCTAACATCCCCAGATACAATAAAAGCTGATGAATTTACTATATTATCAAACTAAGCTATTTTAATGAGTTACATATAAGTGTTCTACTTAAAGCCAAGATATTTGTCAGATATGTCAATAGAGTTTCAGTGAATATTGAAAATGTGTACAATAAAAGGCAAGAACAAAGAAACAAATCATACAGGGGTTTTACCAAACAGGTCTCCTGAAACAGCACAAAGGAGCCACAGTCACCCTCAGGAGCTCACCTTTTATGGGTACATGCTCTATGGTGCATGCCTACCTTCCATGGGAAACAAAAAAGCCTGGAAAAATTAATCTGGAGACCACCAATACAGTCAAAGGCGTATTGGAACAACGTTTGCTTCTTATTGTCAAAATGTTTATGATTGTGAATCTCCTAAGTTAAAAATATTCCTGTTGCTTGAGTAATGTTCTTGGGGGAAAAGCAGGATGAAAGCCAAGCATGCTGCTTCCTTGAAGAATTTGACCCAACCACACCAGGATTTCCAGTTTCTTAAGAATGATTATTTTGGCTTGCCAGATTTAACACAGGGTCCAACCTGCTGCCTGCAAGTGATACTACACTGGGTCACTACTTGGCATTCAGTATCTTGGTGTGCAGTGGGAAAACTCTACCACAGCCTGCCAAATAAGGGAAGCTTATAGCCCCAGAAAGAAGAAACTGTTCCAGTGCAGCCTTGCCATGAGGTGATGATAATGGTTTTCCCATGGAATCAAGAACTCTCTGACAGCAGCATAAAATCAAACTGCCTTAAAACACAAATTGTCCTGTGGTTTCCTGATGACACAGGCAGCCCTGTGCCACAAAAAAAAAAAATCTGTCTGCACATATATTGCAAACCCTTCTATTTATTGAGCTATGGACAAACTATTTTTCTGTGGGCAGATTTTGAATATCAATTGAGGTGCAGATCTGGCCTTCTTTGACGTGAGTAATCAGCACTGAGGCCAATTGTAGTTTCCTAGTAGGACTAAAAGAGCAGTACACAGCCAACATCCTTGGCATCTGAAAGCTTTACCTTTATGAAGTAGAAATGAATAGTGACAAGCTGTCACAGCTTGAGGAGCACCACAAAGGAAAAGGGGAGGTGAATGTCTCTGCACTTCTCCTGAAGTCAGAGAGCCAGTATCACCCTGCATCCAATGTTTATGTTGTCTTTGAATCCATACAGTGCCTAACCCTACACTAGTCCTGCCATCAACAGAAAACACATTCCAGAGCAGATAGAACAGCAGTTTTATTGTCCTATTTTACACCTTCATATGTGGGCAAAGGGATCATGGCACAGAATCGAAGAATAGTTGGGGCTGGAAGGGACCTCTTGAAATCAGCTAGTTCAAACCCCTGCTAAAGCAAGGTCAGCTTGGAATTTTTCATTGACTTAGAGATTTTTGTGTGTTCTTTTCCTTTTTTAAACAAGTAATGCAGGATACTTTCATGAGATAAAAAATGAAATACCTGAGTGTAGAGTCTGCAAGGATGGGATTGGAAGCTTGGGAAGAGAGGGTAAAACTTGACAGCCTCATTTGTATTATGTAGTAGAGAAGTGGTCACGAAGAGTGACTCAGCTGGCCACCAGAACAACCTGAATTCCTTCAAGAGCCATTCTGGAATGAACTTATGCTTGTGGAGCAGAAAACATGGGCTTCAAAATCGGGGGGTAATGACTCTGTGAGCTCTGTGAGCTCTGTGATTTTACCCCACAGACTCGTGGGGATGCACCACAGGGTCCTGCTAATTCACCAGCACCCACCTCCCTCTGCAAAAAGGGCTTTTCTCACTCTGACTGAGCTCTGTGTGAGCTTGGTGCTTCCTGAGCATTTGTTATCCTCCATGTGTGCTCACACAAGATGCCAGGGGCCTCAGTGCCAGAACAAGTGTCTTGCTTGCTCTTCTGTCACCACAGCTTTGCCTTCACACTCCTGACTGAAATAGCTGTGCTGGCAGAATCCAGGGTAGATCTGTGCTTAGTTCCTGGAAACAAAGGAAAAGCACTTAAGGGAAAAGAATGTTTGAATAAATTTGAAATGTGCTGAAGACTGAAATACAGGATAAAATTTAGATCTCTATTGTTGCTACATAGCTTGACATCTGAATTCTTGCTATTCTATTCAGGTTCAAAATCCCCCACCTCATTGTGATCACTGAGTGCTTGTTGGCACAGTCAAAGGACTGTGAGGGAGGATGAATTTCAGTGAGATTTGGGCAGCTAATTCTCCCATGATACCTTGATAATGCCAGTACACAAAATAAATTTTTATTATGTTTTAGTTAGCTCCTATTTTATCCCGATTTTTTTGAAGTAGTTAGGGTTCAAACATCAGAAATCAGTCCGTGCCATTGAGAAATTAATTGCTGATGTTAGATCCCTTTCTAAGATTAACAATTGCATCACCAAAGCCCACACAGGACATACTGCTCTTATGAAAATCACAGTCCATCTGAGGGTAAGGGGAGGTAGGATTAAATAAACAGAGAAGGCCACTTTGAACAATTTGTCCCCAGACTGAAATACAGGACTAACTTTGAAAAAAAAAAAAAATCACAGATGGCAAGGCTCCGGCTAAAGGAATTCTAGTTATAGCAGAAGAGGAAAACATATGTTCCAGATACATCCTATAAATAGACTAGGTACTCTTATGGGATATATCAGCATTCAAAACAGCAGCAATAGAAAAGGACAGAATAAATGTGCAGATTTGGGGGGTTTGAGTCCCATCACTCTCCTGCATGCATCTAGTGGCATTACAGAAGAGGGTTTTTTCATTTCATCATACGTTTAAAATCTAGTCTTTGATTCAAAATAAAGCTAATTTGCATTGGCATAGTGACTTAACTCACTGGTGTATTATTACTGTGTAAGCAGGTGTACCAGCAACTGCAAATAAATGCTTGCTGATGGAATCCCAGCAGGATTTCTGATGAGTTTTCATATTGTTGAACCTCACCCAGGAAATTATTGTGTAAAAAGCTTTTCTCTCAGTTCTTTGCCTGAAACATTATTTAGCTACACTTGGCCAAATTCATGGCAATTATAGTAACTGCCCATAGAGGACACAGGAAAAATCCCATCCCTCTTTAAGTTATTGTCTCAAAACCCATGTATGAGCAGTGAAAATATCCCCCTCAGATTAATATGCACAATGATACCTCTGATCCAAGTGCTGTTCACTCTATAACCTACATAGAGAAAGATAAAATGAAAGATTTAAGGTGGAATCTAGGATAGTCACCACTGGAATATTCTAAGAGTAAGTATTTTAGAGTGAAATATGTCATTTGAAGCAAAAGTATTTCTTATAATAATAGTTTTGGCGAGACATTTGATCATGTTGTTAGAGCTCATTTTCATTTTATTGTTTGGGCTGAGATTAAAATCTGATTATTTTGGTCTTGGAGTCTTATTTGATTCAATTCAGAATAGCTAAGAAACGCTGCAATGGGCACTGCATGTCCCACATTCTACAGTCTCCCATGAAGGAGTTATTTAGGTCAATCTTTCATACCTGCAGTAAAAAGGAGGAAAAAAAAAAAAATCAGTAAAAGGCTGAAGAATAGCTATTGATGCTTTCATATAGATCCTCAAGATTAACCACCAAAAGAGCATACAAAATCCACTGCTGATATTATATAAAGATTTGCAAGTCACCTTCAGATATTATCAGGGTGATTATTTGAAAGCCAACAAACAAGATTAAAATAAATATTTCCTTTTCCTACACTAGCAAGTGACCATTTACCAAAGAGTGGGAATTGAAATGAGTTTTCCTATTGATTGCCATGAATGTTTATGAATTCTTCTAAGTGATAATGATGAAAATTACCATCCAATGTAAAAAAATTTATAAAGTTCCTGAAAAAAAACTGCTATGAAAGATTCTATAGAGGAACTGCACCAATATTTGTGAAGCATACTAACCTATTTTTTTTTTTAAATCCCACTCTAAAAAAAAATCTATACATTCAAGGCAATATTAATTTTTTTTCCAGCTTAAAGCTAAATTTACCTTCCTGCTTAATTCCAAAATGACATTCTATTGCACAAAATTACTTAGCAGTGATGTGAACACTACTGGGCAGAGTTCCTTCAGCATCAGGAAGGGACCAGCCTAGCCACTGCACCAGCATCAGGTGTCCCCTGCCAGCAGCTGGGGGAACTTGCCTTGGTATGATTTATACAGGCACCATTCTGAGCTCCACCCAATTCAGCATATCAGATTAAACAAAAAAAAAATAAAAAACATCCACCCTGTGAACAGTCTCTGCTCCACAGCTCAGCTTTTGGTACTTGCAGCTTTCAGTACCATGGCAAGATTTGCAGAACCATCTCGCCCTGCTGAGTAACCCTGATTTGGAAGGACAACCTACCTGAATCAGAGACCATCACAGATGTCAAACTTCTGGATTTCACTTCAAGATGCTTTTCAAGTGTCGAAATATTTATGCATGGCCAAAGGAAGAGAGGGAACATAGATAGCACAGTCACTTCAATATCTGTATACAGACCTAAGTCCTTTTAAAATCTGTATGGAAGACTTTGAGGGGGGTCCTATGTGTATAAAAGAGTCACCATTTACTTTGGAAATGTGAATCTCTCACACCACTAAACTTCTTTTTCATGGTTTATCATTAACTTGCCTTTCACCTTAAACAGGAAGCAGCATGTGAAGCAGAGCATAGAGCACAAGGTGTTTTTAGGAAGCCATTATGTGGGTACTAGCTTTTGTAGGATGTGAATTGGAGTTTTTTACTTCACAGTGCCACCATTCATTTGGGGAATAGTGCTGTAGGTGCCATCATACAGGTGCTTTGGAAGGGCCCCTCCTGGGAGTCAGCTGTGATTGCAGTCTCTCATCTCTCTAAAAAGTACCTGCTTCTGTTTTTCAGCTCCTGCTGACCTCTGCACTCAGCTAAGAGTCCTGTTCCCTGTAGGGGCTAGAATCCTATTTTCCCCAGAAAAAACAAGCTCCTGGTACCTTCTGGCTGCTGGCTTGGCTCTGCAGGAAGTTATCTCCCAGCTCTGTGATCCCACTCGCCTGCAAGCAGAGCAGGGGCAGGAGCTGCTACCTCTCCTGCAAACATAATTTCCATCTATTTACAGAGCTGTGATTCACAAATTGTGAGAACTCCAGATTTAGCAGGGCAAATTATAGAAAAGCAGAAGTCCTGCTCCTTTTTTCCACTTGGCCTCAGGTCTCAAGAGAAGCCTGAGCCTCAGCAAAAGCAAAAAACCCACCAACTCACAAGAAGCCTTGTGCAGTCTGGGGAAACCTTGCTTTAGTGTTCTACAACTGATTTTTTTTTGGGGGGGTGGGGGGTGGGGGGGGTGGTGTGCTGTGTGTGGTTTTGCTTTTTTTTTAGTAGTTTAGGTTTTTTTATTTAATTAGTAAAGTAATGAGAAAGCAGCATGTGAAACATACACTTCATTTAAGAGGAAACATGTAAACAGAATTTTTATCAGGTCATCCTGGAGGAGATGTGATTGTTACCTGGACAAAAATGCTTTATCTCCCTTACTGAGATCTGCACGATAGACTGACTGGCAGAGCTATTAATTGATTCTTTGTATTTCTGATCTCACTAGGGCCAGCAAGCATTCCTAATGGTTTCTAATTCCTCATCATGACATCCATTATGTTCACCTCTGAGATGTCTAAATGAATTCCGTGTATAATGGCAATGTTATGTAAAATGCAACATGACAGGAATACTTAGAATTGTTCAAAGCTGTGCTGTGGAAACCAACCTTATTTGTGCTAGCCTTCCAATATGGGATTTGCATGTTTTGGTTTTCTACAGGCGCATTGAGAAACTCGACTATGTAAGGGTTTAGACATTGCAGGTGGGATAGTGTTATATCCCTTGTGGCTCCACAGAAAACCAAACACAAACTAAAATAATCTATACAGGAAGAACAGGCATGCTGACAGAGATTGTTTGACTTTAGAAAGGCACAGCTACAGCTGCCTACTCTTTGTTAAAATGTCTACAGTAAATCTGGGCTAATGCTCACACACAAAACAAAGAACTACCACAGGACAATCAAACGGGAGAAATAGATTCTGAAAGGTGTCAATTTGAGTAATTTAACTACAGCAAAGGAAAAATAAAACAGTTCTCTAAAATCTGAGCCTTTCAATTACAGAAAGCAGCTGTGAGAAAATCTAGCCTTTCTTTGAAGAAGAAAAACAAGACAATTGTATGATATAGGCAAGAAACTGTATTCCTAAAATACATTCTTTACTTATATATTAAAGTGTCAATAAAAGAATCAAATCTATTTTTCCTTAACTTGAACTCTCAAGAGAGAAGGGTTGGACTAGATAATAAATAAAAGACTTTAAAAGTATTTTCCAATCTAAGTCATGATTCTGTGAATCTGTGTTGTAGTTTCCAGCATGGCAAAATGATCTGTGCTCATGGGAACGTGTGCAAGTCGTTGGTTCATTGGTGTTATTTTGCTCTGGTAGCAAACAGGAGCTCCCTCAAGGGAGGGTAGGAGAAGAATCACCCACCATGTGAGCAAATTGTAAAATCCAGAGCTCCTCTGCAGGCCATGGTTACGTAAGAAAATTGGCAAGACGCTGCTTCAGGACTCGGAGGACGTGTAACTCAAAAGGTGTGCCAAACTATGCTGAAAGTAGACTTAATGTATTCTTCTCCACTGAGAGGAGAGAGTCCAAGCTTCCCTTGGGTTCACCAAACATCTGATAACAACTGCCTGGGCTGAAGAATGCAATGTGAAGAACAATAGGAACACAAAATGAGTATTTGTGATGCAACTTTCTCCAGCATATCTGAGAAAGTGACCCACTGCATTGCTGACACTCCATTCAAAAATAGATTAACTGCTAGAATATTAACATAGAGAAGCATTCCTTCTTTGTTTTGCACTAATGTGTATGATCTCACAAATATCTGCAAGCCCTGTCTTTTATTTTGTCAGAAAAACTGCTAGTAAATGGCTCCTTACAATAAAGAATTAAGATATATTTAATATTTATATATTTATTATATAATATAGATAATATATATAATATTTATTTATATAATATATTTATATATTAAAACTAAACATAAAATATTTATACATTAAACCTACGCTACTTTAAGGGCACTTAAATCATCAGTCCCTTCATATTGTGAAAAAAAACAATAGATCCTTTCCTAAATCATATCAAAGCACAAATCTGTGAAGAATGTCTGGGGGCCAGAACTGCCAAAACATAAGGTAAGAGCAGAAAGATTAAATGCTATTAAAAGTTTTTTCTGGTTTTTCCTATTTTTTTTCATTTTATTATTATTATAAATTTTGGAATTTGGATTTCACCCTAGTCTTTCTCAGCAGAAGCTCTGAATCAAATCAAAGTGCAGACAGAATAGGTTGTGGACTGAATTCACTATATAAACAGCAGCAAATTGCCAGGTTCTTATGATACTAAGGCATCATTTTAGGTGGAATTTTAAGAATAAAATACCCTTGCTACTAATAGTATTGTATAATTTCTTTGCATCCCTGTTGGGTTACTGGGGTGTGGCCAAATATTAAAAAGATTTGAGGATCTGACATCTATGAAACTTCAAATGGATAAATCTACCACAAAAAGGAGTAGAAGCATTATCAAGGAACAGATGGACTGCTGAACAAACAGGAAAAGAAAAATCAACACACCCTCTGAAGGGGAAGTCCAGGCTCACAGATTGTTAGATTTTTTGAAGGAGTGAAAAGCATATGGATAAAAGTGTTAATGCTAATCTTCATGGTTCCCAGAAAAGCTCTCACTATTGGCTCTAAAGGAAAATATACAATCATGAAATGGGAGAAAAGGCTCTTCCACAGATAAATAATTTTTCAAAAGGAAGGAAAAAAGTAAGAGTAGATGGGAAGGTTTTATAGCAAAGGAAAATTCCACAGGGCTCTATTCTTTTGCTTTCCAGCATATTCATAAGTGATCTGGGAAAAGACCATGACAAAATTTGCTGAGGATACCAAATTATTACATATGGTCATACAGATTAAGACTGAGTGAACCAAAGGAGACAGCAGCTCATAATAATGGCAGTTGAAACCCAAAACAGGTAAATGCAAAATCGTGCACAAAAATAATTCTAGCTTGATATACAAAATGTTCAATTTCAAGATGCCTGTTATCATTTGGGAAGGAGAACTTGGAGGGATAACAGCTCTTAACTCAATGCTTGCCAGTGTGTGAGAAAAAAAAAAAACCAAACAAAAAATAGAAAAGGGAGGATAACTGTATAAATCTGTAATACACACACCATTAGAAATTATGTAAAGTTCTGATCATCTGTAGCCTGGAAATAGTAACATGAAAGAGATAAAGATTAAGGTAGGAGCAAAAAGGGGTGTGAAAGGATTTTAATCATCTAGGAGTGTTGAGTTTGAAAAATTAAAAACAATAAAAGATGCAGTCAATAAAATCATGAGTGGCATTAATAGAATTCTGAAGAAAGTATTATATCTTCCTACATAAGAACTAGGAAAGTAGGTATTATGTGCAAAATGCAAAACAAAGAATCCCCTACCCATTAAATTGTGGGGCTTACTGAAAGAAGATGATGTGAATGTTGAAAATTCAGATGCCTCCTACAGGTTAAATTATTAAGAGAAAGGAATTCTCTCACCTTATATGAAAAGAAATAGCCTCTGACACAGGCAGTCCTTCAGCCACAAACTTTCAGAGTTTGAGAAGAAATTCTGCACATAATGCAATTACTACACCCTTCAATTCACCTATAATGGCCAGTGTCAAATGTTACCTCATTGAACTGAAGTATTACACAGTATGACTATTCTTATGTCTTTATCCTAAACATTTCTCAGGCAAATGAGGAAAATGAATCCAGGAAAAGGTAGCAAATCAAGCAGACACTACAGAGCTGAAGTGAAGCTCGTAAGATAAATATAGAAATACTTTTGTGTACAAGAAATGCTTCCCAATTCATTTGTATTGGACATTTAATGACATTTATTTACTTCTTTTTCTTTAGTTCTTAGCTCTCTGCAGGAAGAAGTTGAATCTGAAGGTGGAGATGCTCAGGAAGGTCAGGTAAAGATCACAAAGAAAAACAGTAAAGAAGATTTCCAGAACAAGGAACAGCTAGTGTATTCTGAGTTTAAAAGGCCACGTGAAATGTAAAAAGAAAAGAATAGCAGAATGATACAAATGCACAGCTGAGATCTATAAACAGAAAGGGTGAAAGAACTGATAAAAAACCCTTTTTTATCATTCTTCAGAATTGTGAATCTGACACTACTTACACAAGAAAGAACAGGCTAAACTTATTTTTTCTTTTACCCTTTTCTTAAAAGCTTCAAAAAGATGCCTACAAAATTATTTAGGTAAATTGTTTCAAGACATTTCAGAGAAATCGAATTAAAACTTCAAATTTTAATGTATCCACACTTCCAACATTTGAGAACAAGAAAGAAGTAAATCTGGCTTAGCAAAGCCAGGCTTTATTCTTCCTTCCAGCTACAACATTCTTTTTGTCAAACACTTTTTAAAAATAGATTTCTGCATGATTCTCTGCATAATCACATCACTGAAAATCCTGCTGGGCAGCTGTATAAGATAGTCATTTAAACTACCCTGCACAGGCACTGTGGGCTCTGTGTATGTGGTATTTTCTACTGTAAATCTTTATGAAAAAAATTAGTTATTAGAGGTTTAATTGATGACAACAAAAACATTTAGTTTCTCTTAAGTGAAGAATTATTGCATATGTCATTGTAAAGACTAAAATCCTGTATATTTCATTAAAGCTGAAAAGGCAGAATCAGAATAGGCACGCTGGAAATGTAAGGCTTTGAATACAACATTTTTATTTTCTTTTTCAAAATACGAAGTCCTTGAAGTAGGGAAAAAAATAGGAGAAACTTCTTAATTGTTACCTTGGCAAGCTCCCTCTACAGAATCCAAAAGAAATAAACCTACAAGGAAGAAAGAAAATGGAAGACAATTGTCATAGCAACCAATTAAGGACATATTTAACACAGGAAACAATCTGATTAATCTCCCTTTTTTAAGAACCAAAGGACATACAGAACCACCCAATTAAGTAGCATGACATCTTTTTAAAGGATAGTATACTAAATCTCTCTTTAAAATTTGCAGTTTAGTTGCAGAGCTTTTGATTTATTCAGTGCATATACAGCCTATAGGGCCATAAACAAAAATAAAAATAGCCAGGTCTTCTGATAGTTTAAATTCCATAGATCATAATTAAGCCCAAATATTTTTTTCAGGCAACAAAGAAAAGGTGATAATACTGTTTAAAATCAGGAGTAGATACTTTTGCACTGAAAAGAAGAGTATTAGATGATTAAACTAGCCCAGGTGTAGAGATTAAAAATATAACCTCAATTATCCTTTTCCATTTTGCAAGCTGACCTACTCTGCTACAAAACTCTTGGTAGCTTGGAGTAATACCTTCCATTCATAAAACCAAGCTTTTGTTTTAATATTGACACCAGCCATTCCCTCAGTTTCAGTCTCAGCTTTCCCACATGCATTAATCAAACACTGCCACGTTTCAATATTTAAGATAAAACACAGACCTTTATTTACTTTCCCTTTGGGTATAGTCTTGCTACAAGTAACACTTTATAGGCTGTGTTTCTGAAGGTCGGACTTGCAGCCACTACACATTGAAAGACTCATTAACATCTCTGGATGGAGAGCATTGTTGCTTATTAGTGAAGCTTTATTGCAAACAGAAGAGCAGGAGACAGCAAACATATAATAAACTTTCCCACCCTTCTTAAAGAAAGCCGAAGTATTTAGTATAGAAGCTTGATCTTCTAAGAGAAAGCTAAAAATCTTGCAAAAAGGGAACACTTTCTTCTGCTAGTAAATAGTTTTGATACTTATCCTATGTTTTCCACACAGAAGAATTTGCTTCAATAATAGATTGTTTGTTATTCCTCAAGTTTTCAAAAAAACTTGCATTTCCTACAAATCCTTTCCTTTCCTTAATCTCAGCTATTAATACTGAAAAAGACAAACAAAAATACTGCATGAGCTAAATAAAAAGGGTGTTTGTTACTTAATGGAAGGCTGCAATTACTTTCTAGTAAGTTAAATGCATCTATTTCAGACCCTTCAGGAAAAAGGCCTATTATTGCAACTATTAAACCCTGCATATTTCTGAAGTTTAAATTTTTACCCTTAGGACTTTCTTCTTCAGCTGCAAGAAATCAAAAATGCATAAACTTATTCCAGTGGAAAGGATGGGTTATAGATTTGATCTCACTCATTCATTTGCTTTAGAATGCTTTAACAGATCCTAAATTTTAAATCTCATTCTCTAATTCAACCCCAGGGCAGAGCCAGAGTGTTTACTGAAGCAGGAGGTTACATCCACTCATCTTCCCTCTCCTGTACAAACCTCTGATCTTCACTTTCTCTCTCCCCATTCCTTCTGTACTTGTATTCATCTTCCACATCTTTGTTCTTGACTGACCCTGGAAGGGAAATGAATCACATTTTTGGAACTACCTAAAGCTCAGTTTTGAACTGAACCTCACAGCTAACACAAAAAAAGTGCCAGCAAATTACCAGTGATGGCAGCAGCTGAAACATGCATTATAAAATAGAAAAACTTTGCCTTCCACTCTTTCCTGACGTGCTCCATCATGCTTTTCTGCAAGCAGGCAAGGTGCTGGCCTCAAAGTAGCAGGGCAGGTGTGGGAGGCTGGGAGAATCCATGGAAAAGTGAGTGCATGTGTTGGGAGTGGAATGGCAATCTCAGAATGAGAGTCCTCAACAAACCACTATGAATTTCACCAAAAAATCCTAGTAACCTCACTCCCCAGGGACACACAGAGGAAAGGGAGCAGGCTCTGGCCCTAGAGCTTGTCCATCACCTGGTGTGAATGTAAAGACTTATAAAGATTCATGGCTCATACCCTAAATTGTTGGATGCCTAAGACTCCTTCTGGTATTTTATATTCCTGACCAGCATAGTTTTTACTTAATGTGTTTTGCCTTTCATCTTGGAATAACTAATTCATAAGTCAAATGCTCACTTACTGGGTTTCATTTTCATCATTTGTTGTTTCATGTCTTCTGAGGATTTTGTTCAAGCTCGTGATAAAAAGTTCATGCTCTTTTCCTTTTGATACTTGACTGCATTTAATGAAGTTGCAACAAAGAATGTGTTGAAAGAACACACATCTTCAGCTATTGTTGCTTTCTGTTTTCCTCACCTTTCATGTAGGATAAAATCCTATTATTTATTTTCTATATAAACACATTGATTTATGATAGATTTTTTGTTGTACTTATACAAAATCAGGAATAGCTGAAAATATTAGGGGGATAAAATGTTAAGCACAGAAGAAAGGAATTAAACTGTGCAAGTGCCAAAATTGCAAATTGTTACTGGAAAAATAAAAAAAAAGGTCTAAAAAAACAAAAGTAACAATATTTTTCTGCTTATTTCCTGTAGTGTGGGGAATATATAATACTGTGTATTTTATATCAACACATACAGTTTAGCTGAATCTCCAACCTAGAAACCAAGAGGAAATTGAACTTATTTTACAATGCTCTCAAAAGTTGGTAATTTTTTTTCTCATTTTGTTATTTTTTTAAAGTTACAATACAGTAATTATTCTCCTTATCTTTAGTTAGCCTCAAAATTACTGTTAACAAAAGCATCAGCAGAAATCTGTAATCAGGTCCCAAAGAATCCACATCAATTTATCTCCTGAAACTCTAAACAGTGGTTAATGAAGGAACAGTCCTTGAACCTACTTTGCATCTTGAGCATTGCAAATGAGGGAGATCCACAGCCCAACACAAGGAACAAATTCCAAAGGGACTCAGAGAATTCCTCTGCCAAACCAACAATCCTCATGACCAAAAGTTACACAAAGTCCAGCTGTAACAAACGTGGCCACTTTAAAGTGGTCACTAATGACAAACTTCTTCCTACAGAGATTTCTGTGGAGCCTTGGAACACTTCAGGCCTATGGTTTCAGCAATAAATAGGTTGTGTATTTGTGCACTATCACAGCAATGATCACTTGTGAGACCAAATCAGGGACCTAAGACACTACTCACTGGCAAAACAATTTTTTGACAAAGCATGATGACCAATGCAGAATTTTGTCTTTATAGCTAAGGACTAAGTTCCATGTATATGTCCTTTCCTTCAGTGCCATTATCTCAAATTTGTACTTAATTTTTAAATGGTTAGCCATTTATACTCTCAGAAGTAACACTGAGATAAAGTAAAAGAATCAATAAAAGGTGTATCATTTGTTCCTCTGAGATTTCTATGCATTCTAGTTAGATCTTGTTAATATTTTTCACAGATAACATTTAATCCATTAATTTAGCTATCTGTAGTCTTTTTTTTTCTAAAACAGATATTTCTTTCTGCAAACTCACCTAATGATCATCAAAACAGTGAAATTACAGTGTTCTACAACTGGGGGAAATAACATTGGAAACAAAACAGATAATGGAAACTTACTATGTCACTATCTATATGAGATAAGTAAGAGTACATTATGGTTTCAAATAAGCAGTAAGAAATTCATATTACTTAAAAGAAATTACCAAGAAACTTGATTAAATGCTTATAAAATGATATATGAGAACTTCTGAAAAGTGAATCAAAATGCAGCATAAGGAGATAATCACATTATTTGCTTTAAAACCACATTACTGTTACCACCCCCCAAAAAACCTAACAGCAACATAACCTATTTAACCTGTTGTGGGCAGAGTCCCTACAGAAGTATGTTTTTACATATGTGTATAAATATGCCAGAATGCATCAAATAGTAACACATGATAAAATTCTGGTTACCTTTAATATGGAAAAAGTGAATTTCCACTCAAAATACAGCATCAAAACAGTTTTGAAGCCAACCCAAAAAATGTTTTCTGTGTCATATAACCTTGCTCAGAGCAGGGCATAATAATGGAGGTGAAGAGAGAGAAAAAAATCAGTATATTAGTATGAACAGAGGTATATGCTATAAAATAGAATGAAATTATTTTTGGAAAGTCAGTAGGAACAGAACATTACCACAGTGGCTCCATGGACTGGATTAATAAAGACTGATTTCTTACTGCCCCTTGCAGTATAAGGATGGGGAGACAACAAGGAAACTTGGGAAGTAACAGATTCAAAACAGTGAAAATGGAGATGTGCTCATACAAACCAGGAAAGCATTGCAGTATCTTTTTCCAGGTTGCTTTGGGGGCTTAAGGTTCAGCTGAATTCAAAGGACAACTGAATAAATATTAGAAGACATAATGGTTGAGAAGTATTAAATATAGAAAAAAAATAAAAAATCACTGGTTTTGGAAGTCTCAACCACAAACTGGAAAAATACCTTGCCAAAGTATCATTAAATGAAGCCTCTGGAGATTTTCTACCTGGGGTCCAAATCACCCTGTTCCAAGAGGGGTGTAGAAGACATACCTCCAAATCCAATACATTATGACTTAAAATATTCTTGTGTGTAGAATGCGTTTATTGTAAGCAAGTCTCATTTCATAAGCATGTTTTGAAGTTTTATAACATTAAAATGCACTGTCCCTTATTTCTTTTCAGTACAAATGAACGTGAAGTCACATTTCCTGAGCTAAATCAAGACCAAAAGAACAAAAGCTACTTGTTTTGTTTGGAGGCTTTGGTTGCTTGGAAGCACTGGAGAGCTGAGATACTTGACTAAGTCAGACAGCACAATTCATGGTTCATTATGTCTCCTCTGTGCCACTGTGACAGCTCAGTCATATGTCTTTAAATCTGCAAGCAAAAAAAATAAGCAGTTTTGTGAAAAGTAAAATTTAAGAAGCTCACCTTCTTGTGTCTTCTTGTTTTATTTCTAAATCTTCCCAATCTGTCAGTTTTTTTTCTTTTCAGTGGGGCATTCACACTTCCAGTGTAGAATCTGGTGTCTGATAAGGCAGTGGAGCTGGTGTGACAGTCTTTATCAGAACATATGGGTTCACAAAACTGTTTTGGAAAGATGCTCCAGGATTTAAGGTGAAGGAAGCAAACAGGTTTATATAGGAAAAAAATCTGAAATTCAGTCTATATCTCTACGGGGCATTTTGTGGGATTTGTTTGTTTGTTGGTTGGTTTGTTTGGAGTTTTTTATCCATGATAGCTGGTAGAAGATCAGGTCAGTCAAATTTCCCAGGACTAGAAGCATGGCATCATCTCCCAAAACAAAAAGCTATGGTAAAGTTGTGCATAGGGCAGTGAACAGGAAAAATCTGTGGAAAATAATGAAATAATGAAATAAATTTACTGAGTTCCTGGTGGACAATATCCCCATCAGCCACTAAGTGGGTCACCCTGTTCCTGAAGGAAATCAGAGGAGAAAGCATTTTACATAGTTATATTTTTTAATATATTCATATTTACAGACTTGTGAACATTACAGAATGAAGTCACACAAATCTTGCTTCTCTACAGTGAGAATACATACACAGACATACCTTTACATCTGGAGCTCAGGACAAAGGTCTGTTTATGGATTAAGCCTATTTTTACTAGTCTCTGTCCCATTACTGGTATGTAATCTCCCATCCCAGACTAATAAACTAATCAATAGAAGCAGAAAAGTAAAGAATAAAATCTGTGTGTGAGAGTGTTTGAAAATTATTCTGTATTTAGGCATGATGGGAATACTGGGCACTGATTTGATTTCACAATACAAGACAGGCTGACAGCAGAGAACTCATTTATCCTTAACACTGAGCACAAAGTAAATATTCAGCCTTGTTGTTTGAATGTTCTGTCAGGACAGACTGCTCACATACTACTTCTGACTGTAATGCTTTGACCAAGCTCAGCAACAACTACCAACAAACTTTTGTGATTTAAATTCCTCTGTCATTTTTGTATCTTCCCCCAGCCCCCTTGGCATGGTTCTGGTGGGGTCTGCAGCCCCCTGAACTGGGGGGGATGAGGCTGGGCATGGGATCAGCTCCTCTCCCAGTCTCAATCTTGTGTGATGGCAGTGCTGCAGAGCAGTTTGTTTATCCTTAGCTGGGGACACACCACGATGCCACCACGAGCAGGTTTGGTTTGCTGAAGATTTAACAAGTTTTGTGGAAGGGCCTGAACACCCTGGTGTGGTTTGAACACCAAGAGACCCCCTCAACCCTCTGGTCACCTCTGACACTTTCATGTTGGCACAACTCTAGGTGGGACCCCCTGTAGCAACCCCAGGGATCTGGGCCTGGGATCTGCTGTTGCAGCAGGATTGAAAGCTCCCTCCTCTATCCCTCCCAGCCTCCTCCCACAGACTGGCAATTAGTGTGACTGTAGGATTGTATTAATTGCAGCGATTGTCATGTTTAGGCTGGTGGGTTAATTGGTAATATCTGGTGTAACGTTTTCCCCTCTGGATATTTTTGATCACAGTAATTAACCTCCCCCATCCTGGGGAACAGACACTCACTTCTGAACTCTCCAGCAGCCCCCAGCGAGGGTCCTGGGAGGATCCCTCTCCACAGGTGCCATGGTGGGCTGTGAGCTGCAGGGTGAGGATGCCCTGTGGCATGTCCCATCCATAGATTTACCTGACATTTTCTCAGGAAGCTCAGGAAAGCAGTGGCCATGCTCTCTTGCTTTTGATCCAGCAGCTGCCAGTGATGCACACTTTGAGGAAGAGGCTGGATTGTTATGGCCAGCTCTGATTTCCTAATATTTCTGTCATGACAAATGGAAGTGCAGATGGGACCAAGAGTGCCTTCTGCTTCTCCTCCTTCAGTATTGTTGGTAAATGGTGATGAATGTCCCTCTCTGGCTGTAGCTGGGATTGGAAGGCAGGAGATGGGAAAAAAGCAGGTTTGAAAAGGTCAGCTCAGCATTCCAGCATGGCTTGCTGTCTACCCTGTGATGGGATCTGTAAAGACAGGTTTGCTCTTCCCACATTTCCAAACCTACTCCCTCTTCCCAGAGTGGTGTACATCTCTGAACAGCCCATACTCAGTGGCTGGAGAGCCAGCTCTTCAGTCAGCAGGTCTGCCTGGGTGATCTTTCAATACTGCTAACCAGGATTTAGATTTTATTAAATTTCCTCCCACTGGTCACAAACGAGGAACTGTAACTATGGCAGGAGAATAGATAAGCCAGGATACTGTGGCTGACAGCCCTGGGAGCAAAACCATCCTTTGGCATTCCTTGTGTTTTACCAGCCTGGGTGAAAGGCCTAAAAAATCAGCACAAACGTCACCAAATCCATGCAAATCTACACCAAAAAATTCCATCAAACATAATAAAATTCCACCAAAATACCCTAGATTCCCACAAAAATGCCCCCACGTGGACAAAAAATACATCCAAAAATGTCCCAACATCCATGTGAACTCACAGAAACTCTCACAAAAACACACCAAAATATCCCAGGAATCCCATAAAATTCCTCCAAATTCCACACAAAATCCCATCAAGTTCCCACCAAAGTACCCCTAAATCACCCCAAATGTACCCAAAATACCTGAAGAATCACACTGATTCCCCCAAGTCGATATTAAATATCTCCATATTCAGATAAAAAAATCCCCAGTTCACTCCAAAATCCTACAAAATACTGAATTTCATCAAAATCCAGTCAAAACACTACCAAATCCACCTAAAATCAACAAAAGTAATGCAAAATCTACCCAGGTTTGGCAAAAATATCCCAAAATTCTTCCAAAATACATGAAAATTCCCAAAAATTCTCCCCAAGTTCACCTAAGATGCACCTAAATTCACTTTAAATCTACAGATAATTCCCCTAAATCATGAAAGTTTCCACCAACTCCCCAAGTGCCCCCTGAATATCTCAAAATCACAAGAAAAGCCACTAAAATTTGCCCCAGTCCCCTCAAGTTTATCACATTTCCCCTCATCCCCCTCAGACCACCCCCAAAAAAATCAGGGCTCTAAAAATCAGGATTTCAGCCTTTAAACCGGTTGGATCCAGTTTGAACCATATGAACCAAATTCAGTTTGAACTGGTTGGAACTGGTTTGATTGATTTAATCCGGTTTGATTGCGATTGGATTCAGTTTTAACCAGTTTGGAGCTTCGGATCAAGTTTGAACCTGTTGGATCAGGTTTGAACTGGTGGCATCTGGTTATATCCTGTCTGATCCAGTTTGATCCTGTTCAAACCAGTTTTATCCGGTTTGAGCTGGTGAGATCTGATTAGACCTGGAATGAACTGGTTGGAATCTGTCAGAACTGGAAATAAAAAGTGAATGCGCCTGGAGCAAATAAAAGATACTCTTAATAAGATTGAGCTATAAATGCATTTAAGAGATTGATTTTCACTACGTGTTTACTGTCTAATCAAACAGGCTGCTCATTAAAAAATGTGTGTCCCAGGAGTCCAGGTCTCCATCTGAAATGCCAACAAAGACACCTTGGCTCAAATGCTGAGTGACAAATAAAAAAATAAATTAGCCATCTAAATAGCATTTAATGAGGTTTAAATGACAAAAAAGAAACAAAGTAGTGGTGGAAGAAGGTCAGGGAAAAAAGTCAGGTAAGTCTCCATGGTTTAGTACACAAAAGAAAAATGAAAAGTAAACAAAAATTTAAGAAAATTTAACAAAAATTGCTGAAAATATTCAGCAATGAAGATGGGAGTATCGGTGGGCTGGAGGACAGAAGTTGGTTGGACAGTAGGAAACATCTGAGCTGTTTGTGTACAGTGTAAATGAAACAGGAAAATGAAATACCATTATAAAATGGAAAAGCAGATATTAAAGATATAGAGCTATAATCAAGCTCTCTAGGGTTTGCTTTTAACTGGTTAACATCAACAAACAGTGGGGTTTTGCTGGGTGTGAAAATTTCTGAGGATACCATTTTCATGATTATAATTTCTGGACAATATAGCACCAAGTGTAGACTTCTAGAGAGAAAGCTCTGAGTCTCCAAAGCTGTCCAAGGAAACAAAACCTTCAAACCTTGGTTTTGCACATCATTTTAAAGAAATGTCAAAGCTTATATGCACTAGAAAATAAAATGTGGAAGTAACAGGAACGAGGCAGGTAGTACAGACTGACTAATTAATGCTAAGTACAATTATAAAGTGCAGGTATTTCAGGATACAGCTGTAAACAGACCACCAAATACCTCCTGAGTCAGCAAGAGATGATTCTGTGCTATTTTTAGATGAGCTTTTGGTTAGTGGCAAGGATAGAAAAGGAAAGCTGATTGCAGAGAATAACCTTGAATGCGGTGATCATGAGTGGATTCAATTCAAACGAAGATTAATAAACTGTGGTTTTCTATTTCAGAAAAACAGACTTTTGGATAGCAGAGTCATCTGGCTTGCACTGATGACTGACTGTAGGAAGCTCAGAACTCCTCTTGGTCAAAAAAGTGAAAGAAAAAATGTGGGATTCACGCCCTAAGGACAAAGTAAAATTCCCAACACAAAGGGTCTTCTCCCATTTGCACTGATTTGAGTAGCTACACCAAATGCCAGGAGCATCAAAGGTGTAATGTACCCACAACAGTTCCGTGTTTGCAGTGTTCCTTTGTGATGATTCATCTTAGAATGACAAGATTCGCTCTCAGAAAGCCCAAGATCTCTGTACTCTATTTATAGACAGTTCTTTTCTTAATGTTAAAAAGTCTGATCTTGGTAGATGTGTTGATGAGGCAAAGTGTCAGTCTTTGAAAAACACTTGGTATTCATCATTACCCAGATTATTGTGTCCTTGCATACTCACAAACTAGTGGATGTTGAAAATATTCTCATGACTGACCACAAAGAAAGATTTTTTCCACTTCAATATATGAGACAGAAACGAAATGTCTGGAAACCATCTCTAGGCTGCAGAGATTTTCCCGTGTTCCAGCTGTTGCCATGAGACCTCTGGAATAACTGACCACATGCCAAAAATTCTCATAGCCCACTAATAGGCTAAAGATGAATGGAAAAACTTGCTCTAAACAAATACATTATTAGCAGATGGAACATCACAAATCAATAACAGAAGAGGATGGTAACTTCTAAATGAACTCATTTTTATTGTATCAGTTTGCTCTGGGCTGTCAGGAGAAATTGTGTCATTTACACAATTGTAAATGTGCAAATGCCTGCCTTGTGAGGACCTAAATGTGTAAGAAAAACCATTTGTACCTACCTGAAATAAATGTATACACAACCAGAAAGTGGCATTGTAGTAAAGGCCTTGATTACTTGTTTTATTAAAATCAGAGATTATGAAGGTAAAAATCTGAATTACTCAACAATTAGTAGGCTGAATTAAAGTAGAACAGAAAGTAGAGGAATATATTTAGCCATTATCAGAGAAGTAGGAAAAAAACATTAGTTTGAAACCAGATACAAATTTATGTTAAAGTTTTTCCGTAAGTTCTCATTCACTGTTGCTGTTGTTTTGAGGAAGAATTGTTTCTGGTCATGAAATTTCTGTCATTATCAAAGAAAAGACAGGTGTGTTCACATGGAAGTGGACAAACTATGTTTCAAAAACAGCATCCAAACAAGGGATTTTGTTTATCTGTACATAAAAAGAGAGATATTTCAGTACAGTTTTGTATTTCTCCCGGATGGTCACAATGTTAAATTCTGTATAAAATTATAAAAACATTTCAAAGACCAGGTACCATTTCAGGATCAAACAGAATGACTGTCCTCTGAAAATCTCAAAATTAAGACACAATTACCTTTTTCTGTTGTTACATTACACTGACATAACATCAATAGGAGTAAATGTGGAGTTAAATACATTAATACAGCTGATACATCTTACTGTTACATCAATAAGTGACCCTGTCCCAACTTTAATATATCAGATTGACAAAATATCAGTGACTAAACCATCACTGTAACCATCCTCTCTCTTGTAATTATAAACCTGTATTCAAACTGAAACCTCTCACAATTCACTGACTTCTCTCAGCACTGTAAATAAAACAAAAAAAAGAAAATATAAATAAATTAATGCTACAGATTTTAATACCGTCTATTTAATTCCATACTAAGGTTGCATGCCAAGCAGTCTTGATTTTTTCTTGACTGTAGACTTATTTACAGGTCTTGTTATATAGTTTACCATAATTTTAATAAATTATGCTAAAATATCCTGTTACTTGCTTTCAAAATTGTCGACTTTGATATTAGCAGTAATGGCACGATTCCCACAGATTTAATAGCTAGCCCAAAGCTCAGTGGCCAATCTGTCATTTAATTTTAACAGGTAGAATGTCAGACTTCTGGTGATGCAAACACTATATATGAAAATATTTTATCTCATAACCTACAAATATTAAATAAGTAAATAGGATCATGTCTTTTTTTTTTTTTTTTACTATTTTACTTTGGTTTTGAAACAGCAGTCTTGTGTTTTTCTGTTTTATGATCATCTTTCAAGCTAAAGCACTGAACAAAGTCACTACATGATTGTGTATGCTAAAAACTTTTCCCCCTGTGTAGATAGGTACAAAACATGTATCCATATGTGTCTTTTAGAAATAAATATGTCACAGTGTTCCAAAATTACATCTGTTACCTGTTTTTCACCTCTTTGCACTGCTTAACTCTTGGATTAGCACAGGGATTAGATGCCAATTTTGGTGTAAATGGCTATTATTGTAATGTATTTAGGAGAATTACAGTTGCAGGAGAGGAAGCCAAGCAGCTCTGAGAATATAAGGAAAGAAGTGAGAGGGTATTAAACAGCCCCCAGAAAGAAGTAAACTAGTTTGGGAACTAATAAGAAGAGACAAAGTGATTTGTTTCCTTGTGCTGGGGTGATACCTTCTCTCATTTAGTACAAATCCATCAGAAGAGACTGCAAGCAGGACTTTGCTTTCATTTGGCTGTCAGTGGGAGGAGGAGGAACTGGTCTGGGGGATGTTCAAGTAGCTGCTCACAGAGAGTAGCCCACAGGTCCCATTAATGAAAGACTATTAGATCCTAATGAAAAGCAGGATTTTTCATTTCTCAGTGTGATTTTACACAGCCAGAAAGAGCCCTAGCAGCAACTTGTCCTTATCCATCAGCTCTGCTTGACAGGGGAGACAGAGGCCAGGAGGTTCTCAAGAATATGAAGAGGAAGAATATGTGCTGTGTTAGAGAGGTGAATGCAGCACTCCAAAGCTAGCCACGGCCTGTGAGCCCAGCTCCTCTGCAGTAACCTTGTCAGTGGTCTGAAGCAGGGGAAGAATTCCACCTGGGAAAAGCAGGATGTGCCACAGAGGAGCTGTGCAGGGCTCCCCTGGGAACGCCTCTGTTGTCCCTGGCCAGTGGGAATCCTCCCAGGGAAAAAGGGGGAAGCAATTCCTGGTTCCTCGCTGAGCACAGGGGTGGTGACTGCTCACACAAGTGGAAGAAAACCCTTCAGGCACTCTTTGCTTTCTCTTTCCCTTCTGACATTTTGTGTCAATAAAAAGTCTACACAAAATGAGGCTCTTAAAAATGAAGCTGAGGATTTAAAACGAAGCGGTTACTATTACAGTCACGTTCCCACAGCTTCTGTCCTCACCCAGTAGCAGTTCTTTGGAAAAGAACTTTGTGATACCTTGCTTGTAAATTATGTGATATAAAATTAAGTTCTTTGCCCTTCCTTGGCAAAAGGAAATACAAAAATCACAACTATAAATACTGCATCCATCATTTAAAAAATGTATAGCTTTTAAGACTCTATCACACATGGTGAAAACAGATCAGGAAAACAGATTGAGGCTTTTTAAACCATTGGTTTTATCCTGCCAGCTGCACTTATTCCCACTGTCATTTACTATCAGCATTTTAGTGTTCAAAAAAAAGTGTAAAGGCTCAAACATATTCTTGAAAAATAGTATAAGCTGCATGCTAATGAAGGCACTCTTCCTGAGGGTCTGTCTCCTGCTATTTGTCAATAAAGACATTTAAGTTTCTTTAGTAAATAACGTCTGCTCCTAAGAACATATTGCAAAACAGCAATAAGAAAAAGGAGGATAACAAGTACCAGGCATTGTTACTTTGTTAAGAGAAACACTAGTGACTCCCTCCATCAATCACCACCTCTGCCCCTCCCAATCTTCTGAAATTAGCATCTAATTAATTGATGCACCATTCAAAAATTTGAATTCCAGAATATGGCAGCACAAATATTATATAGAGGACAGATCATTAAAACAGCAGAAATATTTGTGAACTGTAAATAATGAAGGAGAGAATAGGATTTTGCCATCATTCTCAGCAGCACATAGAGCAATTTTAAGAAGCTGAAGATGACATCTGACTGACTTCTTAGCAAATATTACCCCTGGCTGCACTGGCAGATTCCACTGGAATATCTGAGACTGAAACACTAACTGACTCCTGCCAAGCCAGGACTGTGCCTTGGCTTATACATTTCTTCTTACTGTGTTTTGTTCTGGTCTTTTTTGTTGCTTGGTTGTTTTTCTTCAAAAATTAATAATTTGTGAAAGTATTTGCATTTTCTACTTTACCTTATCCCAATACATAGTAACTAATAAAAAAAAAAAAAAAAAGCATGAAAATACTTTCCACTGGCCCAAATAAGATTTATATACTCTTATCTCTCAGCATTTTTCTGTGCAGTAAAAGCCATGAGAAATATGTGAGGGTAGGAAGGAAGGGATAGCCAAGAGGATATACAAGTAATTTAGTTTTTATCCCAAAAATAAACAGCATCATTGCAGTGTGCATAGATAAGCACTGCTCCAGTTCCATCAGGGGGTTATGCTGCTCTCTATATGGCATGATATTTATCATTCATTCAATGACCTTCAACCATTTACTTTGCTACACCACCTTGGTTCCTTCCTAGAAAAAAGGCCAAGTTTTCCAGAGTTAGCAAATATTAGTTATTCTCTACAGTAGCTTTACAGAGGTCTACATTTGCCCTGTAAAGCAGAGCAGCACGCTTTCACTGTGGCACATTCACATAGAACACCCAGTGACTGAATTTTTTCTTTAGTATTCACAGGACTAAATACAGTCTTTAAAGTATTGGGTGGAAATTTGTGTTACTCTGGGAATGAGGCACACACCCCCAGGACGTTTGAGTAGTTAAGGACTGGAAACAGCAAGTATTCAAGCTGGGTCAAATGAAGATATGGACATATCCAGGTGTGTTTTAAAGCCTTGGGCAGTGTCTTTCTCCTGAAGCTCTCTGGAACTGTCCCAGAAAGACAAGCTGGCTCACAGAAAGGTCCCACCTTCCCAAAAGTAGGATGTTTCTGTAAGTTGAGGACATCACCTGGCTGAAGGCAGGTCAGTGAGTCATTCCTACAGAAATGGCTGGTGTCAGCTGCACTTCTGTAAGAAGGGAAAGATGAAGCCATGCTGGGATTTGAACAGAGAGATGTGACATTACCCTCAGGAGACTGCATGAAGGTGTTTTACTGAGATTAAAAGGAATGGGAAAGAAAAAAAAAAGGCACACCAAACCACTTGGAACATATGAAGAAGTACAGCCTTTGCAGTCCCACTAGGTAGGATAACACTTAGAAGGGCTATTAGCCTCCGTATTACAGATCAGCAGAAGAGGTCAGGGACATATTTCAACAAAGCAGTATATCTCAGCTCAGCAGAAGGAAGCATTTTAATCTTCTTTGGGCCGTTCACTGGCTAAATCAAATGATATAAGCAATAAACAGAGTTTAGGGAGCAGGGCTGCATTTTAAGTCCCTGGATTTCTGTGGCTGTTGCCAGAAGTAAATCAAAATTAGGGGGCATTCCCAGTGCTAGAAAGAGCTTCCTTGAGAAAGACTGAGGGATCATTTAGGATATTGGAAGTCAAAGAGAGGAGTCAGTCTGATTCTGCATTAGTTGAACAGACCCACAGTGGGGCTGAAAAAACAAAGTATTTAAGAGAGGTTGCTTGCACACTTTATTTTTAGTGATAGTGGTAAAATGATGAAAGAGATTTTTCATCCGTCTTTTTAAAAATTAAATTTACAATCCAATATAAGACTCAGAGAAGGGTTAAAAACAGACAGCGAGGATATATTAAGTATTTTCTTTTCTTCTAGTATTTAATTTAGGTTTTAAATAAAAAAAAATTGTAAGGTTCAAAGTCAAATGACTGGTTTCAACACAATCTAATTTAATGCAATTTAGATCATTGTATGGGTGCAAATTCCACTTTTGAATCTGCTCCAAATTGTAGGTGAGGGCAGATAAGAGGGAGAGAAGATTTTAGGGGGGGAGGACAATTTAGCTAAACTGTCCCACTCATTGGGTGGGGGTGAGGGGAGGGGAATATCCTCTCTGCAATGTCAGGAAGAGGCAGGAATCAAAATTAGAATATTAAAAATAAATGTGATTCATACATTTTTAGAGGAATTATTTTGTCCTAGAGAAATGCAATAATATGAATTCTTGGTCAGTCTGGGATATTTATAAAGGTGTCTGTGTTTTTGTTTTCCTTTATGCATACTCATTGCCTGTTAGGAACATTTATTCAGTTTCACAATAAACATTTCATGCCTCTATGTCCTGCAAGGTCAACTCAGCTTATGAAAACCAAGCTGCTGTCTGTCTCCCTTACCTCATCACTAAAATTCCCAGACAGAGCAGAAACTCCAAAACTCATCAAAACACTATCAGTTAGACTGGAGAGAATTAGAGCTGAATACTAATTTTAATACCTCCATTATGTATGCACAAGATAACTATACTTGAGGTAGAAATAAGCAATACATCTTGAAGGACTCTTGTTTATTCACTCTTCCCCAAAAGGAAAAAAGTAACGATTCCATCTAATGAAGTGAGAAGGTGAAGGTAGTTTTACTTTGCGAGTGAGATACTTAATGAGGCAATATCCTCTTGAATCTTTGAGATAAGCTCGAGGTCAAAAGTAGACAAATTAGCATAACATTCATATTAATATATTTCAGAATCAGATACAGAAACAACCTGCACTCTGAAACCTGCCTAATCACAGACAGCTAATTTTCAAAGGAGTTTTGGCACTCATTATGGTGATGGATGACAGAACTAAAAACATCAACATTTCCTTGAGATCTGCCATGCTTTGTAGGCACTTCTCTTATGTACTTCATGAATTGTATTTTATATTTTTCATAATTTATTTAGATACCCAGAGAAGTAAAATGAGGTTCCTTGAGGGAGATATTTTGGCGTGCTGCAACACTGCCATTGTGTACTTGCAGCACAGATAACCCAGTGTGGCACAGTATTTTAGTATCCAGAAGTTGGATTGCTGCTATTCTAAAGCTCTTATTATCACATCACAATGAGAAATACATACAGACATTTCTACAAACACACTCACATGCAAAATATTCTGTACAAGAAAGAAGCTACTACCAGTTTTGAGCTTTCTCACGCACACATATACAGATGCACACATACAAACATTCCACATACAACTCTGCTCTCATAGCTGTGTACACAGACTGTGGCCACTAAATGGGAATTATTTCATTACCTTCCTTTCCTCTAAAATTACTTTCAACATGGGTATGACCCAAAACATTGACAACTCCAGGTTAGCCCTACTGATGCTGTCCAGTAAAAAGCAAAGAGGAGGGAAAGGATGTATGGAAGACACTATTAAGAAAACCCCCAAGTAATAAAATCCAGGAGTGAAAACAAAAAGACCTCTATAATTGTTTCCTTAAGTTTTCTTAAGGAATGAATTCTGTTGATGAGACTGCTTTAGGCTGCCTGCAGTTCTGTGGAGCTCATCTGGACTAATCAACATAGTGATCCTGATTCTAGGACACAGTGCATTCCTTACAGCCTCAAAATTCACTGCTGCTGGAGAAAATTAATTGTGAAATATAGTATTAATCCTCAGTAAAACTGAAACGCAGCCCTTTGTGCTGGGTTTGGATAAATAGGTATTCAGGGCTTCATCTCAGAAGTGTGTTAAACATCTTTGGAGTCAATGAACACACTCAGCTAACGCTGCCTACAAGGGAAACTGATGTCTTTTGGCATCTTCTGTGCTCAGGCTCGTTTTGATTACAGTGAAAAGAACACAAAGGGCTCGTGCCTCAGGCAGCACTGATTAGCCAAAAGCGCATATGCCTAAAAATAAGAAATGACTGGAGAGTGGAAGGCAGCAGCAGGGATGAGAGGAAGATTTATCCCACAACTTACTGGAAGATGAGTTGGCCATGGGCCTAAAAGCAGCAGAAGCCAAGCCAAGGGAAGGGAGCACATCTTATCAGACATGAGAGCAGACAGCGTGCTGGCAGCTGAGGACACAAGTGTGACAGCTGGGAGTCAGGTCACAGCTTCCCCTCTCCTGCCCCAGGGCCTCTGCTCTGCCTCTCCTTTGCAGCTGGAGGAAAATCTGCAGCTCCCTGGGTGCCACAGCAGCGATGGATGCTGCTTGTTACAGCAGGCACTGCTGGAAATGGCTTTAGCACCTAAATGCTATTTCTGCACAGTTTCACAACGCTGCTCCTCCTGCCTGACCTGCCTCCTCCTTTTCTTGCTGGCTCTTTTCTGAACAAGTCCTAGTGGTGGTCACCTCTGCCTGGCTGTTTAGGGCTGAGCAAGTTCTGAGTACTCAGCTCAGTAGGTGAGATATCTCTAGACCCTTCCAAGCACTGCCACACCAGTGAAACCACTGAGCATTGCCAAGAGCTCACCTCTGCTGGAACATTCCCAATCTCTCATCGTTGTACTGGGTCTATGGGACACGGCTGTGACATTGTGGAGGCTACAGGTGAAAACACAAGCCACCCAAACCCAAAGCAAAACACCCCAGCAACTAAAAAGCCTTACCAAACCAGGAAAAATAAATACTATAAATATGATTCCTCTCTCCTGCAAATTTTTTCTGTGGCTAAGAAAATTGCTAGTGAAAACCTTTTGTTCTCCTTAGAATGCAAATTCACCTTTAGTATAGGTGAACAGAAGTTTCCTATCAGTTACCTAGAAAGCTTATAACACAACAAAAAAGAAAAACTCAATTAATGGTTAAGGGGTAGGTGGTATTTTTTTACTCACTGACTTTACAGTGTGTTTCATCTTGTATCTTTAAGCATTATAGATTCACAAGCATTATGCAAAACATTATGAGGATAATTGGCACAATGGGGGTTCACTATTTAATGAAAGTAACTCTCTTGTTTTTAATTATAGCATTTAAGATCATCTTATTGTCAAGTGAAATACAGCCTTGCCTTTTTGTGATTTGCCTAGGATTTAGGACATATCCCACCACCTTCTTCTTTTACAATAAGGACCATCTCCCACATTTTCAGATAACTGTATACATGTTAAATACTTTGTGAGCTTTCCAAAGCCAGGACTAAAAAGCAAACAAAGCCCTTGTACGAATTTCCTACTGGAAAATATTTTACTAATTTAAAATACTTTAAAAGAAGCAGGGTAGAAGTTAATTTTTAGGTATCTCACTCCAAGATGTTTTTAATTTCTGGAATGTATTGTTCCTCACTCTTTGCAGTTTCTTCCTCCTAAAAAGTAAGTCCCATGAATAAAACAGCCCTGGTGCTAGACTATTTTGAGCAGCACTTCAGCAGCAGGTAATTAGATTTCACACATTTTATATTTTCAATTATTTCATTTACACTATAATCAATGTTTTTCACATGTAAGGAACAGTATATTAGACTAGAGATTTCTATCTTGAAAGAAAAAAAACAGCAAACAAAAGAACAAAAACCATTATTAACAAAATGTTCCAAATCCTGTTTGCATAGAGATATGCACTATAACTCAGCACCAGAGGACGGGAATTGTATCCAGACACGCACACGTTTCAAGACCAAAAAGAAAACCATAATTGCTGTGTTTAATGTTTGTGTCTTTTGTGTATATTTTAACCATATTTGCAATTTGCAGAGCTATTTGCCTGATGGCATTATTATAAATCTATTAAATCCATCCTTTGAACAGATGGTGCTATAAAATACTATTGTATCTGGGAAGAGGTGTTTGAAGACGCAGTGTATGTGTAGGCATACATGTGATGACACCTAGAAGACCACAAAAGCTATTTAAAACAGATAAGTACACTGACTGGGAGGGCCAGTTTCCCAGCATGGTTGATCACTGTGTCTTTTTCATAATATCAAATGCCATCTTTGCAATGCTTGTAAAATAATACCCTCTGGGTTTTGGAATAAAGATCTCCACTGGTACCTCAGCAGTATCTTTTTCCTGAAAGCTCTGTATTCCCAATGGATGATCTGTTTCAGCAACAAAGAGATAAACAATGTGTCATGTTATTTCGCTTAGTTTTATTTTTTTGTTATTTTTAGGTGGATTTCCTTTTTTTTTAAAAAAAAAAATCTGTTATTGGTATTAAAACCCAGCAAAAGTTTCAATATTTCTTTTGATCATAGCAGTAGCAGTAAAAATATTTATTCGTTTTCTTTGACACAATTTTTTTTTCATGCAAATATGCAACAGAAATAATAAAAAGCCAATAGTATATTATTTGATTTGATATATATAAGAAGCTGGCTCCAAGTGCTGAAATTTGTACAACATGTTGGCATAGTTCAAGGAGAGCAAATTTGCAATGAATGATGATAATTTGCACTGAAAGAAATTAGTGCCTATTTTGATTAGGAATTAGCCTTCTGTTCAAATTTCAGCAGAGTAATGTATTCATTCCTGGTTAGAGCATTAGCTGGGTTGAAAGGGTGAGAAAAGAGCTTGTGGACAAAGGGAAAATTAAAACGTAAAAAGATCAAAGAGCTATTTCTCTAGTGCAGTAATAAGGTAACTTATAAGGTTCAAACAAATCACTACCAGTGTATAACACTGAAATGCACATTTACCATGGTACCCAACCTTTTCTGTGGTAGGAACTCCTATTGTTCCGTTTTTAGGAATACATTGTTCAGTTTTTTGGGATTGCATTGTTCATCGTGCATTTTTGCACCTAATCACACCCAAATTGCAGTAGAAGAGCTGTCACAGGACAATATGCAGTAGTTGAGGATGTGTTATACCCTTCATAATTACATACTGCACAGCTAAAATTTTACTTCCTTCCCACTAGCCCTGGTATGGAAAAACAATTCATCAATCATCTTAAAGCAATTCATCTTAAACCTACAGAAATAGGCTTCAGAGCTACTGAAATCTTCAGCTGTCTCACTACTCTTCCTACCCAGGGAGCCACACTGGACAGGGCTACAATTCTTTCCATTTCTATCTGGAAAAAACACCTTCCAGAAAGAATTGGCTAGAAAATCAGATTTATGCATTAAAACTCAGCAGAGAACAAATGAATCCTGAGTAATCTCTCCTCAGTAAAAGTCAAAGTGTTGACTGTGATGAAGTGGAATCTGGAAGGGTCTGCCACTCAAGTGTGCAAGCTCTTTGAGGAGTTAATCTATGAGAGAAGCTTAAAAAAAAATGCCAGTATTTCTGTTGTGGTGCCAGCTGTCAGGGCTCTGACAGTTTACCTCAGCATTGAATCTTCAGAACAAAGGAACTAGGTCATGAAACAGAAAATTTAAGCATATTCCCCATGAAACTCACCTTAAAAGATGAGCATTCAGGTTACTAAGTCAAGGACTGAAAAGTCAGAAAATGACAAGTTTAGGGCTGCATGTTCAACTTTCACTTTTCCTCTTTGTATATCTGCACTGTTGAACTGCTAATTATATGACTGCAGGAATAATTGTGTGTAAAGACCATACTTCAGCTGATGACAAAAAGGACCGCTGTTATTTAATTTTAAAGGATTAATAAAAACAGGGGTTTAAAATATCTCATTGAGTACAGTGCTTGTCCACCACTGTTTGTGTATCCTCCTCCCCCACAACCTTGATAAATCTCTACCACCCACAAGCTCCTAGCTGTAGTGCCCTCTTTTACTGCCTCAGTTTCCCCACTGCCTCTGACCACAGTTCAGTTCTTTGGACACCAATATGCTCTGACTGCATTGTTTAACAGCACCTCTAAACCTCAGTGTTACTTTTTATTCTCTGTCCTGCTCATTTTTCATGACTCCCACTGAAATAAGACAGGGGAAGGGGCAGCAGCAGAGGAAGGGGAATCACAGAATCACAAAGTTGGAAGAGAGCTTCAAGATTATCGGGCCCCACCCATGCCCTGACACCTCAACTAAACCACGGCACCGAGTGCCACATCCAGTCTTTTTGTGAACACATCCAGGGATGGTGACTCCACCACCTCCCCAGGCAGACCATTCCAGTACTTTATCACCCTTTCTGTAAAAAACTTCTTCCTAATATCCAATCTATATTTCCCCTGGCGCAGCTTAGTGTCCCCTCTGGATGGGGACAGGTCTCCTTTCCATTGTCTTCCTTGGACAACAAGCTCAGGAAAGCCAAGGCAAGGACTTTGACTGTCAACAGGAAGACACATCCTGGAGCTGATGAATCCTTTTTCCAGAAGACAAAATCATCAATTGCTCATAGGCAAAGGCTTTGACACAGGTCTCCCTCATTCACTGTGAGCCAACTTCAACTTCCTTATGCAGACACTCTTCCATGGACAGCTCCCAGTGTAATTAAGAAGTTTATAGACAGGAGAGAGCAAGTTTCTAAATGCTGATGCTCTCCACAAGAGTAGCAGTGCTCCTGGTTCCCTTCTGTCATGCTCCAGATGGCAAAGGAAAGACACAGTCTGTGTTTTCCCTTGTATCCCAAAGTTCACACAATGCATTTGCCTTGTCCCATTTTCTACCCTGCCACAGAATGCATGTACTTGGCAAACACACCTAAGTTCTGTAAAGTTCTTTCCTCTCTGGGAAAAAAAAATACAATGCTCCCATAAATCAAACCTCATCCTTTAATGAATAGGCTATTTCAAAAGGACAGACAAAATATTTCACGAGGATAACAAATAAAGCTGGGGGAAAAAAACAAAACATGGAAGCCTTCAGGAGTACATTCTTCATACCATGGTTTCTTCAGGTCATGGATTTATGGGTCAAGTCTGTTTAAAAACAGCAGCAATGAGTGTATGGTACCACGTACAAGGCACAAAGAAATAAGGCAGATTGCATCTACTGTGTATTTACAAAGCCATCTCTCATAAACTGTTCAGAGAATAAATGTTTCCTAAAGCCATTTTAAGCACACTGAAATATGGTCCCTGACAAACACATCCTTTACAACCTCTTCCAAGTCAGAAATGTTTTTCAATTTAAAAGTAGGAGGTACACTTTGCTAAAGCAGTACAGAAGTGGCATATTCTTCTGCATAAAGTGCTTGCTTAGTGAAGATAATTGAGGATGGAAAATACATTATTTTTCTGTTCTATCTACCATAGCAATTAAAAACAACAATTAATTGTGTCAAGGTGCAAAATGATGATTTTAATTACACTACCAGAGTAACATAAGAGGTTCACATGCAGTGACAACATCCTTGATTGGTCTACTAGAGAGGAAAAGATAGGATTGCTTCCCTAGGGCAATGTTCTCCACCTCATTCAGGTTGATTTACTTCACAAATAACCTCAGTAACTTGTTTTATTGACCTCCCTAGTAGCAGGTTTTTGAAAGTAAAACAAAGACATTTTTTCTTTTTATAGAATTATTATATTATTTTATTCTATATTTAAACAGTGCTGAGAGAAGTACATGCCATATAAAGCATCATAGTTTACAAGCTGTCCTGTAATTTAAAATTGCTCATGAATGTAGCAGAAATAATTCTAAAAGAAGGAAAAAGCTGATTTTCAACAACATTCACAGTACTATTCAGGGCTCACCAAGTCCAGACACCTTGTTTCCACTGCTGTCACATGGGAGCAGGCTCGGAAAGCAGAACACCAGAAAGACCCTCCTTTCTTTAATTATGCCTTTACCTCTCCCATCATAGAAATAGCATGCCCTAAGGCAAAGTGGGAAGAAACAGCAAACTCTTTCCTGGGAAGTTCATAAAGCAAACATGATCCGTATATCTAAGACTCTATTCCCCTTGTACCTTCAGGGAGAGAGGAATATTATTGAAATTATTAAGTTCATTTTACTGTCTAGTGCCTTTGAATAGTATTGTTAAATTGGAAAAAGAATATCACTGCACTGTTGAAGCCAGGGTCTCTAATCCAGTGCTGGAGGCACAGGGAACTGTACTCACATGCTGCAGAAGATAGATATATTCAGATTTATATTAGACATTTCAAGCTGAAGAGGGCAGTTTCACACTAATGCAATATCCTAGCTTAAATGGCTTTGTCAAAACAAGGTTTCTTACGGTTTCTGACTTTTATTTGGTTGAATAAGAACAGAAATACAGAGATTGTCTTAATCCCTTTTGTTTTTATTCAAACACCTGTGCTGGGCCATATTGATAAAGATGTTTCATATCCCATCATGCATCTTCCAGATGGTTTTTATTATGGATCTGCTGGAAGATTTTCCTCTAACTCCCTTCCTTGCTTCCTCAGAACAGTTAATTAAAATACTTCCATGGAGATGCACACCATGGACCCACTAACTAGCGTCAGTCATTGTGTAAAAAATGAGCCTGTTTGTTGGGTAACTGGTTATTGCAACAATTTTTTTTTGTCAGGGCAGCCTGTGTCCCTATTGTGATTCAGCAGAACTGCTGAGACATCAATTAGTGTGCTTTCTAAAAGCTTTTATAACTCATGTTTAAAATGCCAGCCTCAACCACAAAGCACAGTAGTCCCATAATCTACAAAATAAAATTTGGGGCTCCGTTTCCATTTACCTAAACTTCTGAAATAATAAAAATGCGTCCATTGAAGACATCTGTTAGAACTCGGTAACATCTAATTTTTATGGCAAATAATAGAGTTCAGCTTCATAAGATTAGAGGTTATAGGCTAGGCCTTTTGGCTGGCTTGGCATTCCTGTTGAAATGTTCTGCCAGCCAACTTAATATATGCATTAAAGAATCCCAATGACTTTCCTCCTCCTCCTCCTAAGTCTCAAAATAAAGCAATAGTTTTGTCTCTTAATGCTTTGCTCCATGGCATTGTTGAACCTATGGCAGTGTCTGTTTGATGGGACTGACAAAAATATTGTTTATTTTCACTAAAAATAAAGACTTAATGAGGCAAAATCCAGAGTTAATTATATGTTGGAAACATACACTCTGCTGGAGAGGAGGTGGAGTTGCAAAAATCGCTGTATTTCAGGCCAGCCCTACTTGTATTCTGATTTTCAGATATTGAACTTTGTCAACCCAAAGCTTGAGATTCAGGATTTTTCCAGAACAAATTTAGTCTTCTAGCACATGTAAATTGCAAAATAGCACACAGCTATTGTAGAGGAAGTTTTTGGAAAAAAAATAAAACAACATAACCATTCATAACACTCAAACAATCTGTGCCTATTAACCAAAGTTTTGCATCCCCTTTCAATCCAAAACCCAGTGGGAGATACTTATAATTCCCCTGAGCAATATACACTAGTGAAATAATCAGATTTGAAATGTCTGTGAAAATCATGAGCAGGAAAAGGACACTGTCACTTCATCCAGCTTCTAACACAGAATCCAGTGAATAATGAAGTGGAACTGCTCTCTGGGACATGCTTGCACAAAGCTGCAGAGAGCCATTCACCAAAGACTCAAATACTACTAAATGGGTCTCTGAAAAGCCAGAAGGATCTGGGAAGATTTTGTCATCAATATTAACATAACCTGTATGAAGGCTGAGTATCAGAAAGGCTGGAAAGAAAAATGGTCAGCCAAGCTGCAGACTTACTGCTGGTATTGCAGAGATCTAAACGGCCTGCTGGACTTTCTGAAAGCCAGGAGAGCATGGGTCTCCTTTCTGTCTTGTTTTGGGTTTTACTACCCCTCTGTTCCCAGCTTTCCCTCAGGGAATGAGCCCTTACTCCAACTGTCCCCTTCCGAGCTCAGCAGCTTGCACTCCTCCCTCCTTTCTAGGATGACTTACTACCCTGCTGCTTCTAGAGACTTTGCCTGCACAGACAGTGCTGAGGGGTGGAAGAATTATCAAATCTGCCACTTGCATAATTCATAAGATAAAAAAAATTGCAATCCAGGAATGGGAGAGTTCCTGGAATAACTTCATAGACCTACTCCCCATCTATTGCCATCTTGTCCTCAGCTATCACTCATTTTAATATGCCGTGGTCCTGGCTCCTCATTTATCTCTTCTGGTACAGTTATATGCAGCTCTACAAATCAAGTGCCAACCCAGTGGCAGGTATTTTTATTTAAATTTAGCAGTGCTTTATGAACAAACCTATAATACACTGTTTGGAAGTAAGCAACCACGTTTTGACCCAAACAACCCAAAACCACACTTTTTAAATTAAAGCTTAAATCTGTAAAACAGACACACAACTCTCCAGAGTCTTTTTCTCCTTCCTGTCTTGTCCTCTGCATTAGGACAAGGGCTAGCCATGGGCACCTGTGTCATCATGGTGACACAGCTGATTGAGTGACCACAGGCACAAAAGGGGCAAGGGGACTGCAACCAAGGAGGACAGGACACACAGCAGCAGCAGTTTAGAGGCTCTGTAGGTTTAGTTTCAGACCTGCAACAGAACCAAGTGAATGCTCACCTCCATGGAAAGGACTTTTACCACCCACTCACACCACACACCTCCCTCTCATGATCTGACATTCAGCCAAACTTGAGCTACAAGAGCTGTTGAGCGTTCCCCTCTCTTTCAGGAAGGGTTACTGCACATTTACCTGAGTGCCAAACATGCTAAAGAGAAACAGCAGGAGCATGAGCCTGACAGGGAAGAGATGGACATGGGGAGGAACCCCTTTTCAGAAAGCACAGCCAACTACATCAGCCGAAGCCATGCCATGAAAACACATCTCCAGAGACAGGGGGATGGATAATCCTGCAGATTTAGTCTTAGCTAAACACTCAGGAGGATAAGCAATGCTTACCTGCTATTCACTCTTCCCAGGACACGGCTCAGAAGCAGAAGAGGAGGGAAAGACAAGTGGGAGAAACTCTGGTACTCTCTGTAGTCCTTAGGTAGAGCAGCTGAAAACAATGTTTACCAAAAGGGATAAAGCACTTACTCAGCACTCCAGAGTGGGGAAGGTTAAGAGGATGTTGAAGTCACAGCTACAGTCCATTCTCTCCTCTGCCCAGGGGTTAATTATCTATCTTCCTCTTATTTAGGATGTGTTGTAAAACTACAGGCAAACTCTTTACAAGTGGAGGATTATTTTTATCATTGTGTTTTTTTAATGAACTAATATTAAGAAATACTGTTGTTTTCTCAGTGCTCCTTTGCTGTCTTTAATGAAGTTCTCCGTGTGCTGGATACACCTGCAGAGCTCTTTAGGAACAGAAGATTGGTCATCATCAAGCAAATCTTTCTCCACCTTTCATGACTCTATTTATGATATACTGATTAATCAATCATCAGAGAGATTAAAGGTCATCTTTATAAAATAAATGGCTTATGGCTGCAGCAAATCATGGCTTTGAAATTTATTGGAAAAGGCTGTAAATTGTCAGTCATGTTATTACACAAATAAATCAGATAGTTACTGCAAATTGATTAACTGATTCCAATTTTTTTAGGAACAAATTGTTGCTCCAACCTATTTTTCTCTCTTCTTGGACAAAATGATTGCTTTGTAGTCTGTGTGAACGATTGCCTGTGTGTCCAAGGCCACAGTTATTGCTTTAAGTTGCTTCACACACATTAACATTTTTTTGAGTGTTGCACATCACAATTTGTTTTCACATGAGAGCCACTCTATATTTGAAAACAATGAATAGTACAATGGCTGTTTGAGATGTCGAAAATAACACTGCAATAGCATAATCAGCATTATATTTGTATATGGAAAACCATACAATTAATATGGATAAGCTTTTTCAAGTTTAACAATAAAAGTATAATACCAAAGCTAATTTTCCTACACTAGCAGAGATATATTTAATACTCTCCCACTATAATACTCTCCCACTATACTTTAATACTAATTTAATACTCTCCCACTATATCTTGTTTGCTGTATCAGTGCTGTGGGATGAGGAGGCAAAAGGGAAACAGTGGAATGTGTCAGTAATGGAAAATAAAGTTGTCTGAAATTCAGGATTTTCCTTGCTGAGACTACAATGGATTTTGTTAGTGAAAATGATTATACAGTTACATGAAAATAAAGATTAAGAGATGACTAAGCACATTTACCTTACACCTATTCTCACTGCATTTGTACCATCTTCACGTCTCTAATAAATCCTCCTGGATCACATCTAGTGCACAAATCAGTGGAATTTCCACTCTCAATTCAGACCACTCTTTGTTTAATTTCGGTGTCTTCTTGCTGTGACCAACCACTCTGCATGCCTGCAGGATCCCTTCTGGAGAGAAGCAGGTGAATTCCTCTCACCAGATAAAACCCAGGCACATCTCCATGGCTGGATCAGCCCAGGCAGACATACAGACAGGTCTGCACCAGGTTTTGCTGCTGCTGCAGAGAGCTGTCCTATGCCTCTAACAGGTCCTGTATCCTCTCAGATTCTCTTGGCACGACCTGAAGTGTCACCTTACCAGAACACAAATGCAAAATGTTTTCACCTCTGGCTCACTGAAAGAAGTACCAACTATTTAAATTCCTTAAAACAGCTAAAACACCTCAGGATCAGAGAATGCTTTGCAGAGTTATGAGGCTCCTGCTTCAAGACACCCCAGAACTGGGCAAGAGGAAGAGGCATTCTTAAATGCAAGAGCTCTCGTGGCTGCTCAGGGGAGGATGTATTGCTTATTGCTGAGAATTTTAGAACAGTGCCACTGGAATATGGAAAACCATAGGCATCCCATTTGAAGGTACATCCTGAGAAACAGCATGGGTGTATGAAAATGACAGAACAGGCAAGTTTTACACACAGATTATATGACAGGCCAGAGAAGCCTATGAGTGAGATAGAGAAATCTGTGTCATAGGTGTGAGCCTGTGGTCATTCCATGTGCCATCCTCCAGAACTAGCCAGGTCTCTCTGAAAGATGAATAAAGAGACACACTTGTGCCACATCTTCAATAAAATGGAATGTGATGTATCACTTTGCTGGTCATTGTGTATGTGATTACAGTCATGAGGTTGGTGTATTGTTCAGATTAACGATGAAATAGGCTATTTTTCTGTCAGGAAAAGTTTTGGCCCTTTAGGACACAGGCTACCAGTGTCACTGGAGTAACATGTTTCTGAAACTTCCAAGAGGATACAGGGGGCTGTGCTGCCATTTCCTGCTCTTGGTGAGCAGGAAGAAACAATCTACAATTCTTTAAAACAGTGATAGAACACAGACTTCAGCAAATAAAGATGAAGCAGTTAAAGGAGGAAGAGGATCTCAAACAGAAATGTCTGTGGGAACTGTTTATGCTATCATGAAGCAGCAGCCCTGGCAATGTGGACAGCAGACCTGATTAGCAAGTCAGATTTACCCCACAACCTCATTAGAGTATTACCTCTTTGCATATGCAATAGCACAATAGCTCCTAAAGCACCCACTTTGCCAACATGGAAATGCAGCTGAAAAGGAGATGTTGTTTGGTCTCCTGCATATTGGAGTTCCTGGTCTCTTGATACTGGAATGGCCTCAGCAGCCACGGGTTGCTGGTCATAAAACAGACAAGCTTGAGGTGAAATATTTTATGGCAAAGAATTAACTGGCACCTGGCAGGTCCCGAAAGAAGAAGCAGAAAGATAACAGAAATGTCACATTTTCCCTTCTGAGCCTGCACAAAGCACAGTTCAGGCAAACCAGAGAACCTGGGCCAGACATTTAAAAAGTCTGGTCACCTCCAACCTTGGAAGGCAAGGCAGGGTACCAGGCGTGCTGCATCACCAACCACTGCTTGCCCTCCACTCTTCATCTCCTTAGGAACTCTTGGTTTCAAGGAGACAGAATGGGGAATTTGCTGCTGATTTTTATGTAAACTAAATGATCTCAGGCCAATTATTAAAACTTGTTCGTTATACAAGAAATCATATCTGTTAAGGAGGCTAAAATTCTCCCAAAATACGATATGCTTGTTAACATATTTAAAAAACAAAAGCCCATAGTGTTATCTGTTGAAAAGATTAATCTGCTTAGGAGTTTTCATGTCATAAACACTAATGATTAAAAAAGCAAGTCAAAGTTTACTGGCCTTGAAGGGTCAATAATACCTAGTAACTACATTTTGGAACTTTTTAGGTCATTTCTTCATGTGTACTGTCTCACATGAATCCTATATGCCTTATATAGAGAATATTAAATTATTTATCTGTTGTAAATGAGTCTTATCCCATCAATTCAAAAAATCTGCCATTAATTGGAACTCAGTTTGTGCTTCTGTGATAAACTCATTCCTGCTGATGCCTGCAACACCAGACAGCCAGTGTAAGGTTACTGAATTCAATGGAGCAAGGCTGATTCTCAGCAGCTGAAAACCCAATCCTTCCTATAAGCATGACCAGTTATTTTGGGTAATTTTTTTTAACTGTATCCTGAATACCTTTAAAAAGTTTGACAAAAGTTTTGTGCTTTTTACAATGGATTCTAAAACATTAAAAATATCTATAAATGTTTTAAAGATTTAACAAAGCCAAATAAAAAAAAAGTCTCTGCAGGTTGATCTGTTCCTACTCTGAAGTTCTCTGTGGGCACCCTGCCTCATAGGTACTCTTTTCCCAATGTAACTGAATATCCTTTTAATGCAAAAAGCTGTATTGTTATTCTTGGACCAATATTTGCTTTGGTTACATCATAATGAAATCCTTTCTACAGAAGTCAGCTTGGGCAAAAATAGTCCCTATGGAACTGTGACAAACAGAATGTGCCACCTAGCTCACTAATTTTGAAAGATCACAGTTATATTTTCTGATAAATCTAGTATGATGCCTGTAATACACTTTCAAGTAGCACCAAACAGAGCTGTTGAACTTTGCTTTTCAACCCTCTTTTATTTTTCCTGCTTTGCCCTGAGGTCTCTGAACTTTTGGCAAGCATGTGGAAGTCCTCAGAATCCTCATGACTTTCTCTCTCTTTTTTCTGTTGCACACCATTTTCTGGGTTATCACTAAAAAAAGCCACACTGTTGTAAGCCAGCTGTAAGTGCTCCGCTGTCTCTTGACAATCAGTGACCCAAAGAGCTGAGCAAACACAACTGCTACTGAGCTCATTTTAAGGTGTCCAAATATAGAAACATCCTTCAAAAGACCAGCAGCATAAAAAGCACAATATTGTACTTAACAAGAGACTTCATTAACTCATTGCTCTGAATATTTAAAGTATAGGGAATAGGAAAAAAACATAATTTATTTGCTTTCTTATATTGCTTAAGCAACTCAAAGTCTAGTTGACCTGTAAAACCCACTCATAGGTGCTGACAAAGAAGAGCATCTTTGGATGCATTATCTGAATTTAGAAATGCAAATGCCATATTGAACCGTTATGATGCTGTGATTTGATAATCTGAGTGACACATTCACATGTCCTACTGGCATATTCCAGGTTGAAAACCAAGAGTGCAGAAATAAATCCTGAGGCTTCTGAAGTCAATGGAAAAATCTCCATTGTTTTCCAAAAGGATAAAAGATAAAGCTAACTAGGATCTAACACACTGCAAAAACAGCTGCAAAGAAACAAGTTACAAAAGCTACTTTTCATTTGGCTACAGACCACTGTGCAATGATACATAATTTTTGTATTCCTTTGTTTAGCAAGTGCATATCCTATTATTTTAAAATAAGCTCCAGACTATCTTTAATGTATCTCACTACTCTGTGAAAGAGTTTGTCAGTTTAAAGAAAAATATTGTCCTTCTTTTATTCAATTGGCTTTAATACTGTGTTGAGCTGTTAAAAAAAAATGTCATAATAGCCTTCTTTAGGTTCTCTTCTTGGTGGCATTGCCACCACTGAGTTATTATGTAAATTATTGCAATCTGGTTAGCTCCTTCCATCTTTTTAACAAAAGGGGTCTGCAAGTGCTAATCAAAATGTTGTAATTTACATATTAATGAAGTTTTCATAATGGCATTTGCTTCATATGTAATATGAATGGTATGGAGACTTTTTACTCTTCTTTTGAGCAACCACTACATTTTGATTTCCTGAAGTAGCTGACGTCCATCTGAAAACAAACTGTAAGTGCAACGTATCTCTTTATATATATATATATATATATATGTATAAATATATAAATATGTCTACATATCTTTGATATCAGAATAATACACTCCAGTGTTTGAATCTTAAATGTAGCTTCACTTGTGGCTGTGAAATATTATTTATTCACAGTAGTTTGAACACTTTTGTTGCATTCATTCTGAAAATGCTAAGGGCACATTTTTCTGCTGAGTGTGGAGCACAAATAAGTAGTGAATCATTTATTTTGTGGTTTAAAATAAGATAATAAAGAGGAAGAGGGGGATGGACAGATGGATGGATGGATGGATGGATGGATGGATGGATAGGGAAAAAGAGATTAATTTTTAAAAATACCACAACCCACTCCTATGGGAAGTTGAAAGTTAAAAAAATTACCATGCTGCGACAAATGTCATATTAAAAAAAGCTGGATAGGGAAGAACCCTGAGTTTCTGTTTTCCATTCTATTTCTACTTTGCTGTTATTTAAAAATATGGCAAACGCAAAAACTCTGTTTAGTATTACATCTTTAAAGCTTTCTAATTAAAAATCTGGGATCACATTTATCTGTGACTCAATACAGAGATCTGTATCAATTTCTACTTTCACCTGAATAATGAGTGAGAACAGTGTTGTGTCTCTTAAATTTAAGATGTAAATTATTAGGAAATCTTAAACAGTATTTGGTATTCCAAGTGAAAAAATTACATCCATCCATAGTGAAATTGAATGTCCAGTTGGTTCTTTTCCAGTCATGGGATCTCTTTCTTTAACAAATCCCACTAGAAAATGAAAATGAGACAAAATGTCTACTTGTTAAATTAAATGGACCATCTAGAATCACTCAGAACAATCCATTTTATTAAACCTTTCATTTAACTCTTATTTAACCTTTTCCAGAATTTACCTGTTTCCTTCAGGAATGGACTGTAAACTTGATCATTCCAGACATGTTTATTCTTGGTGAGAAAGCAACCGTAATCCTCATCTGTTCCCCATGTTACTGCACTAAAAAATCCCATTATTTGGTTATAATTTTATCTGGGAGCTCATTTGCATTGGCATAGACATTAACTTAGCTTCCTGGATTTGTAACTCTATGGGACTTGTTTTTTTAAGGTGTTCTCAACACCCCAGGGTAAAGAATTTTTTGTCATTATGAGACATGATATTGGATTAGTTTCATCCTTGAAGGTAAAGTACTTCGAGCTTTAAAGATTGCTTAGATATAAACCTCCATCAAAACAGACTTAGCTGGGTTTTAATAAAACAGTTTAGTGTAATTGAGAGGTGTTCGCATACCATCACCCCCAGCTGGAGCAGGACTTAGAGCTTTATCTGAGAACACTGACCCAGGAGCTTACAAAAAAAAAAATTCTGTCCAAATTTTCAGGAAGAAAAAATGAGAAATAAATTCTTTGTACAGAATTTCACTCATTGCTTCCACACTTTCTCAATCCACACTTTGAAAGTCTAATCCAAGGCAAACAGATCCAACATTAGGCATGGTCTAATGGAAGATTGGATTTAGATGGAAGATGTTTTCTATCATTGAAAAAGAGACCCTAGTAATGGCTGTATCTAAAGCTTCATGACAAACACTTCAAAAGCACATTAAAGACGTGGGAGGTATGGAAAGATATTTAAAAAAAGATAATTTACACTGAATCTCAAGAAAGCACTTGAGAATAAGATTGATTCTGCTACAGGGAATATTCCCAGGGGTGTTGATAAGTGTTTCATTGCTTTGAGTATTTAGAACTGGTGCTAAAGAAAAAATATATATATTTTTTTTTATTTCAAAGCACTCAAAATTAAAGTCATGTTCACTTTTATTTTTTGTTCCTCTTTTTTGAAAATGACATATGATCAATATTTTTAATTTACTGAAATAGCTAGTATTTGAAAAATGATATATTTCAATAACTGTTGCAATCACATTTTCACTAAGCAGATTGAAGGTAATGCAGAAAGGGCACAGCAAATTGCCAGTCAAAATTTAATTGTAAGATTTTAATTCCATAGTTTTAAAAGTGTATTTTTTTCATCCAGAAAACCCAACACATATGAAAATATAGAGCACCTGCATTTCAAATGAAGTTAAACAATGCTTTGGACATGATGCCTGCTCTTTGCATCTCCTAACCTGTTCTCAATATTGTATTCCCTGAAGGGAGAGGCAGGGACAATGTAAAATGACAGCCATCATGTCACTGTCTCATAATGTTGTGCAAGGAAAAAAGGAAAAGTGTTTTGTGTACTTGCTCCCCTTAAAGAGACATAATTTATGTCCCAATCAGAGACAGGAAATATTTTTAGCCATGTGAAGTCCTATCTAAAAACAACTAAAATCTGAAAAGTTAAAAGTTGGCCATCCTGGTCTAAGTTGGCACCTGAATCAGGGAATAACACAACCAGCACAATTTAGTGCTCTTGTTGCACAGAGTGTCTGACAGCAGATAAGGAAGCAAACACTGAAAAATCCTACTTTGAAATCTGATTTTTTCCTCCATAAAGCCTGGTTGACGTGCTTTCCAACGTCAAGCATTAATTGGTTAAATTATTAAAATTTCATTTTAATAAAATATTTTTATTTTTTTTTTAATTGAAGACTTTTGGCAAGAAGTTAATACATCTTCATATTATGATCAGTTTATCTATCTTTATATACCGAAAAATTACTAAATTCTCTGTTTTCTAGTGCTCTTCCATGTTCTGGTGTTTTAGTGGTAGGTGAAGAACTATTGTATTGTCTTTGCTATTTGGAACCAGAGGGGACATATATATATATATATATATGTGTGTGTGTATATATATGTGTGTTTATATACCTGGCATCCATGCCTAGGAGCCCTCCTGATCACAACCAGTTTACTAGCACAGATAAAATCATGCAGATACCCCAGGAGGAGGAGGAAATCAGATGGTTTGTGTTCATAACAACCTAGAGGGTTTTTTCCCTAGGATTTTTTATCTAGGATGGATACACCATCTTTTTTTTCTGGGATTCACCCAAAGAGGACTTTGTGTGCTTTTTCCTATCTGTAATGTGCTCTTGAATATGGGGATCTCTTTATTTTTATTTATTTTTTGGTTTTTTTCTCCACCTTTCCCCCTTTACTTTTTACAATTTTGGTGGCTTTTTCAAACATAATCCAAACAAAACAAGGGGTTGCATGAATGCAGTCAAAGAAAGAATTAACCTGAGAAAGCAGATATCACTCTGATTCTGTAAGAGTGTGGAAGTATTCTTCTCAAAACAAGAGAAAGGCTCAGTTTTGAGGCATAACAATAATTTTTTGCACTTGTTCTTTATTCCAGAACACATGGCACATATTCCAAATCCTGGAAAAGAAATTTAAAAGTCACCTTTTATGATTACAGGGAAACATCAAACACAACTGTGTATAGGTACCCAGAGAAACAAAACACAGTGTTTTGAGGAAAGTTCTCAATCAAGCAATCCTAAAGGAAAAGAATTCACTGATCCATACAGTCTCTGTTACTTCTTATCCCAGATCAAATGACCCACCAGAATTCTTTGTAGAGACACTCAAAAAGACTTTACAGACAAAATGATGTTGAACCCAGCGGAACTGCCTTACAGAATTTTCTATTTTCGTACAGATCTGTACTACATTCTGCCTCTCAGAAAACTCCAGCAGAGTTCTTTCTGTAACATCAGCTATCTATCAGATTTGATCTGCTTAGAACAGATTTAGAAAGAAGTGTAAGGGAAACAGTGAAAGGTTTAAAAGCATTCCCTGGGAAATACACGCGACAGGGCAGCAGCGTGAAATTACAGGGGAGGAAGGAAATGGGGGAGAAGCACATTTTTAGGAAGGTGTTGCCTCTATGACATGCATGGCTGAGGTGTGGGAGGGGACAATAAAGGCTCACACTGGCCAGCCTTTACCCAAGAAGGGCTCAAATCATTTAAGTGCTCGGTTTGTATGAGTATTATAAAGATCAAAGGGTGTATGGTACAGAAGGGGTAGAAGTGGCAAAGAAGAGACAAAAGAGTGAGGAACCTGGATATGCAGTGGTGAGAAGAACCCAGCTGGTGAAAGCAAAAACCCTTGTTAGGAACAAATGAACCTCTCTGCACTTAGGAATTACAGGATATTAAGGTAAACGTAACTAGTTCTGTGAAGATCTGCTAGGGAAGAGAACATAAACCCGGACCACCTGTGTTGACAATTTTTCTCACCATGGGAAATTTATTCCCCACTAAGTGTTGAAACACATCTAGTACCAAATCCACCTCTGAAATAGGAATTTAAAAGTTCCCAGTAAACATATTTCTTACTTCTGTTACCCACCCTTCACATTTCATAAAGATAAATAAGTGATTTGAAACTAGGTGCCAGGGATTGGAAATGAGTCCTGTGTTCCTCTCTGCTTTTACATGTAATGAAAGACAACTCCATGTTTCAATAAAATTAAGTTTGGAGTCCAGCCAGAAACCACTGTTTCTGTGCTGTAATTTCATTTAATTTAAGAGAGAGGTGCTTTTAGTTATAGCTTTCCAGCTCTGGCCAGGAGCACAAGGAAGGAAACATATTATTGACTGACACTTAGAAGGGATAGATGTCACTAGGACACCTGCTTGAGCAGGAAGATTGGACCAGATGACCCAGTGTGGTCCCTTCCAACCTGACCCATTCTGTGGTTCTGAGACTTGGGGTGAGCAGCAATGGCAACCTTTTAACATACTCTCCCTGTAATTCAGCAAAAGTCCTCGTGTTTTCTCATTTTTAAAGCTGGCATTTATGAGCAATGAGGAATTATGGAAGAAAATGTCAGTGAGCAAAAGGTGATATTTGGAATATATGATAAGAATTTGAAAAAGAGAATTTACCTGGAATTCTGAATGAACAGATTTGCTGTAAAGTGTCTGTCAGTTCCCCAGCTCCAGCTGGGAGATGCAGCCCTCTGACTTGGCTCTACATTTCAAATATGTAGGCAAACAGAGAAGCATTTTGGGCCCATATGTCTGGAGATCAGTTGCTGTCCAAAACAACCTCTTTCTCCCCTTTCTCTAACACTTCCCAAGTCAAGCTAAAAAGCCTGTTTCAAGTCACCTCCCACCGGCTGTTAACAGAAATTTCTTGCGTTTCTATAGTATTTCTTTTGGAAACAATTGCCAAAGTGTCCAGACTGTTGAATCACAGGGAAGTTGAGATTTAACCTTGGCAGGAGGCCATGTGATTGACATTTCCATTGCCAGAGTTTGTCCAAGTCATTCTGAGAGCCAACTAGATTTCATTTTGCCGTATCTGTGGGCTATCATTCTTACAAGAATCATCTCATTCTGGCAGGATCTTGATTTAAGGCTTTAAAAGTCAGCTAGGCTCAAACTGATTTTGCAAGGTCACAAACACTGCGGGTTCTCTCCATAATATGGAATTAGAAGATTGAGTGTCAGTCCTTTCAAGGTCCTAGCAACAGTTAGATGTGCCTCACAGTCCCATTCTCAATTAGGGCAATTTTTAAGGCTGTCAGCAGCTCACAATTTTATCCCATGGTTCTCACTTCCATATTCTTTCCAGGTGTACAATCCTGACAAAAATTTGCTTTCCTTCAATATTCAAGCTAGTTGGAGTGCCTTCCTTTGTGTTTTATTTAGATAAGTACATGCTCCAAATTTTCATCCAATCAAATTAAATTTTCCCTTTTGAAAAAAAATCTGCTGCTATAATTGCCTCTCTTACCCATGGGGACACATAAGATGGAATACACCACTTGCTTATGAAGGATCAGCCATGCAAAATTGTTACCATGTTGATTTTAATTGCCAATTGTTTTATTAATTGACAATAATAAGTTATTGTCAAATATATTGCTGCTTTTTTCACCAAGCCTTTACCCAGGGAAACAAAATGAGCACGGAACTGTTGGTAAGTAATTGTGAGACATGGCTGTAATGGGTTTACTGTGAAGACACTGTGAGTTAACTTGTAGATATTGCTATTCAATGGTAAATGATCAGCCCCTTTGGCTAATCATTTTTAAATTAATTTCTTGAAAGATGGTAGCTCACACTAGATCCTAGGTGTCATACACATGTGAACTGGCTCTGAAATACAGCCAGTCCCACTGTGAGTGCAACTCAGAACTGATGCAGACTGCATGAATATGAGCCCAAGGTGTGTTGAGGGGGTCCTGGAGTGAACTTCTTGTAGGTTAGTCTGCCTGTGTTGGATCAATTCTATGGAGCAGGCACTGCATGGCTCATCAGTTAGCCAGTTTTCACTGGCCCTGTGAAACACTGCTATTGTCATGCTAGGCAAACACACTTTCTGTTTTAGAAAACTGAGACAAAAAATCAGAGAGCCTTTTACTGAATTGCCTTTTTTTTTTTTTTTTATTTCAAGCATTGGATAATAAACTTTAGTTGCTGACATGTAGCACTGTATACATGAGATGTGTTATTTGAGGTAATGACATTTACAGGGATGGGGAAAAGCCCAGACCTATCAGATCTTAACTTTTGAGGTTAACAGTTATTTTTAAATCCCTTTGTTTATATTTACTATTGTTATTTTTTACTACTTGATCTCTGCCCTTTTAGTTGTCCTGCTAATTGCTACTTCCAAGACGCTCATTAAGACCAAAAGAGAAAAAAATGCAAGGAAATGGTTTATTAGCATTGCTTCAGAACCTTGAAAGAACAAGGCAAATCTATATAATCTAAAGTACCAAAAAGGTGCTTTTTAACCAATGCAGTCAACAAACTACATAAAGTTTTGTTTTGATAATGACTGTGAAACAGCACAATAATTACTACTACATGCTATTTGCATTGCAGTAAAAGCAGCAACAAAAAGTTACAAATCCTTCCCCACTGAGCTTTGGTCCCAGTCCAGACATGCACTTAAATAAATATACAACTTCAGGTAAACCTACAGAATTCAAAATGCAACTCACACACTTCATGTTGAACAATGTATTTAACGACTTTCCTCAGGAGCTTAAAACCTTATGAATCTCCTTTAGGGCTTAGCAATAATCAGCTATAAGATGCTTTATCTAATGAAGAATAAAAAAATGAAACTTCATATATATTTTTCCTTCAGTCTTTTCCAGTAAGAGTAATTTCCATTTAGGTAAAAAATTGCTTCCTCCAAAAAAATACCCCACAAACATACATGTCAGGGACATCTACTGGATCATAAATATAACTATCCACAATACAGCCAGGCGTAGTCTTGTTATTTATTATATACCATAAAGAACATCTTCTTCCCATCACTTTGAATTATACTTGATGTCATGCTCTGTACCTTCAGCAGGGCACTACTCTTTGCTAGAAAAAGTCACTGAAACCAAATATGGTGAGAAAACTGAAGCCTGGCCAGGAGCTTGCATTCCAAACAACAGCATTTCAATTCCAATGTCCCGATGGAGATGCCTCTATAGCTTCCTTATCTTTTCCAGTGCCATTACATGCAGTCAGAAATTCAACGACTGTTAGACAATAAAACTCCTTTTTTTTTTTGCCTCTTTTGTCTTCAGTTTCCTGTAGCTGTTATTATTTGTCATCCATTTCCTCTCACATACAAGTGAGCACTTTAGCCTACTTGGGGCAGCTTCAGAACCCAGAGGGCAAAAGGAGATATCAAGGCCATATTCACCTTTTTTTTTGTTTTCTGAAGACAAAAATGTTGATAATTAAAAATAGTATTGTTGGTGTTCTAACTAAATAAGTTAGATGATGTTTTCACCGGTTTGGATCAGTAACATGGTATCTTTTGATCCTATTGCTAATCATTCCTTAAAATTTGCTTTGTTTATGGATTTGCTACCAGTAGTAAACTGTGCTAGAATAACCAGGATTGTAACTGGCCAGTGTTCATCAGTCACAAGGAAGAATAGTCCATACTAACAAGTACCCAGAGATCTTATTGGGTGGAGTTCAAGCTAGAGACACTGCATGGGGAAAAACTACTCTACCCCAGCCAAAACCAGCACATTTTCCACTCTCTTCTTCTGTACCACTCACTTCACACTGAGGTCTCACACTTCTCAATACAATCTCATTAACTACCTCCCCACTTCCCCTCCTCTCGTATCCTACATGCCATTCCCTTAGTCTATGGACCATACCTGCAAAGGGTCCATAGAATATCCATAGGGTTGATGTAGTCCATGACTTTGGGCTCCCTTTGTTCTGGTGGTCACTCAGGACCACCACAGGAGAGGTGTGTGTTATGTGCAGTTAGTGGGCACCAAAACCAGCTCAGGTTTGGGTTGCTGCCGCACTTGCACTGCTTTAGGTTTGCTCTCCATTGGTTCAGGTGGTTCCTAGTGCAGCAATTCCAGTAATGCCCAACAGAAACCATGAGTTATAACAATTCAAAGGCTGATCCATTACAGTCTCCACACCTGGTCCTTTTGGGCCAAGTGTAATATATTGCAATGATGTCTTTCCCTTTTTCCCAGCCTGGCTGCAACAAGGGGTTCCTGCTGCAGTAATTGCAGTGTCAGTCCCCGTGGGCTGCAGGGGGACAGCCTGCTTCCCCTCATGGATCTGGAAGCTTCAACTCATCAAATGAGAACATGCTCAGTCTTCAAAGGAAAAGGAAAAGAATACCTTTGCTTTCTTCACCAAGATAATTCCTGTGTGAAATTAATCACTGTCGAGGTGAAATGGTACACATTAAAAAATAAAATGTTGCCAACTCTTTCTATACTGAATGCAGACAAGACTACATAGTAAAAAAAGGGGGGAAGGGCAATGACAATTGAATTAAACTGTATCAAACTCTCATAAATTTATGTTACTTGTCTCTAAAGAAATTAAGTACCACAGCATGTTCCATCACTGACCCTACACATTTTTGCTAATATTTTTCCATAATTGATGTCATAGACCTATCTCAGACTAATGACATTATGTTTGCAAGTTTCTAGTGCTGTGCTCTCATCAAGGTTCTTGGAAAGTAATTTCCAAAAGACTTCATCTGTTTCTGTCTTCATTTTCTTGAACTCTCATAACTATGAATTATTTGCATTCCAGTAATTCTCTTTCCTCAGGATACTAGGAATTTTCCTTTATGATCAGGTTTACATTATGAGGACTACAATCCTGAACCATTTAAGAACACACACTTTTTCTCAAATTCAAGAAGATGAGTTGCCTTTCCGATACTGCTGGAAAAATTCACAGGAAAAAGAATACAATTTTAAATATTTTACAATCCAGGGTCTGAATTTTTTCTCTAGGACTGTACAAGTCAGGCAGTGGTAGGAGAAAGGAAAGGTGGAAGAGCAGAAGGCAGGATGGATGGAACCCTGCCTGCAGCCCAGGCATGCAGGTTGGGCTCTGTATGACAGCAGCACACATATTGGCTCTCCCCTAGTGAATGTGACCAGGTTCTCGCCTCCTCAGATCCCCCAGACTACTTCACATGTTCCTGGTTCCTACAGGAACCCGAGATCCCCGTCCTGCAAACCACTCCAGTTAGGTGGGAACCTGCCCAAAGGCTGTGAGAGCTGTCTGCCAGCATAGAAAGATTTGTAAGAAATAGAGAATTACTCATTCAATGCAACGTTAAGTGTTCATAATTGCTTTAATTAGGAAATGTAATCCTGACTCTGAGCAGCTTGCCATCTCCTCTCTCTTCTCAAAACCTGTTTTTTTTATTTTCAGTTCTCCAGTCTCTGTTTTAAGTAGATCACTTTCCCATTTTCTTTTTCATTTACTGTAAATAAAACAGCAGAATTCTTTGCTGGTAGAAATACCCTTTACAATTCAATGTTCAGTACTGCTAATTATGTTCTTGACTTACTTATGCTTATTTTTAGAGATTTCCCAATCCACCTCTCACTACTTTTTGTATATATTTTTAAAGAAGCCTTCTGTTTATAATTATTTTTACATTGCCGCTTAAACAAACTTGCATCTGCTGCCTTTTTTCCCTCCAGACTGATCCAGGATGGATTTTAATTGCATCACCAACTGTTTCTAAAATACTTCCTAGAGTCTCCACTAGCCTCCCTCTGCAAAATGCAGTCTTGACCAACAAAATAATAACCAAAACCTGTTGGGGCAGTTCATGTTTTCTCAAAGTCAACTTCTTGTGGTCCAGAATGTTCACTTGGCTTCCACCAGCTCCCAAGGATAATTTGAACTAATGATACTGTGAAATCTGGGTGTTTCCTTTCTTCAGTCCTATTAATCATGCTTGGTATATATCCTAGGACTTGGTCCAAATAGCCTTTAACCATCTGAATGTTTCAATAAGCTGCGGAAGAAAACAATCCTGAAATTGCTCTTAAAATGTGTTCCTCCTCTTAATTTTTTTTTTTAATTGAGTGGCATCCAAGTCAACATCTGAGTAATTAAAACTCTGCCAGTATCAAACATCCTGCCTTGTTATAGAAACCTCCAATGTATAAAAATATTTGCTGATCCTGGGTTATTTTAACTACCCTAGAGATGTAAACTCTCTCTGTAGCATCCTAGAATCAGCTTACCATTTCATGGCTCTAATTCCTATACAGATTTCGATGTCAGCCATAATATTTCTTTTCACAAATCAATGTTCTGCCTAACCAGTTCACTTACCTACTGCTTTAATTTACTTAACCCTTTGGCAGGTTCTGTGTTCTTCATATTATATTTCTTTGGAAAATTATTTTTAAACATATCATACTTAAAACAATTATATATAAAGTATGCAAAACATAAAAGCATAATACAAATGTACAGAAAAATATTGGCAAGATGCATACACACAACAGAAAAGAATTTGAATAACAGCTTCAGAATTTAATTTGATGGCCATGTTAAATTCTCCCTGACTTCCTTAGCTGAATTACAGGGTTTGTAGTTACAGACTTATGATTCTTCCTTGCTGTTGGTAGAGATGGATATCTGTTTACCCTTTCAAGTGGAAAATGGGTGTTGATAGATCAGACAGACAGAGAAACGGAGATCAGAAGACATTTTAATTAGATTTTAGATCACAGAGTCATTGAAAAATGGGGGTGCATCTCTCAGGGTGCAATGCACCAGTGAGGTAGTCAGGGTATGGAGAGAGAAAAATATCCAAATCACTGAAGTAAGGCAGTAACTGAGAGCTGTCTCAGGCAGTGGAAGAGTGCAAAGACAGCTGGAATTGGAAGGAAGTTACCTGTATGGATAGGATAAAAACCCTGCATAAAATCATGGGTGTTTTTACAAGATTCAACAAAAAATGAGATAATTTTCATGACAAAAGTGCTTGAAATTGTATATCCTGCAACCCCTGGCCATACTGATGTTTTTTCCCTACATGAATGCTATTTTCCTCTTTTGCTTCTCCTACCATCAGCAAACAGCAATTTCTAAACTATTTCCAGTTGTATGTTTTCCATATGCTGTTCATTTCAGAAATCAAAACGGGCTGCAGGTTCATCCTTCTCGTTTCTTTCAACTCACTAATCAACCTTCTCATTATCTTCACTAGCATTTGGCCTGTGCTGAATAATTAGGCTTATGTTTCTTTCTTATCTGGCTATCCAAACACTAATCCATTAACTCTGTTCTGGCAGAACTTCCACTTCTGTTCCACAGAACTTCCATCTCAGCTCATGACATAACCCCATCCTTTTCTTCCTTCACTGCATGTATCCCCTTTCTCTGAGCTACCTACAAATGGCTACAAACTCTTCAGCCCCTTGGAAAATGAAGTTTTTTACATCATTTTTCTAACCAGTGTCTTAAAAACCAGCAATAGAGATGGATTTGGAAATAAAGTTTCAGATGAGTTCTGAATTTCCAGAGAAACTTCAGATAATTTTCATTCAGGTCCAGATGTTCCAAAATGATGGCACCACCTTGCATTTTAAAGCTTTGAAATTGCCAGGAGTTTAATGAGATAAGAACAGCTTAGAAATACACTTGGAGAAGTTCAGCACTGGGAATTCTCTGCTTGGGTCAGGTAACCTTTTTTTGCCTGTTCTACAGCTTGATCATCCATAATCTACCACTGTTCCTCCATCACACATTTTCATTTTGGTTTTACCAACCAGAATGCTGATAGCAGTTTCAAATACACTTGAGGAAAGAAGATCCTGATAAATGCCTCAGATATAAACATCCTGCCTGGAGCTTAGTTCAATTCTTCCAAAAAAAGAAAAAACAAAAAGAAAAAACATCAAAAACACCCCCAAAAACCCCCATACTGAAAAAAATAAAATCACTGAACTTTGCCTTTAATCTAACATAGTTAAATTAACTGCATTTACTAGGTGCTAAAAAAAATGCTTGATGGCAAGGGAGGGTCATCAAGACTCCTTTTAATTTTTTATCATTGGCCTTTGTTCAAATCATGGTCACAGACATGACCATGGAGCTCTCAGTCTGCAGATGCCCTGAAAATTACATTACTGGTCTACATTGTTCTTTTATCTATGCTAGCAAATTATCCACATTGAGTAGATGAATTCTTATAAAACCAAAATGTTACTGTCTTTGAAACTCTCATTTTCATTGTGATTTTAATTCAGTGCATACACTGGGGTTAAGGATACAGGGAAGGGGCTGTTATTCTTTGATATTCATTAAAATTACTGCATTTATTTTTATGTTACTATTCAGGCTACCTGACATTTATAACAGCTTTTACCGTGATTTTTTTTTTTTAAAATAATCCAGCAGGAAAAAAAAAATATATATATATATTGTCTTTTTAGCCTTTTGACTTAGTCTTTTCTACAAAATGTAGACACTGGTAAAAATATTACCCACATTTTGCCCCCTCTAATTGTTATAGCTATGTTATAGCAAAGCACTTGTCTTCCTTTGATGAAGAAAAGGAAGGAGTAAAAAGGGAAGAAAGACATCTGGATTACCTTCACATTTTACAGTATTATTGTTGGAAAACCTTGTTATTTCAGCAAAGCTTATTTTAGCTAATTCTCAGTTTTGCCAGAACAGGACAACAGAGTCCAGAGAAGTGGCACAGATGCAGGAGGTCCCTCCTCATTTCCAGCACTCTTAGTGCTAAGGCTTAGCAAAGGTCTTTCTGAGATGATTAATGACAGGTTTGACTCTGGGAGGTAATTATAGGTTTTGACAAGAAGTTTGAGACTTTGGGGATGAAAGTGTCTGTGAAGCTTTCACTGAGGAAACCAACCCCTGACAGGCACAACATGCTCATTACAGAAGTTTTGAAAAAGCACAGATATCGATAAAATAAGCTAGATACAGAAGAACATATTTTTTTTAACCCCACTGCTGCTGATGGCATATGCATTCTCCCTGTTGTTTGGGGACTAATGTGATTTGTAACCTCAGTAACTGTAGTCTTTTGAAGATACAGAGGTTCTTTTGCTTATGAACTCCTTCTCATTCTCCCTCCTTCACCCCTTTTTCCTTTGAGGGTTGGGGGGGGGGAGTGGATGGAGAGAATATCAATAAATAGTGTCATGAAAATAAATTATGAGTGATCAGAAAGTCCTTCCCATAATTCTACTAGTTTATTCACTGTAAATTATTATTATTAATTGTTTGGGTTTCAGCAGTTCTACAAATAAAGAAAAATATTGAAGTGATATATGCACTTCTCATTGTTCAAATACTAATTTTCAGTATTCTGAAATGTAATGTCTGAGAACTGGAGCAAAGCCAAATTAAAAGGGCTTCCTCCAAGAAAAAGGTCCTTAAAGACAGAAGGGCTCCTGGTAGGAGCTCTTAGTGTCTCTAAGTGGTTTAAACTCTTCAGAACAGCATCTTTCAGCTGCCTCAATCTGCTGCAGGGACTGACCATCAAATTACACCACTCAAAAATACGCTGACCAGGGTTTTGCTACAGACTGTCTGACTTCCCAGCTCCTTCAGGGATGGAGTGGGATCAGTCTGCATCACGCAGCAGAGTACAGAGCACTGTGTCAATTCAGAACAGAACTTTTCCCCAGAGAAATGCTTTTTTTAAATTCCAATGAATATGAGCATCTAGCTCTAGGAAAGGGCTATGAGAAGACTTATTGTCAAATCTTAATGTATTTACAATTCATACACTGCTTTATACATCTTGCCACTATGAGCTACAGACCTCGTTTGAGTCGTACTGTCTGGCTCCTTTGTGCCTTTTTGTCAACATAAAGCAGCTGTAAACCTGCCTGCTCTGGCCAATTAAGTTGTTTTGTATTTCTGGAGTGGCACAAAGGAAAGGCACCCCTCCTCCTCAGTGTGGTTTAATAAAATAGGGATATATGGGGCACACAGGAATCACAAAAGTCAGAGTGGAACAGGAGTCATGGCCAGATTCTTGAGCTGCAATAAAACAGTGGCAATCCAAGGGAGAGATGGCAAATTATGCTAACTGGGAGTCTGCCTCTGAGATTCCACAAATGCTTTCTGTCACAAAATAAAATGACATAACTAGGCTGCTTGCTACCAAAAATCCAAAAAATGTCTTCTCAAACCATTTGTGGGAGTCTGCAAAGGGGGTGTACTTCCAAATTAATTTTATGAGTACATTTGTATTACTTTGTATTAATTCTGAACAAGTGCCCCTGTGCAGTAGGGACATATCAAGAGAGCCTGGGAACTGTCAAATACCAAGAAGATACACCCTGGATCAGGGAGTCAGCATGTGGTCATTTTATGAGGTTTTGAGTTAAAAACAAATCAGAAATTTGGCCTAGACTTCAGACCAGGAATTTATCTTACCTGCACGTGCAATTAAAACTCTCATAAGCAGGAATGAAGTAAGCAGAAAAGCTGACCCACTGAGGCAACATTAATTTTGCTTCTTCAGGCAGAATTGGGTCCTTATTGCTACTATCCAAACTTTCATACTCTGCATTAAAAAAATAAATAAATCTGTGATGTAGATTACCTCACTGCATTTATTCACTTAACCTAAACTCAGATATCAGCAATGTAGAAATTTCCCCTTGAGCTGTGCTCCTATGATCCCATAAAACAGAACATTTTCTAGAAACTCCCAATTTACTGGGTCCTCTACATTTCAGAGAAATCCTGGATTTGGCTTCCTGGTCTTCACCTGCAATAAGCAATGAGAGCAAGCAAGGGCATCTAAAGAGAGACCCAGAGCATTTGTGATCCAAATTGTCCCTGTGTGGTTCTTGTCTCTCTCTGTACTGATTGAAAAGGAAACCAAAACTGGTGTTTATCATGAAATAAACATTTTTAAAGTGAGGCTTACCTCTTGAGGCTCATGTAAAATTTTCAGTGAAGTGTCTGGAATTAGGTGGAAGGCATCGGTACCTTTCTGTCCAATAGGGATTAATGGATAATATAACTCGTATATGCTAATTTAATGATCTGTCTTTATAGGAACCTCATGAAGAACAAGAACAGATGAAGTACTGCAGCAACTAATTGTTTTTTTGTGGTTCACCTGTGACCTTTAGTTTAACCTTCACTCCACAGTGAAAGCAGCAGGTACTGGAAGATAATCATCACAGGTCCAGGCATGTGAACATGAGGAAAAGGCAGATCACAACATACAGAGTAGGGGAAATTATGCAAAACATGAAGCCTCCATGGGGAACTAAGTTAAAAACCTGAAAGGAAAATATGTTTGAAATTTTAGAGAAAGTTATTTTACTCTGTATCTTCAGTAGCTTTTCACAGTTGACCAATATATTCTTTAGAAGCAGCTTCAAATTATACACTTAATTGGCAGAAACAGACTTTTATGCCTGCACATAAAATGCTCACGTAAGAATTGCTTGTATTCCCATGCAGGCAGGGCACAAAGTACCACGGGATTCATGAGGCCAATTGCAGCTAATCAAGGATCAGATAAAAAGCATTCCATTTATTTCAGTGGAATTATAGTACATAGCTGCATTTTCAAATAGTCGTCAAGACATAAAATAAAAACTCAAAAAGACATCTGTCAAATAAAATTTTAATAACATATGAATCCGAATAAGTTGTGGCCTATTGTTTGAATATTCCAGCAGTAGAAAAGGAGGTTAAATTCAAATAAATTATTCATTGAGACTAGTTGCATATCCCTAGTATGCATCTGTATAATTTAAACAAAAACAAAAGTGTGCCACAGAATAAAATGAGATTTTATAGAAATACTCCCTTGAATCTGGGTGATGCAATTCCCTATCTCATTCCAAAATAATTATTAAACATATGGAAAACGACTAATAGAGCATAAAAATATATTCAATTGGTAGAAGACAAATACATTATTTATTACTTCAAGTTATTGATGAGCTTTCATACCAGCTCGTCATTCTGTTTTGCTCTGTCACTCATGAAGTATAAGATCATCTATTCCTCATAATAAATAATTTATCCACAGCCAGTCTGTACCTTTGGGTAGCTGCCCTTATTTATCTGGATGTATGCACACAGATATGCACTTTCTCACCAAGAGAAACAGTCAGCACCTTAAACAACACTGATTTGCAGGGGTTTCAAACTTACAAGAAGAGAATACAAAAAAGGGATTGAGGATATTACAGGGATTTTTTTTTTTGTCTGTGTGGGGTTTTTTTCATGCTAGGAATGCATTGCTGAATGATATGCAAATGGGGAAGGTTATAAAGGATCTGTTCAAAGCATATGTATGGTAATTCAAAATCATAATGAAACTCTATTTTAACAGATTTGATATAAGCAAAGGGGGCAAAATTAATACAGAGATTGGTGTGACTGTTGCACCAAAGACCTGTATACCTTCAAGTTTATGAATAATATTTGGTAAAGGTTAAAATGGAAAATAAATTCAAGATGTGAGTAATTTTTACAAAAATGACAATTACACACTTTATTGAAATGAATAGATTGTATTGGCAGGATAGATGGATTCTGCAACAATAACATCATTTAGAAGTAAATCTCTAATACTTTTTCATCTGTAGCACAAGTATTCTTGAATATTTGCACTGAAATGCTGACACAGAGTGATCACTAATGAAAATGTTCTTTGTTTTGACCTGCAAAATATTTCAAAATTATATACAATGTAGTTATTAACTCTTTTCCTAACTAATGAAGTAAGAATTAGGTTGGTTCCTGTCAACTATACAATAGTATTCAAAATGGTTAACCTGTTAACTACAATCTGCATTTTCAAAAAGCAGCTGGAAAAGACATTTTCTACATGCTTTGTCTTTGGGGAAAAAAATTTCTGGGGCCAGGTGCTAGAGTCTCCAACTCTGGATTACATATTTTTCTATTGTTCATCTACAGTGTTTTATAACTTACAAATTTTATAACCACAATCAGTGTTTCTAAATGAGTGAGCAGAAAATATGGGTGTATTAGTAACATGAACTAGATCAATTGATTAAATGTGTAAGTAGAATGACCATGAACCATTTCTTAGTTTAAAAAGGCTAACACAACTGTATAACAATGTAAACCAAATATTTCCTTAGGGAGATGCAATATTAAGCCTATTGTGTAAGGTTTTGACAGCAATTTATGTAGAATATTGTAGTGATACTTTGCATAGTTCCAGTCATGTACATTCAAGGAAGACAGCTTCATACTGGAACAGAAAGAAGGATTTCTAGGTTTATAAGAAGACTAAAAGATCTTCCTTTGTTCTGCTTAGAGAACACAATTACTGTTCATGCAAGCAGATATGTATATATTGCAAATGTGTGGGTGTGGGTGTGCATGTGTTAGGGGCAGAGAAGGATAAACATTCAAAAGAAAAGCTATTTACACTAAAAGACAATGTAGTCCTTGGCACATGAACAAAGAGGAGGAAAGCTTGCTCTGAAAAAGAGGAGAATTCCAGAAGTTTTAAAGCAAATTTCTAGTGGAAGCAATAGGCAGCACAAGGAGTCTGACTGGACAGGGAGTTCAGCAAACATGTGAATGTCATTAGACAGCACAAGGCAGGCTGTGTCTGCCCCTGACAGCCCCAGGAGCCTTTCCTGTGCTCTTATAGACCACCATATGTTTTCTCCTGAATAAAGGCTAACACAATTACATATAGAACCACAAGGTCTCATCTCTAAGTGGCCACAAGAAAAAAAAAAAAAAAAAAAAGGGGGAAATAATTAAGAGAATTGCCTAATAAAAACAAATCAACCAAACAAACCCAGCGAAGCTCCCAGCTCTCAGCTGCTTTCTCTGTGCCCAGCACTGAGCCATATGGCCGGTGTCTTATCTTAGCAAGGCACAAAGAGCTACACTACCAATTTATTCTTTTTGTACAGCACCTTTCACCAGAACTGAGAGGTGAGAGGCTGCTCAACGAGAAGAAACAAATGCATATGGCTTTTGCATATTAACAGAGGTGCTTATGGAAACAACTGTGACTCACACCCACTGAAGCCAGTCAGTGTAGTAGCTGAATACACAGAAATAAAGACTGCCATGCCAAAACCCCTCAGTGCTTCCCACTGACTTCAAAGACTCGTGTTAGGAGAAGGTCCAAATTAATTTTGTACGTGTTATTAAAGTTTTCCATCATCCAGGGCAGAGAGAGGCTGAGGCCTCAGGGCTGCAGTGAGCTCTATGCAGAATGCATTTGCAGACTCTCTGAAGCTGGGAGGGGTCTGAGCACCCCGATCCAGCCATTCCTGATGGAAGCCTTGGCTTAGCTCAGGGGCTGTGACATGCTGGAAATCAGGAATCAGCCTGTGCTTTAGCACAGTACCCACATATGGGCTCACTTCACACAGTGAGCATAAAGCAACCAATTACAGCAGCAAGGCACCTAAGTGTCTACACTTCTTCTTCATAAGAATGAAACGAGCTGCTTCAGTCCCCCACAGAATCTCATTCTTCTCCTTTTTAAATCTGACATCTGCTGTCATATCCAAAATTTTACACTAGAAAGCAGCAGCCTGGAATTTCTCAAATGTGTAAATTTTTCATCTTGCACTGAGACTGCAGCAGCCTTACCTAACCAGCTGGATCTATCTGTCAGCTGCCAAGCAGCACTTGCAATTTGTTTACAGTCAACTGCAAGGAGATATATAAACTACTCCAGATGAGGAAGATGTTGAATTTACAGAGACAAGTGACAAATGAGCTCGGAATGAGAATGCATATAAGAATAGCCTACAGTCTGCTATTATATCATGACATAAATATATGACAGCTACTCCAATCAATGCCCATGGCAAATGTTTCTGAGTGTTACTGCCACTGGAGTAATTTCTTTGTGTTTCAGGTTTTTTCTCTTATTTTTTTTTTTTTCTTGAATGAGACATTCATTCTAAAGTAATAACAAGTGAAAGAAGGATCTATTAATATGAGCAGATCATGCTGTACTGAGTCCTGGGACAACAGTGTGATTAGTGCAGTTGTTGCATCTCATTTCTCATAGAACAGTGTCCAGATACCAGTAATATGCTCCACCAGAAAGACATACATGTCCTGTGGCAAGTTATAAGTAAAGATAAATTATAATCTCACTGTATCATTACATCTTGGCTCAAATTATATTAAATATAATAGCCCATCTTGTGCATCTGTAGAGTAATACAAACCAAAGCTTTCAGCACCCATGGACACCAGTCTTTGGTGAGAGGAATGGGTTCTGCACAAGTATTAGCACGGTATTCAGTCTTCCTTCTGGAAAATGGCATTTCCAGTTATTTCAAAGCTTGAAAATCATGCCTCTGTAAAGAAATAAAACATAAATCCTCTGGGCACAAGTGAAATCTTCCTTGATCCCTCCATATGAAGTTTACATTGCAGGAGAAGTTTCACAGACCTTGGGCTAAGCTGCTGGAAGTGAAGGACCATCTTTGAACAAAAGATGACAAAAGGAAAAAGCGACACCAACCATGGCAGCTTCACCAGTCTCAACAGATTGTGTTTGGAGGTAAGACAGATCATTGTTCCAACCTCTGATACATTTAAAAAGTGTCTTTCTGCTTTAGAAGACTAAAGTGTAGCAAATAAAATCTCCTGTCCAAGACATGCCACAAAGGAGTTTCAAGGTAAGGATCCCACCTTTTTTGATTGAAGCCCATCCCCAGCATTGACTATTTATCCTGTCATAAAACTGCACTGTCCTAGTAGGAACTTACAATTTAGTAGAAGGTGGTTGAAAAAGCAACAGACCTTTGTTCAGAACAAATATATAAACCAAATTTCTCTGCCAGAATGAGCTGAAGCAGGAATCACTGTCCAAATGCAGGTCAACAAGTGCTGGCTGAAATTTAATTAGTCATGAGTGAATGACTTGGTTTGTTTTTGTTGACAGATGAATCAAAAAATCACATCAGGAAATGGAAAAGGCAGCAAGAAAATAATCTGTTTCTCAAAAACACATGTGGTAAAACCTAGAGAATGAGAACTATAGATTAGATACCTGTAGGAAATATTTGTAAGTAAGGAGAATGAAACCTAGATTTGAATCCTAAAGAATTCTGAATATAACACAGAGAACATTGCTACTTTTGGTTTAAAATAATTACTGTTTTCTTTCCTGCTGGTAGACATGTCATTGGTTTTTGATGTTTTATGCAACTGTCTACTAAAGACAAAAGAGTAAGAGACCTGGAATTGTCCCCAGGTATCAGACAAGACAACTCTGTTCCAAACATATCACCAGCTGCTGCCTGGTCTTTCTACTCATGCTACAGAAAAATAATCTGGGAAGGTGCCTGGGAAGGAGACATGGCACATTTGGACCATGTTCTTCCTGTGGCTAACCAGAGGGCTGGGATTTTATATTCAGCTTTGTTGTTTATTGACCATTCAGTAAAGATCTGACCATGGTTTGAGACACACACTTTGCATTGCTGTTTACTTGCACTAACAGCTATGGTCTAAACATACAAACAATGAAAATAATCATCATTTCTGCCACACAGAAAAAGCTGGGAGATGGACAAGAGTGGCTTGAATTTATTCTAATAAAAAAATGGGAATTTCACTGAGGAGAAAGAAGCTTCATTATGCCCTTATACAAGTCATTGCATGGAGCAATTTTCAGCTCCAAGAATAATATCATTTCCATTTATGCTTTCATAGCCTAAAAGAGCTGTCCCAATTGCCAGGCAAAATCAGGGTAACTCAGGCCCTCTCTGTGCTGTCTAAGATACCCTTGAGTAGTACCTCCAGCCTTGTCTCCAGCTGCCATGGATCTTCCTCAGTCCTATATCCCATTCTCTGCCCTTGTGAAGGTGTCTCAGGTACTTAAGGAATTCTATCTAAAATAGATACTTATGTCTAGTTTTGTTGTACTTTGTTGGGGTTGTATTCTGGCAGGAGAATCCCACCCATTGTATTTTCCCTGTTTTAATGCTGGGTCGGTAAACAAGGTTATAGCCCACGCTTCTCAACAGTCCTGGGATGTGTTCTATGCAAAAAAATAAACAGTTGCTCCATCTTAACAACCCCTCTGTGTAAAAAGCCACATAAAGAGGTCATATCAGAGCTGAAAACTGGGCCAAAGAGAGTATATTGTCCTCTGGATGCTATTCAGAGGATTCCTCTGGATTCCTCTGAATAGCAACAGTCATAATTGCTATTATGTTTAGGGAATTGGTGTTGATCACTGAATGGAAAACACTTTGCAATTAAGAGGGTTGAAAGCATAACTAGATTTGAATAATTGATGTTAATTTCCATTTGCAGAGAAGACTATCACAATGTTGAATCCAAATGCCACGCAATCTTCTGGTCCATTCCCTCATTTCTTGTTTCCATAAATTGGAAGGTAATGCTAACTGGAGGGCCTTGTATGGAATTGCTCTATGGATCACATCCCATTATACCTCTGAAATCAGGAGGAATCCATGCTTGCATCACTCATGCTCACAAAGCAAGTTCTTTCCTTACTTGGCCACACAATTAACTTAAATGAAACAGAATGTAATGCCTTGAAAACAATACTAAATTAAATGGTAATGCAGTAATCCGTCAATTACAACAGGGCAACTAATGGCTTGAAATAGCTTTGTACAAGAGTTTCTAGTTGGATTAATAATATAATTAATGTTATGTACTCACCATTAAAGCAGGAAATAAAATATTGTTTTAGTTAATCTCTTCTTGTCATTGATGGGGAAGTGCAATGCAACCAAAATTAATATTCATCGTAATGTAGTGCCTAAGCACACCAATATCTATCAAAAACACCCTGAAAACATCAAAATTGGACAACTATTAAAAGAGAGTTCTTACTGGGATTATCAGAAGCATCAGAAATGGTGAGCACATTTTTAATAACCTTATTCGTTCTGAATGCACGAATAGTCAGAGTAGCTTCATACAGGTTAGAAAGAAAAAGCAAGATCTGAGTGAGGCTGTGAGTTTGTAACCTCAGCATCCAGTTGGTTCAAATCTTTCAAGGACACTCCCAGAAGCACAGAAAGTGGAAAAAAGATAGATACAAATTATTTGGCCAGCTGTAGCGAGAAGGAGCAGAACAGAATCTGTATTTGGAGCACTGGAGAGAAGCTTGCTCCTCTGCTTTCTGAAGTTACACATGCAGATGATCAGTTACTTTTGATTTTCACACTTCCTACTGGCATCAAACAAAGCCTGAGAACTTTGAGAATCCAAAGTCACATGTGTGTGTGTGTGTTTAGGGCTCTTTCCATGAGCTTCATGCGTGGCAGGCATCACCCTTTCTAGCCTCCTCCATCAGAACCCGGATCTGAGTTATGCCCATCACCCTCCTGGTTTATTTTATATTATATATAATATAATATATGCCTTCCAAGCAATCTGTTCCAGTGCTGGCAGATGTGAAACAGCCTCCAGTGCCACGGGACAGAGCAGAGTTACTCTGCAGATCCTGCCATCGGCCAAAGGAGGGGCCTGGGAGCGGGAGGAGGGTCAGGAGTACAGAGGGATGATGAATGCCCTCTCCTGCCTGGATCCCACCACAGGGATGTGTTTGCAGGCCTTCAGGGAGAGAGCAGGGAGGCTTTTTATCCCTTTACTTTGTCTCTCCTGCGTTTTGTGCTGCCGTGCAGAGCTGCTGACTGAAGGCCAAAGCTGAGGGCACGGGGCTGCTCTCCAAGTGCTCCTGGAGGGGCACAGGGGTGGGGGCCAGAGCCAGAGGGCGAGCAGATGAGCCCACCCCATGACCTACTGCTAAAGCCATCCTGCTCAAGTGATCCACAGATGGCAGAACTCCTAATGTTCACAGGGAAAGCCATTCTGAAGTGTGTCATGTGCATGTGCACACTGGGACTCTAAAGCTTTGCAGCCCACTCCTTTGAACACCTTTAGATCACAAAGCTCTGCACACAAGGCTGTATTTCAACAGTTGTTTAACACTTCCTATGCATCTAAAACATAGAAAGAAAAAGGAACTCAAAGCTCTGATTTCATGCTTTTTATGGAAAATTTACCCAAAAACCTGTTGGTATATGATGTGAGCTAAGGGCTCAAAGGCTCAAATGCTGCATCTATAAATAGAAGTAGAACGAAATATACATGCAGAGACATTACAATTCACCATTTGGTGTTTACAGTGGCCTTTGAAGCAGACATAAAAAATTTCCATTGCAATGGGGACTGCTCAGAGGCTCCCCAGGAGAAATTACTTGCTCCTACATGGCTTTGCATCGATGAACTGGAACGCAAAGATAAGGGTACTGGCTCCTCCTTCTTTCACCTTTCCTTCTCCCAGGTTTTGTCTGGCCCAGTAGCTGAATAGGAACAGTTGTTTTAGGGCTATGGAAAAGCAAAGGAATGGCGGCTCTGCTTTGCTTTCCTAATGGTTTCCCCTGACTCCAGCAAAACACCCTGCGGGCAAATATATTCAAATAGGCGGTTAGCACATGCTACAGAGGTCACTTACAGAGTAAAAAGCTATCTTGTATTATTTACAAGAAGTATTAGATAACATTTTGGCCAGGGAGACACAAAGAAGCGCCGTGAGCTCATTAAAGCTCTAAAGTGCATGTAAAGCAGAAGGGTGTCTTTTTAAGAGGTTATCAAAGGATCCCACATGTGTATCAAGTCGACTCCAACGGAAGCAAAAAGAAATATGCCTGTTAACATTAATGGGAACTGCAGAGTAAGGAGAAAGGCATTCAATCCTAGTCTCTCTGAAAGCCAGAGGAAGACTATTTCAGTAATGCTGAGAGTTTAACTTGTGATTTAAAGGAATCTATACATTTAAGACAGGAAGCATACCTATTAGACATCGTGCCTAATAATTTGCAGACACTTAACATATCTATACCGATAGACTGGTTTTGTTGTTTGCTATTTAGAAGGGGGAAGGGTGATGAGAAAAATCAGCTTTTCTCCCTGTATTTATTTTATGCTTGTTAGGGAAATGGAAGAAAACAACACAGGATGCCAGAAAACCCAAGGGGCCAGTAGGAAATAAAGGTTAAAATAACTGCATGGGACAGTCTTCATTGACCTGTGCATTCTGTCCTTTAAAAATAAACACTGCCTTTCAAACCAACAGTATTTCATATTTCATTAATGCCTGAGGACGAATAATAAAAATGCAGAAAGTGTAAAAATCAGGCTTCTGTGAGAGAGCTTGAATAAGCTAAAATTAAGAGCATAACCTAGCCAATTAAGGGTTTCTTTTGTGTCATAGTCATGCCTAAGCATTTTCAAATATTGAAGGAGATGATTATGGATATCTGTGGCTATACTTCTTTGTCACTCAAGAAGAAGAAAAACTGCATGAGGAGCTTGGGTTTGTGGGGGACTTGGCACAGAAAAGGGGGTGTAGTGAAAGAAAAGGGGGGTGCTAAGTGGAGGGAGAAAAAAGACATCAAGAGGGAGAAAAAAAAAAGTAATTTTAAAGTCATTTGGGTTTGAGGTAGGATGAGGGAATTGCTTAAGGTTTGTTTTCTTTTTCTTTTTATTGTCTGACTGCCTACAACAATCCTAGGTGTCTTAATGTCTGGAAAAGATTTGAATTATTAAGGCATGAATAAGTAGCAAAACAAACCCTCATTAAATTATAAAGGAATATGTTTTAATGCGCCTTAGCAGAAAAGCACTCATTCTAGGAGAAATGTGTTCAAGTGTAGAACAGTGCCACTCAGAAAGCAGCATTCTCCTGCACTGCTTGAGTTCTGGGGATAGTGGGATTCAGGGCTGGGAAGCTGGGAACAGCCCTGTGTGACCACCTTCCACCGTAATTTATTGAGTGCTGTCACGGCATGTGGTACTGTGCAAACACTGCCCTGGGGTGTTTATCCCCTAAATCAGACACAGATAATAGAAGTCAGACACAAAATACCAAGGGAGAGTCCAAACCAGATGGAGACAATCCATTTTACATCAGTTGTGGCTGCGACTTTCCCTTGTGCTGATTACTTCCCTTTAGAAGAGCTCCTTGCTCAAGCATTTAATTGAAAAGTGGCCATCAGTCCTGTCCAGACAAAGAGTCCCTTGCACTCAGGAGGTGCAGAGCGAGTGCAACAAGGTAAATCAGGCACAGGGAGGCTGCTCAGGGACACCCTGGCACTCAAGAGAGTTTGGCCACATCGCGTAGTGCCACCCTTGAGTAATTTCTACATTACAGAGTGGCTGGTTTTCATCTGCACTGCACAGAAAGCGTTCCACACTGCCCTGCTGCCTTGCTCAGAGCCAGCCTTTGTTCCTGTGCCTGGTTTTACACTGCACAGGCTGTGTTTTACTCAGGACAGGAGAAGGAAACTGAGTTGTACTAGTGCGGTATTTGCCTGCCTCAGCCATTTAGACTGCAATCTCTTCATGGGTCTGACCATGTTTATGTATTGGAGGAGGATGCCACAATCTGACATGTGCTGAATAATTCCAGACCGTAAATTCTGGAAAACTTGCTGACACACCTTTAAAATAATCATAATAAATATCTCCCAAACAGAGACATCAGGAACCCAAGGTCTGACAACTGCATTTCCCAGTGCACCAGGAGTCTTCACCAAGACAGTAACACACTAAAATAAACTCCTGGGAGATTATTAAAGTGTAGAGAGCCCAAGTGACTCAAATGAGAGTATTTTCCACAGAGCAACCACTCTCTCAGTGAACTCCCAGCCATGATCTCAAGAGGAATGTGTAAAACATTTCCAGACATGAACTTGGAAACTAAAATTTTTGTAAATCTACTGAAAATTTCATAGCTCATACAGTGGCTAGTTTAAAATTTTCTCCAGCCTCATGCTTACTTGCACTTGTACAAATCTCTTGAAGTTCTGGAGGGCATGAACAATCCTCTTCTGTTCCTCTGCCTTATCATTCCTTTCCAGTAGTGCCATACCCACCCTCTACTTACGACAGACCTAATTATTTTTTATCTCCTGGTCTAATTGAGAATCAGCTAGTTAAACTCAGTTTATATTTGAAGTTTTCCTCTCTCTATTTTGAACCTGAAAGGTGTGCTAGAAAGTTCACCTCCTCTGATAACTGTGCTATCAGTGTTAGTCTACTACAGATGTTATCTGTCTCTGACTAAAAATTTACAGGGCAGGAAGTAAGCTCCTCAAGAATTTCTAGAGGGGAAACTTCCAATTTACCCAGTTTTTCCATGTATATACCTTAATGAAAAGCAAAATAAATACTATTTCAAATATTTCCACTCTAAAAATGTTTCCTGTTACTGAACAGAGACAATACATTAGGCTGTATTTACCACATGAAGGAATTTCAACTCCAGTGTCATATATATATATATATATGTAAAATGAAAGATGATGATATATATAATATCTCATCCTCTCTGATCAGCTCAGCTTTTTTTTGCCAAATCATGTCTTTTCTGGCCTATAGCCCTTCTTATTCAAGAGCCCAGTGGCTCCACACAGGACTCACATCCAGCCATTATGCACTAGAGAAGTCACCAAAACAAAATGTATTTATTTGCTTCAATAATTACTACAAACTGGATTCTTTGAATCCTCATTCACATTTGGCCTATTTTTCTCTGCAATTAGTTCCACTGGAGAGAATGGGACACTTGAAATCTAATGCATGCCTCAGTGGGGGTAAGTATAGTGGAATGAGGCCACAATGATGGATAAAGTAAACACATTCTTTTGTTGCCATCCATCCCGTTCTTAAAAACCCTCTTTAAAATAGCCATCAGACAAAGAAGATGATGAAAAGACACAAAATGAGGCCATGAATAACAACATAATTCAGATTAAGAATCCTAACCCAAATGGCCTTCAGAATTAATAGGCTATTCAAGGAAACAGAATGCCCTCAATAAAAACAACTATTTGTGTGAAATCCTCCCTTTATACCTCTAATTTAGGCAGAGCTTTTCCTTCTGAAATTCTGTTTTGCATGAATCAATGTGCTGCAGTTCACATCCAGAGAGAAAGACAAACTATACGTTGTACATACTAGAAGATACAAAATGAGTAAGAAACATTGCTGCCATTGCAGGACACTAAAATCTCGGTTATTAAAACTACCTGTTGTATTTTGATTCATTGAATATTAATACCTGGATTATCACAATATTTGGAAAATACTGACATTTATTTTGGAAGTCACTGGTAGCAAGTCTGAGTGTACAAAGAAATCATGTACATTTGTACATTTATGTACAAAGAAATCATTCAGACCTCCGTAAAGCATAACATTAAACTTTGTACTTTACTTATAGAAATAATTTCAATGCACTTTTTTCCCTTTACAATTCAGGGTAATTATAAAGTCTGCAAAATGATGCCATAATACTTTGGAAGACTGGGTGACTCACACTTTGCTGCAGGGCAGCAAAGACTCACTCTCAGTGGTGACATTTTCCTGGAAAAGGCTTTGACCAGCTGCTCTCAACTCTGTAATGATTGACAGTGTCCAATCCACAGACTCCTGAGCAAATGGCTACTAAAATATATTTTCTATCAATTTGCTATGTTTTATCCCTGCAGTGTCTTTATCTTTTTGAAAAGCTCCTCAACCCATCAAAGTCTGTACAGCATTGCTGTTGCAGGATTTTGTTCAGGTTGCACTGTCTTTTATCTGAGGAGTGCCTGATATTATTTCTGGTAGCAGCTATGACTTTCTTGACACACTTGAATGTCCTTAAAAGTTTCCTAGCTAATGCAGGCAAAAGGGACTAAGCATGAAAATCACTTAGGAAAAAACCCCCAAAATAAAGACTTACTCAGTATAAAGCAAAGTAAGTTGTGTTTTGACTTGTTTTTCCCCACGATGTTGTTTCTCTGATTAAAAGCACTTGACTGTCTGAAAGACCATTTCAGAACTGGGGAAAAAAATATAAAGAAGTGAGAAACCATACTGAATCTGGAACTACAATTTCATCTGAAGAAAAGGCCCAACTTGACAAAGCAGGAAGACTCTCTGAGTGAATCAACCAAGAACAGCTGATAGAAAGAGCTCAAAAATCAAATAATTCATCTAAAATGCTACAAGATGAGGCATCTGATGAAAAGAATCTCATATGCTGTGCAAAGCTGGAGTCTGTAAAAAATTGCACATGCTGCTGCAAAAGGAGCATGCCAAGGCAATATCCCTTGGTGAAAAGAAAGAGCTGCATAAATTTTTTCAGCACAGCAGGAATTTGTTAAATGTACCAAGGGCAGAGTTCATGACCATTAAAGCAGATTATGCATGACATTCCTGAAAAGGAATAAGAAAAGATAAAGCTCAGAATCATCTCAAAGGAGAAAACATGCTTTTGTGGGTTAAGAACATGCCAGTCCTTGGTCCACTAGAATTTGCAAGGTGCAACAAAGCCACTGGAGAAATTATCAGAAAGGCACAGAAATCATCTCAACAAATTATTGAAGGGATGTGAAGAACTAAGTGCTAAATCAATGGGCAAGTTCTCTTTCTTTTCCTTATAAAGATAAGGATCAAGAGACTTAGTACCCACCATGATCACTAAAATGTGGGGGGATTGATAAAATAAAGTATAAAATGCATATATAAAAACTTGTTTATTATATATATTGATAAATAGCCAAAAACATGTAACTGAAATGGGTTTCTTTCCTGACACTTTGAGTGTCAGGAATGACTTAAGAAGCACAAAGGATGAGACCATGAAATATTAAATGAATTCTCTTGAAGAGGATAAGTCAGATGATCCTAAGGCATTAGAAATAAAGATGTCAACAAGAAGTTCTGAAGTCTGTTTGGGACTGAAACAAATGAAAACCATGAAAAGAAGGCTACAAGGGTCTATTCTCATTTCAAATATACAAAAGATATTTGACAGCAAAAAATGAATCATGAATGGAGCTGTTTTTTCAAGAGGAAAAATAGAAGGTAGTGGTTGACATTTTTATATTGACTGTGAGGATATGTCCTTGTTCAAGACTACTTAGACTCACTTATTTTAGTCAGTCTTACTAAACAATACTTCAATTCAGCAGTTATTTTTGCTACCCACTATCCCTGAAATAGTGGGTATGACTATGCAATTTCCAGCAAATTACATGTTCTGACAGAAGCTACTGAAAATCTAAATACAAAACTTGGAAAACCACTCTAAAGCGAGACTTTTCTCCATATTTAGCAGTGCTAGATTACAGTTTGGGACTGGCAAAATAGAGGTTACAAGCTGACAACATCTGGTTTGACAGAAATCGTAAAATAAGAATGTCTGCACTTATACAAGAAGTACAAGAGACTTCTGGATGTACAGGAAAAAACTCTCACTGTGATGTGGAGGTGAGGAAGCTTTCATTCATTCCCAAAAAAAGACAGTGAGTAATTCTAGGATCATGGACAGCAGTGACACCTGGGAATCAGCACCAGAGGCCCATGGATTGCTGTTCCAGTCCCACAGCTACTCTTGCAAAAAGCAAATACCCCTTTCCACAGTGGGACACAGCGATGCTCCTGCCATTCTGTCAGGCACAACAGATGGACACTGCTTGCCCTCAGGGCTTGGAGAGACCAGAAAAATGACACTGCTGTGTTTGCCTGCAGGAAGCAGGAGTGGGAAGCTGCACCCAAGGAAAGCCCTTGCTGGAACCACTGGAACCACTGGAGCTGCCCCTGGAGCGCTGGATTGCCCCAGAGCCAGCAGGCAGAGTCTGCACAAAGCAAAGGCATCCCACCCTGACCCAGAGGAGCCAGATGTGCCATGAGCAACATCTCCAGGGACAGCTTAGCTCATCCAAAGCCATTGCTCCCAGCAGGGGAATCCCCATCCTGCTCTCACCCCCTCACCTCCCCAGGGATCCATCCAGGTTTTCCTGGGCATTGCTCACCATCCCTTACCCCCTTAAGAAGGACATGTGGCTGGGGGGTTCTGAGTTAATTCCCCAGGCAAATTAAGGAGAGGAGCCCAGGCCCAGGGTTACCAGGGGGAATAGGAAAGGTAGGAATGAGGCCCCCACCCCCTTTCAGTAGCAAGGAGCTATTAATTTGCCTCAGCCGTGTCTTGTGCAACACCAGCCCGCAATCAATCTCTGCTCAGCATTAACTGCAGCAGCAGAGCGTTTCTGACACACTAAATACACACAAGGAATGGCAAGGAGAGATAGCAGGGGCTTTTGCCATGCAGCTCTCCAGCCTCCAAATTCTGGAAATGGAAAAAAAAACCAAGTGTTGCCCCACCCTGTTTCTGGAAAAAGGCCTCACATTCCTCGGACCACTGCAAACCCACAAAACAGTGACATTTTTCACTGAACCAGAAGCAGCAGATAGCAATTATTAGGCATTACTCAGTAGGGTTGCTGGCTGGAACATCCATTCAGCAGAGGACTTGCTGCATTTCTGTCTGGGAGGCAGGCACTGCTCTGCCACGGGACTGAACCGAGTGTCAAGTAACACGTGTTCTTCTTACAGCTCCTGAACAGATGTCATTCTGTCATAGCTGCTGACATAATTTCGAAGATAAGAAGATTTGGAGATTTAGCCCATGATGTTTTAAAGCTAAACACAGACAGGATTAAAGCTTTAAATTTAAACATAAGCTAGATTTGGCCTTGCGACACAGAGTCATATCAAACCTATCCCAAAACATATCTAGAAAAAAAATCATTGTATCATTTTCAATTTATTGTATTTTTGGTACTAATGTTACTTCAATTATTATTTTACCATCTCATACATTATTAACCACTCTTTTCACAGAATAATGTAGCCAGAAAATCTGACCTAAGATTGCTGTTCTGGAAAAAAAAAAGTAGAACTAATGAGGCTTGGTTTCCTTGGATTAAGTTTTATCGACTTTCACGTCTAGGATGATGTAAACTCTAATGCAAGCTTTTCTCTGGGAGTGGAACTGCTTAAATGAACATCTCCTGTGTGGATTCTCTGGTGTCTGGTGCAGTTATGAGCTCATGCTCTAGTATTTTTTTTCAATCAAGGATATTATGGAGCTTCTCTTTTCCACATGTCTCAGACTTGCATCTCCAAACAGCTACGAAGTGTTAGCCACTTTCAAATTTATGAATTGTGCTCAGTCTTGTCTTGGTTAGCCCAACAGGTTTGAATCTATCTGGTGTGAGAAAAGAGACACAGACCCATATCTGAAGACACAATGGTCACTGAAACGTTGTTTTGAACAGACAACTTTTAGTGAGTTTATATTAAAAACAGAAATATTATATTACAAATAGAGATGCAGTAGGAACTTTTTTCAGCAATCTCCAAGTTACCTTTAAGCTAATCAGTTTAGGTAAGAATATGGTTAGAGATAAAATGTGGAATTAATTGCAAAGACCTGGCACTCAGACCATTTTAGGCCCGTTCAAAGGTTAGATAAGTGTTTCTTTCCAGGTAAGCTGAACTTACACTTTTGACAACAGTAGAGTTTGTACACACAAAGTTATATCCCATTGTAGTGCCAATGTGTATCAGTATAAATGTAAGCCAAATAATGTCAATAAAAGGACAAATAATCTCCATTTCAGGGAAATGAGAATTTAAACTCTCATTTTAAAATAACTCTATTCTGTGATTCTGTGTTCAAGAAAAAAGAAATACTAAATACAGTTGAGACAAGCTTTTAAATACTGTGTGAAAATTTTCTTTACTCATTAAATAAACTTAGCAGAGAACTCCAATTCTGTCTAGTTATCTAGACTCTACATTAGACAAGCAATAGCTTTCTATTGAGATTTGGTCATGCCCACATATACCATGACAGACTCCAAATACATCAAAACATGCCCCAGACAAGAAGTTCAGAACCAAATCAAAGTTTCACATTTGAAAGACTAAAGGAAAGAGTCCTATTGCTTTTTCCAGTGTCTGAACAGATCTTATGGGAGCTTTTGTATCTGTCTTAGTTTAGGGTAAATTTGGGAGCAAAATTTTAAATGGGGTTTTTTTCAGGGAAAAAAAATTTAAATTACCCTTTTCCTCAACTGGTCCAGGAAAAATGATTTCCTTGGAGAGAAGTGGAAAAAGCTGTTTATTTAACAGGATTTGGATAATATTAAATAATAAAACTTCTCGTTGCATTCCTGTGAAGTGCAAGGTGAAAGAAGCAGTTATGTTGTCCTGCAGAACTATTAGTCCCTCAGGTGACTATCACCTCCCTGAGTTCAATACACAAGTAAAGGCTTGTATGCTGAATCTTAATTCATGTACTTGTTTCTCTCTATCGATTTCTTGCTATTGAATTTTTAGAAACATGTGAATTAAGAGAAGCCTGTAGCTGTCATTTTATACTCAGGCAGCTAAATGGTTAAAAATGAAACCATGACACAGTGGAAGCCTCCTAATATTCAGAAATGATTGTAACTAAAATGTTTTTGACCTTAATTTGATTTTCGGGGTTTTTTTATATCACTTTGGTCAGAGATGTTCTTTTCAGCAAAGCAGATGAAGGTCTAAAAAAGTAAGCTCTACAGTCTTGTTCCCCTGCTTAGGATATGAAAACTGTTTACTAGTATAAAAAGGATGAACCAGTGTCCCCAGACCTAAAATAGATCAAAATGTCTGCACTGGGGTCATCACCCTCTTGAGCTGTAGAGGGAGAAGCATCAGCTTTATTTGCTGCTGGTACCTCCATGGGAAGATAGAATATGTTTGGCCAAAAGGCAGCCTGGGGTTGTGTACACTGGATGGATCCTCACCTGCGTGTGCCATCTCTGCAGCTCCAAGAATTCCTTTCTCCTCCAAGTGTGCTGGCAGGGGTGAGAAGGGAGGTGCATCCCCTGCAGGGATGAGGGGCAGAGACTGAGCAACATCCAAGTAGCAGCAGCAGGTACACATCCAGACCTTTAAAAGACAGCAGACAACCTCCAGCTGAGGACCCAGATGTTAACCTCCTACATGTGGAGGTTTTCTGCATGAAGAAATCTAGAAAAGCTTTCTGGACTGAGAACAAAAGTGGCCTTCTGAGATCTTATCCTGCAGATCCTGTGTAAAATACAAACATTTTAGGTTGTTCTCCAGAAAAGCTTTGGTTTTGAGGGTCAAATTTCCATGATATGAAAACATTTTTTCTTGAAGAGGGATTACCAGGCCTAACTTGCATTTGCTTTTTAAATGTTGTCCATTTATAAAAGCAGCTGAGCCAAATGACTGGATTCTTCTGGTTTTTTTTCTTTCTGGATTATTCATAATTTTTATGTTTTCCCCTTAATTTAGGAAATAGTACCTACTTACTATCATTTTATGACCAAAAAAGAACCTTTTAATGAACCTTTTATCTGGAATCATGACTATTAGTATTACATCACACACATTGTCAGACTCCAGTCCTTTTTAACAGATGTGATGCAAAATTATCACAATTCTGTCAATTTCCTTGACAGAAACTCTCACAAAAAGCAACTTGCTGTTCTCATGAACCTCACAGAGGACAGACCTGGGTGAGGGTGGGAGACCACTGTCAGTGACAAGACTGATTGTACCAAGCACTGTAGTTTTGTTTCTAATGTTAATTGTGTCTACTGGAAGTACTTAGCCAGAAAAGTGGATTCAAACATGCTCATGTCTGCAAGCTGCTTTGCATCTCTCTTATCCTGTGGGATACTAAACAATTCCTTTCTTTAAAACCGTAATTATTAAATAAGAATCCCACCCCCAACAGCACAGTGAGAGAATTCTTTTTCTGGGGAAGGGACACTGTGCTTTTTAAATGAAACTCAATAACAAATAAACATGATCAATTTCTTCCACAAACTGCAAATTTGAAAATATTGTGCTTTCCATGGGAAAATACCTCTGTTTTTTCATCCTGTGCCTCTGAACCTGGCTGTCCACACACACTGATTTTCATGTGCCTATGTACATAGCCCTGTGCACATACTCAGAGCACACATTTTCAAGGCTCAGCACAACACACTCATATTTCCCCTGACTTCCTATTGCCCAAGAGCAGACTGAGTACAGGTGGCTTCGTAATAGCAAGCATAAAAATGACAACCATTTTTTTATTGTAGAATAACACACTGTCAGATGTACCACCATCTGTGTTATTCAGGACTACTGCTCACTGCCTGCTGCCACCAGCACTGGCCCATTATTGGAAAAATTACAGGAGGAGATGCCTGGCTTTATGAGAGAGCTTGAAACTGGTCCCAGAGTCAAGTATGACATAAACCCCAAAGCTGGACTTATGTGTGTATTCAAATGATGTGCCCCCCTGTTACACAACCACAAGCATAGCCCAAGGGATGCTCTCTGCTCCTTCCTTGTCAGAGATCAATGAGTTAAAATAATCAAGGCCAGAAAACGATTTTCATGGCAGTGAGAGAGGAATTAAAGATCCCAGTGACTGGAGCTTACTTTCAACATTTGCCTCTGCAGCTGTCAGCACTGCAGAACTGTAGAAACACTCCTCACACCAAGCAAGAATCAGATGTCAAACCTGCACCAGCTCCCACAGCACTGCCAGACTCCTTGGCAGTGGAGTGGTTATTATTGGGCAAATCCTCACAACACCAAAACCTTTATCAGGATTTTTCCTCTTTATTTTCCATTACCAATTTGCTTTACAATCATGCACTAATTAATGCTGGACAATAGCAATGTTAAAATAAACATGTTTAGTGCAGAATAATAACGAAGAGGATGTTAAGACCTTCTAATTCGGTGTTCAGCTCTTTGTTTTCTTCTCTTTTCTGTCACAGCTCCATTGCTAACAAAGAATGCTTTCTGAAATGACAAATACTGTGGGTAGCAGTTTCATTTCTAGTAGACTGGTATCTGATTTTACCTTATTGCAACTTCTGTTTTGAGAATAAAAAGGTTATACAACCCATTATAAAATTAAAATGCTTAAAAATTAAACAAAGACTGAGGGATATTTCCATAATCATAACATTTGAAATGCCTAGGAAAAAAATCTATCGAAACAATTACCTTCAGAGAAAATACAGGGTAATCAACAAAGATTTTGTGAGTCTTTGTTTGGCCTTTTTGTACATATGTATTCATAATTAAACCCATCTACTGCATAAAAAATAAAACCTGCCAGATGGACTAAAGATTTGAGGTAATAATTACAGATTACACATGGACTAGGTATGGTCCCAGCTGTCCCATTCCACCTATGAAGGGCCTGACAAAATGTAATGGTGGTTCCTACAAAAACACTGCTTCCAGGGTGTTAAAAAGGTTGTTCACAGCCACAATATTTTGACATGGATTTATCAGTGAAGCCATAGCATAAAACTCAGGAATTCCTTGGAAGTGAGAGCTCCTATGAGCTCTCCATTGACTATACAGTTTTCACATTGCTTCCAAACAGTGCCCTGGTATTAGCCTTCATCCATTCCCACATACTCCTCATCTGTGACAAGCTGTATAATTTTACTTGTCATCCAGGTCTGAGCCCTTGAAAATTCTGAAGTTAATAAGCCTGTGTTACCCATCCACCAGTGTTTTATCTAATGGGATACTTCATGGTACATGGTAATAATAAATTAATGCAGTAATTTCATATGATAATACAATTTGATGCTCTCTTTTTCTTACCTCTGAAATAATTTATAAGTCAAGGCTGAAGTTTGATTCAAAAGTTATGTTGTTTAAAGCTGTCTTCTCTCTTTTTACTGTCTCCATCCAGCCCTTACACACCTCAAGAAAGTAGGGCACTGTACTTAGAGAGTCCTGTGTTATATTCTTCCTTACAAGGTGCAATAATCTGGCAATTTTCACTGACCATTCTCATATTCAGAACAAATTTTAATTTCTTCAGATTGCTGTGAAAATCTTCCATATATTTGATAGAATCATGATAATATAGCAACACCTCTTAGAATCAGGAAAAAAATAGAAACAGAAATAAAAATCTGAGCATGCAGTGAGCACTGTAAGCCATGACTGAAATGACAGAACTGCAATCGATGTGGATAGTAACCCTGGAAGAAGGATGAGTCAAGAACATAAGTAAGCATAAAAAATCATGACTGTCTTAAAATGCTTTCAATAGGTATAAAATTTCCATTATAATATTGAAACATATATATTTGATTGCTTTGTCTTTCACTTTCTTATATCTACTCCTATGGATAAAAAGGAAATGGATTTAAAAAGAGAAATCAAGAAAGCATAAAGCAGAAGATTAAATTATCCTTTTTTAGTTTAGTCTTACACAAAATCCATCAAATTAAAAATATTAAGAGCTTTGTGAAATTTTCTTGAAAAAAGATAAGGAACTTTTAGTTAAAAAAAAACTGGGTAGCTAAGTGAACTGAAGGTAAAATATTGAACCCAGTGTTTCTCACTGACATTTTAAAAGGAGACTCCAGGCATTAGAACCTCCAAAACAGAATTCCTTTAGGTTGTACATTGTTATGCTGCAGCTATTCCATTTCCTTTTCTTTGTTTAAAAGATGGTTCTTCATCTATATTCCTATTAGTAGAAAAGCATATGCAAACAATTGCACTTCCACATTCTTAAAAATTAATGTATTTATTAAAAATGAAGTCCTGGTAAATCTGGAATATATTTAAAATTAATTTAGCTGTAAGAAAGGAAAAATAATACTAAGAACTTCACAGAGCATGAAAATTAACTGTGTTATGTTAATTGAAGTTGGATTTCAAACAGAACATGGACTCTTGTGGAGCTTCAATTATGAAAATGGTACATTGAATTCAGCATAATAACAGTGTTTATTCTACCCCTCACTGAAGGGTCTTTGAACCCAAAAGTCAAGAATTGTCAGGAAATGTGAGCATCACACACACACACAGTGTCTGCTGGGTATGGGTGTTTTCCAAACACGAATAGGAGCAGCGCATTGTGTCACTGAGCACCTTGCTACAGGAATCCATCTATTGCAGACTGCAAACATTACCACATTTAGAGCAAATATTTGTCAAGGTTACTTCTACCAGCAGGTGTCTTTCAGGGCTGGATTGGCAGTTTGACTAAGTCCATAATTTTCACAGCTGGAGTTTCATGATTTGTCATGCAACGCTGGCCAGCCTGGCACAGTGGGAAATCCCATGATCCTGCAAATGCCCCAGAGTGTGTCCCAGGATTTACCATGGATGTGCTGCACTGCTGGGACACAGTCCAAGACACAAATCATTCTTTTCACAGGCAGGAGAATACTGCTGCTCAACAACAGTACAGGGACACCATTCCAATCTGGAGGCTTACTTGTTGTTGTGCTGCAGATTTTCTGCTCCTTTATACATGTACAAATACAGATACATGCTTGCATAGCTTATTGTGTTGGCAGTGCAGGTACAGACTAGAAAACATTTAGCTCTGGAGTGAAAATAGCTCCTTGCATGCACCTTGGGCTATAATCTCAGCTATTATTAATTCTGTGGACTCTTAAGCAACACCATCTCTACCAAGATAACAAAGAGAAAAGGCTGGTTGGCACCTGGCAGGTCTGGGATCTAAATGATTTGTAAAAGCTCAGTAGCTGCTTCTCTAATTCAGAATAATTCGTATTGAGTATGATTTTATATGTGAAAAGGATTTACTGGGCTCATTATAAAAACAAAACACTGGACTGTAATGAGGATTGGCAAGGAAAGCAAGGAGGAAGAGCATAATATAATGGAAAATAAAATGGAAAAAGTGAAATATGTAAAAGAATGAGGATGGCAGAGGGAAAATAATAATTCCAGTTTCCTTTAAAAATGTCTTCTAGTAGGTTTTCTTTATGCCAGCTACAACATACTCATACAGCATCCTAAAAACCTTTCTCTTAGCAACCTCCATTGAAAATTGTTGTTAGCAATGTAGTGATGACTAAAAATCCAACATTCTTTGGAGGCTGATTAGGTTCCCAGCCTTACAGCTATTATTTCATCCTTCATTGTTACTCTGCTCTTTTATGTGTGCTTCTTTATTTTTCTTCTGGCAACATATTCCTCTGCTCTAGGTTCATTTCAGTTCATGGACCAAGGAATCCTACATCATCTTCTTAAGAGGAACTCATAGTAGCTGAGACTACCAATTTACCCTTTTGACAGATATTTTCTCTGGCCCAGGAGCCAACTGGAGCAAACTGCAGTGCAAAGGGGAGAGAAAGCAGAGGGAGGACAAAAAAGTCAGGGAAATAAATAGCTTATAAACAAGTGCAACCCAAAGGTGAAACGAGTCTATGGGTAGCTGTTGCTCGATTAATGGAAGAAATAAAGTTAAAATACCAGCTCCAAGACAGCTAGCTGTCACAGTGTCAGAGCTCAGGAAAGGCTTTTCCCAGACAGAACATAAAATAACTTATCCCTTTCATAACAGAGACATCTTTGCAAGCTTTGTGTTAAAAAGGAAATCTGTTTCTTTAGGAGAAGAACAACATGCTTTTGTGACAATACTGGAAGCTCTGGGGTAAGTAAAAGGGATGACAACTCCAACACTCCTGATTTTTATATTCCCCAAACTGTATCTGAGGAACTGCTCAGGATCCTACCCTGCCTATTGGGGAGTGCTGCATTTTGGACTGAAAACTTGTTAAGAGCCAAACTTATAAGCAGCTACTGAAAACATTATTCTTTCTTTCATCTCTGCACTGCTTATTGAATATTTATGTGGTTCTGTCTTTCTACCACCAGCAAAATTCCCCAGCCATATCCTGGCAACAAACCTCTGATTTTTAACTTCATTTCTTCTCTGACAATTTCCTGGTGCTGTTTTGCTCAATACATCACTTCACCCTTTTTTTTTTTTTTTTTTTTTTTTTGTGGGGACAGGTTAAGTGTCCTCCTGTTCCATTATAGAGTTCTAGCATACAACTACTCTTTTATGATTAAATAGCTGCAAAAGAAGTGGACAGGCAGGATGATGGATGCAGCAGAGTACAGAGGGGTGATGGTGGGATGGGCACATCAGCAAGCATCCAGAAGCAGTGGGAGCATGCTCACCTGGGAAAACCAGAGTGAGGAGAGATGCAGTAGTACCATGGTTTGGCAGAAATGACTGTGCAGTCATTATTCAGATGGGATCTTTCCAGCCAAACAGAGTGATGGAAACTACATAGCTGTGAAATAAGTATATGGTTATGGGTCATTAAGCCAACAGTATCTCTGTCCTCTCTCTGATGGGGGCAATAACATCTGACTGTAATTTTTAGATTGTCTGTGGTCACAGGAAGGTTAGATTTCATATTTGTCAGATCAATTGTTTGTTTGTTTGTTTCTTTGTTTTCTCCATGAAGAAAGAAGTGTAAAATATTCCTGACCCAAATATAGATAGCTAAAGTAGAGGTCAGATGTTTTGTTCAGCATCAAATGGTACAGTGTGTGTATGTTTTACTTAGGTTCATCTGAGAAAGGGTGGGACAACAGAACTGACCTTTTTCCTGCAGGTCACTAATGTATTATTGACTGCAACTTTTGTTCAAGCACTACCTCTAACAACAAACTTGTTTCTTGATTTAAGCAAAACATAGAGATGCTCATGGTTGGGAACTTCCAAGATAGTGACCTTTCAGGGTAAATCAGCTTTCTCTCCTTTTTAATTTGTTTTTAATTTTGGTATATCTAAATGTGATAGACTCTTCCTCATCATGATCTCACTTCTAAGTACTGCAGAGCCAAATACATGATTTAGAGTATTAAAATGTAGATCCAAAGCACTTGGAAAGAGACAGATCTCTCTCTGATGTCTTTATCACTTCAGAATCACAGTGCATATCTCATGCTGTACTAGTCTAGTTTGTCAAGGTTTGTGCCCTCATGGCACTGTATCCTCACTACTTACTGCAAATATGGGAAAAAAGCACCCATCTCTCTACTTGGGATTCAAAGGGTTAAACTCATCAGTCTTGAAAGCCTAAAGAGGCAAATCCCCTTAAATTCTCCATGGTACACAAATTTACACTCAGCTTCCAGCTCTCATAGGGAAATTTTTAGCTTTAGAGATCATTACTTTCTCCTTTGGATAATAAGTCACATAGGCATTTTCAACTCCCTTATCTTGTCTGCCCCTCAGAGGAAGGAAACATTGTTCAGCTCTAGATTCAGGCAGTACCACTAAGGGATTTCGGTATTGCAATAGCTCCCCAAAGCCCATCCATCAGTGCAGCAATGAAACACAAATCTTTGCATTATTAGTAATTCAAAATAACAATCAGCATGACCATTTTAATGGCTCCTACAGCTCTCAATTGGAACTTTGCTTGCCATCCATTCCTGTCAATCAGCATGGAAAAGCTTTGCCTGAAAGCAGAACTGATTCTGCTCAGCATGGAAGCTGAAAAATTCAGCTACAAGGCAGTTAGTGGTAATATGCTGCTAGAAATGACATTAAGACAGTGAAAAGTTCTGCTAAATAAGAGTAAACAAATTAAAATCCATGACAAAAACACGCTCATACATATACTTACTGTGGTTTAATAGACTCAGTAATGTGTGACTTTTAGAAACATAGGGAAAACTGGCCTGCTTTTAAAGACATACAGACAGATGTTTTAAAGTAAAAAAACATGGGCCCTTCTGCAAGCCTTATTTCACGGTTTTCAGTCAGTCCAGTCCTCATTTTTCCATAAGATACACCTTAAAATGCAATTGCCAGGATAAAGGATTGGATCTCTAACGTAAACAAAGTCTTAAACAGATCTTCATTCCTATTTTCTTGTTCCTGTGCTAAACATCCACCAACTCATCTCAGATTGCAGTGATCATCAATTAGTTACACCCTGAATTAGTCTGCACTGTAAGAAGAAAAAGTAAACTCTTCCCTTCAAGGAAAGGAGCAGAAACCCTTTTTTTCCCACTCTTTGGAAGTAGCAAGCATAGCTTCCCTCTTAGCTCAGGAGAAGAAGAAACAGTGAGAACTGCCCCTGCAATTTGCTGCTGCAGTACTGGGATTGCTTCAGAGGACCTGAGGGAGCAGGGCTGGAGGGCAGCGAGGCCATGGAGGTGCACGAGGCAGACCAACCCACTGGGACATTTTCTGTAATTGCCTCTTAAATGAAGAATCCAGGAGTGACAGGGTCTCTGCTAACTGGGTTAGACCTTGCCTCCTCCAGTACATTGCAGTGATGTCTTTAAACCTTATGGAGAGAGAATTTGCTTCCTTTCCCTTTCCCTTGCTCTTTAGCTCAGACTTTTTCCCTTCTGTCTTCCTTTCTCCCTTTCTCACCCTTTCTCTTTCACATCCTGATTCTCTTGCTGTTCCCTTCTCTTTTTTTTTTAACTTGGTATGGGATATATTCACTTGTTCCCCTTTCAGCAGAAATCACCATTGTGAATGCAAAAAGATCCTTAGATGTTGTTGCTAAGATGTTCAAGGGCACAGAAATATTTTGCTAAGTCTGTATCAGCTCTTTCCCTAGGAGGAGTTAAAGGAACTGGGATACAAAATGCAGTGGAGATCCCTGCAGTTCATGCAGTGTTCTGGAAATCCACTTGTCTGGCTTATCTCACATTTGTGCCTCAGGTGCAGGTAAGTAGGAAAAAGTAAGAAGATGTACAAACCTCCTCTGTCTCCATCACCACCCACTAGACAAATGTTTATCCTTCTATGGAAAACTTCCAGTTCAACTTTTCTGCAGAACAAATGAAACTATTCCTTGATCATTAATTTGTACAGTACACCAACCTTGTGCCCGGGCAAATTTTACAGATGGGTTATGAAACATGAAAGGCAAAATTCATAAAGAAAATATGACAGTGCCATTATTCTGCTAATAATATAGTAATTTCAATCACTTAAAATAATACTGGGGCACAAAGAAGCAGAGAATTGCACCACCAGACAGCAAGAATGAGTGGGCAGAAGTCAGTACAATCACATCATCAGACTCAATTTCTCGCTGCAGGGTAAATATTTGAAATAATACAGAGGGATTCAGCCACAGTCCCTCCAGTACAACCAGCCTTAGGGCACCAATACCAATGCACCCTATTTCTGTCAGAAGGGAAAGCTGGAACCATTTACAGAGCTATCTGATGTTCTAGGCTGTGGCTGTCTGTACCCAGCCCCATTCTCTCCAGGCAAGTTCAGTGGCAGGGATGGTGCTGGCTGCTCGTGGTTTGCAAGGCTTCCAGGCTGTCAGATGACATAGGAGCTCACAGGTATTTTATAATTATGCAACAGAGCATTAAATAGAACTTTCACCAAAAACCCAATACATAATGTTCTGATTTTCCTTACTTAATGAGGCTAACCCTCTACCAACATTCCCACCTGGAACCTCCTAATCAACACTACAAGAGATGAAGATTTTGGCTCAAATTTCCCAGACTTATAAAGATGTATTTTCCTTCAATTTTACTTCTGTGCTATTTTCTGTGCATTATTGAGGGTATTAAGCCTTCACAGAACAGCTAGAAATAATTATGTATTTTAAAATGCCCAAATCTATTTCTTTTGAAACAAGATTTATTAATGTTATAAGACTCTATTTTAGCTTCAGAACTGTGTATAAGCTATAAAAGTCTCCCTACACTAACACAAAAGTGCCATAAGCCTAGAGAGTAAAAGCAACATAGACATTCTTCAAGCATTCACTAGGAATGAAATAGCTTTTTTTCCATGATCACTAAATAAAAAAAAAAATAAATTAATAAAAAAAATACCCAAATGTCAGAACGCAACACCAATCATCACCACCAGCAATTAGTGATAATCCACAGGAACTCAAGTTCTGCTGAAACTAAGTAGAGGATTGTCTTCTAAGACTGCTTTGGTGTCTCTGCTAGGTGACTCAGACAAGTGAGAAAGTGCACAGGATAGCAAGTCTAATAGTTTAAAATCATTTGGGAGGGAAACATTTTTCCTGAACTATGTGGTAATGCTATTAGCTCCAGTAACTCGAGCCTCAGGGTGATCCCACACCAAAGCAGATAGACAATATCTGAGCAGCAGAGTCTCTGATCCCAAGAGATTTGTAGACAGACACAGACCTAGACAAGACCAAAAAAAATCTGAGATCAAAGAGGGGTAGAGAAGCTACAAGCTTGTCCTGCTTGCATAGCTTGACATTAATACATAATATTTATTCATCACTAGGTACAAATCTGAATGATTCTGAGTAAGCTTAGCAGCAAGAGATTACTTGTCATTTAGCTATGTATCTGACTCAAAAGGATTATTTTAATACTGATATCAATATTACTTGGTTTGCACAGGCTGAGTGTTTGCCATGCTGTGACTGGAATTGGGGACTACAGAGTGTGTCTTGCTCTCCTGATGCCAGCTCCGTGGCTTGTTTCTGTCAAAGAGAAATCCTCGCTGCAAATCCTTGCTGTGATTGCAACGTGAGCTGCTATTATGAAGGCGTGAGGGCAGAAGAGTACTTCTGTGCACTACTTGGAATCCAAACTGAGATCTGTTCAGTCAGAATTATTCCACTGCTAAATGGGTTTTTTCCCATTAGTTTTTATGGCCTGAACATAGGAAGTTTTTAAGATAAGATGCACACAACCAGGGACTGTCACCCAGTTATGGAACTGAGTTATGACACAAGAATCATGGGGTAAAGTGAGAAACAGAAAATGCAAGCTTTCTACCCAGAGCAGAAAACACCAAAGCAACACTCACTGCAAGCTATAAAATACAATAATCTCTGTACCCCTTAGAAGATATGTAAACAATAAATTAAATAACCACAATGATCAGCAGGGACAATAACAATAAGATAATAACCAACCTAGAAAACAAACAAAGGCAGACAAAAATCAAATTCTTAAAACCAGAAAAGCCAAATATTTGTGAAATAAAGGTATAATAAATATCCAGGTAGCAAAGAGAGCCTATTAAGTGCTGTTATATATACGTATATCTCTCTCAAGATTTTTCTTCATGTCGACTGCTTTCTTGCTTGTGCAGCTTTCAGCTACAGATGTTATGTCAATGCATTTAGCAGACATGCTTATGACAGGAAATGTATTAAAAATAAATAAAGAACACATCTCTAAAAGTGGCTAATGAATGCCAGCAGGTCTGTAAGTATCACTGAATTTCTATTTTTTAGAAAATCCACACACACAGCCAACAGATGAAATGCTTATGTGCTATTGAAATATATTAACAAATATTTTGCCTTCCTATTGTCATGATGTCCAAAGTCATTTTGTGTTCAAGTGCTGTGACTCCTTATCAAAGACCTCTGCTGGCAATTTGGAGGGAAATCATCTATGTTTTAGTTTTGACAAAGTATTAATTTTTACATTCAAGTAAAGGTCAACTACCATAGCCAGATGCAGCTGCAATGAAAATGTGCTCTGCTGAACAATGAAATAGTTCTTTCCATTTTCGGTGTCAAACGCCTCTTTAAATGAGCTACGTTAGAACTGTACCAAAAAAAAAAAATAAGCAGCCACTAATCCTTCAAATGTCAGGTATGCTAAGGAATTAGTGAGATGTAAATTGCAGGGCTCAAACAGGAAAACAGTCCCAAAAAGAGAACACTTGAGAGGTCTGATTCGTAATGAAGGTTGGGATTGCTTAAAAATAACAAGGACTTAACTGTTATGGATAGCATTTTATAGGTTTATGTACCAGATTTAGAGGTATTTATAGGGTTTCTAGAATTTCAGCCACTGCCTTTTTAGAACAGAAGAGTGGAATATTGTGAAGTTTGGTAACAGTGAAGAATTGGGAGAAATCTGAGCTTAAAATACCAGAGTACTTGCAGTGTCCTGCTCTAATTTTTCTGTATCTTTGATTACCTCTAAATGAACTACCCTCACACAATCAGTTTGATGTGATACTAAGAACTGGGACAAAATTATTTATGAACAGGAGTCAAATTTAGTAACATTAGGATCTCAATTTTCAGCTCCAAGTGAAAACATATTCTGAGCACTTAAAAAACATTTAAAAAGTTATGGTCTATGTCACTAAGGGCTATGCATAATTGATAAATGTGTGGCTCATAATTGCTGAGTTCATACTGACTTTTAACAAAGTCATACTTAAGTATTTCCACAAGGAAATAAAAAATTATGCTAAAATTCAAACTCTTGCTAGAGAATAAAAAATTACCTGCCATAGAGTTTTTCTTCAGAAATAAACCTATGGAATTTCTACAGATTTGCTGTTAGAAATGTCTGTCTCCCTGTTGTCCTTGCTGCCTTATTACAGATTATGATTCAGTTCAATTTGAAGGGTAGCCTAAAAGACAGAGATATGGATCCAAGCAGCCTTCACATCATTAGAGTCTGGGAGCTATGCAGACCTAGATTTTGAATGAAAACTCTGCTTAGATGCCGCCAACCACGATCAGGGTTTCAATCGTATTTGCATTTGTACAAAGCCAGAAGCATTTGGCTGAAACTGTTGACTTTCCTAAGCCAGCATTTTTAAGCTTCAGTGTCTCAAGAAATTCACAGCTAGACAGGAAATGGAATTATTTTTGAGTTTGTTTTAGCTCCCTGTAAGAACCAAGGGTTAGTTCACAAATTTTCCACTGACAGGATATAAAAAAAAACCCTCTAATAATCCAGAGAATGTTGAAATCTTTCAAACCAATAATATTTCATTTTTGCTATGTTAACATGCAGTGACAAACCAGAATTGATACAAATGAGAAATTCAAAATAACTCATTTCAGCATTTTCCAAGAAAAACTGCCTTAGAAGAAGAAGAAACACAGCTCCATAAAACTTCCACCTTTCAGTAAATTAGTGCTTCTGTTGCAGAATTTTTTAGAATAGCAATTCTTATTATCTTAAGAAGAATGAAGGCAAAATAAGCTTCAAAAAAGAAAGCAAAATCAAAGTTCTTTTGAAGGAACTACTTGAGATGCTCAAATGTGAGGGTTTTGAAGCACAGTGGTAAAAAGGAAGTTTGTATCTTAACACTGGAACTTGCTTTTTAAATAGAGATGAGAGGAATCGAATGAACTACATCCAAGTTCAGCCATCAGGAGTGCAGATACTAAAATCTGAGCTGGTCCTCCTGGGCCACTGGCATAGACCATCAGCCAAGAGAAAAAACACAGAGCCAGAGTTATCTGGCTTGCATTGGATGTGGATTTTAGGATGAAATGGGTCACACCAGGAAGGGGACATTTTCTCTCCCGTACAAGGAGCCAAACTGGTCCCAGTCCAGGTGCAAACTGCTGTGGTCATACCAGAAGACTCTGACCCATGGTATAGACTACAAGAAGAAAAAGAAAAAGAAGCAGGTATGGCTGTCCTACCTGTAAAGCATGGATTTAACCCTGGAAGTTAAAAAATAGAAAGGCACGTGTCATCCACGCATGAATATGCCCAGTTTATGTGAGGTTGTTGCCTCAGCACAGCAGCTGGAATGAAAAAATTCTTTCAGACAAGTTTGCCTTCTCCCTTGTTTTTTTTCTTTCTCCTGAAGGACAACATAAGATGTAGCTTTGCAATTTAATTAAATGTGACATGTGTTGCTATAAGCCACATACTTGCAAGTACAGTATTTATGCCAAGTATGAGCAATCCTAGAGTAATTATGGTTTATGTTTTACAGAGGGCATGTCACTCAGCAGACAAGTTTCATGAAAGGACTGAGAAAAAGAAATGCCAAAAAAGAAAAGGAAATTATGGGCCAGAGGGTTTAAAGCTCCCAGATGAATAAAGTGAAACTAGAAAGTCTCTTAATGACAGAGGAGCAGATATGACAATAATGATAATAAAAAACTAGAGGGTAGAGTTTAAGGTCAGACTGCCAAGCCAGACACTGTGCTCGGGCTGCTGAGAGGCAATTACTCCAAGTCTTGCCAGGAGAAGTACTTTTTCCAAAGATCTGCTCCAGAGCCCTTGGGGTGTAATTCCCTTTCAATGCTACAAGCTGGATACAACAGCCAATTTCAGGAGGTGGAGAAAGAGAAGCAGCATCTGCCAGGGGGATGCTGGATGTGTTCACAGGTAGACTCTGAAAAATCCTGCTACAGTTTCCATGTTCTGCATAACATCACTGGCCAAAGCCAGTGAGAGATCATGACAGTCAAGAAAATACATATAGATACTTTGGTAGCAAATATAATTTTCAAAACCACTTAAATACAAAACACACTTTTTTTTTTTTCTTCTTTTTTTCTTTTTCTTTTTTTTTTTTTTTGGTCACAGGATGGATATTCAGTTCAGACTGGTTTATAAAGTGCTTTATAAATTACTTTGATTACGATTCCACAGGCATTTAAATATCATGACACTGTACTCCAATACTCCAATATCAATAAAGCTATTATAAACTATTATAAATCTTCTTCTCCTTTCTATGTGACATTCAGCTATGCAAGTGGTGACATTACTATACAAAATACTTGGGGAGGAGATTAATTACACTGAGATAGCAAAACTTGCACAGCAATTGTGTGGAGGGGCCTAAAATATTTGAATGCAGTAAAATGTGCTCAGGGGCTAAATCCTAGGCTTCTAAATAATTTAAGCATATTTGACAATTATTTCTTTTCACACTTAACACCTCGGGTGAAAAAGATGTGCTCTCAGACACTGAATAACTTCAGCAGTCTTACAGAAAGGAATCAAAGCAATACAGAACACCATGCAAAAAAAAACCCACCAGAGTACAAAATTGTAGGTGAAGTCCAGGTGCCTCGATTAATTTAGCATTAAACTAACATGTGAGGGAACTTGTTTTCTGCTCTCCAGTTTGTGTATGGCAGTTACTTACATGGTTTTTATTCTCCCTGACTCCTGAGGGATTCCATGATCTCAGAAGTGTCTTCTTTTGTCTTATGGACCATGCCACTGAGTGGGATTTTCTCAGCTTTACTTCTGGAGGGCACATTTTCTCCCTTCTCATATTCTCATTTTCACTTACATTTTTTTCTCTGAACTGTCTCAGACATTCAGATGGTCCCAGCTGCCATCTTTGCAAATGGATTAGAATATCTCTAGTTTACATTCAATTGAGGGTGAAACATTCCACTTTGGATCCATCTCCAAAAGATCAGTTAGTACTGGAATGAACTTCATTATCTTCTATCTATCCATTTAATTGTCTGATAATGAAACCAAGTGGACCATCATAGGTTATCTCAAGATATTGGTACTCTGCCATTTCTCTAAAACCACTTAGATAACTGATCAGTTCGCTCTATCTTTAGATTAAGGTTTAGATGGAAAAGCCTAACTTTATTAACCTTAATGCCTTGCTCAGAAACTGAATGTGATAATCACTTCAGCCAGTTTCAGAAGCAGAGTTTCAGATGTCAGGGGAAAAGCTGCATCCTGAACTTTCATGACTTTCCTGTCGAGTCCAGCCATCAACAGATTGCTGCTGAAGAGTGAGTTTTCACTGAAGTTTTAGACCAATTACATGGAAACCAAAGAGAAATTATCCTGGATTTTTCACACATCAACACATCAAAGAGATGTTTTTTTTTTCAGGTGTTTTTAACAGCTCCTACTAAAAAGTTGCACCACGCTATGGATGAAAGTCACTCTACTACAATCTCTCTGTTCACAAGGAACAGATCTGATTATAGAGCGGATACTTGCAATTTTCTATAATTTCCCCCACAGCATCAGCTCCACAAACAACTAGATTTGGACAAGGCATCACATTTGTTTTCATATGTGCTAAGACAATGACATCTGCATTTCTCTCTTTCTACTGGAAATGTATTTTATTGGATGTCTCAGGTTTGCATTTATTTTGTTTTGATTTTATTGGCATCATCTCACTGGGAACTTCTAGAATTTTCACTGATCAACAAATACAGGTCATGGTTTTTCCTTCCTCACTGCATTTTACAACTGATGAATTTCCAGCATATAATAGACATTTGTATTAATCCCCAAGAGCATGACTTTGCATAGTGAACTGGTCAATTTAATATTTTTTTGATCCTCCAGCCCTCAAGGTGACCCACAGCTCCTCCACAGTGACAACTGCTCACAACTCCTGTGATCAGCACTTTTCATTATCGGACTCCTGCTTTTGAGCTAAGTACTTTAATGAAAATATTAAATAAGACTGTCCCAAAATTGATCCTCGAGGGGCTCCACTGATAGTCTCAGAATATCATTAGGCCTTACATTTTACTACTAATTATATTGTATTATTTGCATCAGGGCAGCAGTGCTCCTGTATGGACTCACGACAGAGAGCCCCTGTCCAGAGCAGCCAGGCCCTGAACTGGGCAGAAAAATGGAGAAAGGCTGGAAGCAGCAATGAAGATTATCTAATAATATAAAATTGTTTAAAATTTCAACTTCTGCCACTTGCAGACTAAAAGAGGAGGAAAATATCCTGCCATATCTTACTTAACTGCAAGAATGGTGATCTAAAGTTTGTAAGAAATTGAAGTTTCTAAGCAGCTCATTAGAAAAGAGAAAGTGATAAAGATACTTTGCTGCCCATTATGCTTGCAGAAATATTGAGAGGATATTTCTTGTATGTTCTTCACAAATCCATAACACACAAAGCTTCTCTTGATGTTTTGAATGAGATCCCTAACTAATTCTAATTCCTAATAGAAATAGTTTTCAACATTTGTTTCAGTATTTCTGGGAAAAAAATTAACATGCCATCTTTTAGCAACAGAAGATTGGTTTGATGACAATCAGAAATCCATGAAGAAGGGTTTTCTTCTGATTGCTGAAGTTTTTCAACCAGTATACACTTAAAGGAAAGTTCCATTTATATTTTTCATCTCAGTTTTTTGATGGCAATATATTTCTGATGACAATTTTGACGGCAATATAGAGATTAACTTACTTTAAAAATTGATAAATTGAATCATATGCTTTGTTAAGAACTTTGTCATGTATTTCTGATAGCAGCAAAATTTTCCCATTGTTAGCTGGACTAACAACCTCCATAGTCTGCTGTCACCAAGAAGTATAAGGCAACTGAAATTAGTACATATGTGTTTTCCTGGCACTTGGAATCTGCATTTCCCCAGTGTGGGCATGATGTCAAAACATAGTGACACTGTGCACATATCCAAGAAAGTAAAGCCTACAAGCAGTGAGCATGGAACAAAAATGAGAATCCACATAAAATATCTTTTTAGTTTTCTGCTATTTTTTTGTTTGTTTTGTTTGTTTGGGGTTTTTGTTTGTTTTGTTTTTGTCATGTGGATTTATGGCACTTCAGTGGACTGGTTAACTAACTCAGTAAAAGCTCTCCAAAAGTTACTGAGAAAACAGCCTGACTGATTGCAAAGCAAAACTGACAGAAGTGCTCCTTCTACTTATGGCTTATACAGAAATGTTCATATTCAGAGTGCTTGACAGACATGAAATTAATCCCACTATCATAACTCTAATTGCCACAGGGATTCAGATTGTTCTTACACATATCTGCTGCAGAAGTTAAGTGTTTGAACCACCCTCCTACTGCAGGAAATAGTTAATCTCATTTGTTATTTTAGTGAGAATATTCCTCCAAGGTTATTTTCATACCTACAATTTAAAGTGGGGCTCAGAGGTGCTCATTGGTATCATGTCAGCACAGCCTTTTTAATCTTTTAGCTCTGTAAAAAATGGATGTGGCTGTAATGTCTCATTTGAGAATTTTATGATGGTTACTGTGGTAGCCAAAAATGGCAATCCCACCAGTTACTTGGCTTTCATGTTACTCCTGAGCTTTCATATATGATAAAGTAGGAACATAACCGTCTTTACTTGTTCTTCTTCCAGGGAAAAAATCCACCAAACCAAACCACAAAACACATGTAAGCCCAGTTCTAACCCCCCTCTTCACCTCCCTTGTTCAAATTCTAGATTTAGTACACATAACATTTCTGACCAACTCCTTTCCATGCTCTTGCACGCTCAACCAGCTCATGACAGGAAGATCACATGTTTTTAGGTTTGACAACCTGATTTTTTTCATGGTCCAAAACTAATATTCTGGAATTAAGATTCTTCATCCCCTGTCACATTAAACTGAGCTTCATGTTGCTGCCCCACTCAACTTCCTCCTTGGAGCACAGTGGGAAAAGATGTGTGACAGCCAGAGAATTACAAATGTATACATGGATGGAAGAAAACTGTACCAGGTGCTGCATTCCCAGAGCATCAGTGGACTGAGCTTGTATTTGTGGCATTTCCTGATGTGTAAATAAGGAAAACACTTCAGTCCTTCAGAAACTGAACATCAGCCCTCTGCTAGCCCTCGTGATTTTGATAAATTCTCAGAAGAGCTACCTAGACAGGACAGGGTGTCTGTAGTGTGTGCTCTGGATTTACTGTCTGCATTCATTTTAGCCAGCCAAAGTGAGCTCTCAAGCATTAGGTTCCCAGTGAAGGTATGGTTTTAGTTTCCTAGCAGTATGAATAGTTTTAATGGAAAAATTGAGAATTTCCCCTGAAGAGAAACATTTGCAAAATACTTGCCAAAATCACAGAGTTGCTCAATAAACAGAAAGGGTTTCAGCAAACCAGACAGTCACAGCTTGTGACTTGGGTTTTGTAGGAAAAAGGGTAAAGTGTGAGTCAAAATGTCAAGAAGAATGTCAAAATGCAAGCATAGAAGGGCAGAAAAACTTAGGTTGATGAAGAAATTCAGTCTTTTCCTTGACACCTTGTGCACGTAAAACTGCTGATGATTCTTCGAAAGTTTTGCCAAACAATTCAACCTACAGTAGCAGAAACATAAAAATATACATGTCCCTTAAAGGAATCACATTGAAATGAAATTAGCTCCAGGAACAGACAGATAAATTTATTTATGTAGCCATTTGGCACTCATGAATTGTTTCCATGTGTCTAAATGGATTTTGTTTCCTGTAAGACTGGCACCTTGCATTGTTCCACTAGTTCAGCTATTAGTATCCAAGAAATACACACTTTGGGATTATGATGGTTTGTAAATTTTAAGCTGCCTAAGCCATCAATTGCTGCCACCTTTGTAGCATGATTAACAAAGGCTAATAGGGAACTAACATTTTATTTCTATTTCAATTAGTATTAGTAAGGTGAGTGATCAGTGGGGTAAAGACCTTGCAGGCTGCTGACAGCACTGTGGTCAGCTTCATTTTGTTCAGGCTTTTACCAGGTATGAGGAACTGCATTGCTCAGCTCAGTAGAATGCAATTTCTTGTACAAACATAATTTTCAGGAATATAATAGAATCTTTGATACTATGACAATTAATATAGCAGAAATAAAGGTTCTTGGCCATTATTTTCATGCTATCCAAACAGAAATTAGAAGCCAGAGATCAGAAATATCCTATTAGTTACCATTTGCTGAAAGAAGGGGTGGAAGGTTTTTATTTTAGTTTTTTTTTATTTATTTTGCTTTTGTCCTTCAATGGATCAAAGCCCATAAAGGGCTCCTTTACTATTATCCCTTGCTGCTGACTTTGAACCACATTTGTGCTTTAAGACTGGTGGGAAGCCACAGAATAGAAGTCAATACTAAGTAGCTTCATTCTACATTTCCTGACGCTGCTTCTGCTAAAAATATCTTAAGCTTGAAAAAAAAAAAAAAAAATCAATAAGCACCATTTTTATCTTCATGGCTTTGACTGTCATGCTCCAAGAAAAATCTGAAAAGCAATTGGCTCCACTTTATGGTAGATACAGAGACTAGAATTGAATAGGTCCCATCCTCATCATCTCATGCCACAAGGTGAAAACCATGGTGAATTAAAAACTCATTTTTTTCTTCTAGTAGCTTAAAATGAGGCCATTTGGTGTATATTTAGTAAGAACTCCAAACACAATAAGTATCCTGCAAGGATTTCACTCTTCTTCCAGTGCTCCATTGCACTGTGATGGTTGTTCTCTGCCATTCCATAAGTAGGTAATTCACTTCCAGAACAGTTTAATTCAATACTATTTTGGCCATTAGTGGCAATGACTTAGGTTCCTCATTGACTCAAATTTTATTTTATACTTTTAATATCCCTTGATTAATCTTCTTCAGCCTGTCTTCCTGCTTTGTAGCTTTCATAGAGATTGGACTCCAGTGTCATCAATTCCTCTTCCTTTTCTGAATAGGATGGATTTTTTTCACATCCTCAATATGGACGGCAAATGTAAAAAGATCCTCATTTCCATGGTGTCATCTCAAAATGTTGGAATGTTTCTGTGATCCAATATTCAGTGGGTTGCTAAAAAGAAAGGAGCAGTTTAGAAAATAATCCTAATCTTCAGATATTTCACTGCCACAGACAGCAATGGCTTTTATGAAGAACATACTTCCAGACAACAGGAAAATCATCATAGAAAAAAAACCCTGAAGAAAATACAATCTGGATAAACAGTTCACACTGAGATCCACAGCTGTTGCCAATTTTAAAGATTCATTAGGTGACCTAAATTCTCAAATTTTAAGTCAGTCCAATACAAAATGAAGCTGTTGAAGGACATGTTCAGTGAGGATGATGCCCATGGCAACACTGGGAGCTACTCATGTGTGGGCAAACCTCAGACACCCATAAACAAGTTCTCCTTTAATCTGAGTGTTTGGAAAAGAGTCTCATTTCTCAACCTTAATCTCAGCAAATACAAAATTCCATGCACATGAAAATCTGTATTTGCAAATACCAGAATCTTCCTGTGTACACACTAAACATATTATAATATATGTAAGCAATAAGATTTTAGTTTGCAAAGAGTTTTCATCTGTGTCATAAGCAAAAACAAGGTATAATTTCCTCCACCTCTAAGCAGATCCTTCAATTAATTTGTAAAATTCACTTAGGGGATACAGCATTTTTAATTTTTAATAGAAGGTTCTGTTGCTGACAGAAATTCTTTTAGGAGCTATGGATACAGAGGTGGAATGTTAGCTCTCAAAAAAGCATATTGCACAACAGCTGCCGTGCTGGGCAGATCCTCCAGTTTTCCCATGGAAGCTCTTCCTTCCTTAAGTTTACTGAAGGAAGATAATTGATTAAGGAAAAATAAAATAGAGAATGTTAGAAGCAAAACCTTGTGTAAAATTTACATGCTAACTAAAGCTACAAATTAGACAGGTTGTTATTTTAACACAGCTGGTTCTGGAATACAAGTGAGGTGGTAGATACTTTATAAGAGTTGAAGCAAATTCCATTGCCTACTTTTCATGATCAGTTGCAGCTAACCTAATCCTGTACAATTTTTCCAAATACAGATCTAGAGCATATTTGCATTATCCTAAAATAAAAGCACATTTATACATTAGAATGATTACTCATTGGAAAAGAAACTCACTGGATAGAAATTGCTAAAATATATGCAAGGCATTTTGTAAAATTTTATAAATATTATTTTAAACCTCTTTTATAGTATATTAGCAAGTATTGCTTCAAGTACAATCAAATTTAAGAGAAACTCATAAAGAATTTCACAGAAAACACTAGAAGAGAAAAATAAAACATCTACATATATTATGTTAACTCAGCACACAAAATATGGATTTTCCAGTGGAGTACTTGCTTTTTCAGGTATACAGCATAATCAAAATCCTGAACACTACTTGGGTTGTGTTGGCTTTCCAATCACTTCATAATTTGTTAGTAAATGTATCTTTGTGTAAATGACCTCATTTAACTGTACCTCAATGGCAAAGTCTAAAGCAGGTGTGTCTCAACATCAGCTACCAGGAGTCATAGTCAAGATCAGCCCTGTAGGTATTTTCTCTTAATGGCTTTGGTTTTGGTAAGACCAGAGTGCACCAAACACCAACCAAGTGTGGGTGCAAGAACCCTTAACAACTCCGTGACACTCTTCAGGACACTGCCAGACACAAGTGAATGCAGTCACAAAACAATCCAAAAAACCTCTGAGGGAACACCACCAACAGATTTATAACAACTTCTTAAAAAACCTCATAGGGCAACATTTCCCACTTAGTGCTGGCTGAGGTCAGAACTCCAGCTGGAGCCTGACTTCCAGTGAAGCTACACAGATGGCTATCACTGGGGTCCAGTGTGATTTCCAGTTTGTCAGCACGTCAGCAGAGAATGAAGTGAGTACCTGTCATTTTGGGCATGCAGCACCAGTCTTTCTGGGCAGACACACCTTACAGAGCTCTGCACTCCACAGCTGCAACTAGATCCCAGTTCTGAGATGCTACACAACCCCTCTGGCAGCAGGTTAAGCTTCTGTGCCAAGTGTCACACATGGGGACACGTCTTTGAGTTCCACCTTGTTCCCCACACCCTGCTGTGGGAATGGCTTCACCCCAAACCAAAAGGTTGTTTCTGGTGCCAGGAAAACCTTCCTGCAGTGCCTGTGAAACCTCTCCTGCCTTCTCCAAAGGAAAGGTGCAGGCCAGATGGATGGATATCTCCCGTAGCACATCCCAGGCTGTCTGTGGGCTCCTGCCTGGATAATGCTGGCTCTAACACATGCTTATCTGAAGCTTAAGGACTGAAGACATCCCCAAAAAATCAGCACAGAAAGGCTACACATTTGACTTAATTTACCTAATCTTCATATGTGCTTCAAAGCTGCAGTTATGAAACAAAACCTGTACCTAAGACTTGTGCCTGTAAAGGCTCTAGCAGCGTTCTGTGGCAACACAGCAGAGAAGTGTGTCAGTGAAAATCAGCAATTTTTAACTGGGATGAAGGGCAGAGGATAAGAAAAGGGTGATCAGGATGATTACAGGCTTATGAAAATACAAGAGTGGAAAAGGGGCCATCACCTACTCAGCCATGGCCCACCACAGAATGGCTACAGCACAGGACAGCAGGCAGGTAAGGAAACCTGCATTTGTGCAGGTCCCAGCAGATTTGTTATTGACTCATAACATTCATTCTCTTCACTTATTTGGATCTTATTTCCTTTGTAGCCAATGTATCTCACCCCCAAGGTGAATGCTTTTGTTGGTACAGATTTTCTTTATCAGCTCTCTCTGGAAATTGGCAGGCTGAGAGAAGTTTTCATTATCACAGTCCATGAAGCGCCCAGAAATCAGATCTTTAAGGCAATCAACAGTAATTATGTAAAATCCTAGGCTGCATCCAGCTCCCCCACTTTGCTCATGCTACTGTAGCTGTATGGTTTCAGTGGAACAGATCCTGGCTCTTGCCAACAGAAATAAGATTGGAGTTGCCCCTAAATTATGCTCCAGGGAACACAAGAAACTACACAGGAAAGATAATGTATTTGAGAACATTTTTAATAAATAATGTGACAAAAATTACTTTTCTGATTATTGGATCCTCAGTATGCAAAATTATGGCTAAAATATGAGGTTTCTTACATGAACATAATGAAAACATTAATCACATGGATTTTTCCTTTAGTACTGCACACCCTTTCTATGGAACCTTTCTTTAAAAATTAGCTAAATGAAAAATTTCAGTCCTCGGTAAACACCAAAACACTTTTTTTTTTTTCTTTTTTTTTTTTCATTGGGGCTAGTCCTGATAGCTTTCAATAAACAAACACACATTTTTCCATTAGCACCAATGACAAAGAAATTTTATAATTACAAAAAAGATCAGAAAAATCTACAGACAGAGGACATCATTTGGCAAATTCAATGCAACTAATGCCTCTATTTCAGCTTTAATGATAATCCAATGTTGAGAGAGGCCACAGAAAAATTGGTAATTTTCTGTAAGTCCAGGAAAAGTGAGAAGTGTTTTGATTATGGCCCACATTTACGTTTGTTACTTTACCATCTGTCATCATTCAAATATTCCAAATACAAACATAGAGCATTAACAAAAAAATGAAAAATATCCCAAACAAATGCTTAACATTTTCAATAAGACAAAAAAAAAGGTTAATAGTTACAATGGTTTACAAACAAAGTTTAGTGATTGTGCTTTTAAAACCAAAAAAAAAAAAAAAAGATAAGCAGTGCATTACAAAAAAATTCATTGCCAAGATCAAACAAAACTTCTTTAAGTGGCACTTCTTCTTTAAGGTGAATTGACACAAGTAGAGGTCTGAGATTTGGGCCAGTAGCAGTTGATGGTATTACCTAATCGTTATTAAAAATGTCCATTGATTTACTTTTCATAAGCAGTGTTGAAGCTGAAAATTTGAAAAAAAGTTTCAGATAAACTTGCTCATGCTATGATTAGGCAAATAGCAATCACATTGGCTTACCTCCTGCCTATCCCAAAGGACATTTTTAATAAGACTGTATTTAATGATGAAAATGGAAAGACAAATCAAAGTACCACAGGGGTTTAAAATGAGTACATATTTACAATAAGAGCCATCTTGTCCCAAATTAATTTTACTTTCTTTTGTCAAACTGTATCATCTGCGAAAGCAAGAGACCGGCAGCACACAAGACACAGGGTCTGTGTTAAATCTGCAAGGTACCACTTGCAGTGAGTGCAGCCCCCAGTGACACCCCGAGAACCAAAGGATGTTGTGCACCACGCTCACTCTGGGGATCTCTGATCGCTGCCGTGGCCCTCGCGCCGTTATCCACTGGCTCGCCGGTGAACCGGCAGCGCAGCGAGCGCCGCCTCGCTGGGGAGAAACCTTGGAATCCCAGCCATGGAATTCCTTTCTGGTCTAATCCTGGAGCAGCAGCTGGCCCAAGCACCTCGAAGAGCAGCTTCCCTGCCTCCTCGGGCAGCGAAGGTGATGCACTCAGCGTTACGGATTAGGCAAGAGCCATTCCTAGTGAGGAGGGTTTACAAAGAAAGAGTAAAATAAAAACTAGCATTCTGATGGCATGAGGAAAAAGGAAAAATTGTACACTCTGATTGCACTGAACATTATTTCTGGCGTCAAACATCATCAGACTTGAGGCATCTTAAGTGATTTATTTTTTTTTCTGATTAGATTTTAAAAGCCTGTTACAGTACATGTCGTTGTCTTCAGCTTTCTGTTTCCTGTATTAAAAAAGAGAGGATATAATTACTACATGTTAACCTTTATTATTTAAAATTTGCTTTACATACTTCTTAGAGATTTGCTACCTTTAAATGATAATTACTACTTTAAATTATGCACAGGAGTGCGACTGTATGTTAGCCACCCTTTTTACAATCAGTATTTAAATTGAATCAATATAAATAGGCAGAAAAAGTAAAGACAAAAAGTTTGTATCTTAATATCTAATAGAATCTAGAATGATAAACTGTCAAAAGATGTGAAAGGCAATGTCACAGCGTTCTTATATGCTCTAGTTCTTTACATTACTCAAATTCTTTCAAAACTGAAAATAAAGTGCTCTTTAAAGTATTGCATTTCTGCCAGTTCTGTTCCATAAGTTTTAGTGAGGTGACAATTATATTACATATGACTTGTTTTTTATGTTTTGATACATTTCTAGTTTGTTTACTTGGATTGGGCATAACATTAATGGACAAATAAATGCATTAATTTTCCTGAACAGAAATATTTCTGGTTTAAAAGCATTTTTTCCTGGCATCTGTCTAAAAACAAAAACTGCTTTATTGTAGTGATCTTCAGTATTACAGCTGCAGTTACCTCCATCTCTTCTTCTTCTTCCTCTTCTCCTTGTTCATAGGCTCCCAGTACTTGCATTTCTGCAACATTCCTTCGGGCTAGATTTGCTTGATCTGCCCTCTGCCTGCCTCCTGACCCTCTTGATGACATGGAGCTGGAGGAGCTGGGATCTCTAGGATTGTTTGATGTTGGAAACGTTGGTCTAGAATATGGCAGGATGTCCTCTGTATAATTAAATGCATACATTGTTACAATTGCAAGCCCAGAGATACTGTGAACCTAAAATTCCTGCATGCAGTTGATTTACTTTTTATGATTCTCAGGAGGTTTAAAGCGATGCCTGACAAGAACATGAAATATGCTGCTTCCATAGCAGCATTACAGAAGCTTTCTCAAGGAAATTTATAGTCTTTACATGGAAGCATTTGCTACAGAAAAACTAATTCATGATTAGGGTCCATTTCATTTCAATTTAGGATCCCTGGTCTATGTTCTACAGGAAAATGATAAAAAACCCACCCTTAGTAGTATATATTCAATATGACAGAGTAGGAGGAAATGAGAATACATCTATGATACAAGGAACTCATTCCACCTAAATACTGTACCCTGAATTTCTTAGGCTGAATTTGAGACACAATCAGTGGCCATGCTTTAATATTTCACCACCATCCTCTGTGGTAGCATTCTGATCATTTTTCTCTACAGCAATCCACTGTAGTCAAACTTTTATTCATGTTCCCACTTAACCAGCTTAATACCCAAACACTACTGATGCTATCCCTAAATACCTGTAGGTAGAAAGGACCAGGTATTTGCATAAATCTGGTTGCTCTTGGTGAAGTCTTGACATGTTCAATTAACTAGTAAGCTTAGAACTTTCCATATATAAGACATTACTTTGATTAGGTCTGGCTTACACAATGCTATGAGAGTTAGTATTTATAATTAATCCACAACTACTAGGGCTTTTTCACTCTCGAAACAGGACCAGGTATCATTCCGGCCCTTTTGTTGGCAAAATTTGCAAAATGGGCCAAGTGCTGATCCTTTGGTAGGAAAGTTAAGTTTCTGACTTACAGATCTACTGTCTTATTTCACTCAGTCTTCTTATAAACCAGATTATAAATAGCTACATTAACTATAACTAGACTACAAGTGTGTGGTAGGACCAGGGATACTGATCCTTACAGCTTTTAAGGAATATTCCTTTTCTGTTTCCTCATCATTAGCTTTAATACATGATGGGTCTAAGGGCAGCAAAATAGAAAAAGAATGATTTGTAAGCTTGTAATAAGCTTGTTCTACCCCAACAAGGTCCTGCAGTGTGACCCATATTAACCCTGCACTTATGATGAACAGGGGCAATTCAGCAGCTCTAGTTTCAGGTCACCAGCCTGCGAGGTTCCCAGCACCCAGCACTCCAGCAAACCCCGAGCAGGCAGAATGACCTTGAAGAAGATGACTTTTTGCTGGTGTGCCGTCTCGTTTTGGTGCTTTGCTCGCTCGCGGTTTGCCGTCGCTTTGCTGCTCCTGGGGCTCTCTGCGCTCCCCCGAGCCCGTCCGCACGTCGGGGTGCTGCCTGCCCTCCGCCCCGTCCCTGCCCTTGTAGCTCGCTCCCTTCCTGTCCGCAGATCTGTCCGTCCTGGCGTCCATGGAGGCGAGCTTGGGCAGCATCACCGGCCGCACCTCCAGCTGCGACTTGGACTGCGCCGTCGGGGACTTTATGGCGGGAGGGGGCACAGGAGGAGGGGGCAGATCTGCGGGGTTAAAAGAGGAATTACCATGACATCACACACTAGTGAAATTAAGAAATAATATTTGACTTGAATTGAAGAAACAGACGCTCTTGTTTACTTTCTGCCCTCCCCCCTGCCCTCCTCTCTCCACCCCAAAAAGTATTATGTTACTGTTGAAACTGCTGATGGGTATTTTTCCAAAAGCTTGAGCTTTGAAAACATAAAGAATGACCTCTCCCTGCCTTTTCAAATCACAATATTTTCTTAAAAATCATTACCACAAACTGCAATAAACTTCAGGCACTTGGATATTAAGGTATCAGTTATGGATATCAACAAAGAGTTAAGGATAATAACATATCCTTCCTGATATTTGCAATTGTTTGCAAAGTCTATTCAAGAGCACAGCAGCTCGTGCTGCAATTGCTCAAGGTCTTCAGCGTAGCGAGCATTACAGCAAACAGGCTGGGATGTAAGAATGTGAATCATTGCTGACATATGTAGGGATAAACTATTTCTATTACTGCAATCCTCTTTTAAAACGGTAGGTTAAAATAACACACATATCCTTAATGTCTGTGGGTCTGTCATGACAAATTAAAAAAAAATAAAAATTAAATAAAAGTCAGTGTCAGTCAATGAAGTAATAAGCTCTCAGAAAAAAACAGAAATAGAAGAAAAGACACACAAAGACTTCTGGATTTGTCTCTTTAAATTAGCACAGCTTAAGGGGTTCCAAAATTCTGAATATTTGAATATTATAATATTTACAATATTTTTAAAGCACACATGTAATTTACTTCATTATATTTTTGTATTCTTGCATTAGGACATAAAACTAGAATATGTAAAATGTTCATCAGGATACAACAGTGCTCTGTGGAGTATAAATGTGAAGAAAAAAAATATAGGAGACCAGCAAGGAAGTGCAAATACAAAAGCAGTTCACAATAAAGCTATAAGCACAATTCACACTGATCAGAAGAGGACACACTGATTCAGAAGTGGATGAAGATATTCAGACTCAGAAATGTAGGCTTCTGGAACCATAGATGCTTTTATTTTAACACACTCTGGTTGGATTTGTCCTTGTCTCAACCCTTTGGGGTGCGTGTTGGTCACCAAAAAGGACCATCATGGTTTTAAGCCCAGCTGGAGATTAAATTCTTCTCAGCAATTCATTCAGCCTTCCACTTCTCTCACCCCAGTGGAATGATGAGGAGAATCAAAGTAAAACTTGCATGTAGAGCAAAGAACAGCTTAATAATTGAAAATAAAAGTAAAATAATGCAATGATGGTAAACAACAATAAGAAGAAGAAGAAGAAGGGAAAAAACAAGTGATGCACAATGCAATTGCTCACCACCCACTGGTCGCCCAATTTGGTCTGACCAATGCCAGACCCCCTTCCTGAACCCAGATGGGCCCTTCTGCGTAAATCCCCAGTTTATATACTGGACATGACGTTCCACAGTGTGGAATATCCCTTGGGTCAGTCTGGGTCACCTGTCCCAGCTATGCTCCCTCCCAGCTTCTTCTGTGCACCTCCTTGCTTGGCAGAGAGTAAGACAAGACAAAAAAAAAAAAAAGTCTTTGACTGAGGATAGACATGACTTAGTAAAAAGCCATCTTCAACACCAAAACTCCAAACCAAAGCACTGTAACAGCTTCTGAGAAGAAATTAACTCTACCCCAGCTGAACTCAGGACAATGCAACATCTTGTGTCTCACGTGCTCCACTCACTTTCTCTATGATGAAGCACGGAATAGCCCTTCTCTTGAACCTGCTGAGGTAAAGGGAGTGTAGATATCCAACATCAGCCTTTTCAGCCTCCCTTGCAGCCAGTGTCCAGCAGTTGTGGCATGGCAGTGCACTGGCTGAAGGAATACTGAAGGGAAGGAGCATTCCTACAGTCTACAAAATACAGCTTGGAACAAACTACTTTGCTCAAGAACCTTATCCAGCTACACAGGACAATGAAAAAAGTGGTGTTGAATCTTGACTATGGAAAGGGAAGATGCATTGATATAAAAAGTTTCATAAACTGACAGTAGCTCTAATGGTACAGTAATAACTAAAGAAAACTGATATTCGCTTTCAAGAACATTTTTGCAACCTGCAGGGAAACTATAAAAATATTCATTATAACACAGTACTTCTGACTGAGAAGAATCCTTAACAGAGGGGAAAAAAAAAATCCCTTTCAGAGGTCAACACTATTACACCCCTGTGGTATTTATTTTAACAGCTCAGATCACAGAGAAAATCCAGATTCAATCTGCCTCCTCGAGTACAAACTGGCACACTTACTAAAAGCAAAATGGAAGCTTCCATTGTAAGGAATAAAAAATAAATCACAAAGCAACATCAAACCAATAGAAAGAACTCAGAAGTATTTGTTAAAGGTCAGCTGTGCTCACATGTTTCATTCATGTCTATGTATTACTGCTACCCAGCTTCCCATGTCACTCAAACAATTAATGGTTGCCATACAGAAGAAACCTTCCACAGGTGTCTTTTGAAAGGAGAGCTGATCATTTCATAAATGAGAACACACACAGGAACCATGGCATAAGCAAAACAGTATTGAGGAAAAATAATCTGCTAAATTAATTTTACACTGAAGTGTAGAAACCATAAATAAGCACAAAAAGATGAATTCTAAGTAGTGACTAATGAGGGAATTAGGATTCATTAGGCAACTCTCTCTTTTAAACTCTATCAAGCTGCAGATTTTTCAGTCATACCCTGAAGAAAACAGGGTCTAGATTTGATGCAATACTGAAGGAGATCCCTGGAAGTGTTCAAGACAAGGCTGGATGGGGCTCTGAGCAACCTGGTCTAGTAAGGTGTCCCTGGCCATGGCAGGGGGGTTAGAACCAGACAACCCTTGGGGTTCCTTCCAATTTAGGCCATTCTATCATTCTCTAAAAGACAAAGTGAATTTTTAGTCTATTGCATGTTCATGCTGGTATGCAAAACTGAAGATTGTTCCTGACTTGAAAAAAACCTTAGACAGCATTTAAGATTTCCAGACACATCATAATCTGAGCTATTATTCACCTACTGAAGTTGTCTTCATGCTTTGTCTCTCAAGAAACATGGCTCACACTGTACACAATAATTGGATGAACAAATTAATACAGCAAATCCCAATGTGATGTATAAACGCTGCAGCCTGTTGCTTTTTTTTTTTTTTTTTCTTTTCTGTACATTTGCATAATTATCACAACAATATTCATTCCACAAAACCTCCCTCAAAATTTGGTATTTACAAATTATCTCATAATGGACTCAGAAGTAAGGACTGAGAAGAGGGCAAGCATCTGAAAATTATTATAATTCAATAACAAGCTGATTTTTAGCAGAGTAAGAAATGCATTCTTACTTATTTTGTACCTTGCTAAAATCTGCTTCATATGGAGTAGATTTTTTTGTACTGCACAGGCAGAGGGAGACAAAAGTACAAATGCTGTTGGCATGCATAAAGGCTTAATATTTCCAAGTGAAAATTCGAGGAATATTTGGCAGGTGTTCAACTGCCTTTTGTGAGAAATTCAGCTGCCCTCACATCATGTCACTGGTAACACAGCTAAATAACTCAGTTACAGTCTCAGCCAGTCAGTTGTAAAACTGTTTCGTATTTTTTTCTCACTCAGAGATTTAAAGAATAATTGGGATTTAAAATCTCATATGAACTGTGAACGGCATAATTTCTACTGAAAGACCTACTGAATCAGAACAATGGCAAAGTACTTTTATCCTTTTTATTGAAATGTTTACAGTTCTAAGGTTTATCACAACTGACAAATAAATTCAAGACAGTTCAGAAAAGAGTCTCCCATATACATTTTTAGAAAAGACAAACATATTCTTTTAAAGTTTGGTTTTCTAAATTAAATATGTAAGTAGGTCAGTCAAGGTTGAAAAGGAGGGTACATCTGGTAGTTGGTTCTTGTAATGCATTCTTAGTAAACTCTCCTAAAAGGCTAGATGAAGAGCAATTAAAAATTCATACATTTTAATCCTTACCACCTACTGAGCAAAGATTTTTAGCAACAAATATGAAGAACATTTCACTGCCTGGATGACTGTCAAGGAACAAAAGAAGTGAGCTGAAATCCCATTCCACAGAAAGTAGCAACTGACTTGAAGAAATGCTCAGAGAAAATACAAAATTGTTACTATTTGGACAATGCAGAGACATCAGAGAGAACTCTATTTAAAAATAGGTAGTCGTAGGCATTTTATTGCTACATTAGTTAACAAACACACCTTCAGAAAGACCAACCTCTTTCACAGATTTGTCTGTATGAAGAAAATAAAAGAGAACTTTTAAAGACTTATCTATATTGTTGTTGATAATACTCCTGGCATTTTCAACTATTCATGAAAATCTTCAATTTATTTATATATCCTTCCTGTCAACTAATCACTTAAATTCTTCATTACACTTGTGTTTCATAGAAGTATTAGCAAGCACTAATTCAGATAATTTGGAAACAGTAGAAAATTCTTTATATGCAGTTCTTTAAAATTACATTTTAGAGGCTGAGAAAGTAATGAAAGAATATATTTTTCTCTTTTTAGTATTTATTGAATGCTGCTTCTTTTTATTCCCCCACAGCTACAAACACATATTTGTTCACTCATTATGAAGAGATAAAAGCAACTCTGTATTGGGCACTCCTTTATAAAAAAAGACAAATAGTAGTCTTCAAGCCTATATAAAAACCTAAGTATATCTCAGAAAGGTCAATTGTGCCTAAATGTTTCCTTCATGCATCCATATCACTTTTCTCCACCTAAGGAAAACAACTGCTGTATGTTATTTTATAGCTAATTCTAAAGGGACATAATATGTGTCTATTAAAGTAAATGGTTGGAATCTACAGTAAGGTTCCAAATAGGTTTATGCAAATAGACTGAGGGGAAAAAAACAATAATTAAAAAAAAAATATCAAAACCAAACAAGTCCTTCAGCCTTTGAACTGGATTTTATTAGATCTGCAGGAACTAAAGCCATAATTTGCTATTCCCTGAATGACCACACTATATTGCACTATAAAGAGGTTAGTGGAAATTCCTACCTAATTAGAAAATATGCTGAAGTAAGCAGGTGCTACATAACACAAAACAAATATTGATCATGACTGTCAAATCTATATTGCAATATCTAATGACAATGGCTCTATGATTTAACTCTGTATAACTACTTTTACAAAAACCTGTCATCAAATACAGGCCCATCTCTTATTTATCCCCGTGTTGGAAGCAAATGGCCACATAAAACACCTTTATTTATTTATTTCTGATGTCCTAGCCATTCTGTTTGTATTGAGGCTTGATGGTCTGCCAATTATTCAGTTCAGAGCATTCTCTTCAAGAGAATAAAAGCTGATAAAATGTCAATAAAATCCTGTGAAACACCATTACAAGAGTCTCTTAAATGTAATGTTTCTGGTACAGTTTTGGGATTTACACCTTGTGTTGTCCTTTCACAAAAGCAAACATGCACAAAACCACTGTAATAACCTCTTGAAATCAGATAATATTCCAACAGCTCAGTTTTACTGACAGAAGGGGCCTGGGCACCAGCCAAGAGGCCCAGGTGCACTGTGTCATGCCAGCATTTAACGCAGCCTAATATCAGATAGATGCTACTGAGAGAAAATACTTGGAATAAAGTACAGATAATAGCATGGACAACCACTCATTGCTAAATTACTTCTGCTCATCGTGCTTTGAGCTTTGTATTAAATTTTTTCGTCAAGTGGCAGGAATCACAGGGAGAAGTGGTTCAAAACTCCCTTCTTGTAACCCTGGATAAGGATCTATAATATTAGCCTTTCATATGATAATGGCAAATGATGCCCCTCTTTGAAAAATTTCAGGCTGGTAATGAAAGTCCTAATCAGATTGTTGTTGCAGAGAAGCAGGAGGTGGGGAGCTCTGCCCTCCTTTCCTTTTCCCTTCCCTCCTCTCCCCTCCCCTTCCCCCACATCTCCCTCCTGTTAGCAAATTCAGCAAACTCGACAAGATGGGTTAAGTCTTGGGGAATTTATCTCACATGAATTTCCAACAAAGCCCACGGATTGTTTTATACAACTGGAAGGCAGTGCTTTAATAAAAGCTGCACCACCTGAGGCATTTTCATTAAAGGCTCTCTCTAGACAACATCACAATGTTTGCATTATCATCCTACACCCCCAAGAGAATACAAGCACTACCTTTTCAGCAAGAGTTGATATTGTGTGTGAAGGCACGAGAGAAGATGATTAGATTTTGCTTTCACTCACAAAGTAACCGCTTGCAACAATGCTGTGGTCGGGAATAAAATTCACTGATTTGTGCTGTCCACCATTTGAATGGTGAATTGTTGCTTTTTTTCAAGAAAAGGTTTTAATTTTGAAGGTTTTAATAGTCAGTCACGTGAACGGAGATTTTAATCCTAACCACGCATTATTCTCAATGACTGTACTATTTAAGCTATCTGGGCTCTTAAATACTGAGGGTAATTAGCCGATTAGGACACTATAGAAAACAGGTGCAAGGCTCTGGAGTGGAAGCATCAACGTACTGTATTAAGGAACTCTGGCATTTAAAATGATTAAACTGTTCAGTGTGTTTAGCAACAGGAAACACAAATCACTGGATTCTGAAACACAGCATTATCTCTGTGGAAAAATTTCACGCACACGCGCTGAATGCATATTTAGAAAGGTTCAGTGAGGCTTTCACCCGTTTCAGTGGACTCACCATCTGTGTAGACTTCTCTGCGCAGATGTCCTGGCTGGTGTTTTTGCTTTTTGGCAGGTCGGACCTTCTGTATTACAACAGCACTCATGTTGCTGTCAGTAGATACGGGGCTGGTGGGTCTGGGACAGTGTGATGCGTGAAAATGTCTACGGCCTGCAAATGGTTATGGAACAATAACAATTATTTCTCTTACCTAAAATAAGACTTTCTCTTTTCACATCAGAATGCTCTGGCTGTACAAAACCTAAAAATACACTGCTGGAACAAAAGCAAAGCTCATCCAGTTTTAGAATGAGCTGTAACTAAATTGAAGCATTTGCTATCCTATCATTAGGCAGGCTGGCTTGGTTGAACAGAAATTATCCAGCTGCTTGGTAGCTGGTAGCTCCTGCCCCAGGAGCACAAAATCCATCAGCAGGCAAGCACAAGCAGGATTCCCACCCAGCCAGTTTCTGCAAAGAGCACAGTTTCCCTTTCAGGTTTCCCCTCCCCTAGCCTGGGCCACACGAGGTCATCCCTGACACAGGCAGAGAAAGTGATCAGCAGGTCTCAGGTACAGAATCCCCTCGGCCACTTTGAGTGAATTTTCAGGAACACATCGAGGCTGGAGGGCTGGCATTTTATCATAGGTTATTTGCAGGTAAGAAGTGTCATGGTTTAAGGACATGCAGGCAGGCACACGCAATACCAATGAACCGGACTGTTGCAAAAATATTAGCAACCAGATGTAAAAAGACCTCTTCTAAATATATAGATCTCTACACATATTTACAGGAATTTATTTGTACAAAACTGATAAAATCCTGGCCCTGTAGGTATGAATGGGAGTTTTGCCACCTACTTCAATTGGTCAGGATTTCATCCAGAATTACTAAATTACCTCCCCTCTCGCTCTTCATGATGAACAGCTGTGTTGAAACGAAACAAAGGACTGTTAACTGGGAGAGGATGTCAGAAATGGGAGGAATGTTGAAAATCTGTGGAGTCAGGGTGGACACAGTTGTGACAGAGTACCGCTTCTCCAAGTCTGGCAGTTTAATAGGATTGATTGTCAAAACATTCATGGAGCTGCCTGAAACCTGCATCCCAGCCTCCTGTATTCTTATTCTTTAGATGAAGTATAACAATATACTTATTGGCTTAGTAAAGTTACGGATTACCTGTATATATCCACTGCTACTAGTATCCAGTATGTTGTAACAATGAAATATTTCAAATATCATGTTCAAATACGTTCAGTGGTGTTACAGGGGAAAGGAAAAGTGAAAACACAAACATATGCATAAGGCCCTGCTGCATATGCATAATCTGTAAATTAAAATGCAACTCAAAAAAAGGTTTACTATTTTTTGAACATTTTAATAGAGAGTGACTAAATCTCTCTTTGAGTGACTGAAAACACTGGGAGCCTTCTACTGGGAAAAGACAGACTTCTATAATTGGTTTTTTTTCTCCTCTCTCATTCAGTTCTGAGTGTAAATCTACCAGCAAGGCTGATGTTTGTCCATGATCAGTAAAGACCAAAGAACTAGGAACTACTTATGGAAAATATGTAGAGCAGCAATTTCTTTGAACCGTGTCACCAAAACTCCTTTTCTTTTCTGCCTCTTCCTGACCCCTACATCCCAAGAACAGGAATTCAGAAAGCGCCTGTGGGCAGGTTCATTTTGCAATGGCCACCTTTTTTTGGTTCTCCCATCGGGCAGAGGACAACTCACCTCCTGCTGCCTCGTGCATTTGCCGTCTGGCTACTTTGAGGCCGGCGTACTCGGCAGCCGCTGCGACAGCCTGTGCAAAATCGGCGTCGGTGAAAAACGACCCGTCGGAGGAGCTCACGCTGGAGCGCCCGCTGGAGATGTTGTCTTCTTCAGAGGCTGAGCCCCAGCCATTGATCATGGAGCCTGTCACAGAGCTCTCCAAATCCCCGACGCTGGAGGCAGGGGTCTGCTCCAGGCCACGCAAAAGGAGCCTCCTGTTCTGCATCTTGGCAACCTCTATGTCTGCCTCGTCCTCCTCCTCTTCTGGGGCATCAGTATCCATGTCAGACACCAAGGGCCCTGAGATGTACCCATAGGTATGTGGTGGGGAGATGGGCCTTGGAGGGGGTGGAGGGCTCACAGGCTGACGTCTGCATAGAAACACAAGGGTGAGAAGACTTGAAATCACATAACAAAGTCAGAGGAAACAGCAGATTGATGAAAATAGTTCTTTTATTTCCCAGCAAGCTTGGCCTGCCTTTTTAAATCAACCTAATTTATATCTGAAATGCTCAGGTTTATTTTTTTAGTTTATACTTTTGCTGTAAATCAGAGCTGACAGCTATGCAGCTTGAAATCTATAACAAAGAAATCTGATTTTTTAACACGGTTCCTTTATCACTGACTTTAATGATAAAGCTGTTCATTTTCTGTAAATAACACATGTAGAGCTAAGTAAAGAGTTGGTTACAGATCATGTGGCTATTAAAAAAATTATTTATGCACTCTTGAGAATATAAGCAAAAGAAATAACTGTAAACATATAGCTTGAAACTATCACTGCCAACAGACGCATCTATCCAAATAGATTGCTCCATTAACATTATCCTCCCTCCACCCACCCTGATGATTCAGAAAGATATTAAAAAAGAGACTGCAATTTCATTATTTTTTAAATTGATCTAGGTGATGAAAAGAAAGAGTTTTCTACCATAGTGTTAGTTCTAGGCCTTAGGGGTACCAACATGCATACAGATGTATACGGTAACTAATTTTGATCTTAATTTGTCAGTAATGGTAACTCTAGCTTAAGGAAGCAAAGTATAAGATACCAGATCAATGTTCATGATTACTTAATACTTCACTCAGAAGTTCCAGGTAGCAACACTGTCAACAGTTCTTCGTGGGGCCACAGACACGCTCTTTAATTGCCATTTATCTGGCAGGAAAACACACTTTCTGCAGTAATGGTTCTCCTGTTGGCTGTGCTCACCAGGAATTTCTACTGTAGTCTGCTTTGAAAAAAATTTCAAAGTAATTTTCCTTTGTCAGCTTTGCCCTCTTATAATCACATTGAGAAATGATGACTGTCATGGCTAAATCATCTCTTTCGTGCAGGTGACATGCAACTTTTTAATAAATTTTTATATTTTAATAAATGGGAATACCTATTTATTTTGGAAAGAAATGTTAGAAAGGAAAGACCTTTAAAACTCTATAGCAAGAACAAGTTGGATCCTCCCTGGACTACATCATTATTGTTTTTCACTTGCTATATTGAGTACTGAACAGAATGAAGAATAGTTAGGAATAAATATCCAATAATCATTTTATAACAGCATCTCCAAATCCCAGAAGCTGTCGCTGTCTGGAATCTGTACCTGCTTTGACTAGAGACCTTGCCTAATAAAGTCTTATTGCCTTAATTTAAAGCTCCTGCGACAAATGTCCTTGTGATATATTTGTCTGTTCTCTAGGTTTTGGTATTAGAAGACAGGAAACTGGTTACAAAATATGTTAGGGTTCTTGAAAATGTAGTTTGGCTGCCAACCTTTAGGGATAGGCTAATTGAGAGCAGCCAGTTCATGGGCATACAGAAGTAACAATACTTCATTCCCTTTATCTGATGCAGGTTCTCACTTTAATGGTGACATTGTCTCCTATCTCAGCACTGGGTTTAACACTGACATCACCTGCTATCCCACTAAATCTTTCGTTTTCTCCTCTCCTCTTTGACTCTTCCAGACCACAGTTTTTTACTGCAGTTTGCTACATTTCCAGCAAGCTCACCAGACAGAGAAATATTACAGTACACCATCACCACCAGAATCTTATTTTAGATGCCTGGTTCTGACCAGCAGACAAAATAATACTCAGCAGAACTATGAGCAAAGCTAATAAAAAGTATGACAAACAGCATTTCAGGCATTATTTTCACATCCCAAATCAATGTGGAAAGGCACCACTTGGAATGTATTCTCAGTTTGAGAATATTGCCAAACCATATTTGAAACACGACCCCACCCTCCCAGAATGGGTTACAGCTGCTGAGCACAGGACACCCAGCTCCTCAACAGCAGCTCTGGGTCATTATCAACACCAGCAGATGGAACAGGTAGTCAGTCAAGCCTTACAAAGCAAATAAATAGAATTATATGACTATTTTAAAACTGATGAGATGGATGCAGCAAGAAAGAAGAGGAACAACATTTGAAAAAGATAGAAAAGACAAAATTAGTCACTAACAAATTCTAAGACTTTCAGCAATGCTAGACTTAACTACTGTAAGAGGGACAAAATAAATATACATTTTATTTTTCAGTTCACAAAAAGAGTAAGTTGTATGCCCTAGGAGCTTAAATTGGAGCATCCTTCCAGCTCCTTCTGCCACTACTTTTTGATGGCATTGATGGTGACCAGCCAGGAGTCTTTGTTTTGAACAAACTTTCTGCTTTCCAGACAGCTGCTGGCTAGTTATGCATGTTTGTATACATCTTCTTCTGTGTCTACTCCATTCTGTATGTTAGGACACATGTCCCAACTCCCAGAAAAATCACAGAGGTTCTAGAAAGTCACTCATGACTATTGGTCACTTAACTTTTCCCCTTTTCATTTGTGTCCACCCAGGTTCACCTCTCAAATAACCCAGAAAATGTAAGTGGTTGAAATGAACACCTCTGTGGACCAGTGTAGCAGGGCCAATGGAAATTATGGGAAATTAGTCATCCACCAATGAAAAGAGTGATTTTTAAAGACTCAGGAAGATAAGGAAGAGGAAAGGAAAGAAGAGGAAAGGAGGAAAAGATACACAATACCAAGTGTTACCATAAAGAGTAAAGAAAACAAACCAAGGCAGATCAAGTAGGGGGGAGCTAAAAGAAAAGCAGATGTGGTCCCTTTAGAAAAAGATGCATAACTACTGCCAACTTAAAAAATGGGAACCATGAAGATGACCTAACTTTTAAAAAACATTTGGGAAAATACGTCCAAGATATCCAGTAAGTTATGTTGAAAAATCAAAGTTCTGCAGTCTGCTCAGAAAAATCACATAAATTTCATTGTAAGAGGCTTGCATTTTGCTAAAAATAGAAATTCTACATAGAATGCTGCAGGTAAGTTTATATATTTGTGGCAATAAACAGTATGTGCAAACCACCAGAGGAAAAAGATAATAAAAGCCCATCATTTGGGATGGAAAAGCTGTGCCTTCTTAACAAAAGCCAGAGATGTAAGCATCATACATAAAGGCTCATTCAGAATTCACTGTTTTATGGGAGAGAAGCTGTGAGAGTTTATATGCAAAACAGTCGTAAGAGCAAGTCGGAGAAGAAACAAAATTTCCCAGTAGCAAATATCTATCTTTATTAATGTTGGTCATTCCTTTAAATAAAGTTAGATGCAAATGTTAAGAAAATTTTGCACACAGTGGTTTCCTGTATTAGGATTTATGAGAGAAAGAAAATCTATAGGTTATATAAATTATATATTTATATATATTCATAGATATTGGTGACAAGTTAATTGCACAGTTACTGTGAAATAATGCATGCTATTTTATGGTAATAATGCAGTAAATCTATTGGAAACAATGGAACTGTAATTATATGGTAAGCTGTGTTAACGATACCACTTTAATAACCTGATGACTGTAAATTTAACTTATGTCAGCATCGTACGTACCCTAAAGTGATATACTGCATTTCTTCCCATGGTACAATAATAAAGCAACTTAATTACCTATTTCTTAGGTTAAAATAGTTCTAGCATCCTGGATTAGAAGTTAAAATAGCAACAGAATAATGGGGAAATTGCTGGCCTCACTAAATTCAAAAGGAATTTTCAGTGGGGCTCGGATGACTTGTCACATCTCTCTCACTACATTTGCATTCACACACCTCCGGTCAGGTTGGTGTTGTGTGTGTCCCAGATCCTCCTGACAGTCCTGTAACATGGGCTGGAGTTCCTCCTGGGGAGAGGGGGTGAGAGTGGCAGTTGACTGATGGCTATAGGAGACAGCGGCTGGAGAGGAAGCTGCTCCTCGGACAGGTGGAGTAGGACCTCGCTCATCTTCTTCCTCTTCCTCTAGCTCATCCTGCTGCAGATACATCCTTGCAGGTGGCACAGGACAAGGAATTTCTTGGTCATAGCTAAAATTAATTTTTTAAGAAAATAAGGACTTAAATTTGTACTGTGTAATTAGTATATCTGACACATGTATTAATAGCCCAGAAACAAACCATTGTTCTCTGTGCTCTTGGGAGCAGCTCGGTAAGGATGTGCTGAGTGGATGCACACCACTGTCACTAAATGCTCTCCAAATTGCCACACTACAGCTCGAGGAGCAGCACCAGAACAGTGCAGGGCAAATCACACTTCAATTAACTAGTGATTCAAGTGGGAGGTGGACAATGTCTTCCTCTTCCTTACCTTTCATCCACTGAAAGACTGTAATCTTCGCTGTTGCTGTGGGGAGGTGGGTGTGCTGGAGGGGGTGGGAGAAGATCTGCCCAGTTCATGCCAGCTTGCTTGGGAGCCTTTGGGGTCCGAGCACCCTTCTTGTGCCCTTGACTCCCTGGGAATAAAAAGCAGCATGGATTTGTAAGGCTCTCAAGTCTCTCCTCAGCACTAGCTATGAAAAGCAAAACAACTGTAGTCCCTTCCCAGATGCTTTCACAATCTTTGAGAATTTACTGTTTTGCTCAGTTTGGAGGAAATTGGCATTCCTCCGTTTTACACTAGTTTGTGCTTGTAGCTTCTTTGTAGAACGGATCTACATTTTAAGTGATTGAATTTAACCAGAAACTTTACATAGCATGGGAAAAAACACATGGGATACAAAGCTTTAATTTTTGAAATAAACAGTCAAAATGCGATAAAACCATAAATGAATTTTACAGTGTCATTAAGAGCGAGCTTCCTATTTCTGTTAATTACATTAAAGATTATCATCTAAAACAAATGAGCTGTAGACATATTTTCTGAAGTGCCTTTATCCTATTTAATTGCCAGAACCTAAAATACAATATGATACAGATATGATCTATTAAAGTTCTACTGTTGCATTAAGTCACTGAATATAGGTAATTTGTACTTGTCCACTGAAACATTTTAGGCACAATGAAATTACTACTTTTAGCCTAAATGGCAGGTGCAGTTGAAAATAATGGCTGGAAGAACTAAAATAACAGAAAAAGAAATAAAGATTGATGAAGTATTTCACAAATGTTTTCAACTACTATTACTGGAAAATTACAGCTTATAATAAAGCAATGCAGCCTTAACAGTTCAAATAACTTTGAATAAGACCAGTTATTCAGTTGGTCTCAAATTTTAAGTTTGAACATGGCTATGATGAGAACTGGCTCAATCATTGTTCCTTGGTATATATACATTTTAACTCTTCTTTGCTATTTCTATGCCTTTATTATAGATAAACTCCTTTTATGTAGATAAAATCACTGTGGTTTTGAGTATGTTTAGAATCCCTCACATTTCTCTCTTAAACTGAGGCATGATTTTATATTATCATAGTAAAGTGTTATATACACAATTAAATATACTCCAGTGAGATTTAGTAAGGTTGTTTTTCTCACTTCTGCTGTCTCAGATTTTCCACTCTTACTGACAGTAGTTCTCATTATTATTGTCCCACATGAACTGCCAGATACATGTTTTATCTGTGTACAGTTGTTTCTGTGGTATCTCATTATGTCAAGCAGGACACTAACTATACTAAGGCGACCTGCATTCTGTATCCTAAGCACCATGATATACATATGGTTCAACACAATTAATTTATTACTTTGGTCACCTTTCTTCATTCCTGCTGGAGTTCTTGGCATAGGACTATAAATTGTTAAGAGTTATGGATAACCCTATAAATTGTTAAGAGTTATGGATAACCCTAATAGGTATTGGCATGGAGAACATTACCCTCTCATTTTTAATCTGCATGGTTCATACCCCTGAGATGTTTCATGCTGAATTTCAGGTCTTAACATCATTGAGCATGGGCTCAGCACCACATCCTGATCTTTTAGACCTGGGAATGGGCAAAAAGGTTGTCTCCCAGAAGAACACCTCTGAGTGGCTAGGAGAATTGGGAGCTGTGCTTATCTCGTCCCAGCCTCTGAGAATTCAGATCATCCAGAGGCACAGCAGGGCTCAGCAACAAATTTATGTCTCTGCTGTGCCTCGGTCAGAATCGGTCAGGACAAAGAACAGGTTGGGATTAAGGCAACTGGACTATCAAAGGCAACAGCAAAACAGAATGGAAAAAGTCTACATCTTGATTAGTAGATGTAAAGTTCAGGGCACTCATGACTGTGACCATAACTCACCCTGGAATTGGTTTGATGTAAATAAACAAAGCCTAATTACCACATTTACAGTAAAGCCCCAAACCAAGCCTATGTGCAGTTTCTGGTTTAGCTCATATACCTCTATGGGAAATCAAACCTGGAAATGAACATGTTATACTACAATGATAAAACATAACTTTTGAATTAAAACGTATTCTGTGGTCCTAAAGAACAGAGTGCAATTTCAGTGCTTTGGTCAATGCAAAAAGCTGCTATGTTTAAGATTTTTACAAAGGATTTTTAGATCATTTGTACAGGACATGCCAGTGAGAAAAAAAAATAATTGTCTACCATCTATATCTAAATGATGTATAAAAATAATTTTGACATATAGTGAGTAAAATCTATAAAAATTTTAATGCATGCCTGAATGTTTTTTTACTCAATGAAATATACGAGTTTAATTTACAAAATGAAAAACTTGTTAAAGCAGAGTTCTGTTGGGTATCACTCAACTGCTGTGTATCTTGAGCTCGTTCATAAATTGGGTAAATAGACCCAAGAGATGAGAAAAAAAGTCACTAAGTTACCAGGAAGGCAACACACAAATTAAAATACTTTTTTTTTTTTAGTGACAGTTGAAAAGAAATTGCTATGACTTGCCCATCTGGAAAACATAACATTACCCAGTATGCCATTAGCATTAGGAAATCCAACCTCCCTTCAAGCTCATGACTTTCACAGTTTTGGAAAACCAGTTACTTAACTGACATTTAGATGACACTAAGCAACCATGAGGATGCAACAGAAATGTAGGCACCTATTGGGACAGTTTTTGAGCTGTTCACCATCCACTATGCATGGATTCTTCCCCACCACTCCTTCTCTAAGCCCAGTATATATTGCTAACCATGGCAACAGCATCCAAACACCACAAAGCCTAAGGCTTGGGAAACACTGCAGGCACTCACCAGATGTACTGCTGCCTCTGTCTGAGCTGTTGTAGGATCCACCTGTATTCTGGTCATATGACTGATTGTAGGGAATAGTTGGAGCAATGTTGTCATTTACTCGGTAATCTGCAAGTTTAATGGTATGGTTAATGCTGCCCTTCAGGAACACATCTACTTTTATGTACTTGCTTTATAACACAAAGTAAGATCTCCTGAAAATAGCAAATTAGAAACAAATTCATTTCATGAAAAAAAAATCATCCTGCAATCATGTTTTATTTTTATCTTGCCTCTTGTTGTAGGCTTAGGAGAAATCATGGGAACTTAGTAGCTGCACAGCTAAAATGCAGTAAAATTGGAACCCTGTGCACAGGGCTTTCACAAAGTCTCTGCAATGATCAAGTCTCAATGGATTTGTCTATCTATCTATCTATCTATCTATCTATCTGTCTATCTGTCTGTCTGTCTAATCTATCTTATACCTGTGTGAGCATTTTGCATACAAATACTGTCGCCTTGATTGATTTTCCATGCTCTCTGCCTAATTTGTGCATGCAGGCCAGCCAATGGACTGCAGTATCTACTTTTGGTATTTCAAAGGTGACACACCCACATATGAGTCAGCTCTGCCTGACAAGGGCTGAATGAGCTTCTGGAGCAACAATACAGCTCCAACTGAATTTGGATCACAATAAAAGACCTTTGTTTCAGGTCTGCTGGCTACCAGAATATTTTTATTTATACTTGATCATGCAGGTTCTACAGTCAGGGCCCTTTTTGCTAATAGCTGTTACCATAACTGCTCTCCAGTTCCAAAGCACTTGGTATACACTTACTACTTTTAAATCTAGATCTGGCAACCAGATCTGTAAAACTTCATCACAAATACTCATCTGTCAGAACAATACTCTTGTGCTAAAAAGCAATTACAGTTTACAGAGAACAGAAAGGAGGTAGGTTACTCTTCATACAGCAAATAAAACTGCATCATAAACAGAACCACTGGACATAAAGTAGTGACAATGAAGCACAGCATGTAACTCATCAAAATAGTTACTTCCTATCACAAAAACTAAAGGTATAATCAGCAGCAAGATGGCTTTGACTTAGCAAATGAGAAAACCAGGATCAGAATATTGACTCATAAAATAGCAAACCAAAACAAAAATAAACAAAACTAAGAATTCAGTCCCCATCTGCTGCAGAAATGTTTGTGATAATGTAAGCATGGGAAAAAGAGCAAAATGATAAATTCCACACCAGAGTGTATTCTGTAATAGTTTCTCAGCCTAGTTGCATTCCACAGATCATGCTGAAGCCCTACATACCGCATATGTTTACACAGAGGATAAACAGTAAATCAGCACTCTGAAATATGTATATATGACTGTCAGCAGACAATGCTTTAAGGGGGCCTTTCCACACTACAGTATGCTAGAGAATATGCAGCTGTAATGTACACAGTTTGAAAGATGCAGTATCTTTCAGCACATAAAAACCAAACATGCTTTAATTCCCAAAGAGGTACGTAATACACAGTTCATGAAAGAGAACAATTACAAAATATACAGCTTTCACCCTCTAGTAAGGAGCCAAAACCCTTGAATTTTCTTTTGGCATTTTTATGCCAAGGGAAGGTGTGACATTTTACATTGCCCTTTGAACTCCTCTGTGAGTAGATGGGTCCGGTAGAGAAATCAAAATTCCTGTAATGAAATGTTTCTTTTTACTGGATCACTTATCACTATGCGATCACTTGAGTTACAACAATCCATGCAAAAAGTTCCACGTTAGAATGGGTCCAGCTCCTAGGGATACTGTTTTGCAAATCAGGTTATTAAAAGAGGTTGCATGGTAGCCTGGAGGACTAGAAAGAAGAAATCACATACCTATTTCTTCCAGCTCCCACACAGTATATTAAAGAAACATGCCTTCAAGGCCTCAAAAGCACATTCTGATGTTTCCCGTTAACACTGAAATCAATTTATTTTTAGCTTCTGGATCCACAGACTTCAGTCAGGGTAACACAAGAATTTAGTTTCCAAAATTGTGTGTGGTAGCATTGCCTCTGAATGTGAGAATTGAAGGCTTGCTATGAACAAGTCTAAAATGAATTGGATCACTCCATTTGTGTCCCCAGTGTACAACCACAATACAATTTTACAAAGTTTGATATGCAAAATTTCATTCGTTTACATGAACATGTACATTTAATGAGTCTCCATCCACGACTGGGAAGAGTGGGTTGACCTATTTAAAATTTAAGGTAGAGTATAATGTGACTACCATGCATCTGGCTTATGAATAAAATATCTGGCCTCTGTCCTAACCAATCCCTTAACTACTATTAAATTTAAATTAATCTCATATCCATAGGAAATGTATTTTATTTAACTCTTTTCTAAAGATACAGCTTGTTATTTTTTACAATAAATTCAATATCAGAAAGGTTATTGTGGTGCTAATTAACTTTCTGACACTGCTAAGGGTGTATTTCTGAATCTAAAGAGGCAGAAGTCTAAAAGCACCACAGAAGCCTGTAATTGCTGAACCTGAAAGCTTTAGACTCCCAGAACCAGAAGGTCAAAACTCCTCTGATGCCTAAAGAGGAGAAACAAGCTAAAAGCTCTTCACCTTTGTTTAATTTGTTTTGCTCCATAATGTTGTACTGTATGGGTGGAACCTCTTGCTTTTGCTGAACAGAGGGTTTCCAGTGTTTCTCATTCGTGTCCCCGCTGCCATTGTTAACATTATTGCTGATACTGGACTGGATGAGCTGAGTGGTGGCATAAGGAGTGGGCTGCCCAGGCTGGCTGACAAATCTTCCATCCTTTAGATTTGGACTATTGAAGGTTTTCATCTCATTGATTTTGTTGCTGAGGTCCACGTCCCCATATACAGTTGACTCAGGCAACATCAGGTTTGTCTGCTTGTTGTCCAGCTGATTGTTGTAATTTGCTATACAATCGGCTAACCACAGAGGAGAGAAAAGAGAGAAGGTCATTCTGTTCGCTCACACCAGACTTTCCATGAAACCCCCTCTAACATTTCCTCACTGCACAGCTACATGGCTTGAATCCATGTAGCAGACACACTGAGGCAGAGATACTGCCATTAACTATATAATTTACAGAAAATTATTTACCTTATACACTACTGCTCCAAAAGCAGGGTTTACTGTTCTGATTCACTGTAAATTCAGACCTGCTGAATTATATCTGCAATGACTTACCTTGCTGGGCTTCTCCATAGTGGCCATATAAACATTCATGTTTTTTAGATATTATTCTCACAGATGTATATATATTCAATTAGTAACTGTGATTAAAATCACTTGCATTGAAAGAAAAATTCAACCAAAACTTAACAGCAGGAGTAACTAAATAAGCCCATCATCTCATGTCACCTCAACAGTATCTAGACACTCTTGTATTTGTGGTAAGAAATAGACATACAACAGGTTTTCATAAAACAGACTTAAAAATGATTACATATAAGATAATTAAAGAAAAACAGTACAATGTAAAAGGTAACTCAGTACCCAGCAGCAAGTCTTTATTTGATCATCGTTTGCTTGTACAATTTTGTATTTTAACTTGAAACAAAAAAGGCAGAAAAGCAATCTGGAATTTTTGCCGATTTTCAGGTTTTTTTTGGATATTGCAAAATACGTACTAGCACAGTATTACATTGTCCTGTATGCTCAAGATATATCGTATAGACAGCATGAATTCATTCTTCTGACACTGCATCCTGAGACCACCACCTATTGCAGACAGTAAATTGACATCTGCTGATGCTCTGGCCACTACTGCATGAAACAGTGTCGCTGCCTTGACATGTTTTCTTGCCACTGTGTGACAGGATGCCCACATATTTTTTCCTCTCCACATCCAGTCCACTGGGAGAATACTGAATGAAGTAAAGTACTCTGTGGGTCAGCAGTTAGAAGGCTTAGTGGAACTAGCATTCAATGATTCTTAAGCAAAAATTCTCATTTTCCAGTTGATTAATGCATCAATACATAACACTCACCAGGAATATAGTTTTCCTCTTTTAAAAGAAGTGGTATTTATGCTAATGAATTTGATTCAAAACCCCAAGTCCATTATCTGTGTCCACAATGAATTTACCGGAGAGGATGCCAAGTCAAACTACATACAGAATTCAAGATTTTACCATTACTCTAAATGAAATAACTAGCAAACATAGAGGATTTTCAATTTCAAAAACATTCCCTAATACATACATATTTTTAGAGGTGTATTACCCGAGAAAGGGGAATAAAATAATGCTTGTATAAGAAAACCACCAATCCACATTTTTAGTGACTAAGGAACAGTATCAGAACATGCCACATAGAACTTATCACTGCACATTTCATGCCCCCCAGCCTGTGGGTTTTTTTGAAGGTTTTACTGTTTGATGTATTTTTCCTTCTTATGTGAGGTGTTATTTACTGCCTCTGTTATTTATTGCTTCACAGTCTTCAACTTCTTGATTTCTAGAGTTTAACTGTTTTCATTACTCTCACCTACTGAAACCATACCACAGTCTTTCCTCCTTTCCAAGTTTACTGAATTATCCAGGGAAATTATATATACAGTACATTCTTCACTCCTGATACTTCAGGCTTTGCTACAATATCCTTGAAGAGTCACTTATAACATATAAAAGAAGCTCCTTTCATTTGCAGCTACATCTGATTTGTAAGACAGTATAATCAATACAGTATATGGTACATTTTTTACATAGACACATTAGAATTCCTCATAACAAGTACTTAAAACTGGTTTACCTACACAAGAGAAGATTTATCTAGTTAGATTTTTTATGGTATCTACTTTTGGAACAATTGTTTCCCGTTCTGTAGACTTGGAAGACAGTGCTCTGCTTAAAAGCAATTAAAAATGCAGCTACTTTGCATATACAGAACTACTGAGGGGATATCCATTGCTGCTGCAGCAGAGCATAAACCAGCCCATGATGACAGAATTTAGAATATTTGGCAGAACTTCCAGGAAAGAAGAGGCCACGCTGAGCACATTGTCTGACCTGCAAGCTCCAAAGTTCAACTTGAAAGGAAGGAAACACTTGGTGACAGAACCAAGCTTAATATGAAACCTAAAGTGAGGGAGAGTCAACTGCAGTTCAGTATAAGATGTTATAAAAGGTTGCAACCATCAAAAATGTGCCTTCTCTTCCTTTTCTGAATTTGTTAGTTACCAGAACTTGCTATGTCTGTCCTTGCCACAGTAAACTATCTCTGAATCACAAACCTTTTTATTATACAGGTACTGGTGGATGTGGTATCCTCAGCCAGAGTGAGAGACAAGTTTCTAATGCCAAAATCTCTCACCTTGCTCTGAAGCAGCTGGCACTGGTCACTGTCAGACAGCATTACTGCAGGAGATGAATTTCCATTACCACCACTCATGAATTACCAGCCATTTGAGCTGGTTTCACATTAATTACAGGAGGCAATGTTGCTTGGCACTTGTCACATACTGCCCCTCTGGATTGCTGGGACATGCTACCAGCAAAAAACAGTAGAGATACTAGTGAAAAAGGCTTATTTAATTCCTCACCAGTAACGCTAGGTTAAACCAGAAGGAACCTAAGATCTGTTTAAAATAAAATGTGCAATAATTAGCACTCTGAGATGTATTTCCTCAAATGTGTTCCGTGAGGTTTTCTTCCAGAGCTCTCTGAGTCCTGCTCAAGCTCCCAGGAACTACCACTTAACATTTTATAATTGCTTTAAGTGTGTGACATTAACCTCTTTATTCACATACCCTAAACAGAACACCATCTATCCAATTTTGTTCAGAATGGCACTCAAAATGAAGTTCTGAGTGTGACAAAACAGACTGACTTTGTTGCAAGCACTGCAGCAATGTTTTATTTCTTGCTTCCCATCACGTCCAAACCCGGAAGGAAAAACACATTAGCATAATTTTGGTATTTCTCTTTCTCCATCCAAGCAACAAGGATGTACAGAACAACCCAAAAATGATCTTATCTTCTCTATTCAGAAGCCAAAATGTATTAGTTCAGTGTGAGTTTTGGCAGCATTGAACTTTGCAGGGGCTCCTGCTACAACTATCTAAAGAGGACCAAGAAAGGATCCAAAAAAGAGACCAAAATCACATTCATGACACAGAGGAGACACTATATTAAGCCTAAAAGCATTGGAAATAAAAACCCAAACAAACCTGTACTCTCTGTCAGGTATTAGAAGCACATACTCTGTAAAGAAGATTCCTTAGCAAGGTAGAAACATATCTAACCTGGTCGACTGTACGTTGTAAGGTTGCTATCACTGTTGCCATTGCCAGAGGTGCAGCAGTTGATGGAGCAGTCATTGTGATTGTTCCCTGTGTTAGGCCAAGTATCTGCTAACCACGGCTGAGTGGCCGGTTCACTGATGTTTAGGAGTCCAGGCCTTTAAAAACAAAGCTTGGTCATTTCAAAAATTAAACAAAAGCATTTTCACATTGCAGTGACACTCTTCCCAAAGGGCAGAGATGTTACAAAATAATCCTGTGTACCAACAGTCTTGAGAACTGAAAAACACAGCTTAATTCAATTATTTAGCATTTTCAAGTCTCCTGTCTAACTTGTCCCTTGCTAAATCCCTCAGGAGTGAGCAGTCAAGGACAGCATCAACTATTTTTACTGAACTACACTACAGGTTGGTGTGCAACATTTACCTGTCACTTTGGTTTTAATTTTTTAATTTTTTTTTTCTCTTAGGAGGTTACACTTTTATTTTTCTGCCCCTTCACCCCTTCTTAAAGAAAGCAAGGTAAAAAAGAGGAAACTGGCAAATCAAGTGAACAAAAAACGCACACATGGAAGCAGGATGGATATGCATAAGTAAGAGGCAAATTCAAATGTGACTATTCCCAAATTCTTGGTTATTTATGGAACAGGTTCTCCTCACCACCAGACAGTACTAACGTGGTGCATCAAAGGGAACAGCAGACAACAGAAACCTCTGTGGCTTGGGAGCATTTGGATCTGACTAATGCTGAGTGAGTTACACACACTTGTTCACGGGAAAACCACTCAGCTCCTAAGAGAGTATGGTACTTGGGAATACTGACCACCTGAAAAATATCCAGACATGAATGCTGTGTCCTGGCTGCATTTGGAATAAAGTGTACTCCTGTCATCAGCAGAAAGAAACAGCATTTCTTGTTTTCCAAGTTGCTGAATTTCTGCAGTGAGTGTGAAAGGCTCTCTGATGAATGTTCTGTAGAATCTTTGGTGGCTCTTTAGTCTCCAAGCTAACAATGCAACAGCACATTACAGTCCCACACAATTTAAAATTGCCTTTGATAACTAAGGTGCTTTTAAAAAATAGATAATTTTCGCTACTGTCACATACACATATATGAACACAGTCCCCTTCTCTTGGGATTTAACAGGCAACTTTCCATTTGAAATAGCACGGAAACTATTTTCCATAATATTAGATGTGATGATCTTCAAAAATAAAATATGCTAATCCTCTTAAACTGCAAGTTGAAAATACAAGCTGCATGCAGTTATTTGTGGGGGATAGAGTCTGTCAGTGCTGTGGGCTTAAGTCATAGACTTAGAATGACATTTAAAAGACCTATACATATATATGTGTGTATATATATATTTCTGTACTGCATATGTCATCTGACAATTTAACATAGGAGGTGATGAGGCTTGACTTGCTGTCAGGCATACAAACCAGCCAATATGCATTCAGTAAAGAAGTTATTTTTTTTAAAAAAAATCTGAAATAAATATACAGATGTGTAGGTCTGTGAGCAGGCCAGCTGATTTGAAATTCCCTGCATTTTTCCCTACACTCTGCTCTTACAATGAACCTACACTTCAAGGCATTTAGAGGAGACAAAGCATCCCAGAATGTTTCAGCACTTTAAAGATCTGTGTACTGGATTTTTGCACAGAGAATTAAAGATCCTTTGTTTCTAAAATTTACTTTGCATTCACACCTGCTGTCATGTAAGAAATGTGGTGTGATGTACATAAGCAGATGAGAATTCTACTAATTGGACCCATTTAAGTGGAACTGTAGGCAAGAGATGCTTGCATTACAGCTCCATAGCCTGGTGATGATTTGAGATCGTAATTTGCAAAGATCTTTAACCTTGGCAGCAAATTTCTCTGCTCCCTGAATTACTGGATGGGGGTCTGAGGAAGGGGTGGACAGAGCCAAGTTGCTGTGTGGGTGCTAGCTGGAGTCAATCCAGCACAATTACCACTACTCAAATCCTGTCTAGAAAAGGGATTGCCACAGAAATGGGTATTTTTTCAGCATCACACAAGTAGGGATTACATTGAAATATATCACTGTGACATTTTGAAATCTGAAAAATGCTTTAACATGCTCACATAACTGCAGTTGGCAAAAAATGCTAAACCTTTCTAAAACACTGCAAATATAAAGTAAGGAAGTGAAAACCTTAGGTTTGGATATCAGAGGATGGTTTCACAAGCAAAAAAAACCCAACTTTTTTCTATTTTTTTTTTTACCATTGCAGAACTATGTTTCATATTCTACAAAATAAGTTACACCACACCTGCTGTCAATGCTATAGATGCAAATGAACAAAACCAGCACAGATGTTTGCACCTTGAATCAATCACATTGTTAGATTCTGGCACTGATACTTAACACTAGGACAGTAAAATTGAAGTTGATTCTCTAGAAGAACCAAAATTACTGTGCATGATGTAGACACTTTTGGGCTCATTTCTGTCCTCTGTGTGAGAGTGCTTCATCTAGCCTGTGCTAAGGGAAGAGACAGAAAGCACAGTGGCACAAAGAACACGAAGGATGTTAGCTGAGTATCTTTTTGAACAACTCTCAAGGAAAGAGAGGGTTCATCTCTCTCCTCTCCTATTTTCTTACTATCCTGGAGTAAGGGTAGCAACCCAGTGATTTACAGATTTTTCCATTCAAGAATCACATGGTGACTGTTCTAGAGGGTTCCCTCCATGCTCCTATGGCCATGAGAGCACAGCAACACACAGGGCTGGACAGAGAGATCTGCAATTCCTCATAACATGCCAGGTCCAGCTGCAGCAGGACCTGAATAGCCTCACCTCTGCACAGCACTCAAGTAGACTGGAAATGCTTTATTTTATCCCTAACCTTTACAATTACCAAATGTTTGCATGGTCTTGCAAATTAGGAATCACAGGATGCCACTTGTGAACAGGAATTGTAACAGGACTTTGTTGCCCAGCTGGTCTCTGAGATTTTAGCATTATTTCAGCATCATGCCAGATCTTTGAATGTGACCTAGAAAAAAATGGTGTGCTACTAAAGCACCACTGCTCTGACCTGCCTTTTTGCTAAAACAATTATTTTTCTTCCTGAAGAAAACTTCACCCCTACAGAGGAAATGCAAATTACTGTTTTCTCCACGGCCATTCATTAAGTAATAGCATAAACCCAGTGAACATGCCTTAGGTAAATCCTCAGTCTGGAATGGACCTGGTTCTCAGAGTGGGTGGTTATAAATTTACAACCTGCTTCCCTCTCCTTCAGTGCCCCATCTGTTTTAAGCAATGTTTTACCTGTTTTGCATTCACAGAAAGATTTCTTTTTTTCTTAAAATGTCATCTCATAAGCCATTTATGTCTTCAACAATTTTTTCCAATAAACGTTTTCTTTCTTCGTAGTATTTGTGAAGCAGCTATATTTCTTAATCTTCATAAAGGCCATGACTTAATTACTTTTACTCCCTTAATCAGGTGGAAAGCCAGGTCTTTATTTTGAAGTTAAAGCACTCCCTCTGCTGCTCATTTTTTGAGATGCAGTTTTTACAGGTTAACAAAGCTGAAAATATTTCAAATTATGTTTTGGGAGTCAACCTAAAAATTCAAACCATATACCCTCCTTCTAAACAGAAAATATATGGCCAAAATGTATAGGTTAATATAATGAACTAAAACATATCTCTGCCAATGATTTTTCTGCCATCACTTACAAGGATAATTGAACTCCTGGAATCCTTAAATTTATTTGCACACAATTTATACCTGTAAGAATAAAGCACATAATTACCTGCCTCCACTGCTTACGGCCTCTCCTCCTCTCTGATATGTTACTGAAATAGTTAAAAATAAAAAGAAGGAAAAAATTTAAAAATTATACAAGACTCCTTCAATAACAATATTTAGTTTGCCTTTGTTTCATTTTATCTAAGACAATAATTGTGCATTGTTTATACATTAATTCTGAATCTCATTCTGCAAGCTGCTACTTCAAATCCAAGTCTAGACATAATACTTGTGCTGTTTGATATTTGCTAGTCTTAGCCCCCAACAGGGTTTTATATTTCATTTCTGTTCTGACACACACACACACACACACACACATATGTATTGCTTAAGAAATCAGGAAGCCATACATCAGGTTGAACTTATTCTTAACATAACTCTGCTGACTTCAGTGGAGTTACTCTGTGGAAGAATTTAGGTCATATATTTATTTCATGAATGGCTGGATGTTAAACCTTTGCTCTACCTTATTATTTTGGCAAGATTAAAGAGGTATCATTCTCTTTAACAGACCTTCTATAACAGAGCTTACTTCCAATGTAAATACTGGCTCATTACAGCTGAAGCTACTGCTAAAACAAATGGTCTTTCTGAATGTTACTGCAATAAACTCAGGGAGCAAGCACACTCTAGAAGTCCACAAAAAATCCACATTTTGTAACATTTTACAACTGCATTTATAAATTATACTAAATAATCTAAAAATTTAAATATGTAAATGTTGGTTAAGAACAGCCTGGCAGAAAGGGCACTTTCTAAATTAGAAGGAACAATTTTTCTAGCATTACAGAAGTATTCTCCATTATCAAAGTGGATGTCCACATGCATTTGTTTGTTGGCATGGATTGCATATCCTTCATAGGAAGCAAGATGTTTGAGAAGTTAGCTTTTAGGATGCAAACATCCAAGAAGAAACAGTACTATAGATTTTGCAGGTTTGCATAGGGTTTGGCAAAGGGTTAAGGAGACTGAACTCCCTGCAGATGCTGATGGATTCTACACTTTTCAGCTAGGAATGCGCTGAAAACAAGCAGCCAAATTCTGCTCTTTAAAAGAACTCCAAACTGGGAGTCTGCAAGAGAGAGATAAATGCTGGCAGTGATTACAGTAACAGGATTAAAATGTAGGATGCATTCCTACAGGTAACTCTTTTACTGCAGGTAATGATACAGAGGGGAGCCTGGTTCCATTTAAAAGTCAAAGCATGATCCTGGACTGGAAAACAAGGATTTTTTTCTTTTAAGTGTTTTTTATATGCCTTATGTTTTTCCCAATTTCTTCTTTAAGAATCCCAGGGCTATTTATTTTCCAGCTCTGACATATCTTAAGGAGCACTGATATTTTCTTTTAATGTTAAGAATGCAATGGAGAGAATAGATGCTAGCTTCCAACCTCTGCAGAATTTCAGTGGCGTGCTACAATGGAGACTACAATCGAAGCCCTCTGTTTAGCCAATTAAAGGAACAGCAAAATAATAAAGAGCTGGAATTATTCTCCACCGAGGCACTCAGAGGCCTAGAGAAACATCGAAGGCCACTCTGGCTCATGCTGAACAGGAAGCAGCTCCACTGAACATGACAGGCTGACTTCTGAGAGCAGGCACTCCCCAGCTGGGTTACAAGCACATGGGTAAATCAGCCCAGCACAGCCCGGTCCGTGCGGATGGGCGCAGGCACGCGGGGTGCGCCTCCTCTGCGGTCCAGCTTCAAGGATGTCACCTGCACAGAGGCCACATCAGCACAGTGCTGATTAAAAGCTCATCTTCCCTGGGAAAGTGTGTGTGCAGAGGAGGGGCCGGGTGGGTTTCACCCTGCCGGGATATATACACGTCCTACAAGTCTCATAGGTCTCTTGTGAAAATGGAGGATTTAGAACAAAGGAGGAAGAAACAACCTGTCTGCTCATTCAGGCTGTGGCTAAAAGAAAAGCAGAACACTGATGGGTACAGAATGTGCTGGATTTTATCCACTGCAGAGGATGAACTGCTCAGCTGTCAGACTGCAGGACCCACTGGAGGTCAGCTCTACAGGATGGAAAGGCTCTCATGGGCTTTGGTGGGCTATGGTTCACATTATGTCATGTTTTGCACATTTCTAAACAAAACTAAACAGAAGGTGATTTTAAACTCACACCGATTTTGAAATGAACCTCCTTTTAAGATGAACAGGATAATTATTTTAAAATTTCATAGAAAAATACCATTTAAGGCAGCAAGCAGAGAAATCTAACTGCTGTAACGCTTTGATTTTCTGTATCTTCCAAAGCAGACAACACTGGGGTCACTGGATTAATGCAGATTCAGAGGAAGGAAAAGGAACAAATATTTCACCAACTATAATCTCACTGAATCTCTTTCAAGTCAGCATCTGGGCTCTGCTAACTCATTCCTCCTCCATCAGAAGCACCTTTTGCATTGCTAGATGTGGGAGGTCACACTACTCCCTTGGAATATGCAGGAAGAGAGCCCAGGGTGTACAAACTGACAGGATCATGCTACAGAATGGCATGCTGGCGTGGAATGGTGTGCTATGAAATGGTACACACAAATAGAAAATATTGTCAGCCACAAAGCAAATGCACATTACTCAGAGAACAAATAATGATACCTGCCATTAATGACATTGTTTAAAAAAGCCCCTTCAGAACAGCTGGGCTGGTTGGTTATGTCAGAGAAAGAGAAATAGTACCACAAACACATGCTTAAGTAACAAAGAAGGGGGGAAAAGTGCAAATATATACCTGTTGGTGTGAAGGTAAAAGACGGGACTGAAAAATCAAAACAAAATACAAACTGGTTATTAAGCTGAAGAGAGAAAGGGAAACATACCACATTAGTATAAATCTAGCAGACAGCTGAACATAAAACAAATAAATATAACTAACCCACTAGTTCAGTCACATTGATATAAAAATAAAACTAAAATTACAATTCAGATTGTCTCTGCTGGTACTATTCTGGAAAGAAAAAAAAAAAAAGGCAAAAAAAAAAGCAAAAAAGCTTGATATTCTATTGTGCTCCTGAGGGCAAGAGACTGTGCTTTATCCGTTCAAATCCTTCTCAGTTTGGTATTTTAAGGTTTTTTTTCAGAAAATCCTAGCACAAACAAAACCCCCACACTGTTAATCATTCTAGAATGCAGAATGACAAATTCCTTAACAAAGCCTTATCAAGGTCCTATTGAATCTTATCTTCAGTTCACTAAGTAAATGCTCATTACACTGAACTAATAGGCACACTTAAGTATTCAGTAAGGAAATAATAATCATAAAAAAGAACAAAGAGAACTGCTGTTTTACTGTCTCTGAATCATGAATGGCACCAACTCTCATTCTAATAAAGACACTAAATTCTACTGCAGCAATTAATTTTTGTTTTCAGAGATAAGACTGTTAAACAGAGTTATTATCTTTCCCTCTTAAATAATCACAAAAAAAAAAAAAATCTCCCTAGATATAACACCTTTCTACCTTCCAACCCTTGGCTTTAAGAGGGAAAGGTTAACAACAGAACAATGACAGTGCTTGACAATCTTCTCTCTCACAGCTACTATAAATCCTCTTTGGATCAATAGGGTCTCTAATCCAAATACAGAGCACCGGCATCTGCTCTTCCTATTAGCACATGCTCCCCCTCCTGTTGACAAGACAGTATCGTTTTCCTCTCACTGATGGCAGAACAAGGCTTACATTGCCCTTTCTGATCTGATGACAGCAAGAGGTAAGAGAAACAATCAAATATTCACTGAAACAGCCTGGAAACAGAAGGTGATGAGCAAACCCAGAATGGAAAGAAAATGTTCTGGCTAAGAAAACAACTTAATCTTATTTTTTTAAGAACTCTAAAGTTTGTAGGGAGTGCAGCGTGCATTGTTGTTGTAACTTAGGATATGCTGTACATTTGCCCTCCTTTTTACCAAGCTAATTTATTTCCATGACACTAAGAAAATAATAAAAAAAGTGGAGCATTTGCCCATTTCAGGTTGCATTTGCAGTAAAGCTCTTTATCTCAGGAATACCATTGTATTTGCTTTGAGCTAGGCGTTTTTACAGAGTCAAGTTTAATTTAGATACAAAATGTAGAACCATAGTAACAAGCGTTCATTAAAATACAGTGGGCATTTAAACCTGAGCTATTCCAAAGAGAATCAAGAATCTCAAAATTAATTTGCAATCACAAGGACATGAAAAATAATCTCAAGCTATTGTCTTGTTACTCTTCCGTGAGCTAAGTACTAAACCTAGTTTAGTTTCTTAAGGAACTGAAAGAAATATTATTGCTACCACATGAAAGAATGACTTAATTCTTAGAGCTTCTATTAATAAACTCTTCTGAGTGTGTAAAACTGCTAGTACAGTATGTATGTGTGGGAGTAGTGAAGTATTTTAACAGATGACAGGCCTGAAGCTAAATATAAAAATAAATAAATGCAAGACTGAAGAAAGTTTGGGCTTGCGGTGATGACTTGATGAACTGCAGAGTGGCAAACTACTTTGCAATTCATATTTCACTAAAGATAGGTTTTGTCTCTGAAGAATACTTGATACCAGAGATACATACCCTACTTTGCTGTACACTTTCATTTAAACTCCCCCCAAACTACACAAAAGATATTTTTAACGATATTGAAAAACACAGCTGTTTTGAACAATAGCTGATGTCACTGAAGTAACCATTTTAAGGACAAATTGTATGCCTTTTGCTTAATCATAGGTACTGGTGAAAGCACAGTGATGTTAGTGTGATAGAGCTGTAGAAAGGCAATGTGGCAGCATGCTATTAGTAAAACAAAACAGCGCAGGCCAGTGCAGCACTACTGAGGGGCTGTCCTGCCTAAGAAATCCCAGCAGAACACAATCAAGGGTGCAGCTCCTTCCCTTTTTCCTTGGCTGCAACTCCACTACGACCACCGGGCCTGGAGCCCACAGTGAGCACTGGTACTTTAATAGCACGGAGGACACCTCAACTCTGCAACACTCCAGATGTATTTCCACATTTCCACTCACTCATTTGCTATTTTTAGCATTGCATCTTTTACACAGCAATGTATTGCTGCTGCTTAAAACCATTTGTGTTTGATCTGTCCTGCCCATAACACATTCATTTTCAGGGACTAAAGAACGTAATGTCATGACATCTTTCATACATGAAGATGCATCCACCTTTTAAATCTAGGCCTGTCTTCTGATTGCTAAATGTCAACTATAATTCCTCCAGTTCTTCAAAAGCAGGATATCCCATTTTCCCATTTGTTCCAAAATGTATGGTTCTCACTCTACAAGCGCCTATGAGCTACTGCTTTGAGATGTAATGAACTGTAGCTCATTGAATTCAGCTTTAATTTCCAGGCTTAACCTGGAAATTATTTGAGGTGGAGGAGTCAAGTTTTTATTCCAGAAGATCTTCCAGGTAGAGGTTCTAGTTTTGTTTAAGAGTATACTGCAAAGCACTGTTTGACCACTGACAGTGTGATATATAAGAAGTACCAATAACATGAAATAACATGAAAATGAAGAGTGCTTTAAGTTACTGCCATTCTAATTAAACACAGATGTAGGATGCCCCCAGAACTCAGTCCCAGCCAAGTGTGTCACAACAGCATTTATGAAAAGAGTCTTGGAAAGCAGACTGACCCTTGTGCTTTTGCGAACAGCCACGCTTCCCCCAGAAGAGAAGAAATTTGAGTACCCACACCCAAAGTGTTACTGCAGTGCTCACCACTGTTAGAGCTCCCAGCAAAGCACTCAACGGGGGGACAAGGAGCTGCCATCCACTTCAGACAGCTCCTCTTCACGTGATACAGTGTCAGACAGCAAGGGCATATTGGAAGCTCCTGGCCTTAAACACTTCTCCTTTGTAAAAATATCTTTATAAAAAGCTACTCCTGGTGCTCAGCTCAAGATTTATGCTTTAAAGCCAGACTTTATGCACATTATGTAAATATTGCCACTCTCTGCGCTGGTTCCCGACCCACACTTCATGAAAAGTACTCAAGTAAGCTGATAATTCCTTATTTGAGCAGAAGAACAAGAGACTGATGACAAAACAAATAGGCAGCAAACAGGCATTCAGCAGCCAGCAGACTGAAACAGATAATAGGGCACCTTTTCTGATACCAGCGTAAGTACTCGTGAGTCCATTCCTCTTCTTCCTGTGGCGATACAACCAGATGCTGAAGACCATGAGGATAATCCAACAGGCTGCACCAATTCCAGCAATAAAGGCAGGCTGCTTTACTACATCAGAAATCTGCTGGGCTAAACTGACTTGATCTTCTGAAGACACAGGGTTTCCATGAGAATCTGAAACAGAGACACCCGTAATAGCCAATTAATTTGAATGAACAGCTGTAAAAGGCAGCATGAAAAGAGCTGATATAATTGCAGTCCTGTTTCTCAAGGTAAAATCCTTAAGACTGCTCTTCAAAATCTAACTTTTACAGCTCTAGACAGAAGTGGTTTATTTTCTGTACAAAACAGTACTGCCAGTATCATTGACTTTTGTTTGCTTACAAAAGCTGCTAAGATCAGGCTACCAGGTATACAAAGTCTCCTAAATTACAAACCTGTGGACTGCTATTTTTTTATTTTTCTTTAATTTTAAAAATGCAACATCAGCTTCGGAAAATGATTCAGAAAATCAGCAACAAACATACCAAGTCAAAAAAAGCTCTAGTAAAACATGAGTAACAACATGAATGGGTACAAGTCAACTCCCCAAACATTCACTCTCAGAACTGACAATCACAGTTACAAATTTAAACTACATTCACATGAGGTTGGTATTGAGGGAGATATTTTAATCTAGCAGTTCTTGACAGATTACTTAAATCTTGTATTACACAGTCTAATGTACCGCTTGCAGTCTCTCAGTCTCTCACTTTGACCTCAATTAAAAAAAGACTGAATATTTAAAAGGATGTAGAAAAGTAAAACTACAAAATAACCAATCCTGACCCCTTAAATACGGATGAAAAACTAAAGGATAACTAAAGAACGACTCATGAATTGCTAAAACCAGCTAAGGAGTTTCATCAGTAATGAACAAGTAGTGCTTTTCCAAACCAGTTTAGCCTTGAATAACCCACATAAAAAAACCCATGGGTTTTTCCACAGGCTATTAATTTTATTTTATTTTATTTTTTTTTTTTTATAGAGACAGCAGCTTTAAGAATTGGTCTTTTCTGCTCTTTCTGTACTGAACTTCTGCAGGAACCTTCTAGGAACAGCAGTAGGAAGACCCAGTTAGTGACCAAGCTTCCTGACTGAAGTGAAGCAACTCAAAGCCAGAATACTGCCTTCCTGACGCTTTACCACCACAGTGAGTGCTCACTGGAAATTTCATTAGTGCACAGACAGAGGGCAAGAATTCAATGCCTTTACTCAGAGAGGATATTGCTTTACACATTCCACAGCTTGGTCTTTGAAATACCCACTTTTACTCCTGTACAAATCCAAGAAATAGCTGCTTTATACTATTGGTAGTGACACCATATCCAGAACAAGAGAAAGGTACTGTTACTAATTCTAGGTGCTGTCATTAATTCTATTAATATGAACTATGTAAGAAATTAAAACTTATTTGCTTAAAACCAGTATCTTTTCCCTATGAATTAAGCAGTGAACTGATTTTTTTTTTATGATGACATCTTGCATTATGCCAAAATAAGCCTACATAAAATATAAGAAACTGCAGTACAAACAAGAGATGTAATCACAACTAATTATTTCCTCTAGAAAAGGATACCTTTTGGAATAGAAAAGGTTAAATTAATAACAGCTTCTTCCAGCGAAGGATTCCAGATTCCAGTTTTTGTGACCTTGAAGTCAAATATCTATTTTGCTGAGAAACATCCCCCCCATCTTTGACTGCTACCTTATTGGAAATTTTATTTCATATTTCAGCTCTCTTTATCTTCTGTGAGCCTAAGTGCACTGCCTAGCCTGAAAGTTCAGCAGGCAGACTCATTCTTTTCTTACTAATACACTCTTTGTGTCTGATGGGTTTATGGATTTCACGCCTATTTGTGCAAGGTTAAGATGGGTTGCTTCAGACTGAATGGAGACAGCCAAGTGAAGTTCCACACAAGTGGCCAGATGGGCTTAAATTATAAAGTATACTGTGACCAATGAATTAGAGCTGTCATCTCATCTTTTGTTTCTCTGCAGCTGAGGCCATATTAAGATATGAAAACTTGCATCATCAGTCTTCTTTTCAAAATGAGTAATTTTTGTGTTTTTAAATAGCTACAGTCCCTTATACAACTCAATGGAATAGAATAAAACATTTATGGAGAGCCTGTGGTCCTGAATAAATGAGAAGGTTAAGTATTTTTTGTCTCATCCTTAAAATATATATTTTAAAACAATAAATCCAGGAGGAAAAAATAATCACGAATTCAAAAACCAAATAAGAATCTTTTCTAAACATGTCAACAACTCAGTCATACAGAAAGACAGTACTTTTATACAGAAACAGTTTGTATTGCTCAGTCAACATGTTTCTGAATACTATAAAATCCTGAAGAAGCTTTGACTGTTTATTATTTTAATTTTAATTAACATTAATTTCATGCTATGATTTTACTTGCCATTGTAGGTGTAAGAATTTAAAGAAATTTAAGAAATTAGGCTTCTGGCACATTGAATATGGGTGGACTGTTAGAGCCATTATATAAACTGGTATATATCTATACACATGGGAAAGAGAAAAATACAGCTGTGTTCACATACAGTCTGAAAAACAACATAAGAGGAGATGGAAAGGCTTTTAACTACATCCTACTCTTCTTATGATTCAAAAATAGAAAGTAAGCTATATATAAAGAGAATGAAATTTATTGACCTCCTCACCACTAAAAACTTCCAGGAAGGTTATCTTGGAAGCCTTTTTTTGAGAAGGGCATCTTCCCTCTCCCTAATAGCCCCGTGAGATCCTGAATGATCAGCTGGATCATTGGAATAATCAGTTCGATTATTTGAAATAACTCTTGAACTAAAAAGAAAATAATTAAAAAATCTACTTTTTCTTCGTCCCAGGAAATTTCCAGAACTTTGACTGATATATAGATGGTTCATAATGAACATTCCTGTTCCTGCTTGCACTCTTCAGGGAGATGTGCCAAAACAATAAGTGAATATAAACATTCTATGGCAAAGTTTATCCCACTGCCAGAGCAGCAGCCGCAGCATTTCATGTACTTGGAAACACCTCAGAGATGTTGGAGCAGGCTGATCCCACAGCTCCCTGAAACCAGCATTTTATCACAGTGACTCATCCCTTCTTCTACCCCAAGATAAGAACTTGCTTTTTAATCACCGATTATGTTGCTAGGGCTTTTGCTCATAAGCCACTTGATTTAAATGTCTTGAAGCTCCAAGTTTCAAACTTCAATGGAAATTAATTAGAATTTACATAGAGAAGAACTTCTAATCCTCTAATGTTAATTATTTGTATAAGTAATAATAATCTGAAAGTTAACATTTAAGTTGCTAAAAGACAAATAAAAGATTAATACCCATTTATAACTGGAATGCCAAAGAGTCAAAAAAGACAGGAAATTTCAGGTTCACAAGTGTGCAAGCACCTTAGATTTGCCTTTTACATGTACAACCTATGGAATGGTGCTTTTCCATATGTGTGTCTAATTCAGTGTACAAAACATACAAACACTAAGTAGGAATATCTAAATGGTGTTCACATTGATAATTCCAGCAATTTAGAACATGCAAAAGACCTGAAACCTGTAACATATTGCTTGAGTGTTTTCTCAAATATATGTGCATGATGCAATATGAAAATTATTTGGTGAAATATTACCGAAGTAAGAATAATGTTATTTTGTCTGCTTTCTAGATGTATGTTTCCCAAACTGATAAAATATCAGTTGTGCACTTCAATCTTACAACACAGAGCTTGAGGTGACAGAACCAAACTGATTTGAAAGGGTTTACTGTGAGGGGTAAAAATAGATTACTTTTAAGTTGTTTGCAGGCAACAAACAAAAATATCAACGAAAAAACCCTTACAACTATCACACTTGAAGTACCTTAAGGGCTGACAGAATAATATCCTGAAAGAATGCTAGCTAGTTCACAAATCACATCCCCTAAATGAAGCAATTAGAATAATAAACATTCAATGAGACTTTCTTGTGTTTTGTACACTTGAGACACCCATTGGTTGAATAATACACTCAACATTTACAATATTTGTGCAGTCATTTCATAATAAATAACTGCATACCATATATTCACACAAACTGTGTGCTGAAGAGTAACATTAACTGCAGCTGGGGGGCTTCTCAGAGCTGGCACCAGAAACAAAGTATGCCACAACCTGTCCCAATGCCACTACTTATTTGTCAACAGGCATAGGTAATACTGCCAAGCTAGCACAGGTAGTATCTCATCACTCTACAAAAGCTAGGCTAGAGAACAGCCAAAAATTGCTAATTCTCATCTCTCTGCAGAGAGCATTTTTGTAAACAATGCCTTTAAGTTACATGTTGTGACAAGAAAAGAAAGGTTTGATTGAGCTTTTGTGGCTTTGTTTCTCTATGGCTCATTATTATACGCAGAATATAGTGAGCTGTGGCTAGGTCTCACGATTTTTTTTCCCAAAGCTTTTGCAGTCTTTATGTAAAATATCATCTTTTCTTTTAAAACCAACAAACAAGCAAACTTTTTTTCAGTCCTTGAAATTGCATAGAAAACTTTAAAAGGTCATTCAAAAGCCAAGAGGCAAGCTCAGAAGCTTCACGCAGGGTGTTTTAAGGAGACACATAGTTTTTCAGTTGATCTCATGATTTTATGAATAAGAAGCAAGTTATTTTGTTGGCTTGTCCCTGGTGGCATGGGAAGTCTGGGGTACCACAGCTCAGTGAGCTGCTTCATGTCAGCAGGGACGTGGAAAATGAAAGAGCTTCGAGATTACAATTTGTACCTGTCTTTGTAACAGGTTAAGTGCGTGCACAAGGTCATTTATCACAGCTCAGCTGATGCGTGGGACTGCGATTGCACGCCCCAGCTCCCAGGGAATCCAATGTCTCCTGTCCTCCCCTCTCGTTCTGGAAGGCAGCCCCCAAAAGGTGAAGCTTCCTCCTGTCACACACCTGGCTGAGACTCTGCCCAGGCATGTCCCAGAGTCACAAACCTGGGAGCATCCCACACGGCACACGGGCTCCAAGAGCAGACCCAGAGCCAGCCACAGCCCAGTCTCATGTATTTGTATGAAAAACACATTATAAGGAGAGAGATGTTGGGTTTTAATGAAAAGTTCTTATTGCAAAAGTGAACCTCAGAATCACACAGTATATTCTGCTTTCACACACGGAATTCCTATTTTCTTTTCTCTTTTTTTTTTTTTTTAAATGAAGGATTACACCAATTCAGGTATCGGGAAAAAATTTCCCGAGGGAATAGTTTGGAGCAGTGTGAGAAATGCAGTAGCTTGGAGTGGTCCCACAGCTCTTAGAGCACATATATACAGCACGTCGGGGTTTCAAACCTCCTACAAGGAGCATCCTTAGCCCTCTTTCCTCCCACTCCCTGGCCTCCCCTCCCTCTCTCTGTAACAATGTAATTTATTGCAGGTGAGAAGTGCCAACTGATGACATCAACAAATTAATTTTCTTTCTTCAGAAAGCTACCCAGAAAACTCTGTTCCACCCCCATGCTGGGAGCACTTCTAAGAACTAGGAATCCAATTCCTTGAGGGGGCTGGAGAAGAACTTGCATCACAGGGCATAGTTGAATAATCTGCAGCCATTCTTCTGCCTGGATGATTTAGGTTGATATGTGCTACCAAAGAGTGCTACCTCTTAAATTTAAGCACTCATTTTCAGCAGCCTCCTGCAGTTGCTGAAAGGGTTTTGGCACCATCTAGATATTTCATCGTTCTGTTTCTTGTGGCATGGATCTATACAAGACTCCTGTCTCCACATCTTTGCCATGTAACAACCAAGTTATGGGATTTACAGTACGTCTAGATTTGGGCATGCCACTTAATCAGAGGCAAGCAGTGAAAGCAAATTCCAGCCATGAGGAAATATGTATTCTCCCAGACTTGCACATCTGAACACCTCTCAGGGTGTGGTATCACTTCTTGTTTCCTAACATAGTGCCAATAGAGGCCTGGAACCCAGAAGTGGGCAAAACCCTTACCTTGACGGTCCCATATGTTTCTTTTTCCACTTAACAAAACCTCAAAGTGATTAAGTTCCATTATAAAGTTCACCTTCTTTAAGAATTTGCTTATCATCAGACAAAAGGGAAAAAGAGAAGTGGTTATGGAGCCTTTGACTTTGAACATTTGAGGTTATCCTCACTAATGCAGAATTTTCAAACCTAAGCCATATAGAATAAGCTTAATTTTGACTGGCTGTAGAAAGCTGTGAACGGCAGCTGGCTGTAGGGAGGAACAATCCGACAAATAAATACAGGGTTTTCCTGTAATAATTCCATATTAATGGAATCTTATACAAGCTGTATGCAATTTTATTGTAAAATCTCCATCAAAGTAGTTTGGAATCATATACCTGTTTAATTTAAGTAAGCTAAAGATGACCTTCCTTTCAATACCTAAGGAAATGTACAAGTAATTTTCCATATTAGTTGCTCTGTCTTGTTTTCACATGCTCTTAATTATAGATTTTTAAATACAAGTGAAATAAAAAGGTAGATCTTCTAATGATACAGAGACAGACAGAACATAAAGTCCAAAGCAACATGCTGAGCTTGCTTTTGTAATTATATACTGTAATGATAAGGTATTTTGCTCTAGGCATACTATAAAGCAGCATATGACTATACTTAAAGCTACTTTAAATAATCTTCAGCTAACCAACAGCAAAGATGCATTTTTCCCAAAAAAACATCCAGGAGCAATGTCCCTGGTCAACATTTATGACAGCAATGCTTGGTATAAATGGGATTAGGTCAAATTATAGTAAATCATTAGTGTACATATTTTTTCCTGTACTCAGGTTATTTACCAGCTTTCACACATACTTAATATTTATTGTGCCTAATTTTAGGATGTTTCTTTTTTTGCTTCTATAATGATAAAATCTGGTCAAGACAAATTACATCCCTAAAATGGATCAACACCTAATGATTCATATTCCCCTACAAGTTTTATTACACTAGTCTTAAGGGTGAAAATTCACTTTGAAAAGTCAACTACTAAAAAGCCCTGCTGAACTGGGAGATTAAACCACCCCCCACCCTCCCATGTTGTTTTAATCCCACCTTTAGTATGCAGTTCTAAGGCAAGTTTAAAACCAGAAATGCCAAATGCTGCTATTCCAGAGATCAAGTGACACTATCTATTTCACTTGTCTTGAAAGAATTTCTGGTGCCATAAAAGACAAAAAAGCAAACAAACAGAAATCACCCAAACCAATAGGCAGGATTTCCAGGATGCTTACCTAACTGGATAAACTGGGGATCGCTTTTCACTCCAGGTCCTGCCCCAGTGCTTGCAGCCACCTCCACGCTGTATCGGATGCCGGGAACCAGGGAGGGGATGACTACGGAAAAGGTGGTTCCATCCACCGTCTTGTTTATGTGGTATCGGCTTTCATTGCCAAGGCACCAAACCTGCAGGGAAGCAAATGCATGGCACGTGTAAATGTTCCAAATTCAACCCTGAAGGGTAAGAAGAAGGAAAGCTGACGCATTCTTTTCTTCTGGATGAAGGAATTTACACTTTGTCACTGTTCTAACATCTGCAGTGCTGGATTGCTGTCCTAGGCCCTCTATGAATACTGAAAAGATACTTCTTGTTCCAAAGAGCTGCTCCAAGTACTACCATTTGATGAGTTTATCAGAATTCATTTAGAGTTCAACAAGTGCTAATGAAACTACAAGCACAGAAAAAATGAGGGAAGCCCCACAGCCAAGAACTGTTCACAAAAACAACAAAGGAAGAGCATTCAGTTAAATGAATTTGCAATACTCCAGGAATTATGTGTCACTCTAGTTCACAAGCAAGTCTTTCATCACATGACATCTTATAAGGGAACTGATGTCATAATGGAATCCAAAAGGTTTTGGTTTTTCTTTTTTTTTAGATGGCAGCAAGGGGTGAATTTTGAGTGATATGCCGTCTTCTAATTGAGACAACAGCGTGACATCAGATCTCATTTTTTGGTTGAGACCAAAATACAGGTTTAGTTACTTCAATTCACAACTTCATATATTACATCAGTGACATTAAATGGCTGGGAGAAACATTATGGTGAGATATCTTTATCTCTTTAGGCCTGAACCATTGATGTGGTAAATGCTTTTAGGAAGATGGTTGAACTCCCAACTGCTATTCAAGGTGAAGCAGCAGCTAATCTACATCTGCTAAAAAAAATCATGAAGCTGCGCCTATGTCCTTTTTGTGTTCTTTTCACAAATGTATTGCTTTACAAAGAACATTTATCCAGAAAGTTAAATTAGTTAAATTCAATACCTTATCTGTAAAGAAGCAAACTCGGCTGAGAACAGCAGCATATCAGAACCTGGGCTGATTGTACAATTGGGAGGGAAGATTTTGCTTTCAACATATGGAGCTCCTAAAAGATTTAGTACCCTGATAGCTGCTTTAAATCCCTAGTGGAATTCTGCTGCTGTGGAGGTTGCCAGGTGAGTGGGATAGACTTTCACATGTAGAACAATTGCTACAGCCCCTTCTGTACAGCCCTTCCTGCCTGGACACTGGAGATTTTATCTCACCTTCAGGACATTGTAAAGACCTTTTTTCCTTCTCTGGATGCCACAGACTGAAACAAGGCTAGTGGGACACTGTGAGGATGTGAAATGCATTTTAGGTTCCTTTGAAATCGAATCCCAGCACATGATATACATAAGTGCTGCTGCAGAGCAGGTCACAGCACATGAAGAGAGTCTCCTTTTTGTATTCTGATACTACGTAGAGACTGTTTCAATCAGTGCTAGGAGTAAAACTGTTACTAGTACTGCTCTTGAATCCTAAAGGATGGTCATGAAAATGCTCATATAAATAAGAACTCGAGTAAGTGAGGAACAAAGGACTTAAATCTACATTTTGACTTAGGTAATTTTCACAGAAATTATTACTGCTACCCCGTAAAATGGTGCAGTTACAAACAATGAAACCCACTTATTATGTACTTGTAATCATGAACTACTAATTCAGAATAAAAAGGTTTTGTTCTTAGGTGCTCAAGTACATGGAGAAGTGCATCAAACAAGAATGTCAGGTCAAACATCAAGTTGCTCAGTACTCACCATCCAACATTTGACTGACATAAACAGGCAAGTGAAAATGAACTTTTAGAATGTTATCAAAGAAGAATGAATTCATATTATAACAGACACGTAAGAGAAGAGAGAGAATTAGTAGAACAAGAGAATTTCTAACTTTGTGCTAGAGAAGGAGAAAATTACTTCTGCTGTGAATTTGAATTTCCAGGGTTTTGTGTGTTCTACTGACAATTCTTCAATTAAGATAGTATCCTTCTTCCTATTTATTTTATCCTTTAATTAAAGTAGGTATACTCTTGCTTTTGATCTGAGTTGCTGAGAAAATAATGATCTGCCCCATATATGCATACCTTTTTTTTCAATTTTCTGATAGAAAAAAGAAGATAGAAAAACAAAAGGGGAAGAAAAGAGAAAATTTCTCAAGATTTCTATTTAAATTTTTTTCTTATTATTAGCTCTTAATCTAAACTCAGCAGTTCTGCATTTCTTTAGGTTTTTTTGATAAAATCAGTAATTACATTTAGCAAATTAAGCAGAAATGGCATATATATTTTTACAGATTTTTTTTTTATGTCTGTTTTCTGTCCATGGTGATAAGCACAAAGGAAAATAATGGCATCAATGCAACAAATACAGATGCAAAATGTGCCAGTGTGCCATCTACTGCTACATAAGCACTACAGTGTGCTTGCTCCAGCAGCTGGTAGCCTGACCTCAAAATCCTGGGAGGTGGGGTAGGGATTATATCCACTCAGAAATGTGAATTTCCTGACTTTTATCATTGTGTCATTGCAACCTCAACATTCCTCTGATGCAGTTTCTTGTTGGAAATAATTCCATCTTTCCAGCTCAAGGTTTGTCTTTAAATGAAATAACTTCACAAGTATTTTTTCCAATTATATATATGTGAAACTAGGCCACAAACAGATTTTTTTTACCAGTTGGCCAGGTTCTGAAAAAGGATTTTATTTTTCTAAATTGACCATGAAGCTTAGCAATCTCTTCCCTTTCCCATTTTTACTGAGAGGAGAAAAAAATCAGAATGAGTTTTGATGGGTAGGAATATATGTTTATAGCACTGTGTGTAAACCTGAAAAACAGCCAAGACATTCTTAATACTGTGTATTTGCAAGGGGTTAAAACCAAAGTTCCTGCTTTTCATGGCTACAAAGCTTACTATATCTACATTTGAAACATCTCTTGCTTAGGAAAAATAAACTTCATTTGCTTTGCTATATAAATTATCACCGAAAAATTCAAACTGGAAATACAGTCTGTGTTCATAAATTAATAACGAACAATACATATTTTTAATTTTAATTTGTTAAAAATTAAATAACATAATGAGAACTGTGTTTGGAAGAAAAGAAAAAAATTCTACGTACTAATAGATTTATTATCATAGAAGCACATTCTTTCCTTGAAAGTTTTCCATTTCCAGTTATGCATAATTTACTCAGATCTTAACACTGTTAATTATTACCCCTGAGCTTTTCAACGCATTAAGCCTGTTTATATTTACTACCTTGGCCAGTGTCTTAAGAGTCACAAAGTGGATCTCAAACAGGTATGATTCCCTCTCTCCTCGTGTGTGCATTTCCCAAGTCATAATGAAGGCAAGGCAGGAGCTGTTTTAATTAAGAGTGTTGACCCTTTGCTTTGATTTATGGAGGCTGTTTTAATTGCCTTCCACCACCTAGGCAGAATCACTAAATATGGAGTTTGATTCAAAGCAGTGACTTTCTCTCTCATTTTTTCTGAGTAACCAGAAGATGGAGCCAAGCATCCACGAACAGCCCTTCCCTCGCTACTTGGCCACGCTCCCTCTGCCAGGGAACCAAGCCATGCCAGCAGTACCTTATATTCCTGAACCATCCCGTTCTGGTTGTCCTCAGGGGGTGGCTGCCAGGTGACCACGATTGCTGTCCCGTTCCCGTCGTTCTTAGTTACTGAAACGCTCTGAGGTGGAGCGCTGGGAGCTGTTTGTTCGGAAAGAAGGATTGAATGTTATGTTTGTCACACCCACAAGCCAGTTTCTTTAAGTGGAAGATGGTTTCTGGGCTCTACAAATGCAATCTTTTCTGTCCCACCCTTCACTGGGTGCAGTTTGTGCCCACAAGATAAAATGATACAGAAGGAATATGTATAACCCAACAACCAGGCTCTGAGTTCTGCTGTAGTTTTGCTGTGCAGGCCAGGAAAAGTAACACTCCAAACTGTACTCTGAGATACACATTACTGGCATGTCACAGTTCTGGGCACTGAGCTCCTCACTGGTCTCAAGTCATCTCACCCAGGATCAACAGTTTCAAAAAAAAGATCCTATACAGTCCCCAGTCTAAATCTCAGTTCCTCTAGTGTGTAAAGAATAATGAGTAATACAAAACTCTTTAAAATCTGGACAGAATGTGTTATTATTAACATATTTATAATAATTATTCATGTCCTGAATTTGAAATAATCCTTCTAGAAAGTGTATGCTTAGCTAATGCTTAGGATGAATGCAGCTATGCACACCTTTTGGATAACATGCAGCAATAAACTGGAGCAACACAGCATTTCTAAAGGAGGAGGAAGATGGAAAGGGAAAGGCTGCACATCCTAGCAGCAGCACCAAAATCCCTATTCAGAGGAACTGGCCACCTTGCATACTTATCATGCCTGTGCAGCAACAGAAGGAAGAGCTTTATGAACCTTGTCTCTTTAGCACATGTATGAGATGGAAATACATAATTTAGTCCGCTCTATCTGTTGCCCTCATTCATCTTTCCATTTTGTCTCGCTGATTGATCCACATATAAAAGCCTTCTAAAAACCATGGTTTCCATTCCCCCAGCTACACTGCTTTGATGATTTCTGTGGTGTCTGCTATCTACTCAAGATAGTGATTAGCAAGTGCTTCAATCTGACAGAAGTCACTTGTGACCAGCCCATGAACTCAGCAGGGAGGAGTGCACACACTGCAGGGAAGATAAAAAAGCGCGTTTCCCATTGTGTGTTGGAGGGGATTTTTGCACATCCCTCTCTCTCTGTCTCTCATGCCTGGCTCAGAATATTTACTTCTGTGTCACCAAACAATTCACATAATGATCAGTCTCCTCTGCCACAGATTGCCGCTCTCAAACAGCATGCACTTCAAACAAGATCAAATAATGAACATATCAGAGGAAAGCTGGCCAGGCTGCTACTTCAAAAAGGAAAGATGAAGACAGTCTAGCTCCTACTTGCCTTCTTCCAGGGTCTTTGCAAATTTCACTTCACTATCTGCTCCCTGAAACTCATTAAAGAAGGGGCGGGCCTTGATTTCGTAGTTTACACCTTTCTTCAGCTCTGGAATGATAACACTGTTTTTGGTTGGAGTCCTCACTTCGAAGATTAACCACTCTGATTCTCCATAAGATGCTGGTGTAGGCCGGTACAGAATTTTATATCCTTGAATATACTGGGATTGCTGGTCCACCTGGCAAGACAGCAAAACACAGAACACATCCATAACCAGACAGGAACCAGGGGTGATGCCCATGACACCGTGCATGGCCCCTGGACTATCCCTCATGTTATTCAGAGTAAACATCACTGCCAAAGCAGATAAAAGCTCCTTGCATTACAGTAAATTACAGACTGGATTCACAACTGCATTAATCTCTTTGATGCTGGTAGAACTGTGCTGGTTTCCCTGGATTTAGGAAGGCATTAAGGGGGGATAACGAAGTCATTTAATATGCCCCAGCTCCATGAAATGAACAGTCTTTGCATCCGTGGAGCAAAAGAGCTTGGCACAGGTCAGACTGCTGCCCACCTGAATCTGCAGAGCAGGGCTGGGCACATGGGGAAAGGGAGATTTACAGTGCCATGGCTCAGGGTGATGAATATGGAGATCAAAGAGAGAGCCTGTCAACTCTCCCAAGGTGTGGGAACTTCCCAAAATCTGTGAAATGAGCACCGCTTCCTGCCTGCTTCTTTTTGGAGAAAGCATACTGAGAGGGTGGCCAGCTGGCACTGTCTCCACTGCTGTGTCTGGGCTCTGTCAGAGGGCAGATCTCTCCAAAGACTTCCCCCATGTCCACCCACTCAGTGGTGGTTCCAAGAGGGAACATAAAACTCAGTATGGTAACAGGGATGAGACTTGAAAAGCAAATCAAGCTGATTTTCAAGTGTGAGTTTTCAAGTGAAAAGTGAGTGCTTTTCAAACGAAGGCAATTTTATACCAAATCTATGGAGAAAGAGATCTGACTGTAATCAAGGGCAGATCCAATCTGTTTGGCTATAGCTGAAACAGAAAGATACCTTATATAAATGTCGTGGAGCATTCACTATCTTTTCAACTACTGGTTTCAATTTCTGATGAATAAGGAAGTCCAGAAACAACCACAATAAAATTTTTAAAGTGCATGAGATTTTCCTGTTTTCAAAAATCTCATACAATGACATAATAAAACTATGTGTTTGCAATTTCAATCCAAAGAGCAACACATTTCATTTTTAATAATCACATAAAGAATGCATGTGTTAGCTGAAACTGAGGTAATGCTTATTTTTGAAATTGCAGAGAAGCCACAGGCCACCCAGGAGACTGACAAAAGCTGCCTGTCTGGAAAAGGTTGTTCTGTAAGTAAAGGTCAAACAAAATTTGCTAGGAACCTCAAAGATGTTTTAATGTATTAGTTAAAACAGGAGATTGGCTGCTGCAGGTGGCTGTACTGGAGGTGAGAGTGTAATTACTGTGCAACGCAGCAGATATTATTGCAGCATCGAGGAGCCCTGTGTGTAGATCAGGACTCCTTTGGGCTATGGCTCTTCTACAAAGTCAAAATGCCTTTTGCTCCTGTTCAAAATATTCTGCTATGGCATGGCAGGAGCTACAGCCCATGCTGTCCCACACTACCCCTGCCAATATACTGGAATGTTCAGATGGAAGTCCTACAAAGACCTCAATAAAACACCTTACAGTTTTATTTCAGTTTTTCAGTTACACCTTACAGTTTTATTATATATTTATATAATTATATCCCCAACTTTTTCTTAATTCTGCATTCCATTTTAAAACTGATCTTTCAGTTCCATTCCTCACTCTCTCAGTTCCTCTGCTATGTCCTCCACACGGCCAACTCCCTGCTTTCCTGCTTGCTGCCAGAACAGCATCAATATGATGCAATATGATGACTTTTTTACCTCCTTTCCTTGCACCACGTGTGCTCAGCTCACCACAGGAAAGGATGGGTTCAGGTGAGGCTATCTGATTTGGGTGTTTTTGTCAGCATGTCTGTAGCATGGGAGTAACATTTTCAAATAGAACTGTGCAGTATTTCTCTCTACAGGTGACTGACAGGGAATTACTCATGTTATCTCATTAAGGGACTGATACACATCCCACTGAAAGCAGTGCAAAGGCTTCAAATGGTATGACTTAGGAAGGCTTTGATCAGTCCTTTAGCTTCCAGAGGACTCTGAAACCCTCATCCTATTGTAAACAGTACTCTCTATGGAAACAAAGATGGAGAAAATGGATAAAATTTAATGAAGTAGAAAAGCAGAGCACAAGCAGCATTCTTCCTAGAGAAAAACATTTGCAAGCATACAAACTACTCAGCTTCTTAAAGTGTGACCCCACTGCAGTTGAGGCAGGACATCTCAGCAGTACATGTAAGCACCAGCAGGGAACAGATTTGTACTCACAGTCCAATGAACTTCGATTGAGGAGGAAGAAAGGATAGTAGGGTTGTGCAGATGTAGCACCACGTCACCCAGCTCTCTCTGGACCTGCTTGTGATCCACACCTTGACTTGTTGGCGGAACATCTGCAATAATTTAAGATTCCATTCTCACAAGTACACATGATTGTTGAGATAAGTACATGTAAATACAAATGAGCGCGTCAAAAAGTACATGATGCTATCACTAATGAAGTTGACCCTCAGTACTTCCTAACCATGTAAGAAAAAGCCACATGAAGCATTTTCTTGAGTAAATCACCAACGTTTAGGTAGTACCAACTCAAGACACTGCACTTCCTTTCACAGAAACGCGAGGGTAATGCTGCACAAAAAGACACACCACACTCATAGACAGCTTTGGTAAATGGCTACAGCAGCCTCTCTTTACTCTTCCCTGCTGGAAAGAGAAAAAATTCTGTTTCCCACTGCAAATTCCAAGAGACCAGGCAACCTATAAAGAACAGCAAAAGCAGAAGCTGTATCTTAAGATAACTTAATGACAAACTTACTTGGTGTTACCACAAAATAATGTTAACAACCAGAGAAAAGATAAATTACTCCTATGGCTGCAACTTCTCTAATGGCAAGAGGCTTCTGTAAATGGGAGGCAGAGCCCAGCTGAGGGCTGTCTGGATCACCTGATATTTGGTCTATCCTATAGCTGGAAGAATTTATTCATATGCATGAAGGGACAAAATCCTCCCAAAACATGTAATAGTACAATGAAAAAGTTTGGGTATATTGAGCCCTTGGAAAGCACATTTAACTGAAATGGAATAACTGTCAGATGTGTAAAATTTACAGGGTAATCACTAAGAGGGTATCTAAAACATGTACTATGGAAAAACAGAGTAACAGTTTCTGTTCTAGGTTCACATCTCACTCCTTGATCATCTCATTTTAAACAAATACTGTGTTGACTATGGCTAAAATGCTGACTGGAAATTCATGAAAAGTACTTGCAGTGGTTACTAGTGAGGTTTATGTGTAGCCAGTGAGTGACAAATATGGATTCTTAGCAATCAACATTGATAATAACAAAACCAAAAAAGTCAATGGATTCCTCTACTGAGTCACTGCTATGTCATACTACAGCCATAAAGTATGTTCTGCAAACAATCCATTATCACAGTATTTCCCTCCTCCCAAAGTTTGAAAGCATTAAAGATAAAAGCTTCTGTTCGGGATCATTGCCCAAATATCACCCTGCTCAGGATGTAACAGGAAAGCCAGTGGAATAATTAGCTCTAGCTTGGCTAGTCAAGAGATGAGTCATCCACAATATGGATCAAACTATTCACAGGCTCAGCCATTTGCACATCTGTGCTATAAAATGATGTGTGTGCTTTCTTGTTTCGGCTCCAAGCTTCCAAGATGGGGACTGTCAGTGAAAACACCCAAGAATGTGGTTGTTAATGTTTGCAAAGTACAAAGATGAAGGTACTAGGAAGGTGGTACTGAAGGGAAGAAGGCACTGAAGGTAGTAACCTACCTTCATCTCAGTTTGTGCACTGAACAAGCAGTTAGGACCAGATTATACCACCCTTAGACAAAAGCCAACTGGAAATTTTTGGACTTGCTTAGCTAGTCCACAACTTAAAAATTAAATGGTATTGGAAGAAGAGCAGAACTGCTCTAAAGGACTTGACACCTGATTACATTTCTTAAAATTGGAGAAGATTTTATGTGTTAGTTGTTGCTTTCACTGAGGTATTGTGTGGCTCCTGGGTTTTCAGCTCTACTAGGTGCCCAGGGAACAGTGAAGCTTTTCCATGTCATTATAAAGCACTCAGTTGAGTGAACAGAACATTTGCTCTTTTTCAGAATCAGGTCAATAATCAGTTAGTTTGGGACAGACACAATACCTCTTCTCCAGAAATGAAACTACATTACATGAAAAACAAGCTTGTGCAGCTCTATTCCCAGAAATCAGGAATCACTAAAAGGTTATTAAATCTCTCCTTGCTAACAGACTTGGGAACCTGTGCAATCCTGATTTTCCATGGGGCTGTGACTCTGCTGGCCATACAAATCTGCTGAAATTGTCACCCATCAGGAGAAATGAATGATACCAAAAGACAGCAATGTGAAACTGGTCACACCCCAGGGGAGATGAGAAAGATTTGCTTTCAGACCAACTACAGAAAACATGAGAAGTCACCAAAGAAAAACATTTTGTTTCCTTTAGAGAACTTCCTTTCAAAAACTAACATGTACTCACTTACACAAACAAAGAAACAAACATACAACAAAGACACTCTTAATAAGCCAGTAGGCCAATTTCTCCAGTAAGTAGGAAGATCAGAAAAACAAACAAAAAAAATACACTCTCTATCACCTTTTCTTGGAAAGAGTGTGTCCAGTTTTCCCTTCTTAAGAATCTAAGCTTTTCTACTGGACAAATGCAGGTGTCAGAGCTGTAATGCATTATTCCCTGCACATCATCCTAAGTGTCATTTATTTGCTACAGTGAACACAAAGATAGTTTTAATTTTACATAGCTGGACTTCAGTCACAGCTGGAGTCAGTGGATGACTCCTTCATTCACTTCTACCCAGACTTTTCTTTCACTTGGCTGTATGTAAGCACTGCTTTCTACCCTGTTTTGCTTCCAACACTTGTACTGTGGAAACACTTGTAACATACTGCCAAAACTTCTTTACTGGTTTGTGATGCCAAATTCCTTCAAATTTTCAACTTTTTCTTATTGCAGCAGAAATCAACTTAGATTACATGCTGTTTCTCTCCCTGTCTCAGTCTTAAGCTTCATTTGATTCACTGGACATAGTAATAACATTTCCATGGAATTTGAGGATTTGTGTGGGAACTCAAAAAAAACAGGGATTACTTGGTTGCTAGCAAGAGCTATTCTGCAAGTTTTAACTACCTTTGGATAAGAGATTGGGTTCCCTTAGGCAATGCAACAAGCTGTCAGAGTCTGTGTTACAGAGAAATGTGAGTTTAAACGCTATTTTACTGTAGTAGATATTATAGCCAGGATAGGTAGGCAGTACAAAGCTACCAGAATTCCTGCATCTGGTATTGCTTAGTCAACTTGTGACAGCTGCTGTGGACATCCAAAATGTTCAGTATCAAAAACTTACCTTGAGTTTTCACTGGATCAGATATTTGGCTTGGGTCACTCAGCCCATATGCATTAGCTGCTCTCACAAGGAAGAGATAAATTGCATTTGGTTTTAGCCCTTTCACTGCAAAACTCTCAGTTTTCACATTTTCAGCTACAGTTTGCCAGCTGCTCCCTGATGCATGGCTAAGGATAAACCACACAACAGCAGGTTAGTGGTTCTTTAGCAACACATTACATGTAAACATACAGACAGCAAGATCACGTGAGACTCACATACCTGAAGGCCTCAATTATGTAAGAAGTTGGCGTTGCACCTGAATTCAAATTGGGTTGCCATGACAACGTTACTGTATTTCTGCTGACATCTGTAACCTCAGGCTTTGATGGAGCACTAGGAATCAAGTTTGGGTCAGTGGGTCTTGGTGGCTGCACCGGGACTCCAAACTCTGACAAAAGGAGAGAGAAATGCTGAGTATGGACAGGAAGCAGCTGTAAGCGAAATGCTGCTCATATCTGCACTGGCAAATTATGTCAGAGTCAGGTATCTTCTGCATTTCAATTTCTGGTTTTCCTTCATGTATTTTCTCCACACAGAGGGCTCTAATGGATTTACCTTGGACCTCTATGAATGCGCTCCACGTCGCTTCGCCGCTCGGGGTTGAAGCAATGCAGGTGTACCGGCCAGTGTCACCCAGCTGAATGGGAGAAGAGAAGAATAAACATTTGAAACAGTCAGGCACTCATTGGGCTAGGAAAGTAATTACAGCTCTCTATGTTCCCCCATGAATATGGATAAATGTATTAGCCTGCAAAAACTTCGCACCAGAAACTCCTTCCATTAGAAGTTACAATTTTGACAAGCAAAAATGGGTATTTATTTCTGAGCAATCACAAAAGAATCAGAATAGAATGCTGCAGATTCTAATTTAATGTTAACTATTCTGCAATGAACAAACTGAGAGCCATTTCCTGTAGCATTTATTCCTTACTCTGCAGAGGTACTAACAAATAAATTGAGAAGGAACTCAGATGACAAGACCCCATGCAACTGTCAACCTTCTACATAAATAATGCCAGGGGATTTATCAGGACTGGAGCACTGGAGAACACGTCATCCTTAAAGCAAGGCTTAAATACTGCACAGGGTACATATGAGGCTCCCTGTGTTAGTATAAATTTCACTCTACAGCAGACCCAAAAAAGAATCTCCATATGCTATCCTCATCCAGTTCTGAATGTTGGATTATTTGTCCATATGTGACTTAATCACATTTCAAAAGTGTATCTTTTTTTTTTCCCCAAAAAAGAAATGCTATCCTCCTCAGGTCCCAGCCTCAGCAGATGAACTGAAAGGAAGTGATCAAAAATCAGGGATTCAAGCTCTAAGCCAGTCTAACTTGTAATTGGCAGCAGGGCAACTCTAGGGAACATGACAAAGTGATGTATTCAGCCTAATCTAAAAAGAAATTGCTCCATTTCAAACCACAGAAAAGATAGTAGAGAATATCCGGTATGCTACAACTTCACATTTTAGAACATTATAAAGTGTGCAATGCATGACCAACAGCAATACTGGCCAGGTACTATAACTCCCTGAGGAAGCCAGGTATTTGACAGGTGGTTAACCATTTTAAGCTATGTTACACTGATGAGTAAACATGTTTAAACACTAAAACCTCTTCTGAAAAAAAGCTGTGTACATGGCTCTATTACTGAATATGCTAAACAAAGGTCTTCTTTATAAACATTTGAATTAACTAGATCATTTTAATCTATCAGTGCTAAAGCCCAAATAATGTCGTGATTTGTCTTACTGAAATATATTCCCCTTCATGCTTTAAGTACCAAATAATTCTGTTAATTAATACCTCTTTACAGCATTTTTCATTATGAAATCTGAAATAATGTGCCCTGGGCAGGTGTTAACCATAAAGAATGTATTATCTGAAAACATGAAGTATCAAATATTTTAGTAAATTGATGTAACCTTTCATAAATTCTAAACACAGAGTCTACTACATCAAAAATGCCTGGAGGTTGAAAGCACAAAATGAAACAAAACAAGAAAACCCATTTGCCAGCTCAGGCTACCTTGGCATATCTAATCTGCAGTGCTCCTGTCTCCAGCTGCTTGATGCGAGAGTCTTGGGTGGAAATGAGGATCCCATCCTTTTTCCAGAGGATAGTGGGCATTAATGTGCCTGTGGCCACACAGTTCAGTACTAAAGTACCATCTACAGCCACAGTCTGATTGACAGGACCCTGCCGAATGACAGGGGGAGGCCGGTCTGCAATCACTGCCAGGAGAAACAACAGGAAAGACATTTCTGCAACTGGAAGCAATTTTTTAATCATCTAAGCAACAGCAGTTGCTTGAGGCTTTGAAACAAACTAAAAATAATTAAACAAGTAATTAAAGTTGGAGGCATGCATTATTCAGGGCAGGGTGCACTGCAGTGATGCACAGCTATGGATGATTAAAATGATACACAACGCAGTATTTTCAGAACAGAGGAAGTATTGCATATTTCACACTGCTATCCTCCAGGCATTCTCCAAGTCCAATGTCTTTATGAAGTGATAATGGAAAAAGAAAGGACTTCCCAGATTCTTTGGCAAGACACAAGATTTCACCTTTCCCATCTTTTACCACTGCCAGGCCTGTGTAACACAGCTCATACATCCAGCACTTAAAGACAGACAAAAAGGAGGCAGGCAATCAGGGGATAACCTCGCAAATTTTTATGTGCCACCAACTCATCTTGGTGCTGTGTCCTATTCGTGAGATGCCCAGAAGTAGGGTAAAGAAAACACAAATGACAGAATAATTTTGGGAAGATTTCTTCTATGAAGTCTTTTTCCAGTAGTTTCTGACTTTTATGATGACTTCAGAGCCACAAAGAAAATCCCATAATCCCATTTCTATGTTAATTTTAATGCATCTTTCACACAATGAAAATTAAGTGCTATTGATGGGTTATTTAATTATAGTGTACAGGAAAATATAAACCAGTCTCAATATTCACAGAAAAAATAATGGTAGTCTTCCATTATCCAAAAAAGAGGTCAAAGTTTTCCTTCTGGGTTTCAGGGATCTACTTTACCTGTACCATCCAAGATGACATGGATTGATGATCTGAAAATAGCCATAATTTTAAATGTCATAAATCTGTTCAGCGGTGGCATGGGGCTCATGTAACTTAAAAACTGGTTTTGTGGCTGAAATATAAACCTGAAGTTCTGATCATTTGTGAACATCAGATATTTCTAAATTACTTTTCATAACAACAGACAGGATGTTAGCACTGTTTTTTTTGGCTAAATTCCAACTCCCATGATTTCATTTGCATGTTCAAATGACATTCTGTTTTCAATTGCATTTTTAATCCTTTAGCTCTTGTCCCAACCTGTTGCTACACACTTTAAGGCTGTCACAATCTTTCTCAGCAGAGACAGACAGAATAAGCCCACTTATAATTTGCATTTGACAAGTTTGTAAAGAACTTTGCAGTTGGCAAAGGTACGGAGATGACTGATCTGTGCTTTACAGGAGAAATCTAATGACACTGAAGTTCATGGCTGATTTAAGTCCACTGAAATTGATGGCAACTCCTACCTTTAGGAAAACCATTCATAAAGGTATTCTAATACCTTTACAAATATTCAGCATATTCTGCCTTAATTTTTGTAAAAATACCAAAAAGTGTCCTGAAACATTATAAAAAAAATCTACCCATCAGATCAATCTGGAGAATATAGTAAAGAAAATACATTTAAAACTGATTACTTCTAAGTTCATTAGCAGAAAACTGTTTTAAATCTATTTCTTACCCTGCCATGGCCTTCTCCCCCATGAAAAAAAGAAAAAAAAAAGGATTAGGAAATGTGGCTTACAGTTTGTGAGGAACCAGAAGGGAGTTAGTCCTATTCCATCTATGTCAATCCAGGTGGAGGGGGAGATAAATAAACAATTTTATCCTACAGGTTCACTGCATATTTTAGTACATGGTTATTATTTCTATGTTTTCTATGGGACAAATGGCTATTTTATGGAATCTCTTCTCAGACAACAGCTTCCCTCTGCTCAAATTTCCTCTTTTCCTCTGTAAATGCTAACATTAGTAGTTTCCCTGTGTATCTCTGCTGCTAAAAATAAGAAGTATTTCTGATAATTGGCAAACCGGCCTCACACCAGCATGCATTACTGCTTGTAATGCTCCCTGTAGCTTTTTCATCTTGTGTTTTTTCCTTACTCCTAAAAACAGATGTATAATCTCTGTGTTATTCTGCTCATCTCCATACAGGTTGATAATTTTTTTTTCTTGCTAAAACACAATATTAAGAAACAGGAAAAAAACAGGTGAATGGAAGTGCTAAGCAAATGGCCACACAATAAAAGGGATAAAGAACCAGACAGCAAGCAACCTGAAAGTAAATTGAATCCAGTGGCTAAAAAAGTCAGATAAAAATTAACAGATCTGACTAAAGTCCATACACTGAATATACTTGCCAAATACAAAATGGAAATATAGTTACACATCATCCAGAATTGTAAGCCCCTAACAGAGATGGCCAAAACAGGATTTTTATGTTCAAAGAAACATGCAATCCACATTTATGCAAAACAGATTTCAAAGTAGTGTCACATCACCACACTGCTGTCTTCAAATAAAAATAAAAAACTTGGAAATGATGAAATGAATCTATGATTACCATCTGTAACTTCCAAGTAGGCTTTTGTTATGATACTTCCTGCAACATTTAAAGTCTGGCAGATGTAGTACCCAACATCAGATCTCTGGACATTGGTGATGGTGAGATCTCCTGTCTGAGAGACTGAAAATCGGCTGGATGACTGAGGGGGCTGGTATGAGAAAAGCAGATTCTGAAAGATGTACAGGAAAGAAAGTGGGGAAAAATAGGTTAAATAAATTCAAACATCTATAAGCATAACTATAAAATAGCTAAACAAATTAATCTTTTGATATTATGCAGAAAACATTCTGCTCTTCATGCCTTAAGCATGTCTACACCACAATGCAAGTAGCACCTGTAGGATTTTTTTAGTGACAAAATAGGTGCAGATATGCACCTACAGAATTGTGCAAGACTTCAGACTTTTGGGATTGCTCTAACACTCTCCAGGACCAACACTGGACTTTGCACCAAGTTTAACAGAGTCTAGTGAAGATGTGAAATGTACAGACACTGAAGTGGTGCAAGCAACTGTGGTGAACCTCAGTAATTTGCTTTAATGTTCCTTTTTAGAACTTGCTCCAGGGCATTTGTTTGCTTTCATTTAAATGCAGATGGTGGTTTACTTATCTGTATTTTAACATTTGCCTTCCTAGACTGGAGCAGTTTTTTTAAAAGAGATGCTCTGTAGGTCTCTCTGAATAGAATGTCTGTGTTTTATGAAAAGTCTTGTAATACTGAGCTACATCCTATGCCTATTTAGATAGTTTGGTTCTGAAGTACATAGTATTTACCAATAATCAGTTGGAGGTTGAATTTCTACCTCTGACTGAACAACCTGTGAGTAAGAATACTTAAGGATCACAGAGGGTATATTTATCTCTTTTTCTTGGCTAACTATATTTTGCATTTCCAAAAATTGTCCAAAGAAATGGGACACAATATTCTCCAGTATTAGCAAACACTATTTGTTGGCCTCCTCTTTCATTTCTCTCAATCATCACAAGTGTTCACCACTCAGCAGAGTCAAAAATGAGCAAAAAAGAAAAAAAAGGTGCACTAGACAACATGTGGAAAACAAACAAACAAACAAATAAAAAGCACTAAGTACTGCTATATATATACACACCACTGAAGTTTATCATCTAAACTTGGTCAGCAGTCTAGTTATACTTAGGTATTCAGACAGAAATGTTGCAAATGGAGTAAAGATGCCCATCTCCAACTGTTCTCAATTTCTCTGCCCTATTGTTTTGTAACACAAAGAACCCTGTCATATACTCTTGCACCATTCATTCCTTCATTCACAGGAAAACCAGAATCCCATATTCCTTCTTTCCTTCCAATAAAGAATACTTTGTGTCACATCCCTCCTTCAAAAGATGACTCTGAAAGAAAACTGCAATTCTCTTGCTGAGCTATATTGTGTTTCACCCACTGGCTTTCAAGATCCTTTACAAAGAAGATGAAAATAATTTTCCCTCCCATTCAAATAAGGAACTTGGGAGAAAAGGTGACCTATTCAGGTATGGTCTGTCAGTCGACTGATGGAGTGGGAAAGTAGTTCTCCTCAGCCCAGAACTAGAGTCCTGCCCATGTAGTGATGCAGATCAATGCAGCAAACAGTTCAGCTTGCCAGAAACTCAAAACCACATGGCAAACTAACAGCTGCACCATAAACCCAGAGCCAAACTTTTTGAAAATCTGGGAGTGATTGAGGGATTTGACCAAATTTCAGCATAAGTCTCCATCTCCTAAAAGTTCTCCCTGTTAGGTGAACTAGATTATCAGAGCAGTAAAACATGGAGTGTTTCTAGTTGATTCACAGTTTTGGTTTTTTTTTTACATTCATGGAGAAAACAGGAGACAGCAAAACACAGATCTGTTCTAGTAAGACTGACATCACTTAGCACACACATGCCTTAGAAGTAAAGAATAAACATCCAGCACTTCCACACTCTAAGCCTGTTTTCCACATCTTTAAAACAATATTTAAATATTTTTCTCTGATGTGAAATCAGTTCTTGAAGGAGCTGCCAGGAAGGAGGACAGAAAGGCTGTTTCACCTGACTCCCTTCTCTCCGCCAGAAGATGGCTGGCTGAGGGTTTCCAGTTGCTTCACACTGGAAAGTCACTGTTCTTCCCAGTGCAGCTACCTGGTCTCGAGGCTTCACAACAAACTGTGGAGGCTCTGAAAGGAAAACACCAAAAATAAATAAATCACACTGCCAACAGCTGATTTGAAAGAACAATTTGCCTCCTGTGTTTTAATGGTATAAACCAGAGCAGTTAAATTTCTTTAATAAGGAAAGGCAGCACAAAGACACATCAGTCTTTAACAGCCACAGCTTCAACATCACTCAGATCATCTTTTCTGTGTCTGGACCTCCCAATTAAAACTCTGACTGTGCAACATGTACTTTTAGTGCTGGCCCAGTGTATAAGGAAATAAGTCCCACCAGCTTGATGAGACAACTTGCAGAGCAACAGTCACCAATACAAACAAATCTGCTACAATTTGGTTTTAAAGGAGGACTAGGGCTGCAAGCCAGAATGTAGAAATATTTGAGGGACTACTGGCCCAGAGGTCACACTTTGTTAAGGGCTGCAAGACACACTTCTGAGTAACTATGAATTCAGGCTTACACACACAAAAGTCATCATCTCTGACTTAGGAAAGCAAAAGCCCTTAAGTGCTTATATAAGAAACTTTTGATGTAATTGTGATCTCAAAAAAAGTTGAAGTAAAAAGCTCAAGAAATACCTTTCAAATTATAACCACTTAAAATCTCCAGTTCAAACACACTGAGAAGGAATGAATTTAAAGGAACAGCAGAGCTAAATGTCTTCCTCATTTACATACGCAAGAGCATGTTCAAACAAAATATATATGCAAATGAAGGCAAATTTGAAACATCTGCTCAGCCTAACATTATAAATACTGCCAACATTGTTTGATTTATACTGACTTCAACAACCCCTTCATCCAATAGTAAGTAGAATGTCAAAAAATTGTGTCAGTCACATTAAAAAAAACCCCAAAAAACCCAGCATAGATGGCATTAGATACCTTGGTGATGTTAGCACAGAAAAAAATCTAGCATGTTCTACAGGCTGTTAACTTCTGCTTCTTGAGAAATGTGCATTAAATCAAAGCCCATTTATTTATTAATTTCCAATTCTTTCTGTTCATCTGCCTAAAACTAATTATGCTCTTCCTCTACTTTGGATTGAGAATAAAAGGGATGTTTTGTATCTGACTTTGAGAAATCAAATAATTTTGATATTTGTTTCCTTTTTTTCCCTTGTGAACATTGATGTTTTCACCAGATTTTCCTTTTAAAACAGTGTAAAATATATAATGCAAAGATGTGTTTTATAAACAAATAGTAGTGGCTTTATCTAGAATAAATTCAATAAAATTTAAAAAAACCCCAAACAATTGCTTTCAGTGTTCCTGTGGGCCAATTCTTGCAGTTATCTGTTCCCCATGCCTTGTGTCTGCTCCCTGGTGAGCTCATATCAGAATATATTCTTCCTACACCCCTCCTGCTTTGAGAGGAATTTTTGAAGCGTTACATTATTGTCTATATTTAGATGCAAATGTTACCTTTCCTAGCATTTCCTCAGATGAGAAACTATGCAAGGCAAAGCTAAGACTGACCTACTGCAATTAGCAGACTTCAAAACATTTAGCTCTGAAACGTTCAGCCAGCACCTTGGAAGAAGATGTGGGAAGACTCTGACATGACAACACGTTCCATTTGGAAGGGAGGGAGAACTGGCTGGGGATTTGCCACAGGGTTGTGAGGCATGGCAGGGAAAATGGAGATGAGGGTGAAGCACCTTTGTTATGCTGCTAGATTCTAGTAACAAGAATAAATTTAGCATACAGTTAAATTTAGGGCTCGGCTGGTTCTGCACTAGCCTGTGACACAATGCCACACAATATGGAACTGAGGGTTTCTAAACCCTGTGCTGGTGCAGAGGATTTATGAGGTTTCAGATTTCATCAATCTCAGGGACAGGTACAACTACAAAGAGATTAAAATGGTTCTGACCACTGGAGAAATAGCTGATGGTTGTGATTATAGTACCTCAAGATGACCATTCAGGGACTACTTAACACAAAAAGGAAGGGGGAATTAAGTCCTATAGGCAGCCATGGTAGAATTTATAAAATATAGATGGGTACATCTCCCTCTAAGTATTATTCTAAATACATATTTTGTATGGATACTACTCTTAAAATCTATGCATATTGCCCATATGTGTATTATTCTAAATCTATAGACATTAAAGTAAATAATAAAAAAACTTAGTAGCTTCAATGTTAGAAGAATTAAACTGGGTTAAGTGAAATTATTATTAAATTTCATTCTATGTTAACTGGGAACTTTTTCACTGTCTTTTTTTTAGCATCATTTTGATTTCACACCTTGGGTAACATACATGTGGTACATAAGGATGAGACTGCAAAAGATGCCAAAATAATAAATACCGGTAAGAAAAGAACAACTTTTATCCTTGTAACCTTTTAATCAAACAAGATTTTTTTAGCACACTTTGAAGTTCAATCCATGCAGTTACTGAAGAGAGGAGACATCAGGCTTTGGCTTTGATACATCATATAAAAACAGAAAATTTGCAACCCATTACCTTTCTCTTTGCCATTAAGTTACCCACACTTCATGCGGAATTTATTCTGTTCGAGGTGTCTTGCCAATAACAAGTGAAAGATGGGAGCTGAGTGGTTGGAGGACATGGAAGGGGGTGGATGGAAAGGGGAGGAGAAGTTCCCGTCACAGTGATACGATGACTAGAAGATGGCCAATAAAATTTCAACTTACCAGACACAACTAAAAACAAAAACAAAACAAAAAGAAAACATGGAATAAATAAAATTGAACAGACATGAAACAAAGCAAAGAATAAAGCAAAATTAAAAAAAAAAAAATTCAAAAATGGATCCTTGGTAAGGACCTTAGAAAGCAAACTCGTATTCTGATATATGAAAAATAGGTTTATAATGAACAATGTTTTTATATTTTGATTTTTAAGCAGCAGTCTCTATCAAATACTGAAAGTAGGTGGTAGAGGAAAATGGGTAACAGACTGAAATGCTGGCCAGGCAGTCTGGGTTCTGCTCAAAGACTTTCTAATGAACTGATGTGTACCTTGACTAAAATTATTTTTTTTTCATATTACCATTATTTATCTTCATTAAGATCTTTCTATGGTAAAAATAAATTAGAGAGTCCAGTAAATATCAATCTGCAACATTGCTGAAATGGAACAATAACATTTACAGCATCTAAAGCATAAAACATTTACATTTCTAAAGCATCCAAACATTTACAAATGGAACATATTTTTCTGAAGCTAGTATCTATTAAATAAGAAAATTTATTAAAAAATTACTGATATGCTAAGGCATTTAGGCCACACACAAATCTCTGAAGTATAGGATTGCTGTGTCAAGGTCATAAGGCTCACTCTTAAATGTAATAAGTAAATGCAAAGTAAACCACAATTAAAACTAGTTTAAAAAGATTCTTAACCCTTTTCTTTGTCCCCCAAACCTGAATTTCATTAAAGTATTCAAAATCAAACATTTACTGCAAAATGTCAGATTTTTCAAGAGAAATGATCAGTGGTAAATTATCAAATATTAAATTATCCTTCACCCATAGCTCAAAATTTTCATAAATTTTGAAATGGCTCAGATCCTGGTAAGGTGACTTTGCTTATAAAAGAAAGGCATGTTAGGAAGTATTCCAACCTCATATCAATGATGGAAAGAATAGATTGAAAATAAAAAGTCAGAAGTAATGCATTTTGAAAGTATACACAGATACTGACCAAAAAAAAGGAAATAAGATAATTAAAAAAAATCAATTAGTGATAATTACAGTAAAGGTCAAAAAAATACATAATCATCTAAATGCATGCTACACTTTGGTCTTATCACTTTATGTTGAGAGTAAACCAGCTCTTGTTCAGCATGGGCACGTTTTATATAGAATAACTAAGCACACTGAATTCACCATCCTCTGATAAACACGTGCAGGAAACCAGTAATATCCACTTTGCCAACATTCATTAGGCATGAGGAATCCTGGCCTCCTCTTCTAATAAATACAGAAGACTCCAGGTGTATTACAAAAATGAAGCAGAAAGAGAATCAGATAGAATACAGGAATTTGGAACATGTTGAAGACAAGAAGGTGCAACTGCATATGCCAAACCCAGATCAACCAGATTTGAGTTTTCTAACAGACATTTTTTTTTTTAAGGAAATGATCTCAAAGAGAGGAAGTTTAAATGACCATTTTCCAAAGGTTTGAGTTTTAAAGAATTATTCTGGATGTGCATTAGCCCTCTTTTTTAAATGGTATTTTTCAAAAAGAAAATCAGTGTCCATTACTCTGCTCAGATTATCTGTAAGTCTACAATTCCTAAGAGGAGTAGCCAAGAAATGCTACACACGAATTCCTGAGAGAAATCTGCTCTTCCCCAAGATTCAGCCCCCAGGTACTCTTGTTGGTGTGTTACTCTGTATTTCCCAGTAACCATTGCTTTTTAACTGAAAAGCTCTTTACTGAACTTGCAATTACAATCTGACATGCTCTGGAATTAGAAACTATTCTCCACAAAACACAGCTCATTGTACATGAAACGGCCTGATAAGAGACTTAATGGAATGCAATTCGTGCACAGAGAAAGCAACTCTAAATTCTTTAATTTGCTGAGTAGTGCCAAGAAGAGGAAAGTTCAGCCTTCTCAGTAGCAATGCAGAGCTGCTCAAGTCCTCTACTGAAAACTCACTGGAAAACACCTAACAGATAGAAACCTTATTCGGGTGCTCAGTTATATTTCTACAAATTAAATTAACTTCTAAGTGCTCAATTTCCCCTTTTCTTTTTATTAGACATTTCTTACTGTAGGTCAAAAATAACCCTGTCAAGCAAACATATTTTCTTGCCCACCTGTGAAAACAGAAGGAATACTGATACATGAAAATAAATCCCTGTAGAAACAGGGCATCACATTGGTTGCAAATCTGTGGAAAGGGCAAAGGGTGAAGTTTCATAGAAAAATTTGAACAATTCTGTCAGAGGGATATCATGTGGTTTAAAAGAACAACAATAATAGCAACATCTACAACAAAGACCACATTCTTAGTTTGATTTGCAGGCTGTTGATATCTAAGGTTACTAAAACTGAGAAGCAAATAGTTTTTCCTCTATTACAGCACATTTTATTTGACACCACTTTCAATTATAAAGTAAATTAATTTTCCCTATGTTAATCATGACTTTTCACATAGCAATTAGGTGGAATAACCTGTTTGTAAAGACAGGAAGTTAGCATGTAAAACCACAACTACCAAAGGAATAATATTTTTGCCTTTCATATAATTTCCTTGACATGCAAGGCTTTTCAGGGAAGACGTGTCCAGTCACTGAACAAAAACCAAAAGAAAAGTGGTTTCCAGTCTAGTGACGTGATCTTTTAATGCCTTACTCTTTCCAGCAATCCTATCAACCTCACTGGGACTATTGGTATCATTAAATCCACTCACAGGAGTAGGAATTTGCAGTTTTAGGACTTAAACTACAGCCTAGTACAGTTGCCAGATGTTAATGGAGCAACTATTACATTTGACAGATGTAGTTTTGTAGGTTCACATGATAATCGGGTTGGACCTCGGAGGTCTCCATTCCAACCTCCTGCTCAAGAGGGTCAGCTGCAGGGTCAGTCAGGGATTGATCCAGTCAGGGCCTGAAACATTTCAAGGAGTAACAGTGCACAGACTCTGGCAGCCCACTCTGCTGCTTGGCTGTCCAGCCAGTGAAGAAATGCCTTCTCATATCCAGCCCCAATCTGCCTTGTTTCAACTTAAATCCATTGTCTCTTGTGCTCGCTCCATGCACTGCTGGGTTGAGCCTGCATCTGTCCCACCCTGGGGTCTTATATGAGACCTCAACATGCTGTGTGCAATGCCTGCATCTCAAAAGACACATTTTGTAGCTCTCCTCACACAGCTGAATGCAAATGCTGACCTAGTGTTTCTCTAGAACTCACTGGTTTACTCATATTCAGAATAAAATATTACAGTGTTGCATCCATTTCTTAGTCTGCCATTAGGCAAGTTATAAGCTTCAAGTAAGCCATTCTTGATAGCTTGGTAGTAATTATCTATCTCAAAAGGACTAAAATTATAGAAATTTTAATTTATGCATACTAATAGTATACATATATATATATTTAAATATATACATAACCATGTATATTATACATACATGCATATATAAATATATAATAATATATATACTAATAATATATAAAATATATAAAAGATGCTTTTGAGATCTTGAGATCCAAGGCAGTACTAAACTACTGAAGAGTATTTTGTGCAGCTTGTTTAATACTCATTAAGCATTGTTCTCACTATTACTATTTACAAGTATCTTCCAGGTGCTTAGAAGATATCCTGTTATTTAACTGGCACAAGTTGAGTACCTTTGATTGAAGCTTAGTGTGTTTAACTTTTGATTATTTAAAAAAAATCTTCATGCCTTCAAGGACTGCTGGACATTAATAGAGGTTTTTATGAAAGAAGCAAGAAAATATATCTCTACACCAGAGAAATGAAATAATCCCAATTTTCAGGCCAATATTTACACACAACAATCAAGCTCATATTCCAACTTTAGCTTCTGTATAAATACTTGGTCATTATGACTAATCTAGAAAATGGCAGTCACAACGAAATTTGGATTCCTTTCACGTAATTTTGTGATACATTAATCCCAGTTCAAGTGAAGTATATCAGAGATTCCATGTGCCTGTAGAAGTGAAGTGGTTGGAGATGGGACAGGAGTACGTGCAGAGATGTGCTGGAGTAGACAGTGGAGTGAGAAGCTGGAATTTCCATTGGAATTGGCTGGGTAACAAGCCAGACTAGAGAGTGAGAGGGGAGAAACTGCAGTTAGCAGCAGAGATAGCACAGAGATTGCTGAGTTATCTGTCTGGGAGCTGAGATTTAGCTGTTTGCCATCTTTGTATGAAATAAACAGGTGAGAAACCCACAGTTTATGACCTCTATCTGAAATGCATCGGTACAGAAACTTTGAGTACTAGTCACAATACAGAGGAAATGTAAAAGTCTGATCATGTTTTACAAACTGGTCAAACTCTGACTTTTCACGCCTTAAAAAACAAACGAACAAGAAATCTTGAACAATTCCAAACAAAAACTCTGCAAAAAGCTGCCAACATCTTCTATTCAAAAATGTGTTTGATTTCTAATCCAGCTAAACTCTGAAATCTAATCAAATACTTTTTATGTTCAAATCTCTGAATGAGGACTATTGAATACCTCCCTGCAACACGACTACCAGATATTTATGTTGGTGTTTTGCAAAAACTATTATTAAAGGAGATAGTTTAAGACAATGTGCCATGTTCCATTTCCTATCTGGTGATTTGTAGGCTATTTGTTCTTATCAAAGCAATCTGAAACTCTCAATATCCTTGATATGCACATCTCTCTGCAGTCATTTGTGGGAAGTATCACTTTCTACAGAGAAATAAACAAAAGCCTGAATCTCTTGTCCTGAAAAAAAAAAAAAAAAAAAAAATAAAAAATGCTGCCATTCAGCTGCCTCCTGGCTTCAGCCTGTGAAAAATACATGAAAATAACACCAGGTACAGTACAAAAGAACTGGGGTATATCACTTTTCATCCTCCCTGGACTCTCTGTTTTCAGCTGTCACTTCTTGAGATCTAAATACATATACACACAATTCACATTTTGCCGGATTTTCTGCTGAAGTTCACATTCATGTGAGACCAGCCTGGGCCACCCTTAGTCACCATGAATGTTTTCACAGTACACGGTCCCAGAGCACCAAGTTTGACACAGTGCAGCACAAACGTCTGAGGAAAGGTCTCACAGTCTGGCGCCAAGCACGCCACAGCCACAGAGCTGAGGTAAAATGTTTACATGAGATTTTTGATGTCTCAAATCAAAAGTGATGACTTGTAACTCCAGGCCCCCAGCAAGGGAGTGATTGTGGTTTATTGTATTTATGATGAGTGGAAAAATTCTGTTTTAGACTGCTGTTGATTTGTCAGATAGGCACTTCTTAAGTTAAAGGAACAAGTGACTTCAACAACTTCAAATTCACCAAATCTAAGAAGACAAAAATCTGATTTGAAAAAAAAGAGATTAATTATTTTCTATAATTGTAATGTGAAGAATGAAATTTAGAAAGAAATAGGTGACTTGATAGTTGGAAAAATAGTTCTGATATTAAGACCACCTTTAGAATCAGCGAAACCCATAAAAATGTTTCAGGTTCCCAGACAGAAGTTAACATGGGCAAAATCTCAGTATCAATTAGGTGCTGCTTTCCTCAACACTCTTTCAAAGAATTTTGTAGGTTTTTTTTAAATTTGTATTTACTTTTTTTGTTTGTTCACAATTGATTCACATTCCCTCTCCTGTCTGAACACTGAAAACTGGTCAGGTTGCCCTGGTTCCAGCTGGGATAAAGTTAATTTTCTTCTTAGTAGCTTATGTAATGCTGAGTTTTGGATTCAGTGTGAGAATAATGTTGATAACACACTGATGTTTTGGTTGTTGCTGAGCAGTGCTTTATCCCAAGTCAAGGACTTCTCATGCTCTGCCAAGTGAGGAAGGATACAAGAAGCTGGGAGGGAGCACGTCTGGGATAGGTGACCTGAACTGGCCAAAGGGATGCTGTATGCTATAGAACATGATGGCAGGTATTTAAACTGGTGATAACCAGGTGGGAGCTGCTGATCACTGTCCAGGGGGAAGCTGGTCATCCTTCAGCAGGTGGTGAGCAATTGTACTGTGCATCACTTTTTTCACTTGAATTTTATTTTTTTCTCTCTCTTCATTATTATTACTGATTTTGTTATCATTAGTATTATTATGACACATAACACAGAAACAGACTGGCTGGAGTTTATGCCCTTCACAGAAAGGGCCACTCTCAGGGTACCAAGGGACTGCTACCTGCACTGGTCACTGTGCACTTCCTCCAGAAGCCTCCAGACAGCTGCAGTCTGGGAACTTGGTGCTCACAGCACCCTGACACTACCTCTGAACATGCAGGGCAGGATATATGCTCTCATCCTCAGCACATGGCACATGCCTGGCAGGCTGGATTTAGCCTGTGCCTCTGGACTGGAAACCCACAGGAAAAGGGCTGGCGCCTGTGTGCACTCAGGAGAGCTGAGTGCTGCAGGGGAAAGTGGTCTGACCAGGAAAAAAGGCATGTGTCGCTCCTTGGTGCTGACAGGACAGACAAAGCCTTGGAAATGTACGTGCTTCTGGAGCTGCTGCACATACCAGGGTGACAGACAGGCCAGGGTAAGGCTTTGGAACACCCCTAAACACGGATGTCATTACCCATGCAGTGTGACAGCTCAACATCACCAACTCCAGAAACAATTTTAGATATGAGCCTCAAGCACCATGGATCCAAAATCTGTGATTCTCCATCCTGCAGCAAGCAGGAATGTGCCTTCTCCCAGCTTTGCAGTGGGAGCAACAAGCAATTTGTTTTGAGAGCTTGTTGTTTCCCTTATTGGCATTAAAATGTCTCAAAGCTTCTTTCTTTGGTGGTTTAAACTCCACCCTCTGCTGACGAACACCAGAAGATCTGTGCATTAACCAAACCTCCTGCTTGGGTGCCATTCTCATTTCAAGAGCAATCAAATGGCAATAATTCCCTATGGATTTTGGGCCATTCTGAGATTTAGGTTAAGCTGAGAGGTGTTTCCTTCCTCAACTCTGATTCAAGAGGTTGGACAGTAAAATCTGACTCTGTTTCGGCTGTGTATCAGTCATGTAACTATATTATTTTAATGTCTGATTTTCAGAAGGTAAGGAATTTTCCCTTTAAAAAATCAAGATGAAAAGGGCTACACAAGAGTGAGTGTTTGTCAATATGTGTGAGGAACCCACTGCAAAAAATTGTGGGACGACAACAGTGTGTGAAATGTACTCATATCAGACCCTATGTTTGCAACTCATACTAGCAAAAAATTGAGATAGATCATAATCTGTCCTCCTGCAGGATTCAATGAAGATTTCTATGTTAAAAAATGAAAAATGTGGAAAAAGGCTTTACAATGCAGCCTTAAAGGTAGCACTTCTCAGGTTAATATACGTAGCACACAGTTTAAAATGTGTATAAATCCTGTAGTCACTGCCTTAAGGTGAGAAAAATCTGAAATATGGAGGGTAGAAGACAGAGAAGGAGAGAGGGGCATTTAAGATTTTCCAGAAGTTCCTCTCCTAGTCCACATTTCCCCTTCCTTGCTCTGGATCCTCCTAAACCACACTATAAACCAAACATAATTTAGAGAGCACTCTTATGAGTCTAATTCCATCTATTTAAAAACTAGAGTAATGTGGTTCACTGTGAAGTCCTGTTTCCCAGGCTTCTCTTTTCAGAGACTTGTCTTCCCCCGTGTTTCAAATTAACTGATGTAATTTTAGGCACTGCTGCAGTCTAAGTAGTCGTGGCTACAAATATTTATACAAAAGCCTTTTAAAAGAGTGAAAAAAGACGAATTTTAAATAAACTGTGCAGAAGTACAAAAAGATTATGATAGATAGATATAATTTGAAGAATTCTTAGGAGCTTCCTACTGCATTTTTTGACTTATAGTTGAAGATAGTAGAGCTGAAGAGGAAACTGAGTGGGACTTTTTTCCCCAGCTGTTTATGATAGCACAGAGTACTTCTTGGAAAGGAGAACTTGAAATCCATAGCAACCTTCTTACAACAAGTTAAAGCAATTTGTGAAAAGTGGCCAAGGCCCATGATCAACGGATACCAACACACACTAAAAATGGAAGGACAATAAATCTCTGCAGTGCACTAACCTGTGATCATTAAAAAATGTTGATTTGGGCATGCAGTACTCGGTGAGGAACAGTCTCAACTGAAATGTATTATTTCAACAGAAACCTGGATTTTTTCTCATGGGGATGCCATACCCCCCACATAGAGACAACCCAAGTCTACACTAACACCCCAACTTACTTTTCAATAATAGTAAGGAAGCTAAATGTGACATATTTAAAAAAAAAATAATTATAGGTAGCAAAAAAAACCCCAGTGTGTAAGAATTCTATGCAAACCGGACTATCCACCATGTACCAAGAGATTTTACTGTCATGGAGGCAGAAATGGGAACAAGATGCTTTAGGAAACAAGGATGATCTGCCAAATTAAAATAAAATGAAAAAATTCAGGGAGACTTAGCCTGGTTTTCATACAGTTCTCTGTCAAAAGATGATAATGCTATCAAAAGTTGCTGGTAGTCTGAAAGGGCCATCAGACCTTGATGGTGGAAGACAGCTTTGTTTTCATTTCTTTGTCCTGTTTCATACTTAAAATGATAAAGAAACAGTCACTCCAGACTTTGGGAATTAGTGTATGGTCATAGGGACAAGAGGAGCACACAAATAACTCCTGCAGAAAATGATAATTTATATTTAACAGTTCAGCCTGAACAAGGAATTCTTTCCTTTACACTGGAAAATCCTGTTACTGAGCCTACAGTGCAATCAAGTCCACATATAAAGATGGCAAAATTCTTTATTACCAGTTCTTGAGTTATTCAGCACCTAGCACCAAATCATTTTAGTGTTCAAACAAAACACAGTTCATAGTAACAAATGGTACTCAAAACAGCTTATCAAAATAACATTTGAATGCACTGTTATTCAGCATTTTTAAGTTCTTTGTCTTAAGACCAGTTCAGAGGTTACTGATGCAAGTAAACTAACAAAAGTCAAGGACTGGACTGCATGTATTACCCACAGGGCATGAACTAGGCAAAAATAAAGTATTACCTTTTTACAGATGTTTATCATAATTTAATAAAGCCAATGTTTATTTCAGAATGAACGTACAGCAGGAGTACTTTCTGCTAAACAACCAATTAAAATTATTATTCCTTGCACGCTAGTTTTATTCATAAACCCAAAAAGCTTCAAACTCAACAACTTGCGGTAAAATTCTACTTTGCCTATTCCAAAGTATGAATTATTTAAACGTTTTCTTTAGAACAGCAGTCACAGTAAGTCTGCAGCAGTGAAACCTGAAACAAAAACAATTGCTTTTTCCACAGCCATGGGACTTAGGAAATTTCAGGCACTAGAAAAGAGCCTTCAGATTTTCTTTGCTACTTTTTTTTTAACTGAGTGATGAAGTATGCTACACAAACCTCCTTGCTTCAACTCTCTGCATCGAGTGATTAAAATTTTTGAGAACTATACAGTAAATAAACCCCTTCCAGCAGTAAAAAGCCTTTAGCTTCAACTTATTTCTGTAGTAACATTTCTTCAATTATTTGGATGCCTGTTCTAAATGCTTAAAAACATCTGTCTCAAGTCCTTGTTTCAAAGCATCAAACTGGAGGAAGGAATCTCAGAAGGTATTTGTTATTTTCCTGTAAAATACTGTTGTCAGTGTTGTGAGGTTCTATGTAAAAAGTCAGACCAAACCAAAAGAAGACAACACCCATTTAGCACTTAAACACCATGGAAACAGTTATTAAAATACTTACAAATTCCTTCTTTTACCCATATTTTAGAAATGCTTCAGGAATCTTAGTGTTCATCACTTGCATCAGTAAGACAAGAACCTTCAGGGCTCTAATCTTTTTTTTAGACAGTTTTCTCATTTCCTGCTGATTAACTTTTAAGATTTCTATTCTTTCACCAGAAATTGGTGGCAGTCAAACTCCTCAGATCCTTGATAGAAATCTGACATGCCATCAGGGTTTACTGCAGTCATTAAGGGGGAAATGGGCTCTTTAAGCAATAGAAATCACAGGTGATGGGCTCCTTCATTCAACCTGCCAAAAGTTTACTAATTAAAAAAAATCCTGAATTTTGTTGGACAATCATTATTCTTCCTTCCTTTTTCAAGGGACTGAAGGCAGAATATGGCATCAAATCAGTTATTTCGAAAGAAGAAATACTGATTTAAAGAGAGAACAGGAAGACAAGTTCAGACTTAAATCCAAATCCTAGTTTTAAAATTCCAATGAGAAATTTAAAGCCCTGAGACTGTGAAGGGTTCACTACAATGCATAATAATTGCTGTGTATGTCAACAGCATTTCTGTAATCTCATACAATTCTGAATTTTGTCCTTCTTATTTTAATGCTTAATGCAGTTAAACTTACAGCCAACTTATAATGTGTACCAGCAGCATGACACAGTGGAAACATTTATGTGGTATCAGACAGATGAAAGAGCAAATCCCATTCCTTTATATTCCGGGTGGTATTCTCAGCCCTTTCCAGAAGCCTTATCAAATAGATGTCTTTTACCTGTGTGCCTTGAAGCTACCTTGCACAAAGAGGAGGAGGAAGAAATTCCAGACCTGAGGCTTGTGCCACCTTTTCAGATTAAAATTCCTTGTCAGTTGATTTGTGCAGCAAAATCACAGCCAGGAGTCACTTATCAAAAGTTCTGCTCTCTATCTACCTTGCAGACAAGCTCTGTTAACCTTAAAATTAAAGACATCATAATCTAAAAAGGCTTGGTATCAGAGATGCCACTGTAAAATATGAACTGGCTGGTACAATTTCCATAGGAATTCTTCTTTTTTCCTGCCAAACAGATAACACCAAATGAGTTTAGTGCTTTTGAATGCCAAAATTTACATTTTACAGCCCAGTCACCACTGCAGCAGGTTTAGGTGCAGGTTAGGCAGGGCCCTGTAGCAAGTATTGCACACTCCTCCAGAGCCACTGCTTGGGTAGTGAGAACTAAGAAGAACTCAAAGATTCCTGTTCACTAGCAATCTGCTGCTGACTGACCACAGCCACCTCCAGCCAGTGTTGGTGTCACTCTTGTGAAGTCCTGAAGTCAGCTGAGCCACTGGAGCTGCAGCTCCTAACTCCTGCTGAGTCTCATCTTCACGGTCACTGCTGCGATGGTTCCTGGCCAGCTGCAGAGCAGGGCTGCCACTGGAACCGTAACTTACACTTGTGTGTTTCAGAGAGAACAGCTCGCTTCACCAGAAATTATAAACTTAGTGGAAAAGTAGATGTCAGAAAAGACAAACTGAGTACTGCAAATGGGAGCAAAGCAAATGGAAGTAGGTGAGAATATGTAAAATCTTTGGTTCGTAGATTTGCTTGAGAGCATTTTCATAGTAAAATGTGGAATCTGCAGATTCCTGAAGATGCCCTAATTCCATTTGCATTAATGGTAAAATTAATTCTCTTTTAGTACTGAAGTTCTGAAGTGTGCATTTTTGGTAATTTTATGTGTTTTAGCAACATTGTTTTCAATTATAAATGTAGTAATGAAATATGTTACATTTTATTTCCCACAGTCCTGCTTTGTGGCATAAAACTAAGCAAGTCACATAATGGAAACCTACACAAAACACAAAATGCATCTTGCATATCAATCAAATACATAATACAGTATAAATTCAATAAATATATCCAGCTTGCTTAGTGCTAGAGCAAGAGAGAAGTCCATTGGTTCCAGTGATGCCATTTTTTTTTGCCATTTTTTCCTTTTCTGAAGTAGATCAGCCCCTTTGTGAAACATAATGTGTCGGCAAAATATAATGTATTGTACTCTGGGCTGCTTCCTGGCATTATGTATTGACTGAGGTATTTATTTAATAATTAATCATCTCCTGAATGAAATGCTTCCACATGTATGCAGCAATGTCTCTGGATGCCTTACAGATGCAGTACACATTGCTGCAAAATGAAAACAGAGGGTCGAACTCTCCAATTTTAGGTATATGGAAACAACATCAGGATTACATTTCCTTAACTATTTAATTTTCCAAGGAGACAATAAGATAACTTGACAGTTTTAGGGATGGAAATGCTTCTAAACTGCAGGAGTAAAAAACTAAAGGAAGAGTTCAAACTTCACTACGTCAATACAGAACTCCAAATCTGGTTTATGAATATGGCTGAAGTCACAGTAAGAATACAACATCTGTATGTAGGAAACACTTATGATCCCCAAAGTTAGGAGCCTGTACAGAAGAGAACAGTGATTCCAATAACCAGCATCTGTGACGCCAGTGCCATGAGCAGGAAGAACATAAAAATGGAACTGATATTCCCTCCCCTCTCTTGTATTTTCTACAGTTAACAGTTTATTACACAGAGAGAGGGAGAGCTGAACTATCTGAGCTGACAGTTCCTAGTCCAGGGACGTGGCCTGGGCCAGCTCCCAGCTCAGAGGCAGCGCTCTGGCTCTGGCTGTGCAGCATTCCCGAGAGCATTCCCAAAACAGGGAGCCCTGCAGGGCATGCATCATGCATGGAGCAGGGGCAGGGCTGAGCAGGAGGAAAGGGTCCTGTGGGATCCAGGGCAGCTCCACGTGAGACCCAGGAGAGCTGTTCACCACCTCCCATCCACACCTCCCTGACAGCTGCGTATCTCAATTGCCCTGGTGCTGCACGCTCCACCTTTCAGTGCCCCAGATAACCCTCCACAGGAGAGAGCACACTCGGGTCAGCCACAGTGTGAGTGGAAATGATGAGTAGAGAAGAAGATAAATCCTCAGTGCTGCCAGCCCTGAGGCCCTGAAGAGCACTGCTTGCAGCCCTGTCTGCTGTGTGCCACGTTTCACTCCCTGCCACAGCCCCGCTGTGCAGACACTTGACAGACGGGGACTGTCCCTTTCCTGACACGGACACACGTCTGGGGTCACCACTGACAGCTCTCATATTCCTGCTCTGCCACAGGGGCTGCCACAGAAACACCACAGCCTGTTGCTGAGATACCGAAGAGGAAAAAACCCAAACCAAAGCTCCACAAATAACCCTAACCCGCTCAAACCCATGCCAAACCCTGTCCTTGCACATTGCTGAATTTAACATGCCTGCACAGTGGCAGCTGTAATGTCTGAGGCTGTGACTGGCAATGCAGCCCTCTGTTTACAAATAGGCAACAAAAAGAACTCACTTTGGCACAGCAGAACACACATTTACTAAACTCTACAGTCAATAGATCATGTGACAATAACCAAAAGTGCAGAAAAGAGTTGTCAGTTGCATTCCTTAAATTGCCTAGAAAAAAACCTCCATAAAAATCATAAAAAAGCGACAAACCAACCAAAAAATTCAGAGCTGTGTGTCCACAAACAGTCAGAGCAATCTTAATTTAGTGCTGGTAACATCAGTCTACTTTTCTACATGGTCAAAAAGCTGGTCCTAAAGGAAAAAAAAATGTTTTAACAAGGGAAGAGGAGAGGAGGGAAAAAGAGGAGAAGGCAGAAAAAGAAGGAAAAATGTGAAAAAATCTGAATGGAAAATGAATTTTCTAGGGGGGTGTTTTTTGCCCTCCCATAAAACTTGGTCTCTTGGATACGCTAATAAATGGATTTTGATCATAATTTATTTCATTACCAACAACAAATTGTCCCTACACATTACAGCTTCTCACATCAATCCCTCCTATGAACACATTAGTGCAGACAAATGGCTCAGGAGGTAATCCATTCTCACTGGGAAACAAATTATCCCATACCAGTATCCTCAGAGCAGAGCTGCCACAATGTAAATATCTACTGTGTAATACAAGCACTTTAAAATTAGGATCTTGATGAATCAGGACTTCAGCTATGATCTTGTTCCTTAAAAATATCAGTTTATTATCAGAAAGATCTCACTCAATTTCTAACATCTACACAAGCCATTTTATATCTATTTGCACCGTTAAGCTAAATGGGATTTCAAGTATGTTTTTGCTTATTATTTTGAATAGGACTATGAAAGATTTGGGCTACCAAGATTTAATTTCCAGAAATGTAACTGCTCAACCGGTCATTAAAGCAAATTTTCTTAAAAGTAACATTTTACAGGATTGACGGTTGATTTAAGATGTGACCTTCAGAACAAATCACCATTTAAGAAATAATTCAGTCTTTTCCCTTTGAATAAACTGTGCTTGCTGCTCACAAGTTTATCCTTTATTCTACAACACTGAACATGAGAGCTGGTTATTTTAAAAACATAAGGTATGAGTTTTGATGTATAAACATCATGGTGACGAACAAAACAGAACATCTCAAAATTCTTGGTTTTATGAGAGCTTCAACAAAAGAATTCAATACTTTGCTAACAGAGGGACACCAAATGTTTCTGGTGGAAAAAGGAGAGCAGCTTAAGGACAAGACCTTTCCTGTTACAGTAAATGTGTCAAAATAGAGGTCTGTTACCAAATAAAATACTTTTAAGCCTATACTTCCCCAGAACTCCATAATGACTAATTCCCACTGAACAGAGAAAAGGACAGGACCATCAGTGACCAGAAAAAAGCATCAGGATGACATCATTGCCTGTCTGCTAGCCAGGAAAGGAAGAGAGGGATTATCTGAACAGTGAACATCTGGATTGTGTATATAAAGGCAGTGAAGGATTTTTATACATATTAGTTCACCGAGTTCCACTGAATTTTTATCTTACAAAGAAACAGTAGTGCTATGATACGCTTTTATAATGAAAAAGCAACAGGAATTCCAGTGGTCTGGGTTGGTGTATTAAAAGATACACAAACAGATTTATCATTCACTGCTTCTCTACTACATTTAATTGAAAAAACTTGGCAGATACTTGAACTTGCAACTCTTTCTTTTTGAATTAAAACAATGCAGCCCAGTAACACTGACTGCTTTCTGTGTTTCAGATACAAAGATTTCAAGTGACTTGATTCTGAACTTGAAAAACAGAAATTCAAAACATACTCAGTTCCCCATCCCAGTATTGTAAAGACTGCTTAAAAAAATCTTACATGTGAAGTGTTTCCACTTCCTCAGAATACAACTCAAGCCAAATTTGTATTTTCACATTTTTTTATCTCTAGAGTTGAAGTACAAACAAAATCAACTTTATTCTAGTACAACTTTATTCAACTTTATTCTTTGCAAAGAAACATTCTTACCTTGAACTGTTAAAGTTGCTGATGCCTCAGCTTTTCCAACCATATTTTCTGCAACGCAAGTGTATGATCCCATGTCTCCTGCCATAACTTTCCTGATTTTCAAGGTATGATCATCACGGATTTCATATCTTTAAACAGACATAGTAGTTAACAATGAGCAGGAAAAACAGGACTTTTTACAATTTCTGTAAAATGTAAAAAACATGGGGCATTTGCTCTCAAATATTCTTATTTTTGTATTTCCCATAAGGGAAAAAAAAAAGTATAGATACTTATAAATTGATAATGTAAAATGAAGTTTTAAAACCAAAATATATCCAAGTATTTGAAAACCTATTCTGATATTATTTGCACACAATCACAAAGCTCTAATGGAGAATGTCTGAATTGTTAGAATTCTTTTAACAAGTAAATATAATAATATTTATTACTCTCCATCTGAATATTTTATTAATATGGTTTAAAAGAAAATAATGTTCCCAACAAGATCAGAATTGCTTGAAAGTCAAGATAAATCAGAATTCATTCCTTTATTTTTATTTTTTTTTTCCTTTCCTAAAGAACAATGTGGCTTTTTACCAATTGCTTTCCTTTCATCACCTTTCTCTCTTTTTTGTATAATGTAGTCCATGTGTTTCTATTTATGGTAAGTACATTTTTCTCCTAAAAATGATAGTTTTTATTAAAGCTATAGACTACATTATCAAGAAGCTGGATTTGTTGGCCAAAGCCAACTGTTAAAGGGTTTCTTCTTTCAATCCACTCCCTTGGAAGTTTTTTAAACTGATAATTAGGATTTCAAAGGACGTAAATATATATTTAATCTAACTCTATATTGATCCATCACAGGATGTATTTATTTTTAATAAGGTGCTTTACTTTTTGGCCTGAATAACAGCAACGACAAAAAAATAAGTTCACTGGAAACCTAGTAACAAAAACATGTACAACCAAGCAGCTTTCTACATAACCAGACTACTTTTTATATCCATTGCAATTCCAATTTATACTTCTTGAAGTTGTAATCTCTTTTACTATTTGTTATGCATTCTCCAAAACTTTCAGTAATCACAAAAGACTCTTCAGGTGAAGAATTAATCTGTATCTGGTATTACTGGCTGAATTTGTTTATTTTATATTTGTCATGTATTGTCACAACAAAAACTTGAAAACAGGCCATTCTTAAGTTTCAACATAAATTGTAAATTCAACTAGAGCACGCTGCTAATTAGAAATGTTTCACTGGATCAGGCCTTTTGTACTGAAGACAAAGAAATGCTAGCTGTCAACCACTCAATGGCCCCATCATGTACCAAGCCAGATGCCACAGAAAGGGTAACTCCAAGCACTGCACCTTGCTTTTGGCAGCTCCCCATCATCTTTCCTCCACCTCACTGTAGGGACTGGGTCACCTCTTGCCTCACACTTAAACTCCGCACTGTCATCCACAGTCACCGCCAAATTGCTCGGTCTCTTTACAAAAGATGGTCTCTCTAAAGGGAAAGAAAAACAAGGATTAATCCAGCAGTTCTGTGTCCAGCTTGCACAGGATCTCTGTGAGGTTGCTCGCAGGTGTCAGCAGCAGCAAGCATTCCTTGCAATAATTTCCCATGCTGCATTTGAAAGGCAATGTTTTCTTTCACCAGCACACATGAAGCAAAACAAGCCAAAAAAACCACAGAATGTCCTCTCTGTAGTTTTTGCTCATCAAAACTGCTGCTATCCCTGATTTAAATTGGAGGACATGGATGATCCAGGTCCTGGGTCACCAGAGTCAGATTAATTGCTGCACATTTCCACTCAGACTTTCTGTAACAAAAGGCGATCTCAGTAGAGGCTGCGTTATTATCGCAGGTAAACCCTGAGAATTTCAGGAAAGGCACTGATACACTTTGCTACCTGTAACAGGATTCAAAGCTCTAGGTTGCTGGGCTATTCATACTTTCATAGTTCCACACCAGGCTGCACTTCAGTGAGGTTTGCAAACTCCCAAGGATAAAAGTGGTTTTAAACAATTTCTGGAATATTCCAGGAATGACCCATCTAGAAGAGCAGCACCAGATGACAACAGCATGTCCATAAAAGAACTGGGAAGGTTTAATAGGAGAGTGTTTGGCAGATTCCTTTGCCTAAGGCAGATGAACTTTTTGTCTATAAACCTGTGAAAGCTCTAAGGGAGTTGAGAAGGCAGTTGCATGTTTTGACTTGTATGTACTAAAGATATAAATATCATTCCCCTGGAACTGCAAGAGTCTGAAGCCATCGGCACCATCAGGGAGTGTGAATACCCAAAAATACACCACAAATTTCTCACAGGAGTACAAAATGACCAGACAGAAGGATAAAGAGACAATCCCATGCTCTTCATGTCTCACATTTGTGTTTGAAAAAAGCAGTTCTAAATATTACTCTGGCTTTGCAGACATAGAGGTTCAATATTACAAAAACATAATGGTTCAAAAAGGAAATGTGAACTCAACAAAACCTTATTAAAAAAAAGCTTCCTTTATTCTCGAGGATGTCCAGACCAGTTGGTCTGAACACTTGTGTTGTAGAAAACTTAACTTTGCTGGCAATGGTAGGAAACAATGTTAAATGAAATAGCAAGTTGATCTTTGAGCTGTCAGTTCTAGCCTGAGTTCGTATACAAGAAATGAGAAATAAAACAGAGATCTAGAGACATAAATCTAACTGTGAATTAAAAATATTTGTATCTTTTTATTTTTTTATCTTTTATTCTTATAAACAAACCCCTACCCTGGCCCCTTTCTTGTAGGTGCTGAAAAAATGAAACCTGAATGCAAGAAAAGAATATCCAGATTAAACCTCAGAGTAGGAATAGTTTGGAGAAGAATATCTAACTTAACTATGCAAGAGAAAAAGGACTGCTCTGGCAAGTCCAGGACTGCTGCCCAACTGCAAAACCCACAAGAGGCACATTGCTCTCCAGATCATTTTCCTAAAAGAAGAGTAATGGACTTGCAAGAGTTTTTGTCTGCCCATTTGTAACACTCTCATTCAAATGCAGAAATGGATAAGGGAAATCAGCACTGATATGAGAATCTATCTTTGTCACACGATTATTTGGTACATACAAGGAAAGCTTAGCAAGGATCACTTTGAAACTTTCTAGTATTACAGTTTCTGACATGCAATCCTCCCTCTGATCTAAAGCAGAGACCTAGAAGTAAAAGTTCAACTTCTAAATAACCAAACCTCATAAATAGAAGATTAATGTAGAAAAAGTTTAATATATTAAGTCAGCATATTTCTCGTGCTTTTTCACACATATCCAAGTCTGAGCTAAAAGAATATGGTGTATTAAAGATTTCTAGACACAGGCTGGTAAGACATTCAAAGCTTGACTGACCCATTTGAAAAAAAAAAACAACTTGCTAATCTCCCCAGGCTGAAAATCTGAAATACGTCTGAAAGGAACAAGAGATGAAGAAAGAGCCAGACAGAGCTCTGCCTGCAGTGCACTCCTCTTACAGGTTTTTAGCAAGGGTAGTATTTAGCAAGTTCAGCCTAAGTTACCAAACAGTCCAGCCCATGATTCCCTGGCTGGCAGCAGACCAGTGATGAGCTATTAAATGGTACAGTTAAACAGGAGCCTGGAGCAAGGACTTTATTCATGTAATGACAACTTACTTTCCAGTTTAGATTTTGCTTGAATGCTCTGAAAGTCTGTTTGACAATAAACTTCCTCCCCTAGTGCTTCAAAAGTGTTTTTCACAAAACCAAAGCCTCTAAAGGGTTACATACCACTTTCTCCCTGGATATTCAGTTAGAACAATTTTAAGATGGCATAAAACCTTGTTTTATTAAGGGAAACCCTGCTTCACACGAAACTCTGAATAGGTCTTCAAGTTGCTGGAGTCCTAGTTCAACACTGTAGGGAAGACAGATAAAAGTGCCAAAGACAGACAAGACAGCTCTTAAAACATGAATTTAACAAAAAAAAATCCACCAACAATCTACTGGTACTGCAGCAGCATTGTGATGGAAACCAGTGTGCTGTGAACCAGGGCTTGGATGGTCTCATCCTGTAAAGATAGAACACCATATTTTTGCAGAAACAGTCAGGCTTTCTCAAGCCTCCTCCACTTTAAAGTCAAATGGGACATATTTTTGAAGGAAAACCACCTAAGTTCTCCTGTGCTGAAGGAATATTGTTACTGCACTTGGATTTACAGCTTCCCTTCTGATGTGGAAAAAAACAAAACATGCAATTTTCAGCTAAGCTCAGCTATCTTAAATGAAAACATATTTTTGGATGCTCAGAGGGACTATCAATAGGATCACTTGAACAAGCAGATCTGTTGTAGCATTACAACACTCAGCATACGCTCCTGTAAATGAAAGGATAATTATTCCAAACAGAAATTTAGAGTAATTCTGATTCTTAAGCTTCTTCTTCTTAAATTTGATTGATTGGCTTGATTAAGCCTCTTCTTCTTAAACTTGTTAATATTTATTTTGCTGTTATTTCATAATACTGATCCAGTTATGGACACTGGAATTATTTTCAGTTTAAGAATTAAATACAAAAGCATCTTATACTAGAAAAAATTGTCCCAGGTAGGCTGCAGAGCCATTACCTTCCTTCTATTCACTAGATCTCAACCACGAGAAAAACATTCTCAGCACTGAAAAGGAAATGGAAGAGTGTAATCTTTAGAGAAAGGCTTACTAGGAAAAGCAAAAGATGGACATTTTCATCAGCAGAATCTGAAAGGAGTTCTTACCTAAAACAGTGAGCTCTGCAACTTCACTTTCACGCTCTCCAACCATATTTGTTCCAACACAAACGTATTTGCCAGCATCATTCTTTCTTGTGTACGTGATCATAAGCTTTCCTCCTCTGATCTAGGACAAATCAAGGATAACAAAAATATTTTAATATGAATTATAGATTTCATAATAATAGCTTGGATTTTGTTACAGATAATAAAACAGAACAAGCCATCTGTGGTTTTCCATATCACATAAAAAAGTGGAAAAAAATTATTAGCCTAATTTTATTCTCTTATGCTAAAAGCTTTTGTCTTAGTTTTACGTTAGTGTTTTAAAATCTCTGAGATTTAGACTCTTGTTAGCTTTTTCTGCATTCTGTGTAATGTAATGCTGGCTGCTCACCAGCCTGTTTAATGCTTGTTAGCCAGAAGGACTACAATTCCTTCCCATGTACTGATACAATCAGGTGGAGAGTAAAAATTAGCACGAGACATAAATCTCATTTTCACATCAAGTGCTGCAATTACTTTTTCTTGACAAGAAATATGTGCACGCTATCCTGCTGCTGGTCGTACTCATTATTATTCATGAATTTTGTGTTTGTTTTGGTTTTCATTTCTTAAGGAAGTGAAGGAAATTCTTTATTCTTTAGTTCTTCACCTTTAAATAAGTTTAAAGGCTGATAAGCAGATGAGTGGAAGTAATTATATTCTTACTGGGAAATGAATAACATTCTGCTCCTAATTTTGAATTCAACTTTTGGGAGATAATGAAATTCCAATAATCCCCGAATTAGAAAACACACTTACCTTTGTGATTCCAAATCTTATTATATTTTATAAAATTGTACATTAAATGCATATGAAAATATCTGATCTTCCTTTTAAAAGAGTTTTATTGACTAAATGGTTGAACAAATTTCAAAGTTCACCAAAATGCAGCAAAAATTTGTGTAGGCAGCTGCATATATACCATGTTTACTTTGATATACAAAGAAAGTTCCTTAACTACAGAAAACACATCTTGAAGTGCACATATGTGCTTAGAGCACAATCACTTCTGAAAACCACTGCAGTTCAAGGCATGGGTGGAAGTAGACAATAAATAAAAGCCACATATGAAGCTACATGAAAGGCTCTAATGTGGTCAGCGACAAGGAGGAGTGTGTTCTCAATATGAGGTATTTAGCTGGAGTTGCCTGCAGCTAGAAATCTATCCCTGGAAATTTGACATCTTGAGCAGCGTTGGGCTCTGATTGTCATTGTAGGATGTACAGACACAAAGATGACAGTCAGTTATTGAGATAAATGGACACGCACGTGGGGCGTAGATAGTGTTGCATACAAATTTCATTCTGTTGCCTTTGGCACTCATTGCTTGAGAGCACAAGAGATATGTCCTTTATCATTCAGAAAGCTGGTAACACTGAAATTTCAGCAGAGATTTGAGGCATGAGGAATGAAAAAATAAAGGTGACATGCAAACACACATTTTTCAAGAATCTATATGCATTTTTAGATTGCTGATTGCCTGAATTGGTAAAGCATGGGAAGAGAATGTAAAATATAATTAGCAGTCTATCTATACTTATTCCTGTTTTACATCTCCCTAAATCACAGAAAGCAATTGATTTTCCAGATAACCTATGCAAAGGATTTAAAAAAAAACCCAAATTTTTGAATGACTTTCACTTGCATTTTGGGGTATTTTTATATCCAGATACATATGCAGAAATATATACCTTTAATGTACATAAATGCAAACCATGCTGGATAGAACAAAGAAATGTGTTTATACATCACAAGAATTTGACAACTCATCTGATGACTTCAAACCCACGTAAACTGAAATCTGTGATTTTCGTGCATGTCTTCAGTCTAAATCCTAGTGACATTCAGTAGCATTTGTACTCCTCTTTTATTTCATCACTTAAGAAAATCCCATTCAAATCCACTACAATATGACAAAACTGCATATCTTGCACAAATTGTAACCTTAAGCAAGAACAATCCTAGGAATTTCTTGTAGGAATTGCTACAAGACTCTCTTCAAAGCATAGATGGAGAGAAGCATTAAAGCAGAAACATATGAAACACTAAAAAGTCATTGAAAGCTGCTTTTCTTGCAAGTTATTTGAGATTTAGATAAAGAAGGAGACACACAGGAAACATTCCCTCATGGATGTTGAAGCAGACTTCCCAAGATGTGACACGCATGCTGAAGGAGGCTGCGCTTACAACATGGAATTCTGAATGAATGTGCAAAGGGGTTTCTTTTCTTTGGTTGGTTCTTTTCCTTAAAACACGAGAAGGGTTTAGAACTTTAGCTACAATGACGGTTATTCCACATGGAATTGTGATAAATTACACAGCTACAATAAAATGTGCCACCGCTGAATGTGGAATTACACATCTGTAACTGGAGCAGTCACAGATGGCCAAAAGGAAGTGAACTTCCCCTGGTGGGCAACTACCAAAATTCTTCAATGCATTCTCAACAGTTAGGTACCCACCATCTCAATAAGACTGGCCAATCCCTTCAGTTTTATATGACACTGCAAATGAAAACTGCAGCTATGAAAAAATTTATGTTGTCTACGTGCAGTATTTCTTCTCAACAGGCAATCCCAGAAATACCTATGGACCACAGACCAATGGCTTCAAGTAAAAAGTACACAATGGAAGACATGCATGTGAAATTTGGTAGGAACACATAAAGAATCACTGCTGAATTTGTCTTACTTAGTTCATATCCAGTATTTAGACCTGTAAACAGTCAAATCACCTTTGGAGACCTACATGAAATCTTGCAAATTACAACTATTCATAGTCTGCGAATACTTAACAGTTAATGAAAACATTTTAATTTGAGTGCTCTGGCTCTTTTCATATTTTTGCCTCAAAACACACCAGCTGGACTTCATAGCAGCAAATGAAATAATGGTTTGCAAAAGTGACAGGCAGTGAGTGTCCCATTACTTCCAAACCTCCTGAAGAGTTGTGACCACGCTGAATACCAGAAGAAGTCCTTTCTTCCTAGTAGACAAGGTACAGAGAACAGTTTTATTCCACTACTCTAGTAGATATGGTTATGTCATGGGAAAATAAATGGCTTTGCTAACTGTTAAAGCTTAAAGTCTAATTCTGAAAGTAAGTGTCATGTTTCATTTACACCAAAATGAAGACAAGGCACTTTTTGACTTTTCATGCCTCTTCAGAATTCTGTTCTGTGCCTACCAGCAAAACTATCAGCTTTACAAGTAGAATAATGCAAGAATAATACCAGAATAGCACCAAATTTAACAAGAGAAAAAGATGATGATCAGCATTTCACAGATGATCTTCAGCTGCCTGTAAGATGTATGGATTTTTGTATGTATGTTAAGAAAATATATGATGGGATGGTGGCTTACAAAGACTTTTTGAAAGCTATTTTCTGTGACCTGCCTGCCTGACCATATTTTGCTCCTCATCAATACATTGCTCATTCAAGCAAGTCCACTTTATTTATTTCTTCAAACAATATTTGGAGATAGTCATGCAGAAAACTCTAGGCACCCACAGAGTTAACTAGGTCCCGAATTGTAAATTATGGCCACCCAGCAGCAAAATTTCATATACAAATAATGAATCAACTCAGTCAGCCAATAAATCAAATCCATAAAAACTTACCCAAGGGTTCTACAACATACCACCAAGAATTCAGTATAGCTGTACACACATATATTCTTATTCTGAGACCATATTTTATATACCTATGTGCGTTGTGTATATGTGTGTAAATTTCTGTACATATAAATCCATACCCATCTGTCTGTGTTATGAAATATTTTTATATATGTGGGTGATTCATTTACTTTTCACAGAAATGTGCTATGAAATATGAGACAGAATGAAGCCATAAGAGAAATGCTTGGGGAGTCCAAATAGAAATGTGAGTGACAATTTTTTTTTTCTTTCAGTTCCTAGTTTATTTCCATTTAATAAATGAAATCTGCTGAGTTGCAAAATAATTCTGAAGTGAACAAATTCATAGGAAAGTCAAATTTAGCTTGCAGAATAAAATACTGACTTCTGTTTATACAGCCAGGGTTTCTGCATATGTGATATCACAAATTTCATATACTTCTGTCTTCTACAGTACAGCATACACAACAACCCATATTCTTTCATTTTCTAAATTGAAAATGGTGGGCATGCAATATTAACCTGCCAGACACTGCCTTTGCTTTAAAAGTGTACCATCTAACTATAAATAACAACATAACAGTCGAATTACAAGGTGAGCCCAGGCAATTGCAATTAATAGTGTCACCAATGGTATATCCAAGTAAAATGCAGCTTTTATTTCTTAGTTAAGAAACACAGAGTCTGTCAATTTCCTTCTGTCTGGTCTAGCAACCCAAAATATCCATATCACGTAACTCAATCATTGCAGGAGAGGCTGTAAGGCATGGAATGCCAGTAAAAGAAGGCAGCCCTGCAGTCTGAACAAAGTTGAACAGAAAAGAGTACAAATGACTATCTATCTTGATTTTTATTTAAAAATCTGTATCTTGTTCCAAGCCTTGTGAATCCCACGTATTCTTCCCTACCTATTATAGCATGCTTAAATATCAGACACTAGACATCAAAATGTGTTTGGAGCAGGTTTTCAACAATGATTAAAGTTTGTTCTTGTTTAACTTCAAAGTTCAGACAGACAAGTCTGTCCTGCTTTCCTGTTCCATTCTCTGGGACCCCAGGATGGTACATGCTGCCTCCTCCAGATCAAACACACAAAAAATTTGATTTGAAAGTAGTCTGAAACATTCTTTCAAGTGGTCTTCCTGTGCTGTAAATCTGTCATGACAAAGTGCAAGTCAATTGTTCCCCCCTGCCATACAGACCAACAAAACAGCTTTGCCATACAGACAGGCCTGAAGGCAGCCTAAAGGAAGGTGCAAAACGCGTAGGAAGGTGGCTTTACGTAAAAAGAAGGTATTTAAGGCAGATAAAATGACAATAGATTCAAGCTGCTGCCTCTGGCACCCCTGCCAATCTGATACATCAGAGGCAGAATCAGATTCAAGTCCGTTCACAAGACTCCTTTTCCCACTTTTCTGGCCTCATTAATACTCGCTGTAACTACAAGAAGGTGGATATCTACAAAGGCTAAAGCCTTATCTGTATCCTGAATTGCTCAGTGAATTAGGAGGCAGCTGAGAGTTATTCAGCCCTTGGCATTATCACAAGACACCAAATATCAGAATTACTTTATGTGTTTGATGCTTCACCCTATGAGACTGTGGAAACAGCCGAGATATATGCAGAATTTCACAAATCAAATTCAGAAAATAAAAATCCATGCCTCATCATATGTGATTTTCAGAAGTTTAAAACTGTAACTATTTCAAATTAACTTTCTATAAACATTTGGCTTTTGGTAATCACAAAGGAAGATTTAATTCACAATAATCTGTATTGGCTTGCATTAGTCTGAACTAATTTCTGAACAGATAGCTATGCTTATAATGCAATATCTGAACTAGTAAAATACTTCTCTGAAATGCTTTCACAGCTACAGCCCAAAAATATCTTCTATGTAATACTTCCTTTCTTATTATAAACCAAGATTAAAATTTTATAACAAAAGCATGTTACAACTATCTTCATGGTCTTAAATCTATTCTACAAAGATCACCAAAAAATACATAAAAAAGAAGCAAATGCTCCATAACTGTTTTTTACATTGTTACTTAATAAGTAAAGAAAACATACTAAAATCAACTAATGGACAACACTTAGGCACATTCTGTGGGTCACTAAAATGGTATCTGGAACTATGAATCTTTCTGCAATTTCCAAGGGCCCTGCATGGGAATGATGCGTTTACAATGACAACTGTGAAATTTCTGTAAAACTGTAAATTTGACCCCATGCATAAATCTCCCCTGGATGCACTGGTGCACATGTAGCTTTCACTAGAGTGATTGAAATCAGAAGTAAAAGTGAACTTGAACTGAACTCGATGTCTGGTATGTCTTCATTTCTCTTCCCTTAAGCAAGTCAGATGATTTGAAGTATCAGTTACACATGAATTTTCTTTTAAGCATCATGACTACTGTGTTATTTACACACCACCAAGGATAAAATCTCAGATCAGCCAGGGTTAATTTTCCACACAAAATCTCTCAGTTTTTAATTATGTTACCCATAGAAGCACAAATGAAATAAGGAAAAATAATACTAACAAACCACAAATTTTAAAACATATAAAAAAATCTTACCTAGTAACCATAAAAGAAACTACATAACCCAAATCTCCAGAGGATTTTAGCAGTCTGTTTCCCACTGTAAAAGGAAGACCAAGGTCACTCTGAGGGGCTGTGTTAAATTCACCAAGGATGAAGCCAAAGGCCCACCTACATCACCAGACCTGACTCTGCATGTGGCAAATCACACCTAAACCCTGCAGACAGCATCAGGAGTGGAGGGAAAAGAGTACAACCATCACGACTTTCCAAAGTTCTGGAAAATTTCTGCTGCTGATTCCAAGGGGATTTCAGTTCCTGACTGTCAATTAAAGGTATTGACAATATTGTCTTACTTATCTAAGTCTGGAGCTAATGTTGGCAGGATGACAACACGGATTTAAGACAACTGTATGTTGTGGGGTATATTTCATCAATAGAAAATTTCTATATTCTGCTGTGCAGAGCACGAGTCTTCAACAGCAGAGTGCTACTGCTCAATTTCAAACTTTAGAAGGATGGGTAAGTCACCAAGACTTGTAATCTGATGAAAGACATTTCTCAGAGTTTCTCACAGCTATTGTGCTAAAATAGGTAGTTTTTCAAGGTCCTTATGTAGGGTTTTCTAAAGGGAACTCTTCTGACAGGACTCGAGTTGTCAAGAAATTTGAAGTGGAAGTTTGTAGGTTCTTCTTCTACAAGCTCTCACAAGAAAAAGAAAGGCCTTCAACATGCAAAACCAACAATCTCCTAGACTTACATGTACAACTGTGAATCAGCAACAAAATCCCCACAGTGTGAGAGGAGGGAATAGAAATGAATTATTCACGTTTTTCTCCTGGCTGATCTGTGCAGCAGGCCATTATTTTCAGCTGTGGCTCCAGTGACTCTGTGACCTTCTGAGATGCAGCAGTTTTGGCTCAGACTCCCACTTGTCTCGAACAGGAGGCACATCCCCTCTGAGCCTGGCTGCCCGCTGCTGGCTCCTCACTCAAGGGATGCAAATCTCAGGCTCCCGGATCCTTCCCGTGACCGCTGCACTTCCTGCACTAAATTGCCTGTGAAAGCTTTCCTCCCTGGAGCTGGCACAGCAGCTTCCCAAGGGAAGAAGGATTTTCTTAGCTCCTCTGGGGATAAACCTGAGCTCTTTATGGCAGAGAACATGAACTGAGAACCAAACTAAGCAAATAAAATTAGTCACAGGTGACTAAAATGCAGTGGATTCTTTCATACATTTCCAAATTCGTATTTTGACAGTTTTTGAGACATATTTGACTTCTGATTCAAAACATTTTCTGTAAAAACTTTATAATCAAGTTAACTCCCAGAGAAGTTTCGTCTCTGCCAACTAAATGCTACAAATAAACAAGTATTTTGCAAAACTAACCTTGAAAAAAAATATAAAATGTTTTTGAACATAACTAAAAACCTACTGATTTTCCATCTTTTGACCAAGACAATGTGTCATGGAAATGAGGCCACACTTGAAAAGAAGGCTATAAACCCATTATAAGTTCCTATTGCATTTATCTCTGAGTGAGCCTAAGGTTAGTAGAACTCCTTTATAGTAAATGCTGGCCACACAAAATTGTGAAAACATTAAACCTTTCCTGTCACTTGTGGAGCACTGTCAAAAAGAGGAGCATATGCACTGCAATGCTGATTTTTCATGAACAGTTAAACACAAAAGTCATATATTAATCTGCCACATTTCACTCTTCCATCACCATTCACTACAGCTCTCGTGACTGCAGCACATGCAAATCATAAATCATAAATCTCCTTGTATTTTTTGAGGTCTGCATACAAGCCTTAAGTTACAGGACTGAGGCAAAAACCTGCAGTCACAGGCAACCACAAGCAAACCTTGAGTGTAACTTTCTTTATTACTGAAGGACTGCTGAAAAACCACCGGGCTAGACATTACAGCTACAGAAAGGCCTCTGCTTGGAAGATGCTAAAATTTAAACTTACAAAGAATGAGGAGAATGTATGCACAGAGAAGCAAAGAGCAAATCCCCCGATTTCCCCAGCTCACAGAGCAGCCCAGAATCATTATTTTTGTGCTCAACTTTGGATCCTCCAGAGAGACTCCACAGGCAGGGAATGACCTGCAGATCCCGGTCCGTTCACAAACGCTCTCTGTTGCTGCAGACTTTCCAACACAGGCTGATCTTCAGCAACACCCAGCAAAACCAGGAGCTACTCGGAGTTTCTTTAACTTGAGAAATAAGGCAGCCCAGGTTGCAATGGAGCAGAACAAAGCACACACTGTTCCCATTCTCTACACGCACGGGGAGCAGCGTTTCCCAGTGCCACCCTCCAACTGCGACAGCCCTTGAGCGCTGCTGCCAGGCCGGACATTGAGCAAGGCCTCTTCCCACCTTGGAGCAGCAAACCCGTGTTGCTCAGGGCATAAATGGAAGTGGCTACACCAGGAGAAGTGGGAGAGAAGGAAGGGAGCGAAGGCCGGAAAGCCTCACCGCTCTGAGGCCGAGCCTGGCTCGCTGCTTGCGGCTGGGGCCTGTCCCGCTATTCAGGCAGGCTCTGGAGCCCTACCGAGATAATTGCTTCCTTTGCAGCGGCTCCTTGCTATTCTTCACAGATGCCACAGTGGGTTTAAACTCCTGGCACAATTCTTGCTGTTGTTAAAGGGTTATTGTAAACTGCGCCAATGGAAAAGGCTGAGAGGGAAGAGTGGCTGCAAGGGAAGGAGAAACTGTTCTGGACACTGCAAATACTAGCTGCTCAACTTTTTGCATTTGTATTTAAAAAGCAAACTAGCTGGCCAGGTTCTGTATGGAAATCAGTCTCCTGTTTGCTGATGTTTGCTGTTACTGAAACAGGCTTGTAAAAATGGCAGAGAAATTGAAATTACTCTGCACTTTTTTTTCTTGGTTTATCTTGTATATGTGCTTGACTTTTTTAGAATTAGTACTATCCTATCATAAATGGGAAGCTTTAATGTTTCCTATAGGAGCAGTGTAAAAAGAATATAATGAATAAGAAGTAATCTTTACAGAGCACTAAAAGTGTTACTTGATCAGATTTCAATTCACTTGGTACAAATCACCGTTTCGTGACAGTAACAAGAAGTTAAAAACTGTATATGCACTCTCACAGTATACTTTCTTCCCCAGTAACACAGAAAAAGCCCACACTATGCTTCCAAAACATACAAACACAAATACTCAAATACTGAGTCTGAAGTAAACACTTAACTTCTAAAGACATTACTGTTTCTTTGCCAGCTACTTAGCATGACAAATAGATTAAAAAAATAAAAAAAATAAAAAAAATATTTTGCATTTAAAAGTCTAATCTATGTCACATTCTGGCTGATTTTTTCAAAAGCAGATGGCAAAATTTAGGAGTCCAAAATTTAGGCTGCTGGAGAAAGTGTGTCATCATTTCTGCCTGTCAGATGGACATATTGACATGTCCAGGTAGCTGAATTTGCAATTCCACTTTCCAGACCTGGTCCTGAATGCTGATCACCAAAAGGTGTTGCCTGTAGCCCCTGGCATGCAATGCACCCAGTGTCACCATGGCCCACGGGGGACAATTTACAAATGTGAGCTGCCCTCCACAGAAGGTCTGAAATCACCACTCCTGAGGCTCCTCTGACTCCAGTTAGTGCCCCAAATATGTAAAAATATTTATAGGGAAAATATTTTAGAGTAGCATTTCTTTGAGTTGTAAGGAAAATTATGCAAAAACACACAGTAAAGAGTGCTAGGAAAAGTTGACCCATATGAACAGGCAGGGAAGACAGTATCTAAAGGACTGTCTTGATAACATGCATGCAAACAAGAGACCTTACCAATAAGCTTCCTTAGTCTTCTTGTCTCCTTTTCCAACACAAACTTTAACAGGATCAACCCTACTGCAGTACAAGACAAGTTATAGTATTATGTCACATCAGTACCCTGACGTCTGCACCAAGGTATAAGCTTAAAGTTGAGTTTGTGAAGAGTAAAGATCACCCTTGTTTAGGGTTGAAGGGTGTTGTGTCCCTTAGAGGACACAGATCCACTGTTTGCACTTATTTATCCAGAAAAGCTGAATAATTGATATTTGCTACTCTTGCAAAATACTTTTTTAATTGAAGACTCACAATATGGTTTTCAAACACTGAATAAACATTCAGAATTAAGGAGGAAAGATCTAAGAATTCTCAAGTATGATACATATAAAAAGAAATATTCAGCGGATCTAAGAAATCAAGTGTACTTTGTATATTGCATTGTATTATTAGTTACTATCCTTTGTATGTTTCAACCAGAGATATTGTTGACTTTGGAAGACAAAAGAAAGCAAAGTTCTATGGAAGAAAGAAGTCAACCATGACCAGAAAAGCAATCATTTCTGAGAATGTTTGATAAAGAATGAAAAAACATGTCCTGATGATTCTCTTCTCCTTTCCAATAATTCTATATGTTATTGCACATTAGACAAAAATACCATAAAAGCTTAAGTAGTTTTGTCATTTGTTTAGATTCACTTTCAGTGGATTGCAATGAAATATTGCATGTTTTTCCAGACCTAAGATTTGGCAAGAAATGTTTGGTAGAATATAACATGAATATTTTTATTATATTTCAGAAGAATGCTTAAATATTGTTAAGTTTCTGAAAACAGGGATTCTGGACAATCCTACTAGATTCAAATTTTTGTTCAAGATCTGGCAGGCCTAAAGCATAAATGCTGTATTACAGATATTATTACTGGCACTTGCAAACATGCATGCCAAGAACAATCTGATATGCAGGCCATTCTATGCATGGAATATTAAAGTATTTAGAGTTGCCCTTATTAATGTGTTAGTTTTGGATCTTGGCTCATTTTGCAGACTAATTTCATAGTGGGATTGCCTGGAAAGTTACCACGAAGGTATTACTTTATGATCCTTTAGTTTATGATTAGTTTATGAACTTTTCAACAGATGCTTAAGAGAAATTCACCTCGAGGCAGAGGACTGGGCCTGACATACTTGTCGCCCAACCAGCAACTCTGTGCCTGAGACACGAGGGGAGGCAAATCCAAAGCAGGAAGAGGGACTTAATGAGATGCACACTTCTGTGAGGAGCAAAAGAACAGAAGCTCATTAAATACGGACTTCTAAGAAAGAAGGAATACATACAGGATTCCATTGGAAAGGAATTTTATATGCTAACTTAGTCAGGTAGGTACATAGAATGGCTTCAAGTGTTTCTTTTTCTATACAATCATGTGGTAATATTTTTGCCTTTTACTTGGCCTTTTCAGAACCCTTTTCATGGAACTGTCAGCTAGACTTCGAACACTCCCAAACAGAAAAAACATTGCATCACACCTAAATGGAGTTAGCACAATTGTTATTACTATTAATAACAATTAATAATAACAAAAAATTACTATTAAAAAGTTTTCAGACAAGTCTAAGAGAAGGAAAATTACATACATCTAACTTTAAGGAGTGATTTAAGGCTTGCTACCTTTGTGTTCAAAGCGCTAATGGAGAACACAGAAAAGGATACAGCCCTGTCCCAGTATCATCTCAACTCTTTCAGCTGAATGTAAAGTGGACAGAGATAAATTTGTGTATCATTTGAATGCTGCAATTGAAGTTGTAATGTTTGAAGACTTATTTAAAGACTGCATTTTGTAGCAGGTAAGAAGCAAAGACTACAAAGGTAAAAACTAGCATACTATGGGATTCTTGGGGTTAAAAGTAATCTCCTCCACAAGCAGAAGCAAAAACTCCCTTCACATTCTCTACAACACCTGAATAAATACATCATCTTTACCTTATAAAACTTGTCAACACTAGTAGTATCAATTCTCCAATGAGAATTTGTAGAAGTCCTCTGAAACAATGTTCAGTGAGACAATTAATTGATTTTGGCATTTCTTGGTTTCATTATTTCATGATCACAAAACTGATGGCCATTAACAGCATCCAGAAGTAGGTCTGGCCAATCCAAAGGCCTACATGTTTTATCAGAGGACAATTTTGAGGGGAAAAAAAAAAGAACTCTGCTAAGAGCACATTTAGCATCACAGAATTGTTAATGTTGGAAAAGATCTTCAAGATCAGTGAGTCAACTAATATTTGTCCAATATATTAAAACAGTATTGTAATACAACTTGGAAAATCTGTGTCAAGAGGCTTCTCTTAATAAAAGAGCTCTCTTGGCTAGTTATTGGTGCCACAGACAAGTATTTGTAGATACCATTTTCTGGATTAACAAAACAAATCCCATTTTAATTATAATCAGCTTTTCATCTAACATGATACCTTGGTAAGAAAATTCCAAATAAATAAAGGGCCCTTAACCTGTCAGTAACTAGAACTTATCCCACAGAACCAATACTTAATGCTGACACTTTGTCTGTCACCACACACTTTTTTGCACCATGCAGCAGGTATGAAAATGCCCATTTTCAAAATTAAATAGAAAATGCCTCTTCATCTTTTTATTTTTGTTTGTAGTCATATGGTTGCTATTTTAATAATTAAGGAAAAGCAGAGATAAAGCTGGAAGTTTTAAAATTTCATGTCTACTTTAACACAAAGTTAGGAAGAAGCACAATTCACACTCAAAAATCAACAGACATATTCCTGTGAGAAATGAGGGACTGAGAGTTCTGTTTAGGTTGTGTGAAACACTGTAGGTTGATGAAGGCTCTAGAAGCACAGATATACCTAACATCACAAGCTGTAATGATGTGTTAACCTTGGTGACAGTCAGAAGAAAAGGGTCAAAGGTTCAGCTGGCATCCCTGGGGGGGATCCTTCAAGCTGAATTTGAGGCTCATTTTCAGGGCAGCACAGTAAAACTGACACTGCAGTCTGAGATGTACATGATACAATGAAGAAGAGCTGCCTTTTTCTTGAACTTGCTACTCATAGCAGTAGAAAAAATGGTCTTTGTTTAGTTGGTTAAAATAGGGAGAACACAGTGCTACAACATGAGATAGTAAAAGATAATGTTTTTAAAGATCACATCTCTTTTTGACTTGAAAATAATTATTAGAGCAGGCTTGCAGTTTAATTTATTCTGGTTGCTCAAGCCACTCTCAGTTTTGTGTATTTGAGAAGTTATTTCCCAATGTCCTGCTTAAAAGGTTCAGATTGCTAAAGTTAAGGTTTCTCCTCCTGCTGATGAAACCACTACAACTACCTACCTTAATTAGCTTCAAGAGTAACAGATGCGAGAGATGACCCCTTATAACATCAAAGCCTTGGATTATTGATGACAAATGCAGAGTAACAGGTGTCACCACCAGTTGTGATTTCTAATATTTAAAAATGACAATGCAAAAAATACAGGTGAAACATGGGAATCTTCTTAGCAGAAAGTCTCCTTAGAATAAAAATTGAGAATCAATTTGCAGTATGGTCACAAAACTCCAGCTGGAATACCTTAAGTACCTTAATGACAAACAAGCCAATAAAAACAAGTGAAGCAGTAACAACATTAGCAACAGAAAAGTGAAGAATGTCAACTCATTTAGCACTTTAAAAAGAGGCTTCTCTCTTGCTGGGAATTATACTATATACTTTCCTGGAAAGTATTAGTCTCAGGAAAGACAATGGTGAAACTCACAGTGGTTTCAGTAATGCCAAATTCCACCCTGAGAGTTTAGGATGTGTGCAAAGCATATTTTAGTGAAACATGCTAACCATGCAGATTTCCCAGGAGTTATAATCATGCAAAGTACCTGCTCTGTAGACATTCTTAAATTATTACAAACCCCTGAGATCCTTGAATACAAGTGACAATAATGTCAAAACCATTCTAATGCTTCAGCATATAGCTTGAATAATAGAGATGTTTTCTTTATAATCACAGAAAATCTAAGTATTTGAAGCTGGACTATATCCTGCAAGTATTATACCATCACAAACATCTGGAGTGGAGCTTGGCCTGAATATGTGAGGATATGATACAATTCTACTGTTTTGCTTACAAAAAGGGGCCTATTTATGATTTAGGATGCAATAACCTTTCGCACTTTGCAAGGTGGCACAGCACAGCTTTGTTCCAAGTGTCAGGTTCCTTTCATGTATGAATGAATTCAGGTCCACAACTCATGAAATGCTGAATAAGAACTGAACAACTTCAAGGCTTGCCCAAAATCACATAGGAAGATTGCAGCAGCCCAGCAATCTGCTCTGCTTAGCTTGCAGACTCCACCTCAAGGCAATCTTTAGTTTACTGCACAGTAATTTTCTCTGTAGGAAAGTGTTTTGCAGAACACTTCTAGAAATCATGTTGCAATGACTGTATAGTCTCATGGCAAAAACAGATCTTGTGTGATTCTATCCAGTGTGCAAGTCTGCCAGAGAGCACAAACACTCATTTCTGGAATACTGATAATGCACCATGGAATTGCTTCAGTCAGGTACCTGCAGCTTCTGTGGTAACACTTTAACCTGAATGAGCAATATATATACATATATGTATATTTTTTTTTTTCCTTCTTGATTTTCATTAGGTGCTACTCTCCAAGAGAAATGCTCAAACTGAACACCACAGTTCAAAGAAGTCCTAAGAGACAAATGGTTTCACATGAATGGGGAGAGCAATATATGCAGAGTTTAAAATGTGAGGCATGCTGGAGGGAACTCCGAGCCATCACGTCAACATCATTCACTTCCAAAAACTTGGCATTCTGAATGGCATAGACACTTTGGAAAACAATGATGCAAACCCCCCACAAACTTACAGTTAAGAGACCTTGATTCATCATCCTTTTGCTCAAGGAACCAAATTCTGGATTTTGTGAGGAGAGCAAATTACTTAAGCATTGACATCTCTATGGCTAGCTTCAAAATCCAGTACATTCCATGAGACAGTAGAAATATTTTGAGATATACATCAGGAAAGCTTTTCACTTTCTCATGCTTTACTTTTTTTAACAGCATGATTTTCCCTGCCAAATAGGCGGTGTTCATTTGTGGGGTTCTCAAACTTACTCATTTTTGCCCCTCTTCTCTCTGTGTAATTTATTCTCCCCTGTGCAGCCAGAACCAGGAGGCCAAGAAGAGGCAGGTAGACAACTGACAACAGCAGCAGACAGAGGCAAAAGCAAAGCTGCTGAGTTATTAAAAACAAGATGAGTATAAATAGATCCAAGTATAACTAACCACCCACACTTCCGTGTTAAACAAAGGAACAATCTTCATGTGACCGTGTGCCAAATAGATTCTTGCTAATGATTTTTCAGAAGGAAAAAAAAAATCAATTAATTGCTCAGTGCAGCATGAGTATTAGCATGAATTATCCTACAGCTAGCTAAAGAAAGAAAACAGTTTTTTGGGTTTTTTTTTTTTCCTTTTCCTTTTTAAGAAGGACAACCTCAAGCAGGGAGACTTGGCCCTGCATAATATTACACAAGAGTCTGGAATAACACCCTGCAATGTGTGTGTGAATCCCACACTACTGCACGTGGTGAATATCTGAACTTGGCAGTAAGTAATTGTGAGTATATTATTACCTGGAGAGAGAGAAGTACTCTGTTGGGTTGAGGAAACCCAAGAACTGAAAAATTATTATTTTTGAAGTGCTGTGATTTGAACTAGACTTTTCATATAACCAGAAGCATCACAGGAAACTCAGTAAGGCAAAACTATCCAAATAAAGTGAAATAAGCAAAAGTGAAGTTGACAGAACTTTCAAAAAGTAGACCAAAAAATCAAAGCAAACCAAACAAGAAGCTCTAATCGCTTACAGCTGCTCAAGGCTCAAAAAACGGGCACTGTTCTTCTCTACTATTTTTATTCTACATTTTTCTTTTGATTATGAGAACATAATATGTGCAAACTCAGCACACAGATTGTTGAGGTTTTATTAAACATGCTTTTAGAGTTAGTGTCATTTTTACTTTACAAAAGTAATTCCTAAAATAAGCATGATACACAATAAAGTCTCAGTTAGCCGTTATCCGATATTTAGATTTTAAGTGACAACATGTGGCTGCTGTGGTGTGCAAGCAAGTAGGAATATCAAAAATGCCAAGTACAATCACATTTATAAGGTCTACTAGAGACTTTCAAGAACAAAAATGTACCTTTTTTTTTTTTTTCTTCTCTCTCCCATCCCCCAAAATGGAGAGGGCTTCAGTGTTTGGAAAAGAGCAAACACAGTGAGGAGCTGGGTTCCTTCACTTCACTGTACAGACAATACATTGATTTCTGTGGGATATCTGTTTATTAAAAGGTTTTTCATGCTTTACAAATGAAACTATCTCTGTACAAGAGAGTAAAATAAACCTAAATACAGTAAAAATAAAGGCTGATAGGTCCAGGAGGCTGCATGACAGAACCTTGGAAGACAGAAAATTTGTAGTGCTGTTTTACACATTTCATCTGTAGGGATCCTAAGTCCCATGTCCAATGGAATCTACTCCAAACATTTTCTGCCTGTACACAGGTTGCCCACTTCCCACTGAGAATCCTAACCTTCAGTGTGGCAGACCCATAAAAACCTAATTTTTTTCAATATTACTTTGCCACTCATTGTTTTTGCTCCTGAGGAGGAGTGAGGGGAGGCACAGCAGTCACTAAGGGGCCAGGGAAAACAGCGTTTCCAGAAACAAATTTTTAACTTAGACGAGGATGGCCACACTCTACATGTAAGATTTCCCTGCAGCTGATGAAGGGAGGGGAAGGGAAGAATTAGCTTTCTAAGCCCAGTCTTCATCTTTATTGTCTGTAATATAAGCAAAGGCTCCTTTCCTGACTGCTTAGAAAAACTAACCAAACAAAAATGTTTCTTTTTCATTAGTAGAATAAAATGAATGAAGAAATAATTTTCCTCCCACATCCTTTTTTCATCTTTCTTATTCATCCAAAAAACCCCCAACAATGAGACTGTCAGCCAAACAAAACAAAGATTTTGCTTTCTCAGCATAATAAATCACCTTTGCTCCTAACCATCCAAATCATAAAGTCCTACACACCCTGGATAGCTCAAGTACCCTAGTCAGAGATAATAACCACCTGGCTTTTTATTATTTTTTAGGGAGAAGCTTCCCAGACACCATTTCTATAATTTCACATGGTCCCAGAGGTTCAAAACTCTCAATAAGCCATTTTAACAAGAAAATCCTGACAGTCTAATATCTAGGCCTGTAAACGTCCCAAAACCCAGATATCTAACACATACTCTATTTGCTGCAGGCATTGATTTTCTTTTACTATCTAGGTCATCAGTTCACGACTAGGGACAAAAGAGATCCGTAGAGAATTTTGACTCAATGAGAAGTTTCCAAATTCCTCTAAGTCCACAGAGTATCTGCAAAAGAGCCCCATTCTTCTTTGCTTCACTTTCACAATGGAAAGGAGAAATTAGTCTAAAATAAAGCTGACCGTAGAAAAATCCACCCTTATTTCACATTAAAAAGTACTTTTCACTACTGCTGGGTGAAACAATACTGAGAAACCATAGTTATGCATGTCTAATGCTGAACTTTTTAAGTGGTGAGAAGACAAAAATAGCTGGAGCAAAGGACATCACTGATGCAAAAGAGCATTTTTGAAAGTTGTGAGAAAAAACCAGAAGGAACTCTTACAACTCTAGGGTGAAACATGATCAGCAATAACTTGGTTTAAAATGCCAGCAGATGAATGACCATGGGGAGCCTTTTAATCTAACACTGAATTATTATGAGTTTTAATGCCAGTACTTTTGGTTAGTGTCTATAAATCTGATAACCTCACACAGTGGATGACACTACTACCAGGCATGCCTTGGGAACACAGGAGGTCTGTTTGCTCCTAAATGCAAAATCTAGTTGTTGTGATAACCAGCACAAACCTGCAGACCCTGGTGTTCTCCTCAGCCCACAGGTGTTTGACACTGGGCCACATTTTGCCCTGCAACATGGAGCTCCTTCTCTTTCCTCTAATTCCAGAGACCAACATTACCCTTCAGAGAGGTCATTTGGAAAGACCTATCTCATCAACACGTCAACCTATGCATGGTTTACCCTATCCAGCACAGAAGATGCAGAGCCATTTAAATTACAACAATTATAATGTTGAGCATTGGACATGACCCAAACACTTGAGACTGGTGGGCTTTTCCTTCACCATTTTCTCACAGAAAATGGAGAAAGCACCTTAAAGAAGGATTTGGGACAGCTGACACGTCCAAAGGAGGGCAACAAAGCTGGTGAGGGGCTTGGAACACAAGCCCTGTGAGGAACAGCTGAGGGAGCTGGGGTTGTTTAGCCTGGAGAAAAGGAGACTCAGGGATGATCTTATCACTCTCTACAACTTCCAGAAAGGTGGCTGTGGGCAGGTGGGGGTTGGTCTCTTTCTTCAGACAGCAACTGACAGAACAAGAGGACACAGCCTTAAGCTGCACCAAATATAGGTTGGATATTAGAAAACATTTTTTTACAGAAAGGGTGATAAAGTACTGGAATGGTCTGCCTGGGGAGGTGGTGGAGTCACCATCCCTGGATGTGTTTAGAAAGAAAGACTGGATGTGGCACTCAGTGCCATGGTCTAGTTGAGGTGTTAGGGCATGGGTTGGACTCAATGATCTTGAAGGTCTCTTCCAATCTAATGATTCTGTTGTTCTGCAAGAGCTGCAGAGAAGAAGAGAACATCCACATGGGCATTTTCAGGGAGTCTGCCTTGGTTTGGCACATGGATGGAGACGTCAAGCTCCTTGTGCCCGCAGTGCCACGGGAGCTGTGTGGCCGCGTTAGCCCCGTGCGGTGCCGGCGCGCTCGAGCCTGTCTCGCAGCAGGGCTCGTTAGCCCGGGCTCGGCGCCACATTAACCGCTGCCAGATGGCTGCTGGGCGACCCACAGCCAGCCCAGAGCTCACAGCTGCCTGGCTGTGTCTGCACAGCCACGCTCCTTCAAATGGCAAACCTGAAATTCATGCTGTGGGGGGAGAATCCTGTAATAGGTTAGGATTCCCAATCCACACCAACGTGTAGAATTCCAGCTCTTGGCAGCTGTGGTCAGGGCTGGAAACTGACTGCGGATGTGTTAGAGATGAGAAGTTTTGTTTCAAAGGGCTGAGTCTGAAAAATGAAGTGAGGATGGTCAGACTCCAAGTAGGATGGAATAATCGAAAGAGGAAAATGGAAGTCGGTGTGATATTTCTCCACTTCATGTTAGCCCAGCCTATTCATCAGATTTTTTCCAAGGTGAGCGTGGTCATCTGCAGAAGGTAATGGTTTTAGGGCTCAGCCAAAAACCCCACAAACAAGACACAAAACTATGTGACAACTGATAATCAAATTGATAACAGACCACTGAGAAGAGATTGGGTATTTCTGTGATAATTTTTAAGAAAAAATTACAGGGGAAGTAGCAACACAGCAGAAGATACCCTGAGAACCCTTTGTCTTAACAGACAGTGGTTGTGCAGTTGTGGAAACCTGAGTGGTTTAGACACGGCAGGGGAAGAGGCAGGCATGCAGACAGAACTGAGGGAAAAAATGGGAAAGGTGTTCTCTTGATAAGGCAGGAGACAGCACAAGCACTTGGCATGGAAAAGAAGGGAGAGGTGATCCAGAAGACACATTTTGAAAAATTTGTGGAATCTGGAGAGCAAAGAGATTTCAGCAGGAACAACAGGGACCCTGAAACAGAGCTGTAAGTTGTGAATACAGAACACCAGTGTCACATTTTGGAAAAAAACAAAGAGAAGAAACAGCAGGATATAGAGGAATTATCACTCTCCTCTGGGACAGCTGTGTGGTTAAAAAATTGTTTTTCACCATTTTTTACTTTTAGTTTTTCCCTCTTAGGGTGCCAAGTTAACTCACAGCAACCCCAGCTGTGTCACCTGGGGAAACAGTATTAAGAGCAGCAGAAATATAAATCTAACAAAAAACTACTCTTGATCCTTGAGGAAACCACCACTGTAAGGATCAGATGAAGTAAAAAGAGAGGTAGAGTGAGAAGCCAATGCTCCCAGGGAGTAAGAAAAAGGACTTGGAAGAAAGGAAATTGCTGGGAGGCAGCACATATTGGGAATCAGAAGAAAAAATACACTTCTCTTTCTAACCCTCTTGGGGCCTATAGGAAATTGCTGCTTGCCCTTTAATCTGCCCCAAAAAAGAAAAACAATTAAAATGAAATAAAACCCTGAACTGTAAGTCCTTGCTCCCTGCCTTCCCCTCACCCCCACTGCTTTGTGTGGTGTGCACCCAGGCCATGATCTCTCATGCAGCTCTCCACAGCAGACACAATATTACCATTAGAATTACACTTCTATAGGAGTGTGCACTCTTTTGCTGTGTATCTAAAGTATGGGGAAACAAAGGTGTTAATAGATTAACAATCAATAAATCAGTGAAAAAGAGAGGAGGCCAGAAAAAAAAAAAAAAAGCCAAAGAGAAATGGAGAAGAAAGAAATAAGGATAAACATCTTGAATTAATTTGGAGTGGCACCATAACAGTATGGTTTCTGTCAGGAGCATTGCAGTAGTAAAGGATTAAGATTGTTACTCCACACAAAACACCCCAACAAAATCAATCAGGTTTTTTCTTTTCATTTCCCTTGATTCACCTCCCCACTGCAATTTTTCCCTCTAATTTAACTTTAAAAAGAAAGATCCTTTCCTATAGAGAGAATTAATTCCTGCTCTTTCCACTGTTCCCTCCAATACTAACAACACTTTCTCTTTTCCTTTTTAACTGACAGTCATAGCAATTTCTTCCACTCCCTATTTCTTTTTCCTTATGATCAAGGTCACGTTGGGATCCACCTAAGTAGTATTAAACTTGCCAAAGCACAAGGCTATGACTGGTCTCCACCAAGAAGAATGAATGCCGCTCTCTCTGACAATTCATTAACAAAAAAATTGGGGTAAGCACATGAAACACCTTCCTGTGGATGGCACCGTTAAGGAGGTTTTCCTGTCACAACAGAAGATCAGAAGGCTTTGTTTTCACATTTTGTAAAAACATTTTCATCACTCACTCATGTAAAAATAGCATTGAGTAAGATGCAATAAATGCTGTGCATTTGTGATGTACTATTTTAAGGGCCAGGAAAGGAGATGGGAATTGAAAATTTAAGTTGCAGCTCATCTAAAATAAGAGTGTAAGTCATTCAAAACTGTTGATGTCACAAGACAGCCACACAAAAAGGAATGAAAACCTGTATGCATTATTCATCTTGTAACTTTGATCTTTAAAGCTTTAAAACTTGAACAAGGAAAGATAAATGGCTTCTCAAGCTTTTTCTTTTAAAAATCAAATGAGGATGATTCAGGATAAATGAGAGATAAGAGTTAATACGAAAGAGGGGGAAATTGCAATCACAGTGCTGCATGGAAGTTTCAATGCAAAGGCTTTGCTTTTTGTATTCAATTACAAAGGATTTCTTTCTTAGGTACCAGCATCCTTTTTCATGTATATGTAAAAGATTTTACCTATTAAAATTTCATGTTCAGTATGCATAGCTTTTTTCTTCTACCACCTATACCATGACTCGATGTGAACAATTAGGAAGCTTCCTGAAGCAGGGGCTACTAGTGGTCATGGGGCAGGAACAGACTCAGCTGTGAAATCCTGACCTCCAAACCTGGCTCAAACATCAGCTTGGTCTGGAGCTTATGCAAGATATGTACACTTTCTCCCACTGGGAAAGCACTGATAATTACAGGCACTCTGACTGCATCCTGATTTCACTAAGGCTTAGTCAATTATGCAGGCATTGCTGCTAAAACATAAGACGAATTGATAGATCCAAAGCACACAGAGGTTACCGTGTCTAGATAGGAAAGCCACAGAATCCTCTTTGAACACTCTGCGCTCCTGAGAGTTTGTAATTATTGCCAGTTCTTGCCTAAAGACATGCTCAAAGGCCCCACCACCTTGGTTAGATTACTGATGTCAGCATCTCATAGAGAGACAGTTGCATTTGGGATTCACAAAGAAGACAGAGCAGCAAACACAGCTCCTTGAGGGAGGCTCTGAGCAAACCTGACACAGGGAGACAGTGCCACAGCCATCACAAATCACAGCTCACCATTTCCAGGAACAGCAAAGCCCAGAGAAGAATGCAGTGACTTCACAGCATGCTGCAGGAGGGGTTTGCTTATCTGAGCTTCCAAATTGTTATGTCCACACTAGCAGGTATCAGTGATCAGGTGATAGAGCCAGACAGGCTGGATGTGGATGTGAGCACATGTTGTGAGATGGGAGGAAATGGCTGGGGAATGAGGTGAGAATTTCATGGTGTGTGTCAGGAAGGCAGTGGGAACACACCATGTGAAAAGTAGTGGGATGTTTCTGGGGTACAGCAGGAAGATGGGTGAGAAGTGAATGGAGGCACACTGAATTAACAGGCTCACAGCATTCACTGTGATTACTGTGAGTGCCTGAGCAAGCCTTTGCTAATGGCACTTGCAGCCACTGACACTCTGCCAACTGCATCCAGACAAAATACATTTGGAAAGACCAAACCCAGTGATTACAGCAGTCAGCAGAAACTACACTGATTGCACTTCCTCCTCAGCCCCAGGGAATGCAAACTCACAGCTTTTGGCACCAAGGTGACACACATGGCTAAGTCCTAATGACGCTGTGCTGCCATGCAAAAAAGATGGCTAGACTGATGGGGCTGGGAGCAGGGCTGTTCCTGGGGAGGATACCTGCAAGCCTGGAGCCCAGATCCTTGCTCCAAGCAATGGGCGGGTCTATGAACTTCACCAGTGCCAAATGTGTAAACAACAAAGGCTGGAAACAGAACCAGGAACTTCCCCACCCTGCTGCTCTCCCTTCTCTCTCTCTCAGAGACAACACCTTGCACCTTCTTTCTCCACCAAGCCTCAGCTCCAAGAGGAGTGTCACACAGCCACTCTTAGATGGGTCGTATAAGAAACCAAAAAAATACATTTGAGCTTTACACTGTTTGCAGTGAGAAATTAGAGCTATTAACTGGATTGAGCTGAGACATATATATATAAAATATATATATATATTTTACAGGAGGGATTCCTGACTCCACAGTAATCCCAGGCAATCCCAGGAGAAAAATTAACTAGATGAGCATGGAATCACAATAGTTCTGCTGTGTCCTCACAATAACTGTTTTCCAATTCAATAAATTCAGCTAAAGGTGTTTGCTTCTCAGACAAGACTGTTCCAGCTTCATTTGTAGTATTTGGAGAGGGATTAGTCACCTAAAGCATTTGCTTTCACACCATGGTGTACAGAACACACATGAGGAAAATAATTTTGAGCCCCAGTGCAATGTTTATAGACAACACACTCAAGAATAGAGAGAAAAAATGTTTTGGTGATGATTCTTCACCAGGTGCACCCACTGAAGAGCCTACACCAAATCTCTAAAACTGGGCAGTACAGGGAGAACTATGCTCAAATGAAATGTCTGCTTTTATAAACCCTCTCACAGATAGCTCTGCCCTCACCCTTAACTTGCATTTCCTATTTGTTCCATTCCCTAGTTTATAACCTAAAGACATATACAGTTTTTTCTCTTCAAAGCACATTTATTTGCCCTACAAATGGACCAAAAATATGAAAAGACTGATTTTTATTATGTCACCTACAAAACCACCTTGATTTCCTTAACTCTAACCAGGACAAAATAGTATTTTCTTTTTATTGCATTCCTGAGGAAGTCATGTCTTAACTTGGATCTTATTTATCTGTTATTTATCTACATATTTTCTTTCAAACTCTCAGCCAGGAACAGAGCTTCCAGCTTTGTTTCTCTGGCATTATTAGTACTCACTCTGAAAAGTCCAATTTTTCTCACTCACAGATGACACTGTCATTGCAGAGGAGTGAAAATGCTTCCATATATTAAAAATAAGACTGCCTCATGGAGATACCATCTTCTTAAAGAAAGTATAGATATGAATCAAAAAAGAAGATGTCAAACATCATGCCTTATTCAGATAAAGTGCCATCTTAATGTTTATTTTAAATCTCTTGTCAGAAAGGAAAGCATTAATATGAAATGCTTCACACAGCCTTTGACACTTACAGAACTCTTAAAATTGTAATGAGTCAAAGATCAACAAACCTCTAAGAATGAAAACAACTGGAAATGCTTTAGAAGTGGAGCCACCAAAACTTTTTCATTTATTAAATACCCACTGGTATTGCATATGCATTGAACATTAAGACATATTTGACATTTCCTGATCTACTAATTTCATGGCCAAAAAGAGGAAAATCCTACTTGTATTATGGAACTTTACTGCCACTGAATCAATCAAAATTTTGCCACCACATGAAGGTAGGTGCTCATTTTAAATACAGACATTTAATTTAAAAGAAAAATGAAGAAACCTGTCATTTAAACCCCGTCATTTTCCTTCTGTTTCAGCTTTGGTACTCTTCTAGGGTTTTTTTAATTCCTGTTGCCAAACTGAAATAGAAATGCTTTAAGGAGATAAATGAACAGAAATGGAATTATTCTGAGTCAGGTTTCACAATTAGCATTTCATCCCCATGTGTCCATGTGTACAAGTTGTCCATTCCAATCCCCTCCCCTCCCAGCCACTAGTGAGATCATACAGATGGTTACTGCAAAGCTGGAAGGAGATACATCTGAGTGCATATTTATCCACTTGGCAATATCCTGCTACAGCTGTAAGAGGATGCAAATCTGCATTACAGTGCTGCTTCAGGCTCTCTGGCCTGTGTGAGGAAGCACCCAGGATACCAATGGTGCTGCTGAGGACAATGCCAGGCACATATGACATGAAGGGACACGGCTAAGCTGGGCTGTGGCAGCTCTGTTAACTTCCACCTCTGGAAACAAACCCTCATTTGGGAACCTGACACAAGTGTCTATCTACACCTACATCAAAACTCGCTTTCATCTGTTTGTTTTTGGGAGGCAACACTGATAACACACAGCTCTGCCAGATGACATGGTCAAAGAATACTGTGTGGGTGAGCATTTGATACAAACACCAGAAAATAAAACCAAACTGAGGGGCTTTATTTCATCCTAAGAAAAGCTTTAATGGCTCCATGTGACACTGCCAGTCAGTGATAGCTACTCCTGTTCTGGGTATGTCTTTGTTCTGGCAGCTGGAACAGTTTTCATGTGTAACAAAAGAAATATGCTTAATAGGCAACACCTGAAAATCCTTCGATAGAATAAACTATAGCAATAAAAAATGCAAGTTTAAAAAGCGCTTCCTGGGTAAAAAAAAACCCAAAAACATAGGTAGCACTGGAATCTTCTCTTTATCTCAGGTCAATTGACTTGTCATGGATGGAAGGAGATTTGAAAAGGAAATTGCAAGTTCTTAGCAAGTATGATTGGAGGAATAGAGTTAATAGCCAGCAATCAGTATAGGCTGGGTAGGATACTTAACAATTTAAATGTATGCATATGCCACAACTGCAGAATGTCTGGGCTTTGTCTTGTTCTTAAAAAATTAATGGAATAACAGGCAATTTCAATCTCAAACCAAAATGGTAATTTTATACTTAGGTTGCTGGGATCTAAGAATACTTCCATTAAACATTTCCCTGATCTTGGTATGTGATTGAGGCATGTAAATGGTATGTGCCTCTAATCCTGCTTTACACTGGAAATCTTTCCAGTACTAACAGGACAGTATGTGCTTTCAGATGATACACTTTCTGTCGTGTGGAAAGATGTCTCTCCTATCATCATGTTGGAAGCAAATAAATGATTTTTGAACTCCACTTTTCACTGCCATTTCTGTAAGACATTTGGGCTCACTTTCTCTTAGCTTACTACCAGCTTACTATATCATAAGGATAGTTTTATGATTTGAGAAGCTGCTTTAGCCATACTCTTGAATAGCTGTGCACTGTATTCAGCAAGCTACAGATACAAATGAGTACAACACCTCTAATGCAAAAACAGATTTATTCAAGACAGGGGGATAAGCCATTATCTCTCTACAGAAATGTGTCAATAACTCCAAACCCTTTTTATCCTTTCTGATACAATGCACAACTTTTCTGTGTGTGTTATTTTCAACAGAATTACAAAAATCTCACCAAGACTACCTGTACTTTCTCTTTCCAACCAAAGGCAGATATTACAGGTTGCAGAAATTTGTTGGTGGATAAAAAGGTAGGAAAATTATAGGCCAGTGATAAGTATAATGAATTTCATTTCCACAAGCTTCTAATTCTTCTGAGGAAGAGAAGAACACAGGTTTTGCCTAGGCCTCTTTAACAAACAAATGCATACCCTGCAATAAAGTACTAGGAGATGAGAGGTTACATTCCAAGCTAAATGCAAACTAGTCCTTGCCTGTGAGGCAAGGGAAGGACACATCCTGGAAAGCACAGCACAGCCAGAGATGACCACACGCTCAAGAGACAAGAAGTTTTGGATTAGTTGATTCTTGTGTTGTTCGGGAAAACTTTTCATACTTACTGTAATTCTCTCATCTTTGTCATCTAGAGGGGTCCCATCTTTCTTCCATGATATAGTGGGCTCTGGGTGACCTCTTGGGGGCTGGCATTCCATCACTGCAGGTTCCCCCACAGCCACCATGACATCTGATGGATTTTGTCTGAAGTCATCCCGTAGAACTGAAAGAATAAAGTAAATGAAGCAAAAAATTACTCAATAATATACTAACAGTGCAACAAAGTGTTTTGTATTGGCCTTTAATGGTGCCTGTTGTCACACTTTTTACAAGAGCATGTTGTGAGAGAACTAGAGGTAATGGCTTTGACCTGAAAGAGGGCAGGTTTAGATTAGATATTAGGAAGAAATTCTTTACTGTGCAGCTGGCAAGGCCCTGGCATGGACTGCACAGACTGGCAGCTTGTCTGCCTTACCCCTGGAAGAGTTCAAGGCCAGGTTGGATGGAGCTCTGAGCAACCTGGTCTAGTGGAAGGTGTCCCTCCCCATGGCAGGGGGTTGGAATGAGATGATCTCTAAAGCCCTTTCCAACAAAAAGCATTCCATGATTCCTTTCACAGTTGAAGATGGCACAGTATCTTATGCTCAGGTAGAATGTGACTTGAGGGGAAGCACTGCAAAGGTTGCTTTCTGTCCTTTTTTTCCTGAGACACAAGGTCAATCTGCCAGAAACTCAGAGTTTTACAGTTAAAGGTTGGCCACTGGCCATACAAATTGTACCCATCCCTGAATTAAGGGCAAAAATTAATGAACTAAAGAAACTTCCCAGTTCTTTGATGACATTACACATCACTAAAGATATTTGCAATTTGCCTTGTGTCTTTTTAAAGAAAATAATATTAAAAAATCTTTCCTGATCTCTGGTAGCTGTCATTTAGCCTAAACCTGGACTACATCCTTTATTTAGAAGTCAATTTTACCACCTCTGCACACAGAGAAACATTTTTATTGTTGCTTTTTACTAGAATTTGTTCTTTCTCATCATTTGGCCAACTCTAGTTTCCGCCAGTCATCCACTATGGATTTTATCAATAGCTCTGAGATTATTTTTCTTTCTGGGAAAGGACAGACATCATCCTGTGCTCAACAGACCACTAGACAGGGACATGGTTTAACAGAATAATGGCGTTCCTAAGCCTTGCCAAGTAAGTGGCATTAGGTTTAATCTAAAAATAAATAACTCGAATGATAGCAAACATCTTTTCCAGTGTTCCTTCTCCATCCACACTGAACAAAGGACAGGGTAATGGAAAAGCACAGTATGACCAAAGGAGTCTCAGGATTTTCACAGAGCTGTATGTCACTCTTGTTACCTGCAACAATCTTGTGTCAACAGTAAATAATGCCAAGAAATTGCAGCAAAAAATATGTATATCCTCCAAGCCATGTACCCCAGATACATGGACATTCACTACTGAACAGAAGTTTGGCTGTTAATGCTGCTTCGAGGGGAGGTGAGATTTATTGTCAGTTGTTAAGGAATGTGGCTCTTACAGATTGGCAGGCACAGTGCTACCACCAAGCCATCCTTCACTCTAAGGTCTTTCATACTGGTGAGACTTTCTAAAATGGTCTGAGGGCAAATGGGTCACCTGCTTTGGGACAGAGGGATATGCACCTTCCTCACACTTGCTTTTATTATAATATAATAAACAACTGGGAAAGTTCCACATTGATTCAGAAATGTGGCAGGAATCAAAAACAATAAATAAAGAATATTTTACAACTATTCTAGATAAAGGACATAAATTCCAGAAATAACAAAGAATATCTGTGTGTCAAAAATTGACTTAAATATAGTACAGATCTCACCAAACATCTGAATTTACTAATCCCCTTCCACACTGAAGGAATCACATCGCTAATATTTCAGTTCAATTACTGAAATTTCTGGATGCCCTGGAAACAGGACATATTGATGTTCTGAAAGAGTACAGTCAAGGCTAAAATGTCTCTATCACATTAACAATACAAACTATTAGAACAGAATTATAGGACTTAAAGAAGATAGTATTGAGTAATTTAGATTGGAAGAAGCCCCTGGAGGTCATCAGGGCTACAGTGAGATGCTTTTGAATGACCATGTTCTCTTGGACACATTAGGTATCTTCAACAGATCTAGTCTACAGAGTTTGTTAACAAAAACAACCCAAAGACCAACACAACAAATAAAACAAATACCTATTTCTTAGTGTACAAAAGCCTGAGAAAGCATGCTTCAGCTAAGATCAAAGAATTTCTCTCCCTAAAAGATAAGACTCATGGATATTTTCCTTACATGAATTTGGGAAAATTTGAAAATATTTTCAGCTATAACATCCTGTTTTTAAAAAGGGGAATGATGTCATTTTTAGTTATTCAGAAAGTTAAGTCAAAAGACCAATCCTTTAAATTCACTTCTGCTTTCAACAAAACTTTATTAAGTTCAACCCATATTCTCTTACATCTTCCTTACTATATTAACTTTTATACTGATGCACCAAAATTGCACTTCAAATTAATTTTTGGTTTTGGAAGTATTACAACACTACTCACACACACTGAAAACGTTACATATCCTTGTTCTGCTTATACTGAACTTGGTGTTAACAGCCAAAGACAATTTCTTGTGTTCCCAAGAAACCCTCAAGCCACCCAGACACATGGATCACTATAAATCACGTAGTGCAAATGGACAGCTGGACACTGCTTCTACTGAAGAATTTTTTTTTTTTCTCTTTAATACTTTAAGAGACTTAATCTGGCTTGGAGCCACTGATCATATTATTACTTTTTTTCCCACCCTCCACTTCTTCAAGTTAAAGAACATTAAAGAAGAAGACAGAGAAGTTGCCCTAAGTTACTAACCCCTCCCTCCCACAGATCCAGTTCCCAGTGCCAACAGCACATGAAAGTGCAGGAGAGTTTATTTGCTATGCCACAGTTCTATTGCAACACAAAAAAGAGGTATTTTGACCATGAGTAAGAAGCCTCTTATTACTGCTGAAGATTGTATCACTTGGATAAATTTAAGAGACATATAAAAAAAGCAGCCTGAAGTTTTAAAAAAATTTAAATCAAGTGATCTTAATAAAGCATAAGTGCTTTTCAAGTCTGAAAGACCTCATAAATCTAAGAGAAAGGACTATCAGATAGCACCTCAGATGGCTTTAGCACCAAAGAAGCAACAAAGAAGTCCAGTACTTACATAATAAAACCAAATTACTTCTTTAATTTCTACACTCCTTAGTCTTATAATAGCTTGACAAGCATAGTACCTTGCCTGCAAAGCAAGACCTTTCACAAATTAACCAGTTCTTAATAGAATGCCTAGGAGGACATCAAAGGTCCAGGCCACAGATACTTCAAAACAAGTATTTTTTTCCCCATTTACTATGAATTATTTTGGCTCTAACATCACATAATGAAAGGCCAACAAAATGTAATCCATTAGAGATTACTCCACAGATAGCCATCGTAATTATTTTTGCAGCTGTAAAGTGGATACATGCTCTGTTTTGTTTGCCTCAGGCCCTGGCAATCTTGCATGAAGTTATAAATCTAAAAATTTCATCCCTTACTGAAAAAAACACTAACTTTTTCTTTGCTGTTCTTCATAGTCAAGGATCACTGTAAATTGAGAAAACATTTTCTTTTTAAGTTATATTAGAAGTATACTTTGTAGTCGACTACAGCAAATGCTATTTTCATCAAATGGTGAAATTTCACCTCTTTCTACATATATGCAGCCAGAATGAAAAAAGATATATAAAGAGGACATTTTTTTTTTTTGCCTTTTTAAAAATAATATTCATAGATATAACACTTTCCTCCCCATTTCTGCCTGGTCTTGGTTAAGGTTTTCTAGCTTTTTACCTAGTATTTTCTGAAATCAAATGAAGGATGATTGTAACCATCATCGCAGCACAACTCCGTGATCTTCCTGTGTGGATGTGCTGAACTATTCAGGTTCAAAAGCAACTTTTGTAGCTCCACTTAAAAGTCAGCTGCTCACACAGCTACTTCATAGTGTGTACTCTTCAATCCTCTAAAGAGTTTTACTTTCCCCAGAGACTCTTTCTCAGGGAAGAAGGGAACTGGCAAGCATTTGAGGATAAATTTTTATCGATAAGCAACATAAATTTTTATTGATAATCAGAGATGCACCAAATGATGATGATAAGCAGATGATAAGCAGCAACATAGTGCTTTGGAAAATGCAGCACCCAGTGCTTTTTTCTTAAGTTCTTTGTTGCCTGCTATGAAAAAGAGTAGGGAGACACTAAGACACTACAGGGTGAAACGGGAGAAAGATAGGTAGGATTTTTTTTTGCCTATATAAATTGTAGGTAATTCAGAAAGACTACTGTTGCATTTTAGGTTTAAATAACTGATTTGAAAGGGATATGTTAAATGCAAGAGAAAATAAACCAACCAGAAAGTTCTAGTCAATACTTAAAAAGAATGAATTTGTAAGGAGCACACTGATTACCATCAGGCATTGTGGATATCGTGCCTTAACAGGTGGTATCATTTAAGATCTGGAAATCTGAAAATTTCCTGCAAATTTTGATTACAGGTCCAGACACTTCATGCTAGATCAGTTCAAAGCAGTGCACCAGAATATATCTGGCACCCCTAATCAACCAAGATTGTACAGCCACAGTCACCCAGGGAACAGAGGAAGACGGAAATGATGATGCTTGTGCTGCAAATTTCTACATCAGACCAAGGCCATTTTAATCCATTTTAATTCTTATAAAAAGGCATCATTCAGACTTGCTTCCCATTAACTCTTGCACTATCCCACACAAAACACAGTATTTTTCAAATCTGCTTCTTAAAGGCAGGCTGGTGAGCCAAAGTATGGCACAATTATTTAACAGAAGATATCCCAACAAGCTCCACTCTTTCAGCATGAAGATTACTCGATTCTTTCTTTGAATACAAGCATGTGCTGCAAAAATGGTGGAAAAAGAATGTGAAATAAACACAAGAAATGATCATCACTTTTCTTTGAAAACCATCTAGGCCTCAGCTAATGAGCAAGTTTCCAACAGCAAACAAAACCCTCCTCCCATCAAACAATCTAAATACAACCTTAGTGGTCCACTGCCCTGCCTTTTGGCCAATTTTGTTAAAAGTTGTGATAGATTTTAAATCATTTTAAATATCCACCAATTCTATTATTTTCATTCCTTTAAATACATAAAAAGTACTTCTGTGTTTCCCTTTTCCTCCCCAACAAAAGAGCAATATTTACAAACTAAGTAATACTCCATCTCATACTTCATTTGACTAATAAAGTATGGTGACCAAAACAAAAACAAAAAAAAAAAAACCCAAAAAAAGAAAAAAAAACAACAATGAGAGCTTGCTTTAAGAGCTTGTAAGATAAGGAAAACAAAAACAGGATTCAGGAGGTTATACAAATGTTCTAATCCCATGAAGCTGTAGTCAAAGAGAAACTAATTATTGCTTAGTCAGGATTGAGCTGTTATTCAAAAGCAGAACTCTTCCTGTAATTTAGGATCAGCAATGATCCCTTTTCCCCACTACCTACTGAACTTGTAATTCAAATTTACTGAGACACACCAGACATTTTTGGCATTCAAATATAAGATGGTTGTCAGTTGGAACAGTGCTTCAAACCAGGTGCTTAATTTTAATTACAACTAACTTAAGCAGCAGCCAGAATTATGGTACCCTGTTTAAAGACTTTGTTGGCATGAAATTTATACAGATGTCAGGATATAATTTTTAATACATGCATGCCACTAACAGGAAAGTGTCAGAGCACCTAATTAAGCAAAAAAGAAACAAACAAAGGTATGCATTATCAAATTTAAATCAACCCATGTGTTGCCATATTATATTTTAGACCTCATTAAACTGTTACCTGGTTTAAACAAAAAAACTTGATCATTTACAAATGAGAAATATTCTTGTTGAAGAGACCTCCCTAAAAGTCTCCATACAGTCATAAAAAGTTAAAGGTAAAACTTATTCCCTGAAAAAGTGCTTTCTTTTTCTTTCTAAAGGTGTTAAAACCAGGTCAACACTGGTGTTAACTAAAATAAATAGCCATTAAAATGGAACAGAAGGAGTAGGGCTATAAATAGTCAGAAATTACTGTTGTGATCATCTAACAAGACCTCTCATGAAATGCAGGCTATAATTTCAAGCAGTGACCGAGTCCAGCAGTGCCTTATGGGATGCTTCAGAAGATGTCTACACTTCTACAAGGCTCCAAGAGGCTGGAAGTCACAGCCAGCATGCCTAGGGCTCCTCACTTCCATCATTTCCAGCTCTCTTACATTTCCTACCTTGCTCAGTCAGACTGAAAGCCTTCTACAGGCAAGCAGATGCCAATCAGTTTAGTATCCACATCTCTGGTACTCCCTCAGCCTTCTCTGAGTGTCAAAAACCACACGAGCACTGGGCACGTGGCCACTGCTCCGACCACAGCCCCTGGGATTGCACAGCCTGAGAACTCACAGCAAACAGGTTTCCAGACAGAGGAGGCTGCTCCTTGCAAGGAGGCTGATTCTAAAGCAATGACCAACACTTGGCACCGCCACATTCTAATTTTTATCATTATATTTTTAATCCTCAGCTAGACGTTTATGGCAACACATTCAACGTCATCTATTCATACAGTGTGCTGTCCTGCTCTGCTTTAAAGGCTGCCCATCAGCAAACTTTACCACCTCAGAGTTTGAAGAAACAAAAGCACTTTAAAAGCAAATGGCTTTTTGCTTAGTAGTCATGTGTATTTGTATGAGTTCAGACCTTTACCTGAGTCTACATGATTGAGATCACAACATTATACATATTTCTATTTCAAGATCTCCTTTACTGAAAGGAAATAACCATTACAACTCCTCAGTAAAATAACTGTGTTTTTTCTACTTTTAACTAATTTAGTTTAAGCAGCTCATTCATAAATACTTCCTCCATGATTTCACTGTGGAAGAAACCGAAGGGTTAATGAATGCAAGGAAATATTTCAAAAGGCCTTTCTTTTAGACATTGAAACAATTTAAGAACTGCTTTTTATTATTATGCTTGTTCTCATACTGCCAACAATTTATTATTAAATTTGAAATGACACCACTTCTAAGATTTTGGTAGACATTGTCAGAGGCATATAGAAATTTTAACAGTAATTTATATTTGGAAGAGTTATGAGTGTTGAAGAATAGCATTTAACTTGAATGAATGAAAAAGAATTACTCAAAGAATTAATTATAGAGTGAATGGTATATACAGAATGCTTTAGATCAGAAAACTTGCTTTCCTACCACACAGCAGAGTCATGCAGAATTTCCAGCAATGGGAAATTGCCTCTCATCAAACACGCAGATCTGCTAAAGATTTTACTGAATCCTGCACCACATTCCTCTGTAAGAACGTTAACAGATTAAAGGTGTCAGAAAGCAGCATTAAGTTCATGTTACCAGCCTATGTAATTTAGTACTAACATTATTGGTACCACCTGGCTGAAGATAGCAGAGAGCACCAACAGTCAAAGCAACAAAGAAAACACGGCTTTGTTTTAGCACTGACAAACAGAACCAAGACAACGGAGTTAAATATAAGCGACAGATGTATAAAACAGCAGCAGTGAAATTAGATCACACTTCTAAAATGTTAACAAAATGTACTGCCTCCATTACTGTAGCCTTTAAGTTGTTTTAAAATTAATTCTCTCTTAAAAAAGTATTGTTTTGATTGATTGCTTTTTCTCTGCCCGTTGAAAAAGGACCTGGGGGTGCTGGCTGACAGTGGCTGAACATGAGCCAGGTTGTGCTCAGGTGGCCAAGAAGGTCAATAGCACCTGGCCTGAATAAGGAATAGAGTGACCAGCAGGACCAAGGGAGTGATTGTCCCCCTGTACATGGCAATGGTGGGGCTACACCCTGAATCCTGTGTCCAGTCTTGGGCCCCTCACTCCAGGAAGGACATTGAGGTGCTGGAACATGTCCAGAGAAGGGCAACAGAGCTGGGGAAGGGTCTGGGGCACCAGTCTGATGAGCTGAGACAGCTGGGGTGTTCAGCCTGGAAAAAAGGAGGCTCAAGGGACACTTGATCACTCTCACTTGTTACTTGGGTAACAAGTGACAGGACAAGAGGATATGGCCTGAAGTTGCACCAGGGGAGGTTTTGGTTGAATATTAGGAAAAAGATTTGACACTGAAATGGTGTTCAGCCACTGGAATATGCTGCTCAGGGCAGGGGTGGAGTCATCATGATGGGAGGGATGTATAGGATGTGCACATGTTGCACTTGGCTCATGGTTTAATGGTGAACTTATCAGTGCCGAGCTAGCAGTTGGATTCAATGAGCCTAATGGACTTTTCCAACCCAAACCATTTGATGATTCAGTACAGCATCATCAGATTAGGGTATTTATAACTATTGAAGGTTAATAATTACCATCTCTGGAAAAGTGTCATTCCCTAAGACACTCAGCAATATGTGTCAGCAAATAAAAGAGACTGGATCACACATTTAAAAGATGGTGATGGTAAACATGTCATATGCTTGAATCAAGCAATACTTTACACTGCAAAAGCAATTAAGCATTTAGGCATTTGGCACTAAACTTATGACTGCAAAGAAGGACTTCAAAAATAAATAGATTTATTGTTTTTTGTTACTGTCATTAAGAAGCTCATAATTGTTAATAGAAAGGTGTGCTTAAGAAGCAGGATCAAAAAAAAAAAATAAAAAAAAGAAAAAGACTTCTGTAAAAACCAAAACCATTGGCTGGAAGTTACTGAAAACTATTGCAAAAAAATTATGGAAAGCACTCAGAGAGTCTGAATTTGTTTCACTCATTTAAGATTTGGGCTTTAAGTACTGCCTGGAATCTTACTGGGCAACATAGCTGTCAGCCTGTAACAGTACCTCCATGTGTGGAAAGGAAATTGTAAATGGATTAGAAGATGAATTGAGAATCAATTAAATGACCAAATCTGATAAGTCATATAAAGAGTAATTTTAACTCCTGTGAGAAAGGGTAACTGACAGGCCTCAGAGAGCATGCGGCAGCACTGGGAAACCTAATTAAATCCTGAAGGATCTGTGATGCCTCAGGCATGCTGCTCTGAGAGTATCCCTTAGGTTGATTGAAAATTGAAAATAGATAAAGAGAAGGGACCTAATTAATAATTTGACTGACTGTGCAGGAAGAGCAATCCCTCTCAATGTCTTCCACATATTATGCTCCAGGACAAGGCATCTACCAACTGTAACTAAGAATTTACCTCCTGGAAGAATAGATTAATTTCTACTGCAGAGACTGCAGAGATTATTTCCTTTCACTTGTCATAAATATTAAATATTTTCAGGTAGTGGTAATAGCAGTAGTAGTACTACATTTTACATTTTGTTTTGGGGTTATTTGAATTGTGCTGGATTACAGAAAATATTTTCAGCATGACTAGCACAGCACATTTCCAAATCTATGGACACAAACCAAGGGGTTTTAGACACAGCTCAGCCAAGAAGTGTCTTTCAGACATCACAGACTAGTTTCCATAAGGCAAAGAAGGGTGTTATCTTTATATCCAGGGATTTGTCTGCATTCTGTAAATAAAGATTTTTCTCACTACACTCCAAAACAAGATTCTGATATTTAGTTTGCAAGGAGCTGCTGGCTGCACTGGCCTTCCTTCAGATCAGATTATAATGGAGAAAAAGAACCAGAATAAGATGCTTTGGCCATCCAAATTACATGATAAAGGGGTAACTGAAATCAAAGAAGATATATAAGGACCAAACAAGGAAGGAGAAAAGGTGAGAAGACACTACACCAGTGTTTTCCTAAACTACTCACCAAACTTACTTCATGAGCAGAAGAGTTCTTTTTCGAGGAAGAATATAAGAACCAACCCAGAAACATCTCTGTCATCTAACACAGGATAAAGGAGTACAGGCAGCAAGGACAGAAGCAAACATTTAGCCAATTTTCAATAAAAGGTTAAAGCTAGGATGGCAAATGAAAATAGATTGCAATGGATATAAAAGGTGTTTCTCTCAAATAGCAAGCTACATTGGCTTGTGCTGTGAAAAACTTACTTTCTCCCCACAGTTCCCAAGATGGAAACTCCCTCAGTAGGCCAAATCTGAGGGAACCTCATTTGCTCTAACATGTCCTGCTAAAAGAGGAGAAGCAACTGCTCTGGAGTCTTGCCAATGGAGCTGGCAGCACTTTTCCTGTAGTACATGGAAAACTTAAATGTTGACCATACTTGTATGTTTGCTCATAATCATCCTTTTGCTCTGGAGGAGTCAAAAACTTACCTGAGGAGACATGTGCAAAGAAATAAAGATTTCCATGCCCTTGATAAGAATTTTTCTGCAGTAGTTCTAAAGCTGCATATGCCCTATGTTAGTGCTCTGCTAAATTTTAGCCCCATTCTTCTGCTTAGCATGCAAATTCTAGGGTGTTATAACTGTACCACTACCATCAACAATTTTTGAAAGGACCCTATTTCCATGAAAAAAAATCCCCATTATGCTCTTAAAGTGGTTGAAAAAATGACATTTTAATATCAGAGAATATACAGTATCATTATCACACTCAAACAGCTAAGTTGCTTCTTTAATATTCTGGAAAATTATATTCCCCCATTACACATGAGGTCAAGCCTGAACCATCAGTCAGAGGGGGCAAGATGCAGACACTTCATGTGGCTGAGTGGCTGATTCGAAATAGCAGCAGAGCTAAGAACACCATTTGCTGGCACCACACAGCTCAGAAATGCTGCTGAACTATTACACACACTTTTTTTTCTGTTCTATTGTTCTCTTACTGTACACAATTTTATTGTCTTGGCAGAATCTACAGACCACAGAGCTCCATTGTCTTTATTCAGCTCTCCAGACTGCCATACAGCAGGACATACCTCAGTTAGATAGTAGATGTTTCATCAATTAAACCCTGCATTCCCCAATGTGTGACTGTATCATCCTCGTGGTAATGCTATCTAAAACATTCACGACACAAATTGAAAAGAGATTGCCATGGTAGAAATGGATAAACCATTTCAAAATTACATTTATGCCAAATATCATCTACTGTCCAAATTACTTTTGCTGGTTTTAGAAAATAATGCAGGGAATCACCTCAGGGGAAAATGGCAGACAGAGGTCATAGAGAAATATAGTCTTCATCTAATTCAATTAACTGCTTTCAGCTCCATCCCAAATGGTACAGGCAAACATTTGTTCTATTTCAGGCATATTCTAAGAAATGAATCATTCTGTTTTCCCACTGCACAAAGGCACGGCAAAATATCACACACTCAAATTATTTTATTGTTCAGAATTCATCTGTCTTTATGATTTACAATGATGTCTTATAATTTAGGAAACCATCTGAAAGCTTCAAATATTGTAAAATTCTACAAAGAGCATTACAAAAAGTAGCAAAGTTAATAGCTATAACAATGAAAAATGGTTTTGAAAGCAAACAGACACACCAAATTCACCAAGCTGGAACTCTGAATTGCAGCTCTTGGAGATTTATATGCTATCATAAATGGCAAAAGACAGTAAAATCATACAGAAAAGTACTTCTGGATTTGGACTCTCATGCTGGCTTCAGTCCCTATGAGATATTCGAAGGCAGAGTGCCAATTGATCAATATGTTAGTATTTAATGTGCAGTAAGTGCTACTGAGGAAAAATCACAGAAACATTGTCTGTTAGCAGAGTCTGCTGTACTTCTGGCAGAGGGGAGTGCATGGAGTTGTGGATCCCCCCACGTGGTAAGACAGCAGCCAGAAGTCTGATTCAGAATTAACAAAAGGAAACAGAGGGCGATGCTCAGCGTGAGCACAAATGCACATAAAGCCAGGCAGATTTCATTACTGAAGATTTTAATTTTGATTAAATGCTTCCTTTTATGTCGGGTCACATTCATTGTTTTCTACACTGTGTTTTCATTTATGCTTTAATACACAAGGAACATTAAGTTGCATAACTTCAGTGTTGCAGCTAAAGATAGCATCTTTAATAAACAGCTACAAAAGAGATGCTGCCATCTACCAGTGTCCAACTTTGGGATGCTCCGAGGCACAGTGGGCTGGCAGGGGCTTTGTGACATGCAGGACAACACATCAGCCCTCACACCAAAGCAAAAGGAAAGTGGATCACTGCAAGGTGAGCTTAGACTGATTGAAATGGGAACTTATAAATGCACCCAAGGCAAAGCAAACCAACAGAATGGAAGTGGCTGTGAAAGGCAAAAAGTATCAAGGTGGCCAGTACTTACAGGGGAAATACTGCATTTCATTCCATTGAAATCCCTTTCTTCCACAGCCTGGGACAAACTGCAGTACAGTGCAGTTCCTCAAAAACTTCCCAGGAAACTACAGTGGTAACATGGAATTTTAGTAATTTGACAGTTAGCCTTTTTCCTCTTGCTTTTGGTGTTTCTGCCTACAAACAACTTGGACAAAACATATCACATTTTTTTCTTGATTCCATATGAGCATGGGTACCCTTAGCAGAAGTACCCACACTAAATTTCCCTTTCTCTTACAAACCTGAACTGTGGAGCATATGGTACCCTCCACAACAACCTACCAACTCTGTTAATTCAATTCCTAGCTGTGCTAAGCAGCCCCTCCAGGTTAATCACCTAGATTTTCATTCAGAATTGTTATAGAGAGAAAAAGCTAATGTGGTATTGTGTGAGACCAGGATCCTTTCATTTCTCCAAGAAGTCTGAATCAATTTTCAAGTCAGTTCAGCGGCCTTGCTCTTTTCTGTATGTTTAGGCACAAAAAGTAAGCTTGAAACATTATGAGATTTGGTCTAGACTATCAGTAGATGCTGAAATACGAATGCCGTATCTTTTCAGGACGGTTTTAAAAAACTAAATTCATTGCTATTCATTTTAGCAGACAAGATACTTAGAAGCCACTGAAATTGCAAGATAAAACTACTGGTATATTCTAATAGTTCACTCAGAAACAGCTGATGTAAGGGGTGGGGTGGGAGGCAGGGAAGCAAACCCCAAAAAGTATCTGGATTGCCAAAATCCTTGCATTTATTTTTCTGATATACAATGTGACAACATATTTTTGTTTTTACAGGACTTTCTAGTAAATGAAAACTCCAGTGGGTGATGGATGAAACTAGATCAGAAGATGAGCACCAAATTCCAACAGACCCAACTAGAGTCTTCCTGAAACGTGCACGGTGTGGACATTTCTTCTCAGGATAAATGTTTCTCTCTATAAATACACCTCTTTTGGGCTGCACTACTTTGGAACTCCTTTCTGCACACATAGCAAACATACAGAAGAACTAGCACTTGCTATCATAAAAATTCCTTCATAATATCCACCGTAACCATCTCAGAAATGTCAGGTAAGTTTTAAGCTCACAATAGAGTGTATTTATTGCTCAGACTTTGGGTAGTGATTACAAAGCCCCTGTGAGCAAGGGGACTAAAGAGGCAATGTAAGCCTTATCTTGTTAGGAAACAACACAAACCAGAAAATAGGAACCTTCAAAGTGTTTATTTATATATGAGACTGTAATGCAAAAAGAGATAGTGTCTTTGCTGGAAAGAAGTGCTTTGCTGCTGTTTGTTTGAATGCAACTGACTGGCACCTTTCAGTAGATTATCACAACAAGTCATTACTCAAAAGCTTTCCTGAACTTTCAGACTGAGGCACAGTTACTTCACAGTTACTTCAGGCACAAAATGCTTTTAAATAGTAGATACTCCTAGTGTTTATACAAACTGTAAGGTGCATATAAGAATTTGGTCTTTGCCATATGTTTCTTGTTGGATTTACAGCACTGAGATACTTGTCTCAGAACTGAAATACTTTGAGAATTATGTAGTACCAAATCCACAATATTTGTGCATTACTGCTACCTGTTAAAACTTATTTGTATATTTTGTATTTTTTTTTTTTTGGGGGGGAGGGGGATGGAAAAAGAATATCTGTTGTGTCCTTAGTAAAGCCACAGAAATTGTATTATATAACCACAAACCCACTGAATTGATGGACCTGGTCTAAAATGGGAACCCTTAAGAGTGTAACAGTAAGCAGGGGAAATAAAGAGAGTTGCAAAAGTTTATAAAAGTTACACTGGCTTTCAGAAGTAAGAAGTGTCACCAGGATTTATTCCCATTATTGTGTCAAATTTCTCTTATCACTTTATCTGTACACATAATGCTTGGTAGCCTCTGCTATTCTAACATGCAAAACTGTATGACAGACAAAACTATCTAATCTCTCAGAGGAAAACAATTTAAAGAGGAAAGGGGTAACTCTATACATATTCATCTAAAAAAAACCAGTAACAAATACCTTACTAAACTCTGCCAAGATTCATGGAAGCAATTGGGATTTGTATATACATCATTTGGATATGGGCCATTATCAAACTATCTAGAGAGTTAATCAACAGAGGACACTCTCAGCAAAACAAGACTGATGCTACATAATCAGAAACACCAGAGCTGTAAACAATGGGAATGCACATTATTCCCAAACAGTATAAATAATGTAAGACTTCCAGAACTGAAATTAATCTACATACCATTTGAAGCACACAGAACCACCAATTCAGACAGAATAATGAAAGGTAAGGGAAAAACAGATGGATAATTAAAAAGATACTTTTCAAGTGGGAATAGTCTTAGCTTTGCACTGCTGGCAACAAGAAATAAATATCAAGAAAGTCCTATTACATGCATGTATATTTTATATGACTATTTTTTTCAGACGGGATTGTTGTGTTTTGGTTTTTTTTTTCCTTCAGTCTGATTGGACAGTGAACCTGCTATATCCATCATCATCTATCTGATTAACTCTTCATCTCTTTAAAGCATCATTGTTTTATAGGGCACTGTTTGCAGAGAGATGGAAACAATCTCATTTGCCCATATTTGAGATGAGCATTCTTCTTGAAGCCCCCACTGGCCTAGAAGTCAGCACCCTTTCATCCCCAGATGAAGTCTCCACAGCATACTTCAAAAGAAAAAGATACTTATGGTGTCTTAACCTTTCCTTTGAAACTGAATCTGTGGATCCAATATCATCTAGCAAGGCTAATTGCATAGTATGCAAGGGAATTACTATTGTTTCAATATAACCCACCATAGAGAAATGATGAAAGCTGAGGCACTGTAGTAACAGGCTTTACATAAAGACAGCACCACAAACACAGTATCAAAGGCAAGTATCTTGCACAGGTAATCTGAAAAATTACATTCAAATATCAGCCAGGTTAACCTGCAAAAAAAGCCTTGGGAGAAGATATAGTGAAAAAAAAAAAAAAGAGAAAGAGGTTATGTGATTTCATGGTTAGATGTCACCATAGTTCTTTCATCTTATTAACTTGCTGTACTCCATATTTTATGTTCTAATCTCCTTACCCTCTGCGAGTTTTACATTTTCCTATAGCACAGATCTAAATTAATTCAAAAGCTGATTTAAGGTAAAGTAGAAAAACATGAAAATCCAACAGAGGAACTAATTTGAACATTTCATCATTTCATTTTCATCATTTTCATCATAAAAAAAAGAAAGAAACATTTCTCATGCAGGAAACAAAGTATGACCTAAACAGTTTAGAAAACTCTTACTTCATTAAACAGCTTCTACTGTAAGAATGCAAAGGAAAGATAAGTAATTTAGAGACAACTATAATTTTTAAATTAAAAGAACAGTAACCTTCTATGCCTCTTCATGAAAATTTGCATATTCCATGAATTCCATTAATGCAAAATAAAACAGAAATCTTGAAACGTAAGTTAGAGAAGTGCTTAAGCATGTCTCAGTGTTTCTGAAGCAATCATAATTTTAGATATGCTTAGAAGTTTTCTTCAGTCAGAGAGAGATCAGTTAGTTCTCCCTCTAAATGCCAAAAGCAGGGAAAAAGTCTTGAATCTGGTAAAAGTGCATGAACAGTATTCAGGTAAAAACCCAAAACCAAGCCAAAAACCTACCAAAAGCAAAACACAACAGGAAAAAAAAAAACAAAAAACAAAAACTGAAAAACCTTAAATAACACAACAATCATATTTTTTACAAGATGAGAGCTGCCTTTTTTATTACTTCCTTACGGAAGAGTGGAGGGGTGCAATTACATGAGCTACATTCAGCACTGCTTTGTGTTACCTGTGATTTTACACCAGGGACCACCTGAGTCTGAACGAAGCAGTTGAGCCCAAATTCACCACAGCCTACACTGCAATAACAGGATCCAGCCCCACATGAGGTACCAGGGATTGAAAACACCTTTGTCCATTTATGAAAAACATCATATGGTATTTATTTTTGTTGTTACATTTACCAGATGAAGCTAGAAAATAGAACATGACTATTTTTTACACACACACATATATGTATTCCAACACTGTCCACATACTCTATTGGAACACTTTTTATTTCTCACATTCTCAAATAAAGAGTACTAATGTGTGTATGTGTTCTTTACCACTAATTGGAATAAATCTAGAATTTATACATGTTTACTTTAGACAATATAATCAGTCAATAACAATCAGTTGTGTTTTTAAAGGCAGCCAAATTCTTCAGAAATGAGCTGGATGTTACTTGGTTACTTCAATTACTTTTCCATGTCAGTCTATTAGTAGCACCCACACTCAGCAAGCACTGAAGCAATCATCCAGTATTTTTAAAGACATTTGATGTCAGATATAAAAGTTTCAGAGGAAAAAACTATGAAAAAGAGCACACTAAATAAGGTTACTTATAATTATGCACAGAAATTAATACCTAGCACAGAATAACACATTATTGATGTAGTAATTAAAATATTGTATTCTGAAAGATAAATGTATTAGCAAACCAGAAGGACCTGGCCTTATTTTATTATACTTTAATAGAGAGGAAATAGAGTTAAACAGATGGCACTCAGTATTTCTCAATGAATTCAGCATCTGTGAGTACATGTTGCATAAATGCCAATTAAAATGTGTCCGAGTAAATTTAATTCCCTTGCTGATAGAATGTAAGCCAACCTAGCTGGCTAAAGATCAAGGTTAACCTTCATCGTCTGCTCAACTTGTAGCAAGTTGCTCTCAAATTGTACAGAAATTCCCAGTGAAGTAATAAAACAGTGTTCCTATTGATTTGTATTCATTTACATTCATAATTCTCTTCTCAAGTGTTGGGCCGAAGCACAAAGGGGGGAAAAAATATAGCACTGTGTGAATAGTTTGACAAATCTAAACTGAAAAAATATTTCTTTGATTAAAAAAGCTTCTGCAGAAACGTTCAGCAGAACTTCTCCTTTGGGTAATTTTATGATATAATTATTTTAGAAGCAACCGGATAATTTTTATGAGTAACACGAGACACTTTTTAATTTCCTCTACTCTTTTACTGACAAACTACCACTATCTTATATTAGGTTGTCATCTAAATTTTTCATAGAATGCAAAAAAAATTATTGTATTGTCAAGTACAAATAAAAAAAAGAGACTATATTGAAAAGCTAAAGAAATACCATCATGCAATCCTATAGCAGTTCTAATTTAATTTGGCATTTTACTGTCTTGAAATGAGGCAGAGAAGGACAGAAAAAAGACCTTTCATATAAAAAAAAATGAAAACAAAAAGCACCAAACACCATCCAAAGGCAAAATTCTGAAAACTTTGAGATTTTGCCTCATATTTCAAGAATCACGAAGTGCAGTCTAGTGGGTTTATACCCAGGAAAACTGAGCACCCACCCCCAGGAGAAAAGAGAAGGCATTTTTGTGACTTGCTGAGCCATCCTTAAAAAACTGGTATCATTGACTAAACTGGGGCAAATGTACACCAAGCAAAGCTTGGATCTTTTGCAAAGCTAATCAATTAGGTCCCTTTATACATAATCCATGTGTGCAGTCTTTTCCCATACCAATTATTTCATGCTGGCAGCGTTTTGTTGAGGGAAAAGCCAGTCAGAAACTATAAAACATACAGCCCAACAGCAAATGAAATTAAATGCCAGAAGTGCAAATTACTATCTAGGAAATGAAATCTGAACTATTCATGCATGTATACATACTAGCAATAAATTAAATTATGGCAGTCAGGGAAAAGACCTAAATGTCATTAGAAAGAGTGCAATGGAAACAGTGGTGCCACAATCAGAAAATATAAAATAAAAGCTTTCCTTGAAAGTGGGAAAACAAAAGGTTTACCACTGTTCTCTACAATAGCAGGAATAAAATGACTCAGGAAGACCTCAATGCATTTTTAGATTATAGAAATCATGCTGAAGATAATTTTGCTGAATTAGTGAACTCTTCAAAATCCACTTCTTGGGCAGTTCTGCAAGACTGGCTGGGGAAGACATCATTGTGTCTTTTATAGGAGGTCAGTGCTCAACAGAATGCACACAAGTCTCATTTTCAGACCTATTAATCAGTGAACTATTGAAGCTCTGCCTGAGGAGGACCTTGGAAAATCAGATCCCTAAGCATTTTAATAACCACAGACAGTGATACTGGAGAAGAAAGAAAATAAAAATAAAAACACCCAACACAAAGCCAGGGCCAACAACAGACATGCTTCCAAAATAAAACTATGTATTGGGTAATGTCAGCAGAATTTCCAAATATGAATTTAAGTAAGTAGCAAAGCTGCACTACTCTTGACTGCCTTGTCACTTTATTGCAATAGAGACCACAGAAGGAACAGAAAAATTCTAAAATCTTCAAGTAGACAGCTGTTCTGTAGTACAACATGACTTACTATATCATATACTGGGGAAAGACTCACATGATCCAAAAATAAGAAAACTTCTCATTCAAAATAGCACTAAGAGGATTTCTGAGCTGGAATAATTTTGCTGAGCACAGCCAGCATTCAGCACAGAGGAAGGCTGAGGGAAAGAACAACAGATGGACAGGGCAGCTGGAGGGTGAGCAAACAACAATGGTGTCCACTTCAAGCCCTTCCTGGTCTCTACCTCCACCTTTTGGGAGAAGCATTTTTGCTTGACTTACCTGAAAAGAGGATTTGTAGGGGAAAATGAATAGCTCCCAAACAGCAGATTTGTTTTAATCCCCTGCAGGAGTGCAAAGAGGCAGAAGAGGCCCATGTGCCTTGTCTTTCTTTTGTACTTTGGCAGAGCAGTAATTACTCCTGATTGAACCTGTGCTTGATTTCTGCACCTGGCTAAGTTCACATCCCTTTTCAGAGGCTTCATATCCTTGCACTTAAAAGTTTCACCGAAGTCAGGATGGGTCCATTCCCCCAATCAGTTGATAACAGCTGAATGTCACATCACAGCAAACTACAAGACTTGTGAGAGTGGATTCTGAGCTTTTGATGGCAGAAGCATCTCCAGATTCACAAACAAGATTCGCTACTGATGATTCAGACACACTTTTCACAAAGCTCTTGGAAAACAAAAGGCAGAGCACCAAACAGGATGGATCAGGCCCTACCAAGCAATAACCCTCACAGTGATTGTAATAATACTTGGATTAGATTCTTTACTCCAGCTCGCAGCGTGCAAAATAATATGATTCAACAACTGCTGTAATTCTTTGCAGTTGCACAAAGAATGAGCACTTAAAGATTCAACTGAGCAGCTTTCATTGTCTTCTACTGTAACTATTGCTCTATTTATTCAGAAGAGGTGACCTTCTAGTAACCTTGTACAGCGGCTAGAAATGAATGGAAATTTGCCCTCACTTTAAGACCTCCATAAAATGAATTATACTACAATGATTTTGCATCTTTATGTCAGCATGTCAGATAAATATTTTATTTAGTTGCTAACTAGATAATGCATTTTCAAAACAACTCACATTTCTGAATGCATTTTTTAAAATATATTGCTAAATGAAGCACAAATTCAACTAATTTTTAAATATTTAAATATATTTGACATTTAAGAAATATTGGACGTATTTTCCTTAATGCAAATGCATTATGCATTTTTAGTTTTAGCTGCCATTAGGAAGCAGTACCTATGAATAATACATCTTTTTCTGATGTCTTTTTATGTACACAAAAACATCTATTTGTACCTAGCTTAAAAGAAATCTAAATTACAGGTAAGCCATCTAATGTGTCCCTTACTACCTTTTGGCAAGATTAGTCTAATCAGAGTTTTTCCACTAAATTACCCGGATCAACAGAAACCCTGCACAATTACATCCTGCTCTCTAAAACAGCACATGATCTTTCCTCGTGTGGGTAATTGCCAGGGTGGAAAATTGCAATGAGGATGATGGTACAGATGTTCTTTTTCAGTTGACCAAACAAAATGAAAGAAAACAAGGAATTCCTGTTTCATAATGAATTATATTTAAAATCCACTGGTTTGTACACATCTGCACACACATAAACAAATATAAGCGGAATTTTCAGCAGATTTTTCTGATGGAAGACTGCATCCTTCTTCTTGTTGATGGTACAGGAAAAGATTAGGTTTTAAAGAAGAGAAAGTATTAAGAAAGCATCAACACGTGAAAAGCAAATGTTCAATGTTTGCAACCTGTAAGAACGCACACTAGGATATTTCTTAAATTCAAGTTCTTGAAGGGGATTTCAAAGCAGGATAGTAACACTGGAGCCAGCTTTTTGTGCACTTGTGTGCATGGACAAGAGACAAGCAATCTTAGCATTGACAGGACAAGAAAGAGGTTTGCCTGCACCCATTATCACTGCTGCACTTACTGATCCCCATGGCTGAAACCAGCAATTGAGGCCCCTGGGAGTGATGTCCTCTGTATTCACCAGAGATGGCTGCAGAGCCACAGAAGGGACAGCTCATCAAAGCTGTTTTCCAGATCCCACAGCACCTTGCTTTCCTCCTGTCTTGCTCTTCTCTCCCCACAGGTACTCCTCATCACCATGCCTTTGGGAGCTGTTCTCCATTATATGTTTGTTCCGTGAGATTTTACCAAATTGTGGGCTTTTCCTTACCATTAACTGTTTTAAGTTGTAACCAACACCCATCATTAAGCAATGCTGCTGTTGACTTTTAACATTTAGGATATTTCCAGAACTGCCCTGTTTATTCTCAAATACAAAACAAGCAAACAAACAAGGCCCAGCAATTACTTTGTGCTGGCTGATATCAGCAACAATCTTCAATTATGGCAATGTAGAGTGATAGAAACTGCTCTGCATGACAAGGACACCCAACAATAAAAAAAGGAGACATGGAACAGGCAATGGTGCTGGAGAGCTTAGAATAGCACCTGTTTGAAGCCAGAACTCCACAGAATTCCTTCAAGTAAGCAACATTATTTTGCAATATTATATGTGCTGTTTTATATTCATATCCTGTATAATCTCTAACCAGCAACAGGGATGGAACTGTTCTTCCTATCAACCTCAAGAATGTGTTTTATTTACTCTCAGTTGGAATAAAGTAATGGAAAACATCTGACAAGTATTTTAACAGTACCAAATAAATAATTACAGAGAGTTACAGATGGAAAGTGTAAATACGCTATTTCTGAGCACTTCCTAGTGTTACCCATCAGGAGGGGGGTCAGTTCCCATTTATTTCCTCTACAGAGCACACAGCCAAAATTACAGGCTGGGCTTACCCTGTTTTATAGGCAACTGAGACAAAAATACAACATCTTTTGGGCTACATTTGTCTCTAAACCAATCTGTCAAGGATCCATCACACAGGGCAGGTTCCCAAGATGCTGACCATCTCTCAGAAAAGCAAGTGACAAGAAGTCAGAAACCCCATTTAATTTCTATGTAAAAGTCTAACACCCACAGACTTAGTTGGTGATTGCAGGACCTATCAGCCTCTTTCAAGTATTTCCTGCAAGAGAAAGGAAGAGAGAAGGACGGTCTAGAGAGCAATTTATTCACTGCCTCATAATGAAAGAAAGTAATCTGGATTATCTTTCCTTCTTCCCCAATCCAAACCCCATGTGGATTTTAGCCACATGTGTCTGGTTAAGCTAAGCACTGAACAACATACTTCTTTTTGCTTTGCCTGCCTTGAATCACTAAGTAACTTCAACAAATATATGTTTATATTTCAAGACATTCATAATAATAATACTTAAGCTGACTCCCATACAACACTGAGAAGGAAACAGCACTGACACCCACAATATATATGTTGGTGGCACGCACAGGTTACTCTCACCAAGAGGTCAGCAATTAAGTTTATTTCTCCTAGTGACTCATGGAGAAACTTTTAATGCTGTCTTTCTGAACAATGTCTCAAACACTAAGCGTTTGGTTTATGTAAGCAATAAAATTGGCAGCTCCATCCGAAGCTTATATGTGAGTTGTGTTCTCCACAAAAAGTCAGGCATCCTACCAGGGTAATTGAGTTTGCAGCAGATTTAGGCTTCAAGCTGCTTTAAGTATTTGGTGTTGAAAATAATTTTGTTTTACAGTGATACTGTCAAAATTCTTTTCCTCACCAAACATGTCAGCATTTAATTTACTAAGTAGTACTTGCAGCTTACAATAAAACTATCACATTTTTGATGCCATGTTCACAGGAACAGCTGGATGTGCACACTACAGAATTTACCCAGTATTTACATGATGCCCCATGACACAAAGCTGGACTAAAATTCTGGTTCTTCCAAGGAAAGTGAAGTTTAATCAAGAAATATATAATTATCTGTACCAAAATGAGAATACTAGGACTTGGAGTAATTTACTGATGTTTAATGGTTTTGTCTACAAGATCACAAGAAGTCAGCAGTGTTAGAAAGGGATTGTGTGGGATTATTGTCCAGGTCCAAAATCTGGGACACCACATAACCCAGCACCTGGAGTGACAAAACCACTCGTCAGCATTTACAGATCTGGGAACAGAACCACGCTGATTGACTGTACTGTGCAAACCTGCCTCTACTTTCTCCAGTTCCACATTCCTGGATGAAGAAAACCACATGGCTTCCCACACAGCCAAAGGTCACAAAACATTAGAAATACGAAGGCTGTATGAAAACCTCAATTAGATGTAGAGCGTGACCTAGATCTCAACGTAAATGCTGAAACATAGACAAATACTGAGAGGATTTAGATCACTGAGCCCTTCAGAAACTAAAATGGGTTTATGTTAATGAAAATCCTTCTATCCTCTCCATACTGCCACAAGTCTGCTCACATATGTTAAGAAATTTAACTTAATCATAGCTTTCTGTTCTTAGGGTCCTGTGTTTGCCACAGACAGACACATCTTCCTTGACCACATTATCATATGTTAACCTGACAAAATGTTAACAGGACACTTCCACTGTATTTTTACACCCACATTAAATTCTGAAATAAAAGTAAGCAAACCAGCCATTAAATAGATTTAAATCATACTGAAATCGTACAACTGAGATTTTTCTATGGCCTATTTATAATAGGAAAAGCATTTATTCTGATATGGATCTGATCATTTCCATTCACCTGTTCCAATGGGAGCATGAGGTTAGTAAAAGATGCAGATTTAAATAAGAAGTACCATAATTGGAACATCATCTTTACATTTGCTCTCATACTATCAAATCCTGCTGAAAAAATGTCTGTCAGATTCCTGGGGCAAAATATATGAGGACTTCACATCACTGACTTTTACTGGATAATGAAGCTGCTGCTATACCTGGGTCTAGGCAACCATTTTATGTGTGCTCAAATTAAATTTACATTCTTTAACAAGCTCCTTGAAGCCCTGTTGACATTAGGTGTACTCTAATTACAGCTGGACTTTAAAATTTTAAGTAATCGTGTTAACTTGAATTCAAGTCAGATTGTTAAAGTTCAGGAACAACTACAAGAGATGACAGAGGAAGAAAGAGGACTGCAGTTCAAAATATTCACAGAGATATGCTAAACACAGGATATACTCTTCCACAGGTTTCTATGTTTTCAAATTGCCTAAATATTAATAATCTTCAATAACAAGACAAAGATCGTCTCAGAATCTGCACCTACTATTCAATTCCAACCACGAGCTGAAGAAATTGTTTTATCCCATCCCTTTCTCATAGACAAAATCACCAAATGAAGAATCAACAGTTCCATGTGGTTAAAAATCACAGGTTTATATATAAATATACAAACAAATACGCACATCCTCACTACTTGCTTGTCAGCAGTTCTAAAAAATCACTGGAAGGTCCACTGAAAATCCTGTTCCCTCCCACCACCCCAAGATCCTGACAGTGGCTGTGTGTCCTGACAGTGGCTGTGTGTCCTGACAGTGGCTGTGTGGCCTTGGGGCTGTCACAGCTACTCAAGGACCAACAGAAGCATCTGATTCTAAGCAAATCTACTTGTAAGCATGTTGTGGAATTTAGGTTTTTTTTTTCTTCTGGTGGTTTGCTGTTGATTTTATAAAAATAATTTTAAAAGCCTCATTCACAGGCCATCTCCTATGTAATTTGCCTGAAAGCATTTTTCTGGTAAATCATGGCTGCTCCTGTGGTTGTGGCTGCAATTCTGTAATACTGCTGCAAACTGACTGGTTTGCAAGACATTGGAATGTAGGATTTTTATTTAAAGAAAGGTATGGAGAAGAAAATAACTGCTAAAGTAATGCCAATCACCAAACTTATGCCAATACAGCAAATTCAACATTGAAAATGAAATGTAATTCCTTGTTTACTGCATTGAATAATTATCTATGATTTTATATTTGGGTACTCCCCCTAGATGGTACCAAATTTAAAAGCAATGTATAAAACCACCTCCACAAAAAAACGACAAGTGTTCTTTTACAACTGTTGGTTTTGTTTCCTTTGGTGGAACAGGTTACCCTGTTATGATTTTGAAGTGGTTAAACACTGTTTCTTTAAACAAACTTGTTGCCCAAGGACAAATGCATTCTTATGTGTAGTGAGAGCAATGTTTCTAACAAAACCAATAAACTTTTGTGCTTAAGTGCTTTACCAGCACTAACAAACAGATATTTCCTATATTGTATGAATTAATTCATTTTACTTATTCTGCTACATAATCTTATTTAAAAGACTGGATTTTTAAAAGCTCCCAACTCCGGTCTACGTTTACTTTTGCAAAATTAAGCTAACACCTAGATAAAATGAGTGAATCTTGGGTTTGTAACAGCAGAATCTCCACAGAAAGGGAGCCAAACCAGTAATTTATAAAACTCAACTCCATTTCAGCAACACTGAAATAACAAGGATTTATGAATAGTTTCTCTCCTTGTTACACCCAGATTACTGTGTCATCTGGGTAAGGCTGAAGACTTAAAGAGCATTTCACCTAAACTAATAAAGCTATTTACTGAATCCGAACTAAGTGCTGAAGTTTACTTCTAATGAGTGTTGACTGATCTTGGCTAAGAAAGTGAATTAGAATACACATAGCTGAGCCAGACAAGTCATCACTAGTCAGTAAGTCCCCTGGGACAGAACGAAGAAAAATTGTTTCTCAGCTTATTTTTTTCCTGAAGGATCACCACCAACGCTCATGTTGATAGTAGCACTATCTTGACATCCTTTCAGAGCTGTTCTTAGCACTGGTAATATCTTGCCCTGCTAAGAATTTTTTTACAAGTTAAAAAAATGAAGCCATTTTAACAGTTCATTTTGTTTTTATCTATCCAAACACTTGTAACACACTCATCACCCCCGTGTTTGGAAGCCTGAGAGTCGAGTGTTGTCACACAAAGGATTAGTGTGCAAATCCCTCAGGGCCTGGAGAGCTCTGTGTCAGACTGGTTTCCAGTGCAGCAGCTCTGGGGTGGCAAAGGGCTCTGCTCCAAGGGATGCTGGATTGGTGGTCTGAGGATCCAGCTGGTTTGACTCCACTTTTCTGACACCTTGAACAACTCTAATCACATCTCTCCACCTCAGTCTCCAAACAGAACAGAAGCAGCAATTTCTCTCAAAGCCTATGTCTAGAAAGCCTAAATAAAAAACTCTGCCTCCATGAGCATTCTCAGTAAAAACAAAGTAAATTAAGGTTCACTGAAAGGTTCAAGGTGTTATCATATCTAATTGCTTCTGCCAAAAAGCAATGCTGTAAGGATTTTATGAATGCCACCAGCACTGTCACTCTCATGAAAATAGGAAAAATAGTCTGAACCTAGCAAACTCAAAGTATCATGCAGTTGAAAGTTTTGCTGCTTTCACTCAGTTAAAGTTCATGAAGCTCACAAAGAACAGCAAGGCAGAGGGAAAACGCTCTGAAGTTGTAACTTGATTTAGAGTTTTATGTCTGCTTACATTTGCGCTGCTTTAATTTGGTTTTGGTACATTTTACAGCCACTCTCACCCCGTAATTTTCTCCATAGTTTAGTTTTCTTTAAAATAAAGATAATTCATGTAATGTGTTATAGAGAAGTGCTGCTAGAGCCAGATAAATCAGGCCTCCTGTAAAACTTGTTAGGCATGAAATCAGAATGAAAACAAGACAAACTCTTCCAAAACAATATTTAAAGGTTCAGTCTTATATTTCCTTTGTGTAAGTTGCAAGATCTGATGCCATTTGGCTAGGGAAAAAAAAACCCTCAAAAATAAAACACAAACCCAACAACAACAAAAAAAAAAACCACCACACCCCCACACCCCCAAAACCAAACCAAAACTCAAAAACATAGCAAAAGAAGCCAAAACCCCTCAAAGCCATTGCCTCTATTTGTCAATGGCAGGTATTAGAGGCATGATTCCATGATTTGGAATACAACACTGCTGGGACCACATTATTCTACTGACCATATCACCACACAGGAAGCTGGAACTCCTCAAAGGCTATTTTAGAGACATCAAAAACATTTGCAGCCTAATATTACGATGATGATAAAACAATAATAAAAGCAGTATTTCCCTTTGAGTGCCTCTGCTATGCCTCTCTGTGCAAAGGACACAGCTCCTTTGCTCCCTAAAGATTTTTAGGTGAGCCATGTATCTGCTTGAACACTCATAAAATAAGCAAGTATCACCTGCCATGATTTTTTTTTAAATACATTGTGAGATGGTCCTGGTTCTTTTTATCTATGCTTTTTGTTACCTCTGTTTCCCAGATTAGGATCCAAGGCCAAAAAATTTTGGGTAAAAATAAAAAGCCCTTCAATACTGGTGAAGTGTTGGAGGAGGTAATTAGTGTGCCCTTTGCATACAAGCTTCAGAGAGCCTGGAAAATGTAGAAGGAATTTGGTTTTCCTCTAATTGAAACCTAATATCCAGATAAACTTGCATACATCTAACCTTTGTTCTCTTACTACAAAGCTGCTCAATTACACGTGGAAAATGGGGCACAATAAAAGCTATGGCATCTATTCACACCACAGGAATCCATTTTAATTATTCCCACTAGCAGATATGAAGCATTTCCTAATGCAAATACTGGGCTCTCAGAATGCTGACATCAAGGAGCTGCACTTCACAGGGATGGAGTATAAAAAGGGTTGCATTTTACACCCAGTTTAAGCACAGCATTTTCTGATGATTCTGCTATGGAATTGAAAAGGCACCATTTTCAGTAATCTAAGTTTTCAGCAAAGTCGTTGCAGATTTTCTAACGTGAAATATGAATATGCATATCAGATTACAGCAAAAAGTAGCTATTTCTGTAAAGAGCCCAGGAACATAACACAGTTCACTCTGCATTCATTCATTCATGGATCTGCCACTGAGATACAAGGACCTTTCTGCAGGCCTCGAGCATTTTAGTACTTTAAAGAGTGTTTTAAACAAGAGAGTAAATTGATCTGCTAATAGTTTCATCAACGAGTCAGAAGACCTTCATGGCATAGAATTCAGAACTGAAGATTCAAACTGAAGTCGAATTCTTATCTTTGAAGTCCCTTCCAACCCAAACCGTTCTACGACTTTGATTTATGGCAAACACTAAACTCTGAGTTTTATCCCTGTTCTCTGCCAGTACTCCCTGTTTGACCTTGCCCATGGGCACCTCCATGCCCCTTCTCATCAGCTGCTCTCTCAGGCCTTCTTTTCCACTCCCAAGTCACCTCCAGTGTCTTCTCAGGTGAGTGAAAAAACAGCCAGACTCCAAGCAGTGACTGTAGGATGGGAAACTCAGGTACTTCAGACATGCAAACTTATTATTGTCTCTGCTTCAAAATAAATAGATAAAAGTGAATGAGGGGAGTAGGGTCCTGAGTTCACAGACTGCCATACAAAGAGTGCCTTGAATCTTCTCAGAGTCTGTGGATTCTATGTGAAGTCCCCTGAAGCAGTGACTGAGTGCCAAAGCACGCATCTGTCACGAGCAAAAGCTTTTATTCCAGGGACAGAATAGGAATTAGATTTTAGGAAAGGATCTGTGTATTTTCATTCAAAGCATCTAACATATGATCCTGGGAGAAAAAAAGATCATGGTTAGGCTAAATTAAAGAAACAGTCACAAAATTTAATTTCAGAGGAAAACTGAGATTTACACAGCCCTCCATTCTGTGCTAGCAATCCAAACATTCTCATTTATACCAGAAATGGTTTGGTTGCAGATCACACTTATAAAAGTTAATTGATTCTTGGTGTCTGTGGTGAAGGAAATACATGCATGTGTAAATTATATATATGCTTTTATATTTCTTCATCCAAAATCCTAGCTAATGTAGGGTCTTTGTTGAGCACTCTGTTCAAAGGTACACTTAAACACAAAGAAACCTTTCAAATATTACATTTTTAACTTTCTCTATAATTCAAAAAGATGTTGGATAAACGAAATGTTTTAGACAAATGTGGCAGATTCACCAGTTTAACTTCTGTGCAGAGACATATATATACATACACATCTTTGCCATACACACAGCTCAAAATTACTACCATGTGCCAAATAAACTTTTACAGATGTTCAGCAGCAGAGTTCAAAGAAACTGCATTGTGTCTTCCTTGATATATACCAGCCAAATACATAAAAACAAAGAGATGTCAAGATATCAAATGAAGTGTCCATTTGCTGATGTTCAGATAAATGAGAGATGCAGGGCTGCTAATATTCTCTCTTTCCCATTACTTGAATTACATTCAAACGATACTTTGCAGTTATTTTGAGCTTCCATCATGAAGCACTCCAGCTAATCTATGGCATGTTTTAAAGTGACTTTTCCCCGTGTTTTGTTTCTGCAAAAAGACTGGGTATTTCTGCATCACAGTACATATGTGAAATCCTCCCCTGAGAATCTTTTGTGTGCACACATAGAAAACTCTCTCTCTTTCTCTCAGCATTATATGTATTATTGAGAGAAAAACGCACTCTTATTGGGGTGGGGTCACTTCTTGATATTTGATCACAAAATATATTAGGGTTTTTGCCTGGTAAAACCAGTAATATCCTACAAAAGTTAAGCCTTAATAAGGCATCACCTCTGCTTTTATTTTTTATTACTCTGAAGGCAATTACACTGCAAATTCATGTAATAAATCTAAAAATCTTCTAATTAAGCCTGTAACTGTACATAAAATTTAATTCATCATGTCCTGTTGACCACTCACATGCTCCATACTTGTGTTCCCACTAATGCATTTTCCCTAAGGTCACTTCTAACATTCTTGCCTTTTGAACATTTGAACATCTCCAATTACTTTTTAAAAATAATCTAAAAAAAACCCCATTAAACTTTCTGCTTTCACCAGGAAGTGTTTCCTTTCTTTCTCTTCACTGTGGATTTTCCACTTACCTCTCTATCCCTAAAACACCCTCATGCACACCCTCCCAAATTACACTTCCCTGAGGTACAGGACAAACAAGATTCAGTCCCAAAAATAGTGACAGGTTTTAAGTATAATATTTCACAGAATGTCAGGGCTGAAAATGAAGTCTTTTTAGCATTTAGTGAGCTACAAATTCCCTTTCCAATAAGTAAGATCCTTCTCCTACTCTGTTATTCACACTCCTACTATACCCATGTACACACACACAAAAATATATATATACACACACCCCCAATACTTATCTCTTTGTATACATCAATCACAGGTAATTATTAGATTAGGCAACTTTTAAAGATTTCTACAATTTGTTGCTTACCATTTTCTTTTATTTTCCAGAATCATACAGGTGGATCTGTTCCATAGGAGGGAAAAGAGGAGAAACACTACCAGTGCAATTGAGAAATAATTCAAGGGAGTTTTCTGCAGCTAGATTTTTCTTCCATGCAAGTTTTGTGTTCCATAGCAAATTCATGTAACATAAAAGATGTAACCTAATGGTTTTATTCTCCTTTCCTTAGGACAAACTGCAAAAGTAGTTTACAGCTTTCACACCCAATACCATCCAAAGCTTTTGCCAATAAAAACTAGCACTAACCCTTCATGCTTCCTTCCTCTCTTAAATCTAAAATTTCCTCTCCTAAAACAGAGACTATGGTTATGACAACTAAAGAAATGACCATTTTTTGTGTGTTTGGGTTTTGTTGTTTTTTTTTGTAAACAAAATGAGACTTCATTAGAAAACATAATTTTCACTGCTGTGAAATCAATGAAGCCAGATTCCTTTCAGATTTCTTTCTCACAACCAGTTACTCCAGCACTTCACAAGGTAGCTTTCCACTAGTTAGGTCATTTCCAACATCTCTGTTCCCTGGTGCCTCACAAGGGCTGAATTCATGCACACTTCTTTCCCCCAGAGTCTCTCCTTCTCCAGCTGTCTTTCCTGGGTGCCTGCATTTCAGGAAATTTGTAGGAACAGACTCTCAGGAACTGGGCTCCATCTTTAGTTTTGGTTGAAACTGGCCAGTGAGCTAGAAGCTCTGTGGCTGTGGGAAACACTGACATTCATGTGGCTGCACGTGTGCACGCACACCCAGGCACACACAGTGTAATCACATAAAACTCATTTCCTTCGGAAACCAGCCTCACAACGATTTAGCAACAGCAGATGTGAACACAGTTATGAAAAGCAGCTGCATGAGTTTTCCATGAAACAAACAAACATAAGGTCAACACACATGCAGGTTCCTTTAACAAAGCTCAACTGGCAAGCCTTTGAAATATTTACATAAATATTTTAAATATCCTCTTTCTGTGGGGCAGAGGACATACATCTTGACATCAGTTCATGTAAGGCATGTTTCTTATTTTCTCAGGGTTGAATTCTTCCCAACTGCAGTCAAGTCTGAACTCAAGAGAAGCTTTATCTTTGACTTTTAGATCTACAGTCAGGATTTTTTTCTCTGAGTACACTGATATAATTCATCTGGTTGTGCCCATACTCTTCGTTATCTGACTGCATTTATATAAATAATGTTTTCATATAAATTTAATGCATCGAATATATTTGAGCTACTCCAAAATTTATCACTGACAAAATATGTAAGAAAATCTTTGTAACAAAATGAATTAGAAGCCAGAGACATTTGGAAACAAGTATCCCCAGAAAACAGCCCTGAGGTTTTAACTAGGGAGATGAGCTTTTCACTGCTTCTGACAATGGAACACAGTTTGGGCACTCTTCTGAGAGCCATTTAGCAAATACTTTGTTACATCCAACTTCAAAAGCCATCTGGAAATTATACTGGGGCATGTGTCATCCTGCTAACAAAGAAACAGAAAACTCTGAGGGATACTGAGGGCCAGCAGAATCCAGCCCTATTGTCTCCTCTTGCACTATGCAAGAGACATTTAATCCAGAGAAGTCCACAGCACACCCACCTTTTCTACTCCTTGGTTCTCTCACCTGCTTCAGAAAGCTCAAGAAGGAACCAGAGCAAGGCTCTAATTAACCACCCCCCTCAAGACATCTCATGCTCAAGAGTCTGTGCCAAATATTAGTTTATATGTGGTTTGACAATATTGGGCCCAGTACATCACAGGAGCTACATTTCCTTTCCAAGCGTTCCTCAAGGAGAGCTTCCTGAGCTGAACTTCCACAGTTGAAGTGTTTCAGCTAACAACAGCTAACACTTGCTGCATTTATACCACTTCCAGGGGTGAAAAGGTTTATCTTAATCTACAACATATGCAGTAAAAGATACATTTTGTAATACTTTACTACTAAGAGCTCAGTTTTGCAGTGTACTGACCAGTTTCATAGGTGAGAGGGTTTGTTCTGTTACTTTGAGCTCTGTGGCTGATCTCTTGATGAATAAAATACCTACCCCCTCTCCTAACAGGATCGAGAAATAATAACAATTTTTAAAAAAATAAACAGTCAGAATTTAATAACAGTCAGTTATGGGCAGCTTTCCCAAATCTCCTTTTTGTATGAAGGGAGACTCAAACCTCTGCGATGCAGATCTGGGTAAAAGTTAAAAGGGATGAAGAGAGAAATGCACCCACTATTGAGTGCACTGCCAATTGCATCTCCTCAGCCTACAACCTGAAAATAAAGACCTTTGTGAGGATTTACAGTGAAGCACAGATACCCTACAGCACCACAGCTTCTCAATATCAGAAAACAAATCACCTAAGTTCAGTACAACCTTGGTGATTACCAGCCATAGTTAACACGGATCAGTTATCTAAGCGGAAATATATTCAGCTCACTCTGAAGTTTCCAAATACTGCTTTGCTCTTTTAAAAAGAAAAAAAGTGCCATGTACTTTTACTGCTCCAATCTCTATTTGGTTGAACAGAGTATTTTTCCAGATTTGAATGAACAAACCAGTTGCTGAGACAAGGCCTCTTAAACTGAGTGCAACTCTAAGTGCCTGCATGTACCCTGCTTGAAACACCATTCTCAGTTTTACTTCTTTCTCCCATTCTGTCACATTTGCTGTTTCACAAATGCTGGGGGCTCAACTGGATTATTATTAAGAATTTGAATAGTTAACATTTCTTAACATGTGAGATTTGAAGAAATGAATAAGGGCTTTGCCAGATAAAATTCATGTCACCTCCAAGGTGAGCACTTGCTCTTCCCCTCAGTTAAGGAGGGGAGGGAAAGGCAAGTTCAAGTCAGAAAATGAAGGAATGTAAATATCAGAATGAACTCCATCTATCATGACCTACTAACATTTTAATTGCATTTTCAGTGAAACACAACTCATAATTAATGAGGCCACCAAATTTGCAGAGACACAAGTAGAGTGCTCAGATTAATTTCTGAAGGCTTATTTGCTGCCAGTATTTATCTGATGTATCAGGAATATTATTAGGAGCCAGAAATCATGGAAGGAGGTCAATGTGAGAAGTTGGTCTGCAGTATGTGTGCTTGAGAGATGTTATCAGTGCTCCTGGTTGAGAAAGATTACTGGTACCCAATCTTCTTTAGTGTTTGAGATTAGAATGGTGTCCTAATGACATCTTCTTCTTGCCTTTTTTTTTAAATTCTAATTCTAATTTTTTAAGCACATGCTTAATTTTTTTACTTTGCTAGAAGTATACACTTCCTTGTGTCTACAGTATTTTAAAATAAGAGAAAGACTAACATGATCTGACAGTCATCAAACACATTCTTTCACAGAAAGATACTCCCACCACACACTGAAACCTGTTAATATTATCTGGTGATTTTTGTCCTCCCAGATGTGCTCTGGATTTTTGTTACCAGGGTGTGATTTTTAGCTTGAGGCTGCTGTCAGAGCAATGAAATGCCACCTCCACTGCAGCTCACAAACTGATACACAACTGCATGCACTGGAGAACACAAAGCCAGATCACAATGCCAGCAGCACCACTTTGACCTTGCAAGACAGCTATTTATCCCACTGAAAAGTTTAGCAATATTTGCCAAAGTTTATTTGAAGGAAGAGGAAAAAAACCTGTTTTGGCTGGTTTCATTCTGTGTACTCATGCATACAGAAACTATTAAAAATTGTCCCAGTGTGCGTTTCTCTGCAGTAAAACTCACAAAATTATTTTTTTTTTGGTCATCAAAATGTTAGTCCCATCCCTGTCTAAAGAAGAGAAAGCAAAGACTACCTTTCCTAGTTTGTAAAAGCAAAAGTAAATCAAAATCTAAAATAAAGGAAAAGTTCTGTTTCCTTAAGTGAATCCTTAAAGCAGAGCAAATAGAACTGACTTTTTTTTTTTTTTAATTTTATTTTTACCTCTGCCTCAGGACTGGCACATTCTGAAACAGCTTGCCAGTGCTTGGCTGCTTAGTTCACAAGAAGAAAAAAATTAAGTAATAATAACAACAACAACAATAATATTAATATTTTTTAAAATAATTAAAAAAAAAAAAAGAAGGTGGCTAGCCCACCTTCTGCAGCCTTCTCAATTTCTTTGCTCTGCTTCTTGGATCAAGTTCCCAAACTCTGACACTCCTAAGCCTTCTCACAGCTCCCACCTTTTCCAGCTGCTGGGCTGATCCTGGCACCGCTTTTCCCTCAGTTCCTTTCCAGCAATGAGTCAATCTGTGGTGCAGCACAAGTCTCAGCACAGCAGCTGCCTTCATCTTCCTCTTACTTTAACTCTGCTTAGCATCTCACACAAGGCCAAGCTTTAGAAAGAGTTGTAGAGGTCAGCAGCAGCTTTGCTGCCTTTTGTCTGGTGTTCAGGCTTGTTCCTTCTCTCACAAGTAGTGAGAAATTCAAGACTGATTTTCTTTACCCTTCCAGCAAGTTTTTAGATGTAGGTGCCTACTTATATGGCAAAGCCAACAGGTGATAAGATTCTAGCAGCTTGATAAGAAAATATGGCACAGCATACCTGAAAGATGGGAGGTGGCTTTGGATTTCGTCGGCCAAAAAAACTACTCACCTGCACATCTACATTTCTCTCTATGCTTTTTTTTTGACCCCAAAAGTTGATGTGGCCATGGAATACTGAAATGAATCTAACTTTGTATCCTAATGGGCCCACAGTTTAAGCCTGGTTTCATTCTGATTTGCACCTGCTCAACCTTAATGAATTTAAGGAATTCTTCAATGAAACCTATGCTGTTAGTAGGATTCAGAAACTAGGGGAAAAATAACTTTATAGGAGTCAGAAAAGAAAATTTATTGTACTGACAAAAGTCCTGACTTAGAAATCCAGAAATATTTATATAAAATACTTTTGCTTGCTGCTGCTACAGAAAAACCTCCTAAAGATCCTAAAGACCTCTTAAAGGCAGCTCTTCCATTAAATTTAGAACAAAACCCACACATCCTATCATTTTCCTGCGCCATCAAATATTCATCCACTTTGGAATTCAGCAATAGTCACAAAGCTGCGACTGAAACCCTGAGATAACAAGCAACATCATGCACCAAACTTCCAAAACACAAGGAGCCCATTTATCTTCATGTGGAGCACAGGTGTCACTGGCACATGTTATCAGTTCAATGTGTTATTTTGTGCTTTCAGATACTGAAGAGAGAACTACCACCATGAAGATGGAAACAAGTCTTCCTTTACAGTTCCTTACACAGCTTTTTCCTTCTTTGTGCATTGCAATGCAAAGGTCATATCCTATCAATCCTGCTTTCATGTCCTCCCTATCAAAATACCTTCTCCCGAATAAAACATTATTTTTTTAATTAGTCAGTCTTTTCTGTTGTCCTGAATTGTGATATCACAAGAAGATGTGTTTGAGATTAGGAGTGGAAGTGGAATCCAAGATAGGATTCTGGCATTTGAAGGTTATTTGTCATGTAGAGATTCATGCCATTTTATACATGGCTACAAGGGAAACATCTGCAAGGTCTAAGAGTGATAAGGAGTAACCTGCACTGCTACCAAAAAAAGGAAGGCTGCATTCTATTCAAAGGCTTCAGATAAGACTTAATGAACTGAGATTTCATAATCGAGGAATGATGGATAATGTAGACCTAATATATTCCACATTCACAAAAGCATCAAGAAGATATGTCAAAAAGAGAATCCTAAGCTTTTTTTTTTTTTTTTTCTTCCCCTCAGAGGTATTTGCAGCCCTGAATAAAAATATGGCCAAAACAATTTTAAAGAATTCTCAGTATCAACTTTTCCAGAGATACTATTTTTAAATTCTCATCTTGTGATTCCACTCCCTCTCCTACACAGGCTTTTGCAAGCATTACTGAAACACTATATTAAACCACAATGGAGAATGCAGAGAGGGCCTCAAAATATTAGCTTTGCTGGCCATTTTCACAGAGAAGAGACTAAGCATGAATTTTAATAGTACTCTTGCTGTTCATTTCAGAGAGAAACAAAGCTGTTTGGTGGCATGGAAAAGAAGGATGGTATTAGAAGTTAAAGGAGGAGAAAACAGAGAAAACCTTTTCACTGACAATAAACAACAAGCTTGACCTTTTGGAGGAGGGTACTCCTTCCGAACACTGCATCTCAAATGAGCTGAAAAGGAGATCTTAGCAGCACAGAATGATTTATAAAATGAGGAATCCTGCAGCAGGAGAGAAGAGGAAGCCCAAATGACAATGGACAAAGGAATTAATCCCCATGACTGCGGGCAGTGTTTCACTTCTAGTGAAGTCTGCAACCAAAAGCATTTGCATCTGCATCCCGACTGAACTCCAGCCCTTTTTAGCAAAGGCCTCGCTTTGCATCTGCACTGGGATGAAATGAAACCCATATATTGCTAATTAAGTCCCTGGCACTTCATCTGGCTACAGCCAGCACTATATAGGCTGGTTTTAGTTTTGGAGGTACTGAGACGTTTGAGTTTCAAAGCCGACAGAAATCTCGGAAACAACCAGAACTTCCAATCCTCATCAAGCCCGTCGCACCACAGCCCTTCACAATACTTGCACAGCCTTGTCAACAGTTTTCCTTTCAGAATATATTGCTGAATCCAAAGTTAATCTAAAACATTTTAGTTGGCTGGGAACTGCTGCTTCTCAATCCAACCCTAATTGAGCCAGCAATTTTTTTTTTTTATTTTTTTTTTCTTGTCTCAGTAACTTCGAGTTGTATTCCTGAAAAGATTGTTAAAATATGTTACAAAACTTGTCCTTCACAGCAGTGATATCAGAGTGGTAAGCAAAGAGGCTTTCATCATGTAACAACTCTTAGCTGCCAGCTTGCTTCACTTCATGTTAGTGAATAAAATGGGATAACCACGTGTTGTACAAGAATAATTGGCTGAGGTGATCGATGTGATTGGCTTCCACTCGTGCGGTTTTCGTAGCCACACAAATCAGTTTGCATTTGCCTAATCTCTCAGTTGGCGTTAAATAACCAAACGTGTAATTTGGGATTGGCATTTAAAAAATATTCAAACCAATTAAGGGCAATAAATGCTCCCAGGAATACCAAAGGAAAAGCCTGATACCAAAAATTCAAAATCACTTAAAGACATTAAGGAAAAAAAAAACAAAACCAAAAGGAACAAAAAATACCAAAAACCAAACAAAAAAAGGGAAAAATTCTATGTAAGCAAATGTATCTGGTGAAAAAATTATTCTGTAAAATGCATTGGAGAAGTTACTTTGTTTTGTAACTACTTTCATAATTCAGCTCTTATGTTACCCTTAATGCTCCCAGGTCTGTGTAGGACAAAGGCAACTCTGCATCCAAAAAAGTGATACATATGGTTTTAATTGCTTTTTGCAGGAGAGTCAGGGTCCAATGTAAAGAAAAGTTATTCCAAACTCCAGCTTGCAAACCAGGTTTTCATGTGAAAATTTCCAGTAAAAAAGCAGCAACAGATGTAGCTGAGGCTATAAACTGGCTTGGGATATTTTTTTTCAGCCTGTCCACTCTCAATCAACTACCATCCACTTCTGCCTAATCAACACTAGTTTTACTTAGTGCAGTCAAGGCTTCCCTCACAAAATCTCTTCCCAGAAAGAATCAGCTGTACTCACAGCAATGTCCAATACCTCCCTTCTCCTTCAATTCTCTTTTTTAGAAGTTGTATATGCTTGATTCTGTTTCCCTTTCATTCCTGAAATCATAGATTGGATATATATATATTTAAAATATTTGATGTACAGTATCATTTTAAAATAAGGTGCACAGCAATGAAGCTGTCTCTTCTGACACTAAGAAGAGCAAAAGAAATCAATTTTGAATGTCTATAAAATATAACCAGTGTTTTCCCAATTTGATTCCTTGGTCTTGGCTACAGTCAGGGCATTAGGCACTTAGTAAACCTTCATTTACAGAAATTGTATGAAATTACACAGTACAGCTTTACTGACGTCAGAGTAAATTCTACGTTTTTCTTAAATAAATTAATCTAAGAATTTCCATAGGTGAGGAGTATCTGCTGTTATGTCTCTACTCTTCCAAGTACCTGTAACATGTTTAATTCTGCAAGGGAACAACTCATCTGTGAGGGGAAAGCAGGGGAATGGAGACTATGCAAAGCTAAATATTGGGGCCAATGTAAAGGTTAGCAGAAGATGTGGGAAGAAACATTTCAAACTTCAGAAAGAAGAAAGATGATCTGAGAGACAATGAATGTATTAGCACAGAAACAAAAAGGTAAATATGTTATTATGAAGAAAAGTTAAGATTTATTAGGTTTAATGAATAAATAAATAAGCACACCAGAATGAAATAAAAATAATAAAATATAAATAATCAAACCAACAATAAAAAACCTGCTTAGCCTGCTGGAATTTTTCCAAGTGCGGACAACTAAATTTACAGAATATAGTTCCTAATTGTTAAAAAATTCCTGTCAAACTATAAATATGAATATTTTGTCATGATTCACTGAAGGCCTGAATTGTTAGTATCTGTGACACATACAGAATAAGCAGCTATAGCACAAGTTAAAATGCTAATACATTTATGGTTGCAAGCAGCCACTACAAAATGGCATCTGAATGAAGTCCCTCCAGAACAAATCTTCACTTGTATTTTCAATAAAAATATGGATGTGATGGATAAAGTATGGAGTGAAGGAAAAAAAAATTAATAAAGGTGCCTCTATTCAGGCTTTTGTTTTTCTGTGACTGCATTCTTTAACTGCTACATACTTGGAGCTGGAATTATACATTTTTCAGGTCCTCCAGATCTGTTTTTATGATATATTATTAAATATGTTCAGAATTTAGAATTTCAAAACAACATTCCATATATAACCAAGGAATAAAAAATGACAAACAAAAACCTGAAGCCTAAAGAAAAGAAAACTAAACATTAAAATTAAAACGCTGTAAAAATGCTGACTTAATATGCAAACCCCCGAAAATGTATAAAAGAGGTTCCTTTTAACCTCTAGTCAACTTAATGTAATTTAGGTATCTTGCATGTAATGGAAGAGCATTTACCAGTAACATCCAAGTGAACTGGGGGATATGAAACTCCCTGAAAAGCCATGAGGCTTTCCTTTCCTTCATATTCCTACTACACCACTGTGCAGGTCCTTGGCTCAGCACGAGGGAGCTTTTCACATGAGAACACCTGAACAGAGCCTTTAGTTCAACAATGCTTTTTCCCGTGATCAAAATTCTTGGTCGTCATCTCAGTAACAAAAAAACCCCAGAATTTGTCAGTTTGAAACTGAGCTGAGAGAGTATTTTATGTGAAAAGATAGCCCAGAATTGATCTGATCAGTTGTACAGTCTAGCAAGCTGAATCAATAGCAGTGGTATGTTTAAAGACAATCTGAGAAATGGTTTCTGTTTTTCTTCTTAAGTTTGCACTCTTATCTCTTAAGGCTTAGAATAAAAAGCAAGAAAAGAAAAAAACAGACAAAAATCCCAAGGTTTTCAGATACTTTTCCCTTTATCATTTCACATTCTTTAAGGGCCATTCACAATCTATGTATAATTCTACTACAATTCAATGACTTGAAACTGTGATTCCTACCTATGACTATATCTTCAATCTGAGAGAAAAAAGTCTGAGTTGCCAACACTTACGCTGTTAATTACGTATTTTCAGTTGGTTTTAAAGCACAGATAATCAAATTAACAGATGTTGACATGAAGAAAACCAAAGCAGCCCAACACAGCCTTCTTTAAGGTTGTTCAAGAAACATTCCCAGTAAACTTAACATACTTTAAAAAGGAAATTCCTGGATGTAACTGGTGATATCCAGCTCTTTGGAGACTGCAGAAATGTGTATCCTCTTGAGCATTAATTTGGCTGGAGGTTGGAAATATCAACAGTTTATGGACTAAAGCACAAGAACAAGAAAAAAGAAATCTTGTTTATACGAACACAGCAACCATCAGACATTTGTTAATGTTCTATTAAGGGCTCCCAAGTTCATTAAAAAGTATTTAAGTCTTTCTGATTCTGCTTTGAGAAACCGCATGTTGCCTCTGTACGTGATGACAAGGATGTACTGGAAAAGTTTTCTGGTATCTACAAATTCCTCCATGGAGAACAGCAGCACTGCCTCCATCATGCCCTCAGAGAGAGGTTGTTTATCACTTAACCACTGGGATTTGTGTAACAAATGATAACACTAAACTTTTGCATTTCATCCCTGCTGTTACGTCCATTTTCTGTGCTTCAGTTTCTCCTCTTTGTCTGCCTCTGCAGCAACATTTAAATGTCCATTCTCCTATTAGGAAAGTGTCATACAGGAGTAGACTTTGGATCTAAAAATAGAATAGGTCTGTGGGCAAGCATTCTATCCTTGTGCTTTACAGTCACAAAGGGCCAAACATACAAAATTGCATAATAATGTCATGTCATGCAGGTTCTACAGCTGCCCCACATCACCTCTGAGGCTCGTGGCTTAATATTTACACTGCTTGTCTCCAGGATTTCTCAGGGCAAACAGCAGCAGAAGCCAGACAAGGTATTTTTACAGCAGGAAGCTTCGCAGGGTCTAAATTTGGGGAAAAGAACCAGTCTATCTTCTGTCCATGGGAATCTCTACTGACTGCCAGGCAAACAACAAGAAATCTTGCTCCAATACCTACACATTTTATTTCAAGTCAGTCCCTCAACTCAATGCTTCTTATTTTTATCTGAATACAGGCATTTTCCTTAATCTGAGATGAAAATAAATACCTGAAAAGAGATAATAATGTCCTACGGTCTAGAGGAAAGTCAAAAAGACTTGACCTTCACCTGTGAGGAAGGTTTAGGTTAAAGAACCTGTAAGCAAATAAGTCAAGTGTACAAATACACACATTTTCAACTCTTCCTTTTATACAAATGGAATTTGTGAACATCTAAAGCATGTGTAACTTGTGAGATCTTCTGATGTGAATGTTCCTAAAGTCAGCATCATGCCTGAGAAATTCTTTGAAACCCACTGTTAATAAAAGCCATGAGCAGAAGTATACTAAGAAAGTGCTCAATTTCTCTCATAAATGATTGAAAACAATTTATTGAACAAAGGAACAGAAGCAGTTCAGATAATTACCACCAAAATAATTACAAAACACTGATGTTACCATGGGGCAATAATGAAGTGGCTGAAATTATGACAAATCTGCATTTGTTCTACTGAAATAATTCAAAATCCTGTTTCTGCTATTGTGAACACTTGGCTGTGGGATCTGGCTATTTTCTGTAAGTTTCAGGACATCTGTGGGGTGACCACTTCCCAATTTTTTGCTTTCTTCTAAAAGGAATTACCTTATTTTTTTCTTTCAATATAGGTTTTCCCATGTCTATTTATTCACAATGATTTTATATTCCAACTACTTTATTTACTTACAGAGCTTCAATTGTCCAAGCTTGATTTTTTCCTTCTTACTTTTGAAACCTATAGTCTCCATTACTACATGTACATCAAAATTAAATTTTCTTTAATTAAATTTAAAAAAAGAGAATTTTCTTTGCTCTTTTCATATAAAATAAAAAAAAATATAATTCTGCCCTTATTGTTTTTGTTTCCTTCTTAGTTAGCACTCTGAATTCTAATAACATCTTTTTGCTTTCCCTAATTTTCTTTCCTATCTGAAAAACCTAATGCCATAGCATACCATAATCCTCTATTTCTCTTGTGGCTGTAACAAAATACAGTGGGAAATATTTAATTTTATAGCTTTGTAATTAAGATAAGTGAAGCTGAATGAAGGATTGGTCCTATAAAATTAAAGAAAACTAAAAAAGATTTGTAATTAGTATGGTCTTATAAAGATGCTATAGAGAAAAAGTACATTTTTTGTACATTATAAAACATTCTTCTAAGGCCAATGCAAATTAATATTTACAAATTGTTCTGAATCTTTTTTTCTAAGTATACAATAGTTCACTTGTTAACACTGACATATTTATCTAGCCTCTCCCAGTTGTAGGAAAAAATTATGTCAATTTTCCCTCAGACTGCCTTCCTATTCTGTCACACACATTATTTCATGAAACATGAATCCAAATGTTCTGTTTCTTTTCAATTTCCTTTCACCACAAATTCCAGAGTCCCCCTCTTCATGGCTTTTAGTAACAATTCAGCCTTTCTAGTCTAATGGCAAAAACTCAATACTGCTGTCTTTAATCAGGCTACTTTTCACTTCAATGTCTTCAATACTGAAGATTCAACCCTTTGTTAGAACTACTTTTTTTCCAGGTCAGATGTTATGTCTGTGATTCCACATTAAGGGTCTACTCTCATAATAAACAGCAAGCCTTGACAAGATGTCTGAAAAACACAGACACAGAAGAAAAAAAAAAAAAAAAAAAAAAAGGAGTAGATTTTTATTAAAGAACATATTTTAAAAGTTGCAATAATCAAGTAGTCAAGCACTTCTGAAAGACTCAGGTGATTTTGTACCTGAATATGGTCTATCACAATTATAGTAATTATAATGCAAAGCCAACCCATATTACTTGGAAAAGCAAAAAAAAGTGATGTTTAATTAATTAGAGGGAATAGAGTATGTTTGTCTCTTTCCTTTCCAAATCAAAGATCCATTGATTATTTGGTTCAAACCATCTCTGACCACAAATTTATGTCAGACTTGTGACAGCTGAATGGATAAAGGTCCAAAGAAGCTGCGTTCAAATTATGATCACAAAACTGACATGATCCTGATACTTTCTATCCTAATGAGCTCACTAGTAGAAGATGTGACAGACTGTACAAATTAAGGGGACACCATTTACTCTGAGGACAAAAATAAGTACATGGGTTTTCTTATTTCACTAGCTGTGGTTTTTGAATGGCTCGTCCTGTGGGCAACATACTGCAAACTGTAACCTCAGTGTGAGCACAGGAGCCACGCTACACAGGCAAATCCTTCTGAAAGTAAAGAACAGAAACTCATCTGATGAGAAGAAATAGCTGCCTTTCACATACTGCAGAAAGGCAAGTCCCCACCTGGGATAGATTTTGACACAGGCTGAATAGGCAGCTCTTACTGTCTAAGTCATCTAAGAGCATCCTTGACTGGGAAGAACAACCTCCCTTGATCAGCCATGCCTCCTGATCCCAAAGAATGAAATACTCCAAAGAAATATCATATACCTCCAGAAACTCCACATATGAACACATAGCAGCAACCAGTATGTAAGAGGCATTAAAAAGCCTAAACTACAAACTGAAAGTAGCATAAGTAGCAGACTTTAGGATAACTCAATATAAAACAGGGACATTGTCTGCTCCATTGGATTGTGTACATTATGGGATTCTGCTCCAGAAGAACCAGATGTTTGGTATTAATACAGATACATTAAGCTCAAGATTGGGTACATAGTACGCAGCAGTGCTGATTCAGATGTGTTTATAAACAGAGCATATAACAGAGGTTATGCTGAAAGATAGTCAGGCATTTAGAAATGCAATATATATTTGTGTATGATTCTCTGCATGTAAACTGGCCTCAAGTGTTATGCTTTGATTAATCCCTCTAAAACAGACTTTCAAAACTAAGGTAATTTACAGTAACCACAGAAATGATACAGGGAGAAAAAAAAAAAAAAAAGTTTACCTATGGAAAATACTTGTTTCTTTAAAACTGGGGATTCAGCTCAGATATCCTTCCTTCCACAATACCACATCTTTCTAAGGACACAGGTGGCAGGAACAGATTTGCTTCAACAGTGTCAATACCAGCAGAAGATTAAGAAAATCATGAAAAATACGGCTCTTCAGTATTCAAAACGTGTAGCACTTCACAGAGCCAGTAGCAAACAAAAACACGGTTTGTGTCTTAAATGGGTATGACTACATACTGTTTGGAAATCAGCTAAACTATTCTGGGTTTTATCTAACCAGGTAGCCTGGAAATCTGTTGATATCAAACTATTACTTTATGGGATAGAACCAGCATTATTTAAAACTGCAGCAAATATTTACCATTCTCATCCTGTTCCAAGGGATCATCAGGCAAAACAAGAACACAGCTGAAAACATTTTAGGATAACTCACCATGGAGAGCTACATACCGGTTTCTTAATGGGGTACACAAATTACATCTCTCAGTTATTGATGTACAAATAGACTTGATTTTCAGTGGTTTAGAATTCTTGCCCAATGATGGCAATTGGTTGCTCTAGCACTGAGCTGTAAAAGCAGGTCTATGATCCCAATGCATAACCATAGCTGCTTTCCATGTATTGATCATTACTGGCCCAGTCAATTTGTTTAAATAGTTGCAGTTTTGGAAGAGCAAAAATGAATGGTTCCACTTTCCCATGTTCTCCAATGCCAAAATTATTTTCATATATTTAAAATGGAGGAAATAAAAAATAAATATGGAACTCTGGAAGCTGTCTTGGACTGAAAAGAACTCCTGAGGTCAGTGCTGTATTAGAAATATGACTCTCATGAGTCAAAGAATTAAGGCAAAATAAGTGACATATTGTAACCAGGTTATTGCTCTTAGATCTGATCCTAAGGATGAGAAAGAAAAAAAAATCAATAACCTTAAAGACAGCTATTAAAAGGTATAGAGTTTGTACAGAATCATATAAGAAGGCTGTAATGGAATATACCATGATTCCCTATTTCCTATTAAAAGAGTAAAGGGATATTTGAAAAGACCAAGCACCTTTTGTTGCAATGTTTAAGCAGATTCTCACATTTCCAATCCTCTCTTAGAAACTAAAGTGCCAAAATTCCTGGTAAATCTTAATAAGACCATGCAATTTAATTCATCTCCAGATGAACAAATGGGAAGGAAATATTTGTAAGGAAATATTTATCTCCCAGTGAGCAAATGGGAATAGAAAGGAATAGAAATAGTATGCCAGGAGTGCTATTCCATTCTTAGAGCTTTCCAGAAGACTGTTGCCTGAGTACTGTAGTTAGAACCAAGAAGGATTTTCATAATATACACCCAGGGGATGCAAAACTCACTGTGTGTGATAGGACAAGTCCATTGCTCTGATCTTCCTTGCTGTATTCCTCCACATACTTGGAGGTTTCAGAATAATACTGTGGCTAAGAAAACAGTTTTATATGTTTTCTACAGACAAAGAGATCTGAAGCACATGTGGTTCAACATGTCCACAGTCAAACAAATTGTTAATGAATAGGGAAATCTGGACAAACAAACAACAGATGAGCCTTCCAACACTCCTGCTTTGGAGAACATGGAAGGGTTGCTTAGTACTCACAGAGAATCAAGTCTGGAGATTTCCTGTGCTATTTTAGTTCATTTTACTGTAAGTTTTGTACTATCCTAATCTGGAGCTGAACTAGCTGTAAAAGTGATGTTATGCACTCTATTTTAAATAGGACTGAAAAGATTTTTTCACAGGGTAAAGTTCCACATTCTGTTGATCATACAAACCCAACTAAAATTTCACCCAGAGTTTTCAGCATATTCAGCCATGACAAGTTTCAAGGCAGATTTGTTTAAAAGAACCTGTTTTGTCTCTCTAGCTCCCTGGTATCGTATGTTTGTACAGTACACCTTGTGCATTGAGATCTGTGCATGACTAAAAGTCTCAAAACTGTACATTGTCTAGCAAGTATGGACAGAGGGAGAGGCTTCCTATTTACCTTGATCCAGAAAGCTACAACCTCACCTTATTTTCATATGCACAGCTCAACTGAAATCAGTGCAGCTCCCTCTATTTGCTCAGGCTAAGAACAGGGGCTAAGATTTATACTATTATAGGCCTCCAGGTGCCTCACCTCAGCTGTGCAAACCCACCTTTACCAGATACACTGATCATCAATTCCTTTTTCAGCTGTTAGGCTGTGCCTACACACATGACCCCATTCTTCTTCCTTGCTTTTACCCAGATTTTGCTGCTAGCAAACCAAAACTCCCTCCCACCATCTCTTACTCATGCTTCTGGTACCAGGAATCCCAGACCCACTCTACAAAACCCAACCCATGTCAAAGACCCACTCTGAGTGTTCTAACTTGGCTTTAAGCCAATAAGATTATTTTGCAGGAAATGGACAAACTGGAACATATTTTCTATTTACACTGATCAAGTCAGTCAGCTGGAATATATTAAAGAATTTGCTGGTGATAAATTTAATTTTCTAGTAACTGCATCACCTGAATGGAAGCAACAGAATTTCTCAATTATAATGGTTTCATCTGTAGACCTGTATCTTTCAGATTTTATGACCAAAATGATGAGATGACTTCAACCCTGCTGGATGCTGTACAGCTCAACATCAAGCTTGTGCTTGGAGTGAAACTGCACTCAATTTTAAATTACCTCTGATAAGAAGTATTTACTAGGATACTTGTCAACATGGCTCTGTTTATAGCAAGAGTGAAAGTAAGGGTTTTTTTCAATAATTAATTCATATTTACAGATGCTGAGTTTTAATTTTCATTTACATAGCTAATTAGAAAAATGTGGAATGCCATACATGTAACAGATTTGACTGTCAAAGAAATAAATGATAGTCCTTAGGAAAAGATGGAGCTACTGAGACAAAATGTAGTAATTTTTGGTAATTTATTTTTAGATATGCTATTGAATAAAGATTTTTGAATTTTCCCGCTTAATTTCCAACTTTTCTATCTACCTGTATAGTCAAAGTAATTTAAAATATTGGAAGACATAGACTAGTTAAAAAAAAAGAAAAAAAGAAAAAAAGAAAAAAAAGGCATGAAAAAGAAAAGCCAAGAAAATACTACTAGGCAGTAAAACCCCAAATACTCAAACCTTGGAAACTATAAACAAGTAAAGTATATTCATGGTTCTAAGGATAAGTACTTAGGGCCTACAAATATCAATAATGTCAACCAGCAGGACTAGCAACCAATCTGTTATATTTTTGTGATGGTATTAGTGGTCTCTGCTGTGTTGATATCTTAGATTTTCATTTCCAACTTAATAGCTGAACATGATTTTATTAAATACTTGCATTATATGTTTTCTTTTTTATGACTTCTTGGCTCACAAAGAATAAAACTAAGTGCTTTGAGGTCCCTAGAAACGTGTTCTTAGTACATTGCTTTTTCCAACTAGTTTGCTTGTGGGTTTGATTTGTTGGGTTCATTGTTGAGGGATTTTTTTTTTTTTTGTTTGAAACAATGATCTAAACATAAAATCTCTTTTGCAAGCATGCAGATGACAGTAAACTTAATAAGTATATAAATAATTAAAGACCTAAAGCAACTTGGCTACTGCTACAGTATAACCTACCAGGTTAAACAACTGCAGCTCAGCAGAATTTATTTTATACTGACAAATAAAAAAATAACGCCTTTGAGATTAAAATATAACTCTTGTAACAAGAGACTAAAAACTAAAGCTTGGAAGGTCTTCACAGAGCACAACTAAAACAATACAGACTGCAAGCCCCCAAATAAACTCCTGTTGGACGGGGAAGAAGCCCAGCCCCAGCGGTGTGGCTCCGTGCCAGAGCCAGAGTAACCTTGGCACAGAAGTGCTGGGAGAGACAGTCTGGTCACCAGCAAGTGAGACTAATCTAGCATTACACCAGCACCGTAAAAGGGTTACAGATTTCCCCACTTCTGGCCGGGAGGCAGCTGCAGTGCTCCTGGTGGGGACTTGGATCAGCTCGCAGAATCCAAGGGAGACAAGGGCGGTTTCATCCTTTCCGTGGTAGATTTGGTCAGACGAGCGGACTTGATCCACCATGAGAGTGCAAGAGCCAAGGCAAGAGGGAGGAAAAAGGGAATGTCTGGCCGTGGCTGAGGCAAGAACAGCCCGTTCCCTTCAGCAGCAGCACAGGCTTTGACCAGCCTTTAAGCCAATAAATAGCTACACTCCTTCCAGAACCACATCAAGACAAACACGCCATGCAGCAGTGCTTGGAGACCACTGCCATAGCATGTGTTTCTGATGTAAAACTGTGACCAAAAAACAAAGGGGGAAAAAAAAAAAGGTGGAGCAAGACAGCAATCACTGGTTGTATGCAAAGAGAAATTGCAAATACAAGTGAAGAACTGGCTAGGCCTTTACACAGTGGTAGAAGGCACCCCATCAGTTTTGGGTCCCCGAGCTCAATCCAGAGAGGCAGTCCTCACGTTAAAGTCTAAAGAGAGAATCTATTTTTCCAGGCTAAACTTAGGACTTTAAGGAAATCTCATTTGATTCCCAGCAAGTCTATGTAAAAATGATCATACACGTTCTGGTCGAATCAATAAAATTTGTCACATTTTATTTGTTTTAATTTCTGCAAGGTGGAAAGAAGGGATTAAAGGAAAAACCTTAATTCCTTTATAATTTTACATATTGGTCACGAAGTACTGAAGAATTACTGTTCCTAGACAGCTGCCTGTGTGCTTTGGTTGCCCATGGGGAGTCATGGTGATCCCCCCACATATAATCAGACGGGATGCATACCTCAGTTCTGACTGACAGCAAAGAAGAGAGGAAACAAATCATCTCTCCTTTCAGCATGCATGATGGCACACCTGCTGAGATCATCCTAGCAAACTAATCACCTGGCACAGACCTCAGAAACTGCTAATGTTCTACTCTCTGCTGTCTTCAGCTGCTGTAAAAAAAAAAAAAAAAATATATTTATATGAAGTTGCCAGCATCAGCATGCAGAGATGGGTGAAATTTCACTGGGTGAAATTTAACAGATGTGACATGCAAGGTCCCAATGAGACTAAATGGTTTATTGATCCATTCCAGTCTTAAATATTATGAAAACCAGACCCTGTGTGCACAGCAGACAGATCTGAATTATGATGAATCCCCAGGTGAAAACAACAATTGTGGCTAATGACAACTGGGGGGTGGAGGTGGGGGGGTGGGGAAAAATCAATGCAATATAAAATAATTTCCACTTTAAGTAATTTCATTTGCCTGAGCATGCAGCCAGATGGATCCCAAAGAATTTGAGGAGCTTTTTGCTGCCCGTACACTTAGAGGAGAACATAGAGATACACGTACCATCAGGGGGAATTCATAAACCACTGAGTGTCCCTACTTCCTCTAATGACAGTCATCAAATTAAATAGCTGAGTCACAGCCAGAGGCACAGGGGATAGCAAAAGACTGAGCATATGCCAGTTTGGTTTGGTTCAGCATGCATGAATTAAGAAAAAACTAAAATTAACCCAAAAAAGGACAATTTACACAAACATTTCCCCAGCTCCTGTTTTGCCATCATGCAGCCCGTGGACAGCTCATTTGTACAGGATTGAGCATAACAATGTCCTGGCCCTACAGAAATCCCCAAGGCCTGCTGTAATATATGTAATGAGTGGTAATGCAGTCTCCTGCTGTTTCCTGAGTCTCGAGCTGCTGCGCCGACCCTCTTCTCCTGATACTGCACATGTCAGCTGGCTCCATTTGCTTCTGGAATTAGCATTAAAATGGCAATCCTTAGAGATTATGCTACAGCCAGAGTAATGACAATGGAGATTATTAAATATTTTCTAGGGGGTTTTAATTGCGTGTTTTAAAAATACAACACTTTTCCTGTGAATGTAGGACGCAAAGCTAAAACCCACTGTTTGCTTTAAAGATAATAAAAGATTACTTTTAGAAATTTGTGTCAGGAGATATATTTCTCCATCTCCATCTCTTGTTGCCAAGACAGCCTGTGGATGTATTTCCCAGAGCAATGCCATTAACGAGATTTTATTGCAAGTTTATCTTAATTAAAAGAATGGATGTTTTTTCTAAAATAACTGCAATGACATGAAAATTCCTACAATCTTTCATCAGCCACTAAAATAAAAGATAGATTAGATTACTTTAAAAATCTGATCAGTATTTCTAAGGCAAGTTGAAGGAACATAATGAATTTTCAGGTACTGAAGTGATTGGCTAACGAAATTTTGCATGGGCATTACATCTTGGAGGACGCCTGTCATGTTATATGTTGAAGTTGTTATATATTAAATCTAATTCCTTCTATTGAACTAAACTGCATTTACTACATTTTTATCACCTGCCCTTTACCTGAAACTCAGTAGGAAATATTGTCACAGCAGATTTATAAGATCATATGAAAGTTCAGGGAGCAATAAGATTAAGAAATAGCACACAACAAAGCCTGTAAAATGAAATCTTTTTGTTCCTACATGAACCTTATCATTTAAAAGTCTGAAATAGATCTTAATCTGTATGTTTACATTTCTTTTTTCTTGTGAATATATATATATGGATTTTTTTCATGTATTTATGATGTATGTATGATGGAAAATGACAGCAAACACACTGAATTTTGCACCACACGGTATTAACAATTTAAAGAAATACAGTAATGCAGTTAAGTACTGCACTTACTGAATTTTTTTAAATAGAAACATCATTATATTTGCACCATGTCAACTCTAAACCACTATTTCCTACTTGAGTACCAGAAAACAGGCATATTTCTAGTTAAAAAAAAAAGTACCATCTGGCAAACAGAAAGATAAAGTCCAGTTGCTGAAAGTTGTAATTGGACAAATTCAGTCCAGAAAATAGAGAACACTCCACAGTCAAGGAATGTAGTAGATTCTCCCTCATTTTAAATCTTTTAATTAAGACTGGATGTCTGTCTTTAAGATATGCCCTAGCTCAACCACAAATTGCAGGTTGGATGTTGAAATTAGTGAGTGACATTCTAAAGCCTGTGTTATTCAGGAGGTCCATTTCTGGTCTACATTTCCACTCAGATGAAAGGCACTCTAAAACTAAGTAGCACTTAATTTGATTTCTGTGATGTTTGAAGTCAATGCATGTTCTCAGAGGTCAGAAGGAGAGAAAGGATACAGGCATACAAACTGCAGTCTCTCCTAAATGAACAGGGCATTTTACCTTTCTTTAATGACAGCAACATTCTGATTGCAGTAGCACCTATGCTTTAGGAAACATCAGTTCATGAGAAAATCTACTTTACAGCATTTTTAAAATATAACTATATGTTACTTATCTGATTTGTCATTGTGTCATTCAGACAGCTAACTACTCGACCATCCTGTGGAACAGCTTAGAGCAATATTGCTGCTTTAAAGACCATGGGATTACCACTTTAAATACTTACTTGTAAGTATTCATTTTCTTTTCCATTAACAGAAAACAGAATTAAACTGGATTTCTAATAAATGCATGCAAGATACAAAGATTATAATCTCTTTGTATATAGTGCTGAGTGTGTTACGGAGAGAACATTCCTCACAATAGCTCAAAAGAGTCTCAACAAACTGATGAGAATTTGAAGGCAAAAATAAAAAAGACTTAAGAGGAACCATTATGCAGAAGTATGCACACACCCCAACCTTTCCCTTTGCTAAAACAATGGGAAATGGAACTACCACAAAAACTCTGAGTGTCAAGGGCAGAAAGGAGAGAAAGGGAAGAAAGGCTTGGACTGCACAAAGTCCAGTGGCTTTATTTCCATCCACAGACACTGAGCTTTGAACTCGAGGCTGCAGCTCAGAACTCCCATCCATTATTAAAGGCTGGCTGTGGCTCAAGGAGCCCCCAGAGGCTGTGAGGCCGGAGGGGATCCCAGCTGGGCTGACTGAGCTCTGTGTGCCGTGCTCATGGATGATGCCCTGAGCCCCAGGGATAACAGCACCCTGCCCTGCCTCACTCCTGCCCTCTGACTCTGGGCTGGCACCAGGCTGGCACCCGCAGGCAGCTCAGCCCCCTCGGCTGTCCGAAGGATGTGGAGCCAGCGTAAGCAGCGCCAGTCTGGTGGGGAAAGGCAGGAGACCTTGCCCATGTAATCAGCAGTGCTCCAGAAACAAAGAGCTCAGGATAACCTGTTCTCCCAGGTTAACTTCCCATGCTGCTTGCCAGGCCCTGTAGCTCATCTCTGTCTGAGCCACCGCAGCCCAAAGCCCTCCTTTTCATCCTATCCATCCAGCATTTGTTTGTTTTTCCCTGCTGCTTTCCATCTCTGGACTCTGATTATGACTATATCAACTTGTGAAATATCCACTGGTGGGGCACAGAGAAAGGCAATCTGCTGTCCAGACAAAAGAATTACGAGAAAGAACCAAGTTTAGGGTTGACTGTGTGTGCAAGTCGTCAGCCCTGGCGCAGCCTGTGTGGGCGTGCCAGCAGTAAAACCTGGCTGCAGTCACCAGCTCACCAAAAACTGCTGTGCCAGCGCTGTCCCCAGCCCCGCTGCCCCAACCAAAGTGTCCCAGCTCCAGCAGCCCCAAGCACAGCAGCCATGGGAGCCACGGGCTGTGCAGAGCATCCCTCTCCTGAGGGCAGGGCACAACTCCCACACCATGTGCATAAAAAGCTGCTCCGCTGATGTGAAAGACGCAACGATGTTCAAGTAATTTAAACATCAATTTAATTACTCTCCTTTGGGAAGTAACTGCACTGGTGATGGGATGATCTAACAAGTTTCTCTCTCCTCTGTGAGCCTTTGGAAAGAAAAGCATTTTATTTTTAAAATGCTTACTTGCTAGTGCTACGGTACTATCACCCCGATCATTCTTACAGAACCAGCACCATTTCCCTATTCCTACTTAGTTTTTAAATAAGATGTCAAAACTGTAATTTTCACCGATAAATAAAAATGTAATGCATTTTAAAATGGCAGTATTACTCATTAACTTCACAGACTCCCTTATCTACCACTGAATGGCCATCCCTGAGCTGTCTAACTGGAATCGCCTTAGGGAGTTGCTCCACTATCAGCTGAAGTCACAAAGTCTTTGAAGTTCTTCTCTTGTAACATCAAGTTAAAAAGAAAACATTGCCTCCAGGGAATTCTAATTACAGTATTTCATTTCCAGGAACATAGTTTTATACTGACCCAAATGGTTCAAGGTATACACAACTTTTTCTTGTCACTATGATAAATTAATAAAGCAAAAGATATTTAAAGTATTTCCCAGGCCAGAAGGTTTTATATATGTGTTTAAAAAGAAAGAGTATCAAGGTCAGAAATCATCTCCAATAAAAGAAATTAAACTGTAATGAGGATTAAAAATGAGGTCATTCATCCGCTTTGCAGTTCTGTTTACAGTGTGTCTAGGTAGACTATTTACTAAAGTGGGTGGACAAACAGATTAATGGGAATGGAAAATAATACAATAAAATCAGTAATAAGGAGAATGCCAAAAGCTTGGGTTACGGTTTTTTGTTGCTATAGCTAAATACAAAACAGTTAAACAGGTTGCATAATGTTTTATTTCTCTATGAAAGGCTATTTTACCCTTTTCTTTAACTACAACTGTATAATGGAAATACATCTCACTGTCATCTACATTCTTTAATTTGGTAGTTTGGAAAACATTTCTAGGATTTTGCCATTCTGTAGAACCCAAGAAAAACCTTCCATTAAATCTTCAGCAATGACTTTGTGTGGACATGTTCTAGTGAACAGAAGTTCCCTGAGAAAACATTACTCCTCTTTGGAAAATTTTGCCCACCGACTTTAAAAGTGATTCAGTGTCATGTACTCCACAGTAAGTTTTATGGATATGGCAGAAACACAAAGAAGACTGAACGAACCCTATACACCAGTAATCTATATTGTTTACGTTACAAGATAGCACTCTAATTTTTCTACAGGGAGCACTTAGTGTTAAATTATAAAGCAATAATTTTTTTACATAAAAATCCTACTGGGAAATGATATGAGCTGAGTATTACAGAGGCAGTATGTCTAACTGATTAATTGCACCATCTTAAGAATTCCAAGTTGCCTGTATTTAACCGACTGGGAAATGCACATTTCACTGTATTTTTAATGCTGTATTAATCTCCAGTATTTCCATTTACACGGGCAGTCAAATGAAACATTTTGGAACAGTGCAGTGATAGATATATCTTAAAATTGCATTAAAGACACTCCCTGCTGTGAAAGCTTTAGTATTTATTAGGAATTTAAGTGCAGTAGAAAGAACCGATTAATTAAAACACAAAAGGTATTTGGTTTGACTACCTGTTGGAAAGAAAAAAGAAAGCTACAGGAGGCAATGGGATGTGCTTAGTTTAGCAATCTCTGTTTTTGGAGACATTTCCTACATAGATGTTCATGACCCCAGGTGTAAATGGCCCACTAATCATAACTTCTTCCCAAATTCTGACTTGAGCAGGTGGCAATGTTAACCAGCTATGATATTATTCATATTATTTAGATATGCTCCTGTGTATTTAGGAACCTACTAAGCAACAAAACATGTTTGAAGAGCAATATTTCATAAAAGAATAGCAGAAAGTAAATCAACAAAATCAGGAAATTTCCATCAGCTTTTAAAAGCAATAGTGTTTTTCATCTCTCCCCTCCATACTGTTCTCTCAGCTAAAGAATTCAGTAAATATATCCACGTTTCATCCAACTTTGTCATAAATTCAAAAACTCTGGTTGTCTCCTGGAACACCTTAAACACTTTAATCAATTAGTCTGGCAGGGTTCCAGCTGGAAATTCAGCTTTGCCATCCTACTTTAGAAAATATTTCAGTCAAATATAGAGGTAAAAAGAGAGCAGAAAAGGATAACTTAGAAGTCCAGCTGTGTCTTTAGAGAAAAAGAAGTGACAGTGCTCTAAAGAATGGGTAAGACTGAAAGGGAGACATGATAAGCCCTTGTTTATGCCAAAATTCCATTCCTGAAGTCGGTAATATATCAAGGACATTTCAGTTTGTTAAACACTGCTGGGAAGTTTTACTTGGGCACAATTATCTGTTGTGAGATTTGGGAGCAGACCTGATGGGAAGGGTAGAAGACAAGTTATCTTACACCTCCTGCATCTTATTACAAAGCATACCTCATCCAACTAGTGTGCTAAATGTGAAAAGCAAAACTCTTGTAGAGCCAAACTTATTTTGGATGACATCCTCAGGTGTCAAAACCTCTTCTTTTGATTTGCTTAATTTTAATTCTTCAAGTTCACACTTTCTATCAGAATGACCCCTTGGGGGTACTCCTTTTTGGAGGTATGGATTAGAAGAATGATCCAAAAATGCTGCCATAGAATGAATAAACCTTGGACTTGTGTAAAGCAGTAAATGTAGCTGCTGCGATATTTTCTTTAAGTGGTTTTCATAACTTTACTTTGAATCACAAACTAAAAAAAAGAAGCTATCTAAAGCCATATTTTTTTCATAAACAAGTCACTGATAGAATCAGCCTCAACCTCCATGAACTACAACCCACAATGCTTTGCAATGACTCCAAGTAAACTCAGTTTTGTCTGTCATGACAGTATCTGGAGACAGGAGACCGATTTTTTATTTAATTTTTAGTCATTTAAAAAATTTATTCTGGATGAACCTGAAGATATGTCAGCAAGTTAACAGATATTAAATGCTAATTTCTGGTGTTTCACAATAGTTTAAAAAATCACTATATTGAAAGATTTAACAAGTTTTATGCAGAGAGATACGTAATGCAACAGACCAGAGGGGTGAGAGTGCCAAAGACTTTCTTCATTTTAGAAGTCATTAGGGCAGAGAATAAGTCTTTTCATTTCAGATTTGCATATGCATGTATGGGTGTGAGGGTGCCTAAAAAGGTCCTAAAATATCAGTAATATGATGATGGAAAGGCACAGGTCTAGACAAATATGCCTAAATGAACAGCACTGATGTCAATAGTTAGAGTCAAAGTTACCAGAAGAAGTGAAATTTTTCCAAATATAAGACTATACCTACAAGGTTCCTTTGTATCCAAATGTGTTTTCACTGGGAATTTTCCTATTTATTGCTAATATATGATAAAATGGAATTAATAACCAAGTCAAATATGAGATTGCTACATCACCATTTCAGTAAGGGGCTACGAGAAACACACTCTGATTTAACTTAACGCAAAACTCTGAGACACTACAATGGCAAAGGCACTCCAAAAACATACACAAGGCAGAACTTTCCATAATGAAAACTTAAAATATTGCCATTGCTGCAAGGGATATTCCCACCCTACAGGATGCTGTCTGTAAGAACAAGTTCCTACACAGTTCCTACCTACTATAGCTGCAGGACACAATGAGATTTCAAAGACTTGGTGTTGTGTGAGTGAGGCTTTCAAACAGAAGCAGCGCTCCTAAAGCAGCAAGGTTTATATGGATAGATTGCTTATTTGTCTGCTTACCTGTCTCCTTCTAATAACTTTGTGGAATACAGTCACTTTCAAACCAAATTTAACATCAAGCCATGGTCTCCAGGATAATTATACTCCTACAAGTTCTGTGGAAATGAGCAGTGAGAGCCAGACAATTCTAAATCCAGTGTTTCCAGCAAGAAGAGAGCAATTAGAGCTTTCAGTGGTTGAGCAGTGTTTGGCTCAGAAATCAGCATGTACATACATCCATCACAACAGCCCCATGGCTCACCCTGGCATCACAACACACAGCATTTAAAAGTGGGGTCACACGTGCACCTACCCACACAGTGAGAAAGAAGCAGTAAACAACCGTCAGAATTTGTTTTTCTCTTTAAACAGTATTTTTGCCTGTGACTGCCTACAGATTTGGGGTTTTAACAGCACAACTTTGGATACCAGGACAGAGCACTCTGGTGTGAAACTCTCATGCTGGAAAGTTTTCCATGATGCTCCTCTACAGCAACCAGGAGAGAGGCAGAAAACATCTCTGACTCACCTCTCTTCCCAACCCCTTTCTCTGTTGCTGTAAGAAGCTCAGCTCCATTCAGAGTAACAGAGTCTACAGAAAATGCAAGGTAAAATTAAATAAACCTAAGATTTCATTGACATTTCAAAAAAACCCCAAACCAATAGAACAGTAATTATGTTTTGGGTTTAATGGATTAACTACTTTGTGTTATTGTGCTGTACCGAGTTACAGTGAGCACATGAAATGAGAAAATGAGTTGTTTGTGAGTGAGCACATGAAATGAGTTGTTCCTTGGACAACAAGGAAACCATGAGTCCCCTTCAATGCAATTACACATACAACAGTTCACATCTACCTTGCCCAGTTCTCCATTTCTCTTAATTAGAAAAAATAAATGAGGATGGCAAATTGCCATGTTTGTTTGGATTATTTTCCCAGGAAGAATGTTTTGTTTTACTAGTTTGACATGTTCAGCATCAGTTATTGGACCTCAAAAGGGCATTTTCTTCTAGGAAGTTCAATTTCAGATCCCTCACAAAGCCTAGTAACAAAAGCCCGTGGACTGAAACCTCGCTTATATTCAAAATGTAAAGCAACAAGACTCATAGAGATGGCTATATTTTATCAGAAAAGGACTGGGAAATAATTAAACAGCAGATTTGAGTAAAAGTATTACTTGGTTTTTAGCATGGCAGGCTCTGTCTTTCCAAAAGTCTGTGTAGGAAATACCCATCAACTATCCCTGAATAAAATGAACCTGTAAACCTCACAGCATAAAACATAAGAGATCCCACTTTACATCTAGAAAACAAGGGTCTCATCACTCCAGCACTGTGCCCACAAGGATAATTCTATCCTCTCCATAATAATACAGATTATTTTAAGGCCATACAATACAACCATTGCTGTACTGTGCCACATCATGCAGATTCTATTCAATGGTTTCTTTTTCTTAACCTAGATTTCATTTTAACCATAATTAAGCAATTTACATTAATAGTAGAAATAAAGAATAGGAAAAATCTATTTCAGTCAAGTTCAATACTTGTAATACTAATATCCTCTTAAGATCACAGATACAATTTCATTCAACTGTTGAACTAAACCACTGCTCTACAGCCCATGAAAAAACATCAGTATAAAAATATGTCTGGAGTATCACTGATTGCCTTTTTTTCTATCTACACGCAAAAAAATGTATCAGGATCTCGTGCTACGTTTTAGTTAACTTTTGAATTACTTTTAAATATGCACTATCTCTACCAAAGCCACGACTTGGAAATTTCTATTATTAAAAAATACAATGAAGTTAGATTAAAGCAGTAAAATGACTTCATATCTTAGTGATATAACGTCCGAAAAAAAGCCTGTTTCAAGAACTTTCAATTTTACACCACCTGATAAGCATTTGCAGAAAAAAAATCAGGATTAAGGCAGAGCACAGTAAGTAGCCAAAAGAAGTGAATTTGCTCAAGGTGCAAAAAGATCTATGCTACTCATTTGAGCAAACACAGGGCTTATTTAACAAGTCCCTTAATTGAGTAAGTGTTCAAAGAGCTGAAAATAGTTTTAGTTATTTGACTCTGGTTACAGTCAAGCAGAGTCTTGTTGCTAAAACCTCAATTACCACTTTGAGAATTGAAGTGTTGATGGAGGCTTTGTTTATGCTGTGTGCCTTCTGAAGGCTGCCTGTAGCAAGACACTTTCTTCTTTATGGAGCAAACAACCCACATTCAAACTTCAGGACAATGACCATGCTGCTTCTCATGATCCTGCTGGCAACAGCCTTAACTGCTCAATGCTAAATATCTGGAGATAAATTCTAGCCCTGGAAACGGGAATACAAGATTATGAAATTGCATTATCAAGTTGAAATGCCCTTTTTGCTTCTGGTCTGTCTCGAATGGAAAGATTTAGTAGTGACAGTGGTCTAAACACATGGGAAACCCCTCCCTGCTGAATTTAATAGAGAATATATACAAGGAGTGACCTAAAATACGTCATTTACACCACCCCAACCCCAAAATATTTGAGTACAAAGGCTGAAATAGACAGTAACTGCAGTACTTGACTACTTATCAATTTAGCAAATATTCCTACAGCTTTATAATGAAATTAAGCATTTAGCTTTCTATCCTAGTTCTCAGATAAACCAATTAGGATGATTCCAAAAGGAAAAATCGCTTACATACAATTTTTTATGCCATACTGAAGATCATTTCAGTCCTGTCATAACATACATTCTCTTATACAGCTGTAGTAGAGCAATAAAGACAAACAGACATGGGCAATAGCTAAAAATACCTGAGCTATGTCTAACAGATATACAAAAATATATGTATAGACAAAGACAGCAATACAGCTTTATGTGGTTCAGTGATCCTACCTACTGCTGTAATAAAAATAAAACATCCAAGCATTATACTTGTTTTGTCAGAAAGAAATTTTGCTGTAACAACATACACCATAACCCCCAAATATCTATCCTTATTGTACTTGACTACACACCCAAAAACTGCTTGTAAACCTGCTTGATTTGAGACTGTTAGTGAGTGGATATAAGGAAACTACATTATTTGAAACTATTAAAGAATATCAAGAAAATTAAAAGAAAAGAAATCTACACACCATCAGGTGCATGACATGTTAGAACTCTAAGATAGAAAAAAGGTATAATTACAAAGGAGAGGGGGAACCTAGATTGATGCCTTGTTATTTTTAACTCCTCTTTGACATCTACTGTTTATACAGTCAGAGTATTTACTACAAGTTAGGATGA